>NC_058524.1:572956762-573585262 GCF_904849725.1 Hordeum vulgare subsp. vulgare | reverse complement strand
CAAAATTTTAGAAAGGAGAATAATTTTGAAAATACTCGAACAAATTGATAAAGCACATTTTTTCTTGAATTTGAGAACAAATTTTAAAACTGAGAACAAATTTCAGAAATAGTGAACAAATATGGAAGCACGATTTTTTTGAAGCGTGAACATTTCTTGAATCTTGAGAATAAAATTGCGAAAAAAGGACAATTTTTTAAAAACCCAGAACAAATTTGAAAGCACGAACAAAATTTGAAATCACTAATAATTTTTAAATTTTTAGAAAAAACTGATAATAATTTAAAAATATCCTGAACAAGTTTGGAAAGCGCGAACAAGTTTTTAAAGCCCGGACATTTTTTGAGTCTCGTGAACAAAAATTTGGAAACAAAGAATAATTTCGAAAGACCCAAACAATTTTGCAAGCGCGAAATTTTTTGAACATTTTTTAGAACAGAGAACAAATTTGAGAACATGAAAATTTTAAAGCATGAACATTTTTTGAATCATGAAAACATATTTTAGAAGCAAGAACAATGTTGAAAAATCAAAAGCAAATTCAGAAGCCCGATTTTTTGAACATTTTTCAATCAAGAACCAATTTTTTAGTCTAGAACAATTTTGAAACATTTTTTGAAATTTAAGACCATTTGTTGAAATTCTAGAACTACTTTTGAAAATGGAAACAGTTTTTGAAATTCAGAACATTTTCCGGAAAATCTAGAATACTTTATTAAAAAGCAAAAAGATATTTCGAATTTGAAGAATATTTTTTCAAAAGCCCTAAATTTTTTCGAATTCATGAATGAATTTTGAAAAACAGTAATGTTTTGAAAATTGGGACATTTGCTAATAGCAAGAACATTTTTTGAAATTTAGGAACATTTTTCGTATTTGAAAAACAATTTGTGAAATCCAGAACATTTTTTGAAAATCCATAACATTCTTTGAAACAAAAAAAAACAGAAAGAAAAAGAGAAAATGGAAAAACCGGTTCAGGAACCTTCTAGAAGTTTTCCAAAACTGAACAAGAAAACCATGAAAAACCTTAGAAGGTTCCCAGAACCAGGATCACTGAAGTGCTAAATGGGCCAGCAAATGGAATCCTCCGCCACCCAGTTCTGTGCGTTTGCCCGACCATTTGCTGCAAAGAGCGGTAAATAGGGGATACCATGAACAATTTAAGAAAAACGGCCATACGTTCGAAAATCATGAATAACTTTTAGAAAAAATTTCATTTCTCTAAATTTGCAAACTATTTTAGAAACACAAACATTATTTGCAAATCCTACAAAATGAAAACAATAACAATTTTTGGAAGCAGGAACTTCTTCTGAAAAGCACGACCATTTTACAGAAATATGAGCATTTTCTCAAATTTTGAAAATTATGTTGAAAATGTGAACATTTTTTGAAATATATGAACATTTTTTGAAAAATATGAACATTTTTCAAAACATAAGAACACAAATTTGGATATTATTTTAACGGAATTTTTGACTAAATTGTAAAATTATGAACATTTTTAAAAATACTGAACAAATTTTTAAACCAAGAACATTTTTCGAATTTTATTTTTTTTGAAACATGAACAAATTTCAAATTCGTGAACAAAATTGTAAAATTATGAACATTTTTCAATTTGTGAGCAAATCTTGAAATCATAAACATTTTTTGAAATGTGAACAAATTTTTAAACATGAACAAAATTCAAATTCGGAATTTTTTTTATAAAATAATGAACATTTTTCGTGTTGTGATTTTTTTTTGAAACCGTAAACATTTTTTGAATTGTGAATGAATTTTGAAACATGAAGACATTTTAAATTTGTGAACAAAATTTTGAAGTTGTGAAGAAATTTTGAAACCTCGAACAAATTATAAAGCCTTGAACATATTTTGAATTGTGATTTTTTTATTTTATTTTAAAAAAGAACAAAATTTCAAACTGTGAAACATTTGTTAGAAAATAAACTTGACAAAAATAAAAGATTTAAAAATAGAAAAGGGAAAAAGAATACAAATGGGAGAGAAAAGAAAAATAAGAAAAATAAACAGAAAATATAAAAAAGGAAACCAATTCCGGAAACCTTATAGAAGTTTCCAAAAACCAAAAAAAGCTAGGAATCTCTAGAATATTATAAAAATCGGTGCATTCGAACACTTAAAAAGGGCCGATCCTTACGGCGGTGCTCGGTCCCTCATGTGTACGAAGCACCGACACTTTCACACAGCAAGTGGCAAATAGGCTTTTCTCCAATGCAGCGCTGAAAACGTCCGTTAACAATCCGACGCGTGTACCATCACTAGCATAGTCGTGCCCACTAGCGTGTTCTGCAGTTTTTTTAATCTGTTTTTTTTATGTTGATCTAGTAGAAAAATACACCCAGATTTTCTATTTGTTATTAAAATAAAAATAAAAATAAAAAAGTTTACAACTTTAAAGTAAAAGGTTCATCCATTTGATCAAGAGTTCATATCTTTAAAAAAAGTTCATCTATTTAAAAAAAGTTCATTGAAATTGGAAAAAGTTCGTACAATTTGGAAAAAGCTCGTTAAACTTTTAGAAAATTCATTATATTTGAACGAAAGTTCATAGAAATTCAAAACAACTTCATATATTTCTTAAAAAAGTTCATTGAACTGAAAAAGTTCATAAACCTTTAAAATGTTCATCTATTTTGATAAAATTTCATCTATTTTCAAAAATATGTTCATCAAATTTCAACAAGTTCATCGATATTCAAAACAATTCCTAGAAATTTAATATTTAAGAAAAAGTTCACCAATTTTCAAAGAAAAGTTCATCAACCTTAAAAATATACGTTGAAATTTAAAAAAAATCATCAATATTTTATAAAGTTCACATTTAAAAAAAAAATCGTCAACCAGCGCTTAGATGAGCCGGCCCATTTACGAACGTCATACACACTAGTTAACCACATGATCGGGGCCTCTACACTGACCTGGTGGCCTCGCGATGCGACGGTCCCTCACGATCGTTGACCACACGCTCACCCGTGACCCTACACCGCCCGTCGCGGCTCTTCCCCACCGGGAAAGCTCCATCACCACCCTTCATCTCCTTGTTGGCCCCGTCGCTGGGTGTCGGGCTCGTCGGTTTTGGCCGCCCTGGGCTCGCTCGCTCCAGTTGCATCGGGCTCGCCAGCTGCCAGCCGTCACCCTTGCCGTCGGATCAATAGAAGGGGTGTCTAGAGGGGCGGGGGGCGGGGGGGGGGGGGTGTGAATAAACTACTTGCATAAATTAAAATCCTAGCCTTTTCCCAATTTTAGTGGTTGACAGAGTTTTAGCATTACTAACAAGTCTAGTGCACCCTACACATGCTAGTCAACAAATATGATAGTGAAAAGTAAAGACATTGCATATGTAGTAAGGAGTAGAGTTTAGGAAGATCAAACGCAAAGAAGACACGACGATTTTTGGCGTGGTTCCAATAAGTGGTGCTATCGTACGCCCATGTTAGTGGAGACTTCAACACACAGAGGGTAACGACCGCGAGAGTCCATGGAGGGCTCCACCCACAAGGGGTCCACGAAGAAGCGTCCTTGTCTATTCCACCATGGCTTACGTCCACACAGGACTAGCCTCACTCACGACAGATCTTCACGAAGTAGGCGATCTCCTTGCCCCTACAAACTTCTTGGTTCAAATCCACAACACGAAGTAGGAGGCTCCCAAGCGACACCTAAACAATCTAGGAGGCACCACCCTCTGAAAGGTAATAGATGCGGTAGAACGATGAACTCCTTGCTCTTGTGCTTCAAAAGATAGTCTCCTCAACACTCAATCACTCTCTCACAAATTTGGCATGGGTAGGAGAGATTGAATTTATGGAAAGCAACTTGGGGAGGCTAGAGATCAAGTTTAAATGGTTGGATTGGAACCTCTTGATCTCAACACATGAGTCGGTGGCTCTCTCTCTCTCAAAAAATGGATCTCGCAAGTGTAAGTGTGTTCTAAGTGCTTACTGTGCGAATGAGAGGAGGTGGAGGGGTATATATAGGCATCCCCCAAAATCCAACTCTTACAACATTATTGCCCAACTCGATGACACCGGAAAAGAATCTCGGTGGTACCGAGTTGCACTAAATGTGGCAACTTTTGAATTCTCGGTGAGACCGGTATATGAATCTCGGTAGTACCAATACGATGACCTAGACCAGTTTCCAAATCTCGGTGAGACCGATTCCAATCTTGGAAATTCCGATTCTTATAATCTTCTCAACATAATGTTCTTCACTGAATCTCGGTGGCACCAATATGAAAGTTGGTGGTACCGAGAGATTAGGGTTTGGCAAAACATCTGTCGGCTGGAAAATCGGTAGGGTCGAGGGGAAAATATTGGTGGCACCAATTTTGGTGCTTTAGCTTTGGACACAAATATTTTGTGGGAGAATGTGTTGGGGAACGTTGCATGGGAAACAAAAAAATTCCTACGCGCACGAAGACCTATCATGGTGATGTCCATCTACGAGGGGGATTTCAGATCTACGTACCCTTGTAGATCGCACAGCAGGAAGCGTTAATAAACGCGGTTGATGTAGTGGAACGTCCTCACGTCCCTCGATCCGCCCCGCGAACCGTCCCACGAACCGTCCCGCGATCCGTTCCGATCTAGTGCCGAACGGACGGCACCTCCGCGTTCAGCACACGTACAACTCGACGATGATCTCGGCCTTGTTGATCCAGCAAGAGAGACGGAGAGGTAGATGAGTTCTCCGGCAGCGTGAGGCGCTCCGGAGGTTGGTGGTGATCTTATCTCAGCAGGGCTCCGCCCGAGCTCCACAGAAACGCGATCTAGAGGAAACACCGTGGAGGTATGTGGTCGGGTTGCCGTGGCAAAGTTGTCTCAAATCAGCCCTAATACCTCAGTATATATAGGAGGGAGGGAAGGGACCTTGCCTTGAGGATCAAGGAGCCCCAAGGGGTCGGCCGAAGGGGTGGAGGAGGATTCCTCCTCCAATCCTAGTCCAACTAGGATTGGAAGGTGGAGTCCTTCTCTACTTTCCCACTTCCCCTCTTTTTTCTCTCTTTGATTTGCTTTATCTCCTGCGCAAGGGCCCTCTTGGGCTTGCCCACCAGCCCACAAAGGGCTGGTGCAGCACCCCTAAGGCCTATGGGCTTCCCCGAGGTGGGTTGCCCCCCCGGTGAACATCCGAAACCCAGTCATCACTCCCGGTACATTCCCGGTAATGTCGAAAACTTTCCGGTAATCAAATGAGGTCATCCTATATATCAATCTTCGTCTCCGGATCATTCTAGAAACCCTAGTGACATCCGTGATCTCATCCGGGACTCCGAACAACATTTGGTAACCAACCATATAACTCAAATACGCATAAAACAACGTCGAACCTTAAGTGTGCAGACCCTGCGGGTTCGAGAACTATGTAGACATGACCCGAGAGACTCCTCGGTCAATATCCAATAGCGGGACCTGAATGCCCATATTGGATCCTACATATTCTCCGAAGATCTTATCGGTTGAACCTCAGTGTCAAGGATTCATATAATCCCGTATGTCATTCCCTTTGTCCTTCGGTATGTTACTTGCCCGAGATTCGATCGTCGGTATCCGCATACCTATTTCAATCTCGTTTACCGGCAAGTCTCTTTACTCATTCCGTAATACAAGATCCCGTGACATACACTAAGTCACATTGCTTGCAAGGCTTGTGTGTGATGTTGTATTACCGAGCGGGCCCCGAAATACCTCTCCGTCACACGGAGTGACAAATCCAGTCTTGATCCATACTAACTCAACGGGCACCTTCGGAGATACCCGTAGATCATCTTTATAGTCTCCCAGTTACGTTGTGACGTTTGATACACGCAAGGTATTCCTCCGATGCCAGTGAGTTATATGATCTCATGGTCATAGGAACAAATACTTGACACGCAATAAAACGACACGATCAATATGCTACGTTCATAGTTTGGGTCTTGTCCATCACATGATTCTCCTAATGATGTGATCCCGTTATCAAGTAACAACACTTGCCTATGGTTAGGAAACCTTGACCATCTTTGATCAACGAGCTAGTCAACTAGAGGCTTACTAGGGACAGTGTTTTGTCTATGTATCCACACAAGTATTGTGTTTCCAATCAATACAATTATAGCATGGATAATAAACGATTATCATGAACAAATAAATATAATAATAACTAATTTATTATTGCCTCTAGGGCATATTTCCAACAGTCTCCCACTTGCACTAGAGTCAATAATCTAGTTCACATCACCATGTGATTCTAACGAATCTAACACCCATATAGTTCAGGGGTCTAATCACGTCTTGCTGGTGAGAGAGATTTTAGTCAGCGGTTCTAAAACTTTTAGATCCGTGTGTTCTTTACAAATCTTTATGTCATCTTATAGATGCTGCTACCACGTGCTATTCGGAAATACTCCAAATATCTACTCTACTATACGAATCCATTTCACTACTCATAGTTATTCGGATTAGTGTCAAAGCTTGCATTGATGTAACCCTTTACGACGAACTCTTTAACCACCTCCATAATCGAGAAAAAAATTCCTTAGTCCATTACTTACTAAGGATAAATTTTGACCGCTGCTAGTGATTCAATCATGGATCACTCTCTGTACCTCTCAACAGACTTTGAGGCAAGGCACATATCAGGTGCGGTACTCAGCATGGCATACTTCAAATTCTACGACCAAGGCATAGAAGACGACCTTCGTCTATTCTCTTTATTCTGCCGGGGTCGGGTTTTGAGTCTTACTCAAATTCACACCTTACAACACAACCAAGAACTCCTTCTTTGTTGATCTATTTTGAACTCCTTCAAAAACTTATCAAGGCATGCATCTTGTTGAAACTTCTATTAAGCGTTTCTATCTATCTCCATAGATCTTGACGCTCAACGTTCAAGTAGCGCAATCCAGGTATTCCTTTGAAAAACTCCTTTCAAACAACCTTTTATGCTTTACAGAAATTCTACATTACTTCTGATCCACAATATGTCAACCACATATACTTATCAGAAATTCTATAGTGCTCCCACTCACTTCTTTGGAAATACAAGTTTCTCAGAAACCTTGTACAAACTCAAAAGCTTTGATCATCTCATCAAAGCGTATATTCCAACTCCGAGATGCTTGCACCAGTCCATAAAAGGATCGCTGGAGCTTGCATACTTGTTAGTATCCTTAGGATCGACAAAACCTTCTGATTGTATCACATACAATCTTTCCTCAAGGAAACCGTCGAGGAAACAATGTTTTGTCTTCCTATGTGCAATATTTCACAAATAATGCAACAATTACTAACATAATTACAACAGACTTTTAGCATCGCTACGAGTGAGAAAGTCACATCATAGTCAACTCTTTGATCTTGTCGAAAACATCTTTGCGACAAGTCGAGCTTTTCTTAATAATGACTTATCACCAACATCGTCTGTCTTCCTTATAAAGATCCATCTTTACTTAATAGTCTTACTACCATCAAGTAGTTCCTCCAAAGTCTACACTTTGTTTTATACATGGATCCTCTCTCGGATTTCATGGCCTCCAGCCATTTGTCGTAATCCGGACCCACCATTGCTTCTCCATAACTCGTAGGTTCATTGTTGCTCAACATGACCTCCAAGACAGGGTTACCGCACCACTCTGTAGTAGTACGCGACCTTTGTCGACCTACGAGGTTTGTAGTAACTTGATCCGAAGCTCTAACGATCACTATCAACAGCTTCCACTTCAAGTGGTGTAGGCGCCACAGGAACTACTTCCTGCGCCCTGCTACATACTGGTTGAAGTGACGATTCAATAACCTCATCAAGTTCTACCACTCTCCCACTCAATTCTTTTGAGAGAAACCTTTCCTCGAGAAAGGACCCGTTTCTAGAAACAAACACTTTGCTTCTGGATCTGAGATAGGAGACTTATCCAACTATTTTGGATATCCTATGAAGATGCATTTATCCGCTTTGGGTTCGAGCTTATCAGTCTGAAACTTTTTCACATAAGGATCGTAGCCCCAAACTATCAAGAAACGACAACTTAGGTTTCTCCAAACCATAGTCTTTACTGTGTCATCTCAATGGAAATACGCGGTGCCCTATTTAAAGTGAATGCGGTTGTCTCTAATGCATAACCCATAAACGATAGTGGTAATTCGATAAGAGACATCATAGTATGCGCTATATCCAATAGGGCGTGGCTATGACGTTTAGACACATCATCACACTATGGCGTTCCAGGTGGCGTGAACTGCAAAACAATTTCCACATTGTCTTAACTGCGTACCAAAACTCATAACTCAGATATTCATCTCTATGATCATATCGTAGATTGTTTATCCTCTTGTCACAACGATCTTCACTCTAAAATAGCTTTGAACTATTCAATATTTCAGACTTGTGATTCATCAAATAACTACTCCTGTATCTACTCAAACCGTCAGTGAAGTACGAACATAACGATATCCACTTCGTGCCTCAGCACTCATTGGACTGCACACATAAAAAATGTATTACTCCCAACAAGTTACTCTCTTGTTTCATGTGGCATGATCTGCATGTCTCAAGTGATTCAAAATCAAGTGAGTACAAACGATCCATCCGCATGGAGTTTCTTCATGCGTTTTATACCAACATGTATGGTTTGCATGTCTCAAACGTTTCAAAAATGAGTGAGTATAAAGATCCATTAGCATGGAGCTTCTTCATGCATTTTACACCAACATGACTCAAGTGGCAGTGCCACAACTAAGTGATACTATCATTATTACTTTGTATCTTTTGGCACTAATATTATGAACATGTGTAACACTACGATCGAGATTCAATAAACCATTGAGGGTAATTATTCAAGCAAATAGAATAACTATTATTATCTTTAAATGAATAATCGTATTGCAATAAACACGATCCAATCATGTTCATGCTCAACGCAAACACCAAATAACAATTATTTAGGTTTTACCATCAATCCCGATGATAGAGGGAGCGTGCGACGTTTGATCATATCAACCTTGGAAACACTTCCAACACGTATCGTCACCTCACCTTTAGCTAGTCTCCGTTTATTCCGTAGCTTTCATTTCGAGTTACTAATCACTTAGCAACCGAACCAGTATCCAATACCCTCGTGCTACTAGGAGTACTAGTAAAGTACACATCAATATCATGTATATCAAATATACTTTTGTCGACTTAGCCAGCCTTCTTATCTACCAAGCATCTAGGGTAGCTCTGCCTCAGTGACCGTTCCCCTCATAACATAAGCACTTAGTCTTGGGTTTGGGTTCAATCTTGGGTTTCATTAGAGCAGCAACTGGTTTGTCGTTTCATGAAGTATCCCTTTTAGCCCTTGCCTTTGTTGAAACTTAGTGGTTTTACTAACCATCAACTATTGATGCTCCTTCTTGATTTATACTTTCGCAGTGTCAAACATTGTGAATCGCTCAAGGATCATTGTATCTATCCTTGACATGTTATAGTTCATCACGAAGCTCTCACAGCTTGGTGGCAGTGACTTTGGAGAACCATCACTATCTCATCTGGAAGATTAACTCCCACTTGATTCAAGCGATTGTCGTACTCAGACAATCTGAGCCCACGCTCAACGATTGAGTTTTTCTCCTTCACTTTGTGGACAAAGAATCTTGTCGGAGGTCTCATACCTCTCAACAAGGGCACGAGCATGAAATCACAATTTCATCTCTTTAGAACATCTCTTATGTTCCGTGACGTTTCAAAACGTCTTCGACGCCTTGCTTCTAAGCCATTAAGTATTTTGCACTGAACTATCGCGTAGTCATCAGAAACGTGTATGTTGTATGTTCACAACATCCACATACGACGCTTGAGGTGCAGCACACCGAGTGGTGCATTAAGGACATAAGCCTTCTGCGCAGCAACGAGGACAATCCTCAGTTTTATAGACTCAGTCCGCAAAGTTTTCTACTATCAACTTTCAACTAAATTTTCTCTAGGAACATATAAAAACAGTAGAGCTATAGCCCAAGCTACATCGTAATTCGCAAATACCATTAGACTATGTTCATGACAATTAGTTCAATTAATCATATTACTTAAGAACTTCCTCTCAAAAAGTACATCTCTCTAGTCATTTGAGTGGTACATGATCCAAGTCCACTATCTCAAGTCCGATCATCACGTCAGTCGAGAATAGTTTCAGTGGTAAGCATCTCTATGCTAATCATATCAACTATACGATTCATGCTCCACCTTTCGGTCTCTTGTGTTCCGAGGCCATGTCTGCACATGCTAGGCTCGTCAAGTTTAACCCGAGTGTTCCGCGTGTGCAACTGTTTTGCACCCGTTGTATGTGAACGTTGAGTCTATCACACCCGATCATCATGTGGTGTCTCGATACGACGAACTGTCGCAATGGTGCATAGTCGGGGAGAACACAATTTCGTCTTGAAAATTTAGTGAGAGATCACCTCATAATGCTACCGTCGTTCTAAGCAAGATAAGGTGCATAAAGGATTAATATCACATGCAATTCATAAGTGACATCATATAGCCATCATCATGTGCTTCTTGATCTCCATCACCAAAGCACCGGCACGACCTTCTTGTAACCGGCGTCACACCATGATCTCCATCATCATGATCTCCATCAACGTGTCGCCATCGGGGTTGTCGTGCTACTCATGCTATTACTACTAAAGCTATGTCCTAGCAATATAGTAAACGCATCTGCAAGCACAAACGTTAGTTTAAAGACAACCCTATGGCTCTTGCCGGTTGCCGTACCATCGACGTGCAAGTCGATATTAACTATTACAACATGATCATCTCATACATCCAATATATCACATCACGTCGTTGGCCATATCACATCACAAGCATACCCTGCAAAAACAAGTTAGACGTCCTCTAATTGTTGTTGCATGTTTTACGTGGTTGCCATGGGTATCTAGTAGGATCGCATCTTACTTATGCAAACACCACAACGGAGATGTATGAATTGCTATTTAACCTCTCTCCAAGGACCTGCTCGGTCAAATCCAATTCAACTAAAGTTGGAGAAACCGACACTCGCCAGTCACCTTTGAGCAATGGGGTTGCTCGTAGCAATGAAACCAGTCTCTCGTAAGCGTACGAGTAATGTCGGTCCGACCCTCTTCGATCCAACAATACCGCAGAATCAAGAAAAGACTAAGGAGGGCAGCAAATCGCACATCACCGCCCACAAAAATTTTGTGTTCTACTCGAGATAACATCTACGCATGAACCTAGCTCATGATGCCACTGTTGGGGAACGTCGCATGGGAAACAAAAATTTCCTACGCGCACGAAGACCTATCATGGTGATGTCCATCTACGAGGGGGATTTCAGATCTACGTACCCTTGTAGATCGCACAGCAGGAAGCGTTAATAAACGCGGTTGATGTAGTGGAACGTCCTCATATCCCTCGATCCACCCCGCGAACCATCCCACGAACCGTCCCGCGATCCGTTTCGATCTAGTGCCGAACGGACGGCACCTCCGTGTTCAGCAGACGTACAGCTCGACGATGATCTCGGCCTTCTTGATCCAGCAAGAGAGACGGAGAGGTAGATGAGTTCTCCGGCAGCATGACGACGCTCCGGAGGTTGGTGGTGATCTTATGTCAGCAGGGCTCCGCCCAAGCTCCGTAGAAACGCGATCTAGAGGAAAAACTGTGGAGGTATGTGGTCGGGCTGCCGTGGCAAAGTTGTCTCAAATCAACCCTAATACCTCAGTATATATAGGAGGGAGGGGAGGGACCTTTCCTTGAGACTCAAGGAGCCCCAAGGGGTCGGCCGAAGGGGGGAGGAGGATTCCTCCTCCAATCCTAGTCCAACTAGGATTGGAAGGTGGAGTCCTTCTCTACTTTCCTACTTCCCCTTTTTTTCTCTTTGATTTGCTTTATCTCCTGTGCAAGGGCCCTCTTGGGATTGCCCACCATCCCACTAAGGGCTGGTGTAGCACCCCTAAAGGCCTATGGGCTTCCCCGGGGTGGGCTCCCCCCCGGTGAACATCCGAAACCCATTTGTCACTCCCGGTACATTGCCGGTAATGCCAAAAACTTTCCGGTAATCAAATGAGGTCATCCTATATATCAATCTTTGTCTCCGGACCATTCTGGAAACCCTCGTGACGTCCGTGATCTCATCCAAGACTCCGAACAACATTCGGTAACCAACCATATAACTCAAATACGCATAAAACAACGCCGAACCTTAAGTGTGCACACCCTGCGGGTTCGAGAATTATGTAGACATGACCCGAGAGACTCCTCGGTCAATATCCAATAGCGGGACCTGGATGCCCATATTGGATCCTACATATTCTCTGAAGATCTTATCGGTTGAATCTCAATGTCAAGGATTCATATAATCCCGCATGTCATTCCCTTTGTCCTTCGGTATGTTACTTGCCCGAGATTCGATCATCGGTATCCGCATACCTATTTCAATATCGTTTACCGGCAAGTCTCTTTACTCGTTCTGTAATACAAGATCCCGTGACATACACTAAGTCACATTGCTTGCAAGGCTTGTGTGTGATGTTGTATTACCGAGTGGGCCCCGAGATACCTCTCCGTCACACGGAGTGACAAATCCCAGTCTTGATCCATACTAACTCAACGGACACTCTCGGAGATACCTGTAGAGCATCTTTATAGTCACCCAGTTACGTTGTGATGTTTGATACACACAAGGTATTCCTCCGGTGCCAGTGAGTTATATGATCTCATGGTCATAGGAACAAATACTTGACACGCAGAAAACTATAGCAATAAAACGACATGATCAATATGTTACGTTCATAGTTTGGGTCTTGTCCATCACATGATTCTCCTAATGTTGTGATCCCGTTATCAAGTAACAACACTTGCCTATGGTGAGGAAACCTTGACCATCTTTGATCAACGAGCTAGTCAACTAGAGGCTTACTAGGGACAGTGTTTTGTCTATGTTTCCACACAAGTATTGTGTTTCCAATCAATACAATTATAGCATGGATAATAAACGATTATCATGAACAAAGAAATATAATAATAACTAATTTATTATTGTCTCTAGGGCATATTTCCAATAGAATGAGTGAGTATTTTTAGTGGATACCTCTAAGTACTTGAGAAACCAATTCATCATAATACCTCACCCCCCTTTTAATAGTATTGGCTTTCCTATCGACTCAAAGTGATTTCTCACAAATGTAAAATGTAGAGTCTTCTTGCTTGAAGCTTGAGCCAATCCTATTCCTTTCCTTACATCAAGGGGCTTCTCCTCACAATCCTTTGGCCAATGCCCTTTGCGGACTATACCTGAAATATACTAGGTAAAAGTGTTAGTACAAGAGACAATGTATTTTGTCATGAATTACCAAAACCACCAAGGGAGCATATGTGCTTTCAAACTCCCCCTTTTTGGTAATTGATGACAACATACAATCAAAGCTTCAAATAAAGATAAGCATAATAATATGACAATTTTGAAAGATATATGTGTTGGAATATGCCCTGGAGGCAATAATAAAATAGTTATTATTCTATTTCGTTGTTTAAGACAATCTTTTATTATCCATGCAAGAATTGTATTGAATGGAAACTCAGATACACGTGTGGATATATAGACAACACACTGTCCCTATTAAGCCTCTAGTTGACTAGCTCGTTGATCAAAGATGGTTAAGATTTCCTAGCCATAGACAAGGGTTGTCACTTGATAACGAGATCACATCATTGGGAGAATGATGTGATGGAGAAGACCCAAACTATGAACGTAGCATGTGATCATATCATTTTATTGCTACTGTTTTTCTGCATGTCAAGTATATGTTCCTATGACCATGAGATCATGTAATTCACTAACATCGGAAGAATACCTTGTGTGTACCAAACTGAAAGGATCGATATGGTTGACTAGAGGGGGGGTGAATAGGAAACGACCACTTTTTAATTATTCTTAACAAGTTAGGGTTAGCAACATAAAGGTTCTCGAAAATGACAACTAGGTGATGAACCTATATGATGCTACCAACTATAATCGCTAAGGCAAGCAAGAAATAGTCTACAACAATAACATACACAATGTAAAGATTAGAGATAACCGCAAGTGGAACCAATGAAGACGAGGATGTGTTACCGAAGTTCCTTCCCTTTGACAGGAAGTATGTCTCCGTTGGAGCGGTGTGGAGGCACAATGCTCCCCAATAAGCCACTAGGGCCACCATATTATCCTCACGCCATCACACAATGCAGGGTGCCGTGATTCCACTATAGGTGCTCTTGAAGGCGGCGACCGAACCTTTACAAACAAGGTTGGGGCAAACTCCACACAAAGCTTGGAGGCTCCCAACAAGACCATGGAGCTTCACCACAATGGAATATGGCTCCGAGGTGACCTCAACCGTCTAGGGTGCTCAAACACCCAAGATTAACAAGATCCGCAAGGGATTAGTGGGGGGAATCATTTTTCTCTTGGTGGAAGTGTAGATCTAGGCTTTCTCAACCAATCCCTAGGAAATCAACAAGTTAGATTGGATAGGGAGAGAGATCGAGAACTTTTGAGCTTAGGGAGCAACAATGGAGCTTGGGAGGGTCAAAGGTAGGGTTCTTGAGCAAGAAGAACCCTTTATATAGTGGGGGGGGGATCCAACCGTTTTCCCACTCACAGCATGAGCCGAGCGGTACTAGCGCTGGCTGCAGCGGTACTACCACTGACCCTCCAGCGGTACTACCGCTGAGCCCATGGTATCGCAAAGATACTACCGGGCCAACCATCGCCAAGAAAGTCTTCGCAAAAAGTCCGACGTAGTACAACCGCAAGGATGAGGGTACTAAAGTCCTGGAGCGGTACTATCGCTGACCAGGGGCGGTAGTGCCGCTAGGGCCAGCGGTACTACCGTTAGGGGACATTTTTGCAAGAAGAGAAAGACTAGAGAGGGTAAAAACTCCATAGTTGTAGGGGAAAGGAGATGGAGAAAAAGTGTGTGCGTGCAAGATTGATTCCATCCAAACCTTCCCAATATGGATCCCCTCTTAATAGTACGACGTTCCTACGACTCAAAACCACCAAAGAACGTAGAAGACACCGTGCCTCTATTCCATGGAGGGTGCCGAGTCGACTTGTGCCTTTGTCATGTATTATCTGAAATGCTCAATGCACACGATTAGTCCACTAAGGTACTGTCATCAATCACCAAAATTACTTAGGCATAAATATGCCCCAACAATCTCCCCCTTTTTGGTGGACTGATGACAATACCGGATTTGCACAGTAGAAAGCATGTGATGAAAGTGCGTTATATCGACTAGAGGGGGGGGGGTGAATAGGAGTTTTTTAGAATTTCATCACTGAGGAAATTCCTTTTGAGGAAATTCCCCACTGATGACTAACTTACAGCAGAAACAGTAAAGGATCAGGAGTGCAAAGTTTCATTACAGCAGTTTTTCAGGATGAAGAATATGAAAACAGTTTGCACAGTATGTAGGCATGCAGAAAACAGATGAGGATTAACTTGCATGAAGAATTTGGGGTTGAGGAATTTCAGAGAAAGTCTTCAGCAAATTCTTCAAACAGTGAGAGTGAAAATCATCAACACATAATCTGAGGAATATAAAGAGTTGAGAAAATAGAACCCGTTTCACAGTGAAGACAGTAGTTGATGACCCAGTTCCAACTGCTGTCACAGTTGTACATCTGGTTTGGAGCAGCTTGGTATTGAAACCAAAAGACACACAGTCCCGGGACACACAGTCCCTACCGTATTCTCCTTGGGCTAAGAACACACAGTCCTCGCCCAACACTCGTGGTAAGTCTTCAGGGCAGACTTCCAAACCCTCACAAACTTGGTCACCCGGCGATCCACAATTGACTGCTGGATTGCTCTAGACCATGATGCCTAACCGTGTGGAGGATGCACAGTCCTCAAAGGTAAAAGGCTTCAGTCCCACACAGGAACAACTTCTTCAGTGATGCTCAGTCACTTGGTTCTCGATTTGTGGTTTCGTGTTTGGAGTATTTCCTCACTGATGAATTACTCTCGAAGTCTCTGAGGAATTTGGATTGCTCTTATGACAAGTGTCTGTTTCTAATGGAGTAGCCAACCAGCTAATGGTTGTGGGGGGGGGGGGGAGGCTATTTATAGCCTGGGAGCATCCCGACATGATTTGACATTAATGTCCTTAAATAATATGACCGTTGGTGTGGATAAGACCAATGATGTGGCATGGCTATCGATAACGGCCGGGACCCTCAACTGTGAGAGTCCTCATGTCACTCATATTCCTCACTTGAGGCTTTTGGTAGGATTAGGCTTGGGTTGAGCATCATGAGGAAATTCATTCCAATGTGTTACCTCGACCCCCTTTAACAATACGGTGTTCCTATTACTCAAGTGTGAAGAAAATAAAACAGAAAGGTTAAATCTTCATGCTTCAAAGTCTTCAGATTGGTTTTCTTCAGGACACACCGAATTCCTCAATTTCAATATCTTCATGAGGAATATCAATTTCATCGCAACTTCTTCACGATTCAACTCTTCAGCTTCAGACCAATTTCTTCAACCGAAGATATACATTTTTAGGGGTCGATATTCATCGAATATTTCAAACTCCTCAGCGACTTATAATTCCTGTGTACACTCAAAAACACATTAGATACTTAACCTATAAGTCTTCAAACCACCAAAATCACTAAGGGGCACCAGATGCACTTACAATCTCCCCCTTTTTGGTGGTTGATGACAATTAGGTTAACTCTTCAACGGGTATAAACATATGAAGTGTAAATACTCATTTGAGGAATTTGAAATCAAGATTCAGAGAGACTCCCCCTGAAGATGTGCATATCTTGAGGATTTTGCTTTTCACAGCAAATGCACATTGATGATTTATATCATGGAGATCTCCCCCTGAGTCTTGTAAATCATGCATACATACGACATATAGTATGAAGAAATTGAGGATGCATGATGACAAATAGTATCTGACGAATTCCGGCATGCGTGCATTAAAATTTTGAGGAATAAGCATGCGAAGAAAAACGTTCAAAAGCGTCAGAGTACCATCGGCCTTAAGTTACAACTCATTACATAAACACTTCAGAAGAGCCAAGAGTTTGTAACTTAAATATAGTTCATAAGCCCCCAAAATATCCCGCGTGAAGACTAACTCTCAAGTTTCTCCCTCTTCGTCATCAAGTGACAAAAAGGGACAAAATGAGGACTAACGCCCGTGAAGACTTTCACTCCTTGGCAGTTCATGAAGACGCGTGAGGATTCTTGGGAGCAGTCTTCCTCCTTGGACCGGTGGCAGTGTCTTGTTGTTCTTCATCAGATTTGGTAGCGCGGAATGAAGAAAAAGAACTATCCTCAAGGTCTGGAACTAGAATTGGCCTGAATTTCTTCTTTGGTGGCCACGACCAGTCGAAGTCCCGCGCAAACTCCAATTCTTCAAGTTCTGCTGGAGTCTTCAGATGAGCTAGTGTAGCCCAGGTGCGATCAAAAACCTCATGAAGATAATAGTGGTTAAGCTTCACAACATTCTGTGTTTCATTGAGGGTTTTCACAATGGCGCCGAACTGGCATTTGACCCACTTGTGATTCCGATCCACCTTCTGGTGAAGACTAAGAAGAAGCTCTCTGGTATTCATCACCCGAGGAGCAACATGACTTGGAGGATGGGTCTCAGTGTCATCCCATGAATAATAAGCTTCGGGCTCTCTGAACTGGCCATCAAGGGGCCGACTGCCTTCATCAATGACGGACTTGCCTTTTCCTTCAACAGGCTCGAAAGTCTTCTTGTTGACCCTTATAGGAGGCATATAACCACGATGGTTGTTGAAATCAGCGTGATAATTGATGCCTGACCTTGTTCTGATGGATCTCATGATCCATGGAACATATATCTTGTGGTCAAAAGGACACATTGCATTGTCGGCCAAAGTCCTCAAGAAGAAATCATGAATGTTGATGGGAATACCATGTATGATGTTGAAGAGGATATTCTTCATGATGCCTACTACATCTTCTTCATCATCATGGCCCTTGATTGGCGCAAGAACGCTGCAGAGGATTCTGTAAACCGTCCTGGGTTCATATTTGAGCTCATGGATCAGGAAGGTTGTTCTTGGTGGTTGCCTCTTAGCCAAAGGCTTGATGAGGACATCCATCATCTTGTTAGGCAGCTCACGTTCATCATAAATCTTCACGGCCTGCTCTGAGGGAATTGATACTGGTAGTTCACGCAGTAGCTCAATGGCAGGAGCCTTGAAGTGTGTGGTTTGCGTCATCCAGTCTAGCACCCATGTGTTGATGTCTGTTGGATCTCCTGATATGTGAAGAGTTGCATAAAATTGAAGAATAAGCTCACTGTTCCAATCACAGATATCCGAGCACATTGGGAGGAGTCCAGCTTCAAAAAGGACGTTGAGGACTGGAGCAAGGCATGGTATTTCTTCAAGCTCAACGTGAGGAATATGCCTGTGCTAGAAAATCTTATTTCTTCCACACAACACAGAGGCATAGTAGTTGAGTTGTGTCCTTGTCCAAAACTTCGGATGCCTGATGCGATGCTTGTCATAGGGATTTTCTCCGATGAAGAACATGCGTTCTTCAAAGAAGGACTCCTTTTGAAACTTTGGCCGCTTGGAGAATGGCTGACGCTGCATTGGCTGAAGGTTTTGCTGTTGGACTTGAGGGGAGACAACTATTGCACACTCTGGGTTGAGGATGACGAAGGCACTGTCTGGGTCTGGTGCATTTTCCTCAGCATGGTCCTCAGGTTGAGGAATTTCATCAGCTTGAGCGTCAGGCTAAGCAACATGCTCTGGTTGTGCTTTAGGCTGAGGAATGTGTTCTGGTTGAGCTTCAGGCTGAGGAATGTCATCAACCGGAGCATCCCGTTGGGGGTTTTGCTCTGGAGGAGGAATAGGTTCATCCTCAGCCTCAACTTGAGGGTTTTGCTCAGGAGGAGGAGGAGTTGGGTCAGCCTGATCCTTAGGTTGAGGATTTTTCTCAGGAATGTGACTTTCATGAGGCTGAGGATTTTCACTTTGTTCTTCCTCAACTTGCTTGGTGACGGAGCCCGATTCGTCAGCTGGTGCAGCTGATCCTTGTGCAGTTTCTTCATGAGGAATGGAGGGTCGAGGACTGTCATCAATGCGAATTTCCTCATCAGTATGCTCCTCAGTTTTGACATTCTTCATTTCCTCATCTGCCCCTTGCTCCTGGTCTTCGCTTGCGAAGGGAATCATCTCATAAGATGGAGCGCTATTAAGAGGCACATGATCCAGAGGAGCATTTTCTTCAAGTGCTTTGAGGCACTTGGCCTCGGTGCGTTCTTCTGCCGATGAAGCTTTTCTCTTCTTGGCTTCCTTTTCAGCAGCCCTGGTCTTTTTCACGTCTGATGCAGACGGAGTCATTTTCTTCACCTTTGAAGCTTTTGGTGAAGGTGTTTTCTCACGAGAGACATTTTCATCAGCTGGCTTTGAGGCACCAGCTGGAGTAGAGTCATCAGATGGCTTTGAAGCAGCAGCTGGAGCAGAGTCATCAGCTGGCTTTGAAGCATCAGCTGGAGCAGGGTCAGTCTCACCAGCTGTAGCAGAGTCATCAGCTGGATTTTCCTTGGTGATTTCCTCAATCGCCGGTTCATCCACACGGCTTCCTTGAGGGATTTCCTTAGCATGAGCAGTTTCATTAGCTGGTTCTTCAATCAGAGGCTGAGGAGTTGGTACAGGAGGGGCGGCCTTCTTGTTGTAGTCGTCAACAGCTTTAGTGGCAAATTTGATGAAACTGCTTTTGAGACTTTACGGTCAGAGAGTTTAGAGTACTTATCTATCAAAGTCTTCAATTCAGCCTCTGTTGACACAAGTGCATCAGGCGTCAGGTTGAGGAGATTCTGCCTGAGGAATTTCTCCTTTTTGAGCTTGGCAACCTTGGCCTGTTTGGCTTGCTGCTCCTTCCACTTGGCCTCGTTGATGAATATGGCCACCATGTGGCTGATGCCTGGGGGAAGTTTCAAATCATCAAGTGGAGTGTTGGGGTCCTCATACCAGATGTTGATGTAGTTGAGGAGGACTTTTGGGTCCATGGCCAGAGGAATGGAGCTACCAAAAGCTTGAGCTACCCTCTCTTGCTTGTTTCTGATGATGACCCACAGAGTGTCATCATCAAATTCATCACTACCTTCTGATGCAGAAGGGACCTTGATGATTTTTCTTGGGCTTGGTCTTGTTCCTCTCCCAGCAGTCACTTTAGTCTTCAGAGGAGTTGGTGAAGACTTTGTTTCCGAGCTTGTTGCAGATGGGACTGAGGAGTTGGAGACACTAGGCAATTGCTTCACTATTGGCTTCTGCTCAGGCTTTGAAGCCTGTGGTGGTGCTGAGGGTTTTGGTGCTGATGCTGGAGCTGTTTTCTCTTGAGGCTTTGAAGCCTTTGGCTTTGGTGGCACAGACTTCAGTTGAGGAATTGCCGTACCAGAAGTCTTAGCTGCAGAGGAAGTAGCGGCGGTTGCAGCAGCAGATTCTTCATTGAACTTCCTCACAACAGCCTCTGCCTGCTTCTCGAGCTTTGTCAAGTGTTTAGACTTTTCATCAGGATAGTCATCAATTGTCTTGAGGCTTGAGGGATGAGCTTCATGATAATCCTCAAGTGGAGCCCGTTTGCCAGGAGGCTTAAGAGCGAATTTCTTCGCGTATTTGGGAGTGACGAATCTGTACTTCTTCCATTCCTTAGCCCATCGGCGTTCTATCTTCTGACGCCGGATCTTTCTCTTGGGCATAGATTCATGTTCATCAGGAGTGCAGTAATCCAGGTATATATCCTCAGGGATATCTACGGCAGTGTTCTGCTCAAGTTTCTTGCCTCCCTTTTGTTTCCTTTCATCCTCCATTTTCTTCAGCTGAGGCTTTTGCTGATGAGATTGAACTCTTGAGGATTCTAATGAGACTTGCAGATTTTCTTCAAGAAACACTGCAAATGAGTTAATTTGATGAGAACCGAGAGATTCATCAGCTGACATGTGTGTACCTGTGAACAGAGTATAGTTGCGAGGAATTGGGAGAGGTCATATGCGTTCTCAGATTTGATGAAATGAAATTTTTGACAGTTTGAGGAATTTGACCAGTGGTTGAGGAATTCGTCTAAGCATACTGTTCTTGGGGTTCGAGAGTTGTACAGATCCAAAAATTCACACAACTGAGGAATCTCGTGAAAATCTTAGATGCTTAGTGAAGTTCATCAATAGTTTCGTGATAGGCAGTGTTTGAGGAAAAGAAACGGATGGATTCTTGAGGAAAAACAGATTTCACATCTCAAAGGTAAAATAGTAGATCAAACTGGCTGTAAAAATATGGTTTTTATTTACCCTAGATGGCGCGCACGAAGAACAGAGAAGTAGTAGCAGTAGATGCTTTTTCGGTGCGTGTCCAATGCGCCCTAACTCGGCAGCAGGGGATGGCTACGGCGGTGTCGGACGAAGATGGTCCGGCTCCGGCGTGGTTTCGATGATGGAGAGGTTGAGGCAGTCAAGCTCTTCTTCGCCGGCGTCGAGACTTCTAGCGGTGGCGCTGGGGCTTGGAGCTTTGTTGTAGCAGGAGGGCGATGGAATGAAGAAGATTTTACCGAGGGAGATGAGGACATATTTATAGCCAGGCAGCAACTGTTGGCGCGAAAATATCGTACCAAATAGCCCCTGTCTCTACGTCTCCGCAGGACACGTGTAGCTCACGAGAGAAGCGGTGGAGATCGTGGTTATCCGAACGAGGAAGTTGGGGATCAATTACTGTGTATTTTTTTTTGAAGATTTGAGGATTTTGTTACAAAATCATCAGCTGACAAGGACGCAGTGAGGATTTTGAACAAAGTATCAAGTAGAACGCATATGAAGAATTGAATAGACTGGGTGAGAGTAGCATAGATGGAAAGTAGGGTCCGATCACATTCACTTAGATGAAATATCAAATTGAAGAAATAGCTATAAGTGAATGCCGTTGAGGACTTGAAATCACAGTCTATCTAGGTAAACGAAAAATCATCAAGTGTTTTTGAAGATTTGAATGACTTGAGGATTTTTTGATAACGCGTTATGATGATGAATTTTAGTTTTGAAGAAAAACGATTTTGAAGAGCAACTGTTTTGAAGAAAATCAAATTTTGAAGAGATGCAACTTTGAAGAAATTCAACTTGAGGAATTTCACATTGGGCGGTGGCGTGACCCACCATATAAGAATGTTGATTACGGACGCCGCATACAATTGTCGTAGGGCCTTGAGAATCAATTTCTTCGTTGATTTCTTCACACTCAGAGTGATATTCTTCATTAGTTGAAGAAAATCGATTCA
Organism: Hordeum vulgare subsp. vulgare; assembly: GCF_904849725.1. NCBI lineage: Eukaryota > Viridiplantae > Streptophyta > Magnoliopsida > Poales > Poaceae > Hordeum > Hordeum vulgare. The sequence continues at coordinate 573,562,940 of NC_058524.1, read as the reverse complement.
TCATGTTTTGCACATCTAAGTCATCAATTTTGCATAAGTGTTAGGATGTGTGCATGTTTTTACAAAACATTCGAAGATTCTAAGATATTTAGCTCACACCGCAACTTGCAAAACCTTTTCTCATCCAAGGGCTTAGTGAAGATATCAGCCAGTTGATCATCAGTCTTCACATGGTCGATGAGGATATTGCCCTTGAGGACATGGTCCTGAAGAAAATGATGATGAATCTGGATGTGCTTGGTCTTCGAGTGCTGTACTAGGTTGTATGGAATCTTGATTGCACTCTCATTGTCGCAGTAGAGAGGCACATTCTTCATGTTGATGCCGTAGTCTTTGAGGGTTTGCTTCATCCATAGCAATTGAGCACAGCATGAACCGGCAGCAATGTACTCAGCTTCGGCAGTGGAGAGTGATACGCAGTTTTGCTTCTTTGAGGACCAGCAAACTAGTGATCTTCTGAGGAAATGACATGTGCCAGAGGTTGACTTGCGATCCACACGGTCACGAGCATAGTCAGAATCAGAATATCCCACAAGATGAATATTTGAGCCCTTGGGGTACCATAATCCTAGTGTTGGTGTGTGAGCTAAGTATCGAAGAATATGCTTCACAGCCTTATGGTGTGATTCCTTCAGTTTTTCTTGAAAACGTGCACACATGCAAACACTAAGCATTATATCTGGCCTAGATGCACATAAATCCAATAAAGAACCAATCATAGAGCGATATACCTGCTGATCGAATTCTTTACCATTTTCGTCAGTGCAGAGGTGGCCGTTGGTAGGCATTGGAGTCTTGGCACCTTTGCATTCATGCATGTCGAATTTCCTCAAAACATCCTTGAGGTATTTCTCCTGTGATATGAAGATTCCATTGCGTTGTTGACGAATTTGAAGACCTAAGAAGAATTTCAGCTCCCCCAACATAGACATATGATATTCTTCACTCATCATGTAAGAAAATTCATCACTGTATCGTTTGTTAGTACATCCAAATATAGTATCATCGACATATATCTGGCACACTAATAGCTCATTATCATAGGATTTAGTGAAAAGAGTTGGATCGAGTGAACCAGGTTTGAAGCCTTTCTTCATGAGGAATTCCTTCAATGTATCATACCATGCCCGAGGGGCTTGCTTGAGACCATAGAGTGCCTTTTTGAGTCTGAAGACTTTGTCTGGATTCTTTGGATCCTCAAAACCTGGGGGCTGAGCAACATATACTTCTTCCTCAAGCTTACCATTGAGGAATGCACTTTTCACATCCATTTGATATAAGATGATGTTATGATGATTAGCATAAGCAAGTAGTATTCGAATAGCTTCAAGTCTAGCAACACGTGCAAAAGTTTCATCGAAATCTATTCCTTCAACCTGTGTGTAGCCTTGGGCTCCAAGTCGTGCCTTATTCCTCACCACTTGACCATCCTCATCCTGCTTGTTTCGGAAAATCCACTTGGTTCCGATGATATTGTGCTTGCGAGGATCTGGTCGTTTGACGAGCTCCCATACGTCATTCAGCTTGAATTGAAGAAGTTCGTCTTGCATAGCTTGGATCCACTCCGGTTCCAGGAAAGCCTCAGCAACTTTTGAAGATTCTGTGATAGATACAAAGGAGAAATGCCCACAAAAGTTAACTAAGTGTGAAACTTTTGAGCGAGTGAGAGGACCTGGCGCGTTGATGTCATTGAGGATTTTGTCAAGTTCCACTTCATTTGCAATCCTCGGATGAGCTGGTTGAGGATTTTGTCTGGGCTGAGGAATTGGTTTTGGAGCAATTTCCTCAGGAGCATCTTCTTGATTTTCATCAGTGATGGGAATGATTTCTTCATCAATTTCCTCAGTGGGAACAATGTCTTCAGTAGATTTGAGCTTTATTGCTTCCTCAGGAGACAACTTATCTGGATCAAAAGGCAATTGCTCTCTTTGCGAGCCATTAGTTTCATCGAACCGCACATCTACAGTCTCAACAACTTTGTTGTGATAGTTGTTGAAGACTCTATAGGTGTGCGAGTCCTTTCCATAACCGAGCATAAAACCCTCATGTGCCTTAGGTGCAAACTTTGAGCTGTGGTGAGGATCTCTAATCCAACATTTTGCACCGAAGACTTTGAAATAACTTACATTGGGTTTCTTGTCAGTGAGGAGTTCATATGAGGTTTTCTTGAGGAATTTGTGAAGATATACCCTGTTGATGACATGGCACGTAGTGTTGATTGCTTCAGGCCAAAAGTGACGAGGAGTCTGATATTCTTCAAGCATGGTTCTTGCCATCTCTACCAGAGTCCTGTTCTTCCTTTCAACGACACCATTCTGTTGAGGAGTATAAGGAGCAGATAATTCGTGAGTAATACCAAGTTCATCAAGATAATTATCAAGACCAGTGTTTTTGAACTCTGTTCCATTATCACTCCTGATATGTTTGATCTTGATGCCGAAGTTCGTCGAGGCCCTTGAATAAAATCGTTTGAAGATTTCCTGCACTTCAGTTTTATATAAGATGATATGCACCCATGTATATCTGGAATAATCATCAACTATGACGAAGCCATATAAAGATGCTGCATTTGTTAGTGTGGCATAATGAGTAGGTCCAAATAGATCCATGTGAAGCAATTCAAGTGGACGAGTAGTGGTCATGATAGTCTTCGAGGGATGCTTGGATCTGGTCATTTTCCTAGATTCACATGCACCACAGAGGTGATCCTTGAGGAATTTGACTGATTCGATGCCGATGCCATGCTTCTTCTTCGCGAGCGTGTGCAAATTCCTCATGCCTGCATGACCGAGTCTTCGATGCCACATCCACCCTTCTGAGGTTTTTGCTAGTAAGCAAGTGGCTGGTTGAGGACCTGTAGGGAAATCAACAATGTACAAATCCCCTCTTCTGACACCTTCAAAGACTTTGGATCTGTCAGATTCCGTGATGACAACACATCTATATCTACCAAAGATAACAATCATATCAAGATCACAAAGCATCAAGACTGACATGAGGTTAAATCCAAGGGATTCAACACGAATCACTTTGTCCATATGCCTATCCTTGGAAATAACCACTTTGCCAAGTCCCAATACCTTGCTTTTGCCTTTGTCAGCATATGTGATTTGCTTCAGGGGTGATGGAGTTAGTGGCATATTCATCAGCAAGCTTTTATCACTAGTCATGTGATGTGTGCAGCCACTATCAAGAACCCACTCAGTACTCTTGGGTTTGTCCTCCTGTAGATGAATTAGTACAACTTACCATCTCATATGCTTCAGACTTGAAGAATATGATATCAATTTCATCATAACAAAATTATAAGGACGTGTGAAATATTTCTATTTCATCAATATTAGCTTGCGTCCTATCAAGCATTTCCTCAGGTCTCCAGCAAATTCTTCAGATGATGATTTTCATCTGGAGACCTGACCTGCAGAAGTGATTAGTTCAATTTCTTCACCACCCACATCTGAAGGGGTGGTAAAGCATTCATCATCCTGCGAGCACCATATGAGAAATGGGGCATTGAAGCTAATGCACTTCTCTTAACAGTAGGGGGTTAAAGTACTCATATGAATATGCACAGAACTGGTTTGAGGATTTATGAACATAATGATTTGAAGAATAACGCTCATATTCATATTCCTTGTAGTTTCCCTGCATGTTAGAAGCATTAGCACGAGTACGAGCATAGTTTTGACCAGTTGAGGATTTTGATCCTCTTGAAAACTTTGGTCTTCCCGAGGAATTTGATCTGGGGTTCAGATTCTTCATCGGTGGTGTCATGAGGACATTCACGTGAAGATTTTCAAGACAACTTTTGGGAACCCAGATTTTCCCCAGGGGAGGGCCATTCCTGCAGTTAGTTCCAACATATCGAGCAAATACTTCACCAGCTTGATTTTTGAACAGTTTATAGTTGGAGTCAAGTGACTCATCTGAGGAATAGGATAATTCACATGAAAAGCCTGTTAGATTGGATGAATCAAAAGGAGGCCCAGTAGCAGCAACCCATGAGGTTTTGGGATACTGCTCAGGTTTCTAGTAAGATCCATCAGCATTCAATTTCCTCTCAAGGGCAATTCCTTCTTTCCTCGGGTTCTTGTTCAAGATATGCTTTTTGAGCACATCACAAAGGGTTTGATGTCCTTTGAGACTTTTGTATATGCCTGTCACATACAATTCCTTCAGCCCTGCATTTTCATCGGTGACATTTGTGTTTTCCTCAAGTGAGGAATTTGACACTACAGGAGCAGTTGAAGAATTTGTAGCAATTGAAGCATTTGATGATTCTGGTGAAGAAGTAGCAGTTTCACGTTCAATGCATTTAAGACATGGAGGAATGAATTCAGCTTGAGCAGCGCTGATCTGTTGAGCTAGTAATGAATCATTTTCCATACGAAGATCATCATGAGAAACCCTCAACTTCTCTAGATCAAGCTTCCTTTGAAGAAATTCATAGGAAAGTTTCTCATGATCAGCGAGGAGTGTATCATGAAGATCTTGAAGATTATCAAATCTAGATTGAAGACTTTTCACATCTTCAGTGAGGATTTGGGTAAGATTCATTTCATCATTCAACAGATCATCGCTTCTATCTAGCAGTTTCTAAAGCTTTTCCAAGACAGTTTGTTGTTTAGTGGCAATGAGAGCAAGTTTACTATAACTGGGTTTTTTATAATCATCAGGTTCACAGTCACTTGAGTCAGAGGAGGAAGCATCATTCAGTACCTTTGAACCTTTTGCCATGAAGCAATAGGTTGGAGCGAAGTCATCAGCATAGTCATCAGTGTGGATGGTGTTATCATTTTCTTCAAGGTTGAAGATTGACTTGCTGACGAATGTGGTTACAAGTGCAAGACTAGCCTGTTCGGATTCCGAGTCTTCATCAGAACCCTCCTCTTCATCACATTCCTCGGATTCTGCCTCGGAATCCATTTCCTTGCCAATAAGTGCCCGAGCCTTTCTGAAACTAGTCTTCTTGTGCGATGAGGACTTTGAAGATGAGGATTTTGAATATTTCTTCTTTTTCTTCGATTCATCAGAACTGTCATCCTTGTATTTCTTCTTCTTTGATTCCTTTCCCCAACAAGGACAATCAGCAATGTAGTGACCTGATTTCTTGCATTTGTGGCAGGTTCTTTTCTTGTAGTCCTCAGATGAAGATTCTGATTTCCTCATATCTCTTCTTGAAGATGTACCGAACTGGCCACGTCGTGTAAACCTCTAGAATTTCCTCACGAGCATTGCAAGCTCCTGTCCAAATTCTTCAGGATCACCAATGCTATCATCCGAGTCTTCTTCTTCAGATGAGGAAATTTCTTTAGCCTTTAGTGCACGTGGTCTAGAATTGCTTGGTCCATATAGATCTCTCTTTTATTCTTGTTGGAATTCATGAGTATTGAGTCTTTCGAGTATATCAGCTGGATCAAGCATCTTGTAGTCAGGTCTTTCTTGAATCATCAGAACTAAAGTATCAAATGAAGAATCCAAACATCTTAACAGTTTCTTCACAACTTTGTGATCAGTAATGTCTCGAGCTCCCAGTGCTTGCAGTTCATTTGATATGTCAGTGAGGCAATCAAAGGTATCTTGACAGCTTTCATTGTCAAACCTCTTGAAGCGATTGAAGAGATTGCGAAGAACATCAACACGAGAATCGCGCTGGGTTGATACCCCTTCATTGACTTTGGATAGTCTTTGCGAGATAAGTTTCGCTGAGCCCAAAGCACTTACTCTGCCATACTGTCCTTTGCTCAGATGTCCACAGATGATATTCTTTGCTTGAGAATCGAGTTGCTTGAATTTCTTCACATCAGCAGCAGAGATACTAGCAGAGATGATGGGGACGCCATATTCCACAATATACCAGAGATCATTGTCAATAGCTTGTAGATGCATCTGCATCTTGGTCTTCCAGAAGGGAAAGTCCTTTCCTTCGAAAGTAGGACATGCTGCAGTAACCTTAATCATGCCTGCAGTCGACATAACTAAAACTCCAGGTGGTTAAACCAAAATCACACAGAACAAGGGAGTACCTTGCTCTGATACCAATTGAAAGTGCGTTATATGGACTAGAGGGGGGTGTGAATAGGAGATTTTTAGAATTTCATCACTAAGGAAATTCCTTTTGAGGAAATTCCTCACTGATGACTAACTTACAGCGGAAATAGTAAAGGATCAGGAGTGCAAAGTTTCACTACAGCAGTTTTTCAGGATGAAGAATATGAAAATAGTTTGCACAGTATGCAGGCACGCAGAAAACAGATGAGGATTAACTTGCGTGAAGAATTTGGGGTTGAGGAATTTCAGAGAAATTCTTCAGCAAATTCTTCAAACAGTGACAGTGAAAATCATCAACACATAATCTGAGGAATATAAAGAGTTGAGGAAATAGAACCCGTTTCACAGTGAAGACAGTAGTTGATGACCCAGTTCCAACTGCTGTGACAGTTGTACATCTGGTTTGGAGCGGCTTGGTATTGAAACCAAAAGACACACAATCCCGGGACACACAGTCCCTACCGTATTCTCCTTGGGCTAAGAACACACAGTCCTCGCCCAACACTCGTGGTAAGTCTTCAGGGAAGACTTCCAAACCCTCACAAACTTGGTCACCCGACGATCCACAATTGACTGCTCGATTGCTCTAGACCATGATGCCTAACCGTATGGAGGATGCACAATCCTCAAAGGTAAAAGGCTTCAGTCCCACACAGGAACAACTTCTTCAGTGATGCTCAATCACTTGGTTCTCGGTTTGTGGTTTGGTGTTTGGGGTATTTCCTCACTGATGAATTACTCTCGAAGACTCTGAGGAATTTGGGTTGCTCTTATGACAAGTGTGAGTTTCTAACGGAGCAGCCAACCAGCTAATGGTTGTGGGGGCGGCTATTTATAGCCTGGGAGCATCCTGACATGATTTGACATTAATGCCCTTAAATAATATGACCGTTGGTGTGGATAAGACCAATGATGTGGCGTGACTATCGATAACGGTCGGGACCCTCAACTGTGAGAGTCCTCATGTCACTCATATTCCTCAATTGAGGCTTTTGGTAGGATTAGGCTTGAGTTGAGCATCATGAGGAAATTCATTCCAATGTGTTACCTCGACCCCCTTTAACAGTACGGTGTTCCTATTACTCAAGTGTGAATAAAAATAAAACAGAAAGGATAAATCTTCATGCTTCAAAGTCTTCAGATTGGTTTTCTTCAGGACACACCGAATTCCTCAATTTCAATATCTTCATGAGGAATATCAATTTCATGGCAACTTCTTCGTGATTCAATTCTTCAGCTTCAGACCAATTTCTTCAACCGAAGATGTACATTTTTAGGGGTCGATATTCATCGAATATTTCAAACTCCTCAGCGACTTATAATTCCTGTGTACACTCAAGAACACATTAGATACTTAACCTATAAGTCTTCAAACCACCAAAATCACTAAGGGGCACTAGATGCACTTACATGTGATCATAAAGATAATTTAATAGAGATAATTGAAGAGCATATGACTCACAGCATATTATTAGAATAGGTCTCACAATAAAAACAAGTCTCACATCACACCTAGTAAAGATAGCAAATACGATCAAACCAAGTTCCAAGCAAACACGATAAAGATAAAGCAAGCAAATCCAACTCCTAGACTCTCTCCCCCTTTGGCACCAAGACACCAAAAAGGGGCACACCTAAGACACAGGTGGTCACTCCTTATCCACAGACTCATCGGTGGCATCCGGATCCTGCTCGGCCTGCTCCTCCTCAATGTCCTCGTCAGAAACCTCCTCCTCAGCATAAGACCCATTCCACTGGTAACCTTGAGCCCTCATCCAGTCAGTCTCTGGAGTGATGTCGTCCTCTGAGCCGCTTGAGATTGCCACATCAAGTGTCCTTAAGACACGCTTGTGCCTCTGACGGTTCTCCTTCTAGGCCACATGATACGGGTACTGCCCCTTGGCCTGCATACAAAAGAGAGTCTTCATCTGATCCTTCAGCTTCTCAGCCCAAGATGGCATAGAAGAAGAGCGGGTATGCGAAGCAGGTCCTCCTCCAGCAGCAGTCTCAGTGTCAGTATCCATGGGCCAAGAAGAAGTTGAGGTGTTGGCCCATTTGTCCTTTAGACGCAGCTTGATAGGATCATGCACAAAATAGTCAGCTTCAACAGGGAGGGGCTCTTCCGGATAGGTATCTTTCCACTTCTTCTGAATAAAGGAAAACAGGTAAGGCCCGTAGATGGGAACCTTATGGTTCATGATGCAATTCCAGAACTCATGGAACATCACATCGGATATGTCGAGAGGCGCAGAGTCCTTATTCATTGCCTCCTCACACAGCAGAAGCATCTCAGCCAGATGTCCATGCACCTCGTCCTTGTTGCCAATACTAGGGAACGTGGTATTGCGGAAGATCCGATGCATGATATCCAGATGCGTGGGGAGCACACCCTTTTTGATGTAAAGATGTTGTAGCCTGTCCTTGGGGGTGGAAGTAGACGTAGCTGGAGCATGAGGACGCAGCCCAAGAACAGTTTCGTCCCCCTGGAAGTCGACGTTTAGGAGCTGCATGAACTCCGCCCAGGTACCAGTCAGCTTCTAACTTCCTGTCATCCAGGTCATGATGCGCTCATCATCAGGTTGAAAGTGAACAGTGACATAAAACTGGGCCACAAGATCTGGATCGAAGTCCTTTCTGAAGGTGATGAATTCCTTAATAAAAAGCTTGTCAACCAAGGAGAGAGCCTCACAAAAGTAGTCATGATGCCGCCGAAGGTGAGCGAGGTCGATCCATTGCACTAGGACATAGATCTTCTTGAAGGGCATGATGATGTCACGAAAGATCATTGCATGTTCCCGTGACCAAACATGATCGACGCCCCTGAGTTGAACCTTTTCATTACCATAGGGATCACGGGTACGAAGTGCCACAAAGTCCTTAGGAGGCATAGTGCGGACGTTGAGCCCTTTGGACTTGCTGGCAACCTTCTTGAAAGACTTCCCTTTTGGGTTTAGACTGGATGTTGCGAAACCTTGTAGAGCCTCTCGATTGCGGTACTGCTTTGATTGGGTGTTACGTACAGGATTCGAGCGACGAGAACCACCTGTGACACACAAGACACACACACACACAAAAAGAGCGACAAAAGGATTCATGACAATGTTCAAAAAATCATAAGAATAAACACACATTGCCAAGGGAAAATAAAAATCAAAATAAAAAATAAAAATAAAAAATAAAATGCCCTCCTGGCAGTAGTATCGCTCGCCCTGGCGGTACTACCGCGGGGCTAGCGGTAGTACCGGTGCCCCTCAGCGGTAGTACCGCCAGGCTGGCGATAGTACCGCTGCCTCCTTAGCAGTAGTAGCGCCCGAGTGGAGTGGTAGTACCGCTAGGGGTTGACTTTCAGATCTGGACATATTTGAACCAACTAAAATTACTAGATTCATTTCAAGAGATCCACGGCTAACAAATAAACTTATCACAAGAATCACCATAGCCCTAGAACATGTGGAACTCTAGATCATCTAGATGGAGACAAGCCTAGTTAATGGGATCCAAGTTTAGATCAAATCCATGAGATGTATGACAAGAGCTACTAGATCTAAAACATGGAGAACTAGGGCATGTCAAAATATTTGCAATGAAGAACATTAGACCTAAAATCCCCAAAGATTTCTCCCTCGTTCCATCCAAAAACTAAGCACAAAGCATATCCATGGATCCAAATCAACAAGCTCCTAACCCTAGGAACAAGCACACCAACCAAGAGAGGAAGGGGAGGAGCTTTACCGAAGTCCATGGCACTTGACGAAGGAAGGAGGAGGGGAGCAAACCCTCCAACTGAAAAGAGAGGAGGGGAGCAAACCCTCCAACTGAAAAGAGAGGAGGGGCTCCGCACAGAGAGATCTAAACTGGGTGGATTGGGTGTAGAGGGAGAGAGAGCCACGAGGAAGAAGAAGCAGGGCAAAAACGGCTCCCCTTATCTTTATATAGTCCAAAGGGTACGGGAGCAGCGATAGTACCGCTGGGTCATAGCGGTAGTACCGCTCCCCCTGGCGGTAGTACCGCTGGGGTCATAGCGGTAGTACCGCTCCCCCTTGAGACAGCCCTAAAAAGCCCTAGTCAAGCCACGAAAGGATGGGGTCCTGGCGATAGTACCGCTCCCCCTGGCGGTAGTACCGCTCCCCCTGGCGGTAGTACCGCGGGGGTCCTGGCGGTAGTACCGCTCCCCTTGGTAGTAGTACCGTCGGGTTCCTAGCGGTAGTACCGCTCAAAAAAGCACAAAGAGACTTTGGACTTCGTGGAAATGATGTGAGCAATGATTAGTCAGTGTAGACAAAAAGGTAACACCAGCAAGATATACTGACTAGTCACTTTGTATCCTTTCTTCAATAAGAGAGAAAGGTGGGCGGTGGCCGGAGCCACCTATGTTTGAGACAAAGGTATGACACCGCGAAGAATTATCCTTGGGTTCATGACCAACGCTCGTCTTTGAAGCACAAACGCCATTTAATAATGGCCAAAGTGAAAGACTTGATCGATTTATGCATGATGGGGGGAAGGAGAGTTCATTGAGAGAACAACACTCCCCCTATGTCCATGCCTACACCTAGAACAAGATATAATGCAGAGTGAGGTGCAAAGTGCCTAGTTTCAATCCACATTAATTGAATCAATGATATTTAGCTCATGCCTTAACTCCCGGAACTTTGCTTCATCTAGGGGCTTAGTGAAAATATCTGCAAGTTGCTCTTCAGTGTTGATGAAGTGAACCTCAATATCACCTCGCTTGATATGTTCACGAATGAAGTGATGGCGAATATCAATGTGCTTGGTCTTGCTATGTTGCACTGGATTGAGGGAAATCTTGATAGCACTTTGATTGTCACAAAGAAGAGGCACTTTGTCACAAGTGACACCATAATACTTTAAAGTTTGCCTCATCCATAGCAACTGTTCACAACAACTCGCAACTGCCACATACTCAGCTTCGGTGGAAGATAGTGAGACACAATTCTGCTTCTTCGAAGACCAACTTACCAGTGAATGAGCAAGGAATTGACATCCTCCAGAAGTTGACTTCCTCTCCACACAGTCTCCCGCCCAATCTGGGTCAGAATAGCTCACTAGGTTGAAGTTTGCTCCTTTGGGATACCATAGACCAAAGTTTGGGGTATGATGCAAATATCGAAAGATTCGCTTAACAACCATATAATGGCTTTCTTTTGGTGTAGATTGAAACCGTGCACAAATCCCTACACTCAACATGATATCCGGTCTAGATGCACAAAGGTAAAGAAGGGATCCAATCATGGAGCGATATACCTTTTGATCCATAGCTTTACCATTGGGATCACTGTCAAGCTTGCATCTTGTTGGCATGGGAAACTTGACCGGCTTGACATCCTCTAGCTCGAACCTCTTGAGAATGTCTTGAGTGTACTTGGCTTGTTTGATGAAGGTCCCTTCTAAGCCTTGTTTAATCTTGAACCCGAGGAAGAACTTCAACTCACCCATCATAGACATCTCAAATTTCTCGGTCATTAGTGCAGCAAATTCTTCATTGAAAGATTCGTTAGGGGAACCAAAAATGATATCATCAACATATAGTTGGAATATGAACAAATCCCCTTTGACCTTCTTAGTTAAAAGAGTGGGATCTATCTTCCCAATTTCAAACCCACGATCTTGTAACAACTCAGTAAGGTACTCATACCACACACGTGGGGCTTGTTTAAGGCCATAGAGTGCCTTATTAAGTTTGTACACATGATTTGGGAGCTTGGTATGTTTGAACCCCGGGGGTTGTTTGACATAGACCAACTGATTTAAAGGACTATTAAGAAAAGCACTTTTTACATCCATTTGTTGTAATTTGAAATTATGATGAGAAGCAAATGCAAGCAGCATGCGAATAGATTCTAGACGAGCAACAGGGGCAAAGGTTTCACCGTAGTCGATACCCTCGACTTGGGAGTAGCCTTGAGCCACCAATCTTGCCTTGTTTTGAACCACAATCCCATTGGCATCTTGCTTGTTTTTGAAGATCCATTTGGTCCCGATGACATTATGTTCCTCCTTTGGTCTTGGCACTAAATTCCAGACTTGATTACGCTCGAAGTTGTTGAGTTCTTCATGCATGGCCATAAGCCAATCCTCATCATCGAGTGCTTCCTGTACCTGTTGAGGTTCACAATACGAAACAAACGCGTGATGCTCACAATAATTCCAAATTTGTTGACGAGTGGATACTCCCCTTTTCAAACTACCAAGCACATTCTTCATAAGATGTGACTTGACTCTCAGCTTGTTTGCAATCTTGGCTGCGCGACACTCCAAGAGTTCTGCATTTGATAACTGGGGAGCATCGACTTGATTACTTTTCTTGGCCTTGCGTTTTGATCCTCCCTTGGCACCAGTATCCCTCTTAGGTGCTGCAGAAGGAAATTGAGAGACAACATCCTGGTCAACTTGATTTTCGACTTGAGCAGGCTCACTAGTTTGTCCCTGATCTTGTGGTTGCTCTTGATCTTGATCTTGTGCCTCTATTTGGCCTAGATCTTGTAGTTGCACTTGATCTTGATCTTGAGAAGATTTGGAACCTTGTGTAAGCACTTGGACATCATGGGGCACATCACCATCTTTGAGCAATTGATCTTGTCCTTGAACTTGTTCAACTGGTTGAGGGTTTTCTCTTTGTTCATCGGAAGCGTGTGGGGCTTGTGAGGATGTTGGCTGCACTTGAGTAGAGCATTGTCCTTCTCCTTCGGCCACAAGGGGTTCCTCAATGGGGAGTATTTGACCAATCCCCATTCTTCTTATGGCTTGAGGAGGAATTTCATCACCTACATCACAGAGACCACTTTGCTCCACTTGGGAGCCATTATTTTCATCAAACTCCACGTTACACGTTTCCTCAATTAGCCCGGTGGACTTGTTGAGGACGCGGTAAGCATGCGAGTTTGTAGCGTAACCAACAAAGATTCCCTCTTGAGCTCTAGAATCAAATTTAGCTAAACATGCACCTTTCTTGAGAATGAAACACTTACACCTGAATACCCAGAAGTACTTGAGATTGGGTTTGTTTCCAGTGAGAATCTCATATGGGGTCTTGTTCAAGCCTTTGCGGATATAGAGCCGATTGGATGCATGACATGTTGTGTTGATGGCTTAGGCCCAAAAGTTATACGGAGATTTGAATTCCGCCATCATTGTTCTTGCCGCGTCCATCAACGTCCGGTTCTTCCTTTCTGCCACACCATTTTGTTGAGGGGTGTATGGTGCTGAATATTGATGTTTTATTCCCTCATCACCTAGAAACTCATCCAAGGTGTAGTTCTTGAACTCGGTGTCGTTGTCACTTCTAATCATCAAAATCTTTGCTTCATGTTGACGTTGAGCTTCATTAGCAAAGTTGATGACAGTTTGTTGAGTCTCACTCTTCCTCTTGAAGAAATATACCCAGGTGTATCTTTAGTAGTCATCAACAATCACCAAGCAGTACTTTCTGCCCCCAAGACTATCAAATGATGGAGGACCGAAGAGATCCATATGTAGGAGCTCGAACGGCCTCTTAGTGTAAATGAGAGTCGTTGGACGATGAGCAGTTTCATGAATCTTCCCTTTAATGCAGGCACTGCAAGCACGATCTCTGGCAAAACTCACATTTGTTAGTCCATGGATATGGTCCCCTTTGAGGAGACTTTGCAAAGATCTCATAGTGACATGAGCTACTCGGCGATGCCAAAGCCAGCCCACATCAACTTTAGCCATTAGACAAGTCGCAGTCTTAGTGGGTCGCTTTGAAAAGTTCACCACATAGAGACCATTTTCGACATATCCAACATAGGCTACTTTAAGAGTCTTGCTCCACAAAAGGACCACGGTATCAAGATTAAAGAATGTGGAAAAGCCCATAATTGCAAGTTGACGAACTGAAAGTAAATTGTAAGCAAGGGACTCAACAAGCATGACCTTCTCAATAGATAACTCTTGAGAGATGACCACCTTACCAAATCCCAATACCTTTGATGATGATGCATCGGCGAATTGGACATGGGCGGAAATAAATGGGGAAGGATGCACATCCACCACTAAGTCCTTGCTTCCGGTCATATGATTTCTTGCTCCACGATCGAGAAACCATGACACCCCACCGGAAGCAAACTCCTCCAATAGATCAAGGCTTGGTTTTAGGTACCCATTTTTGAATGTGTACTTTAATGTTAGAGATAAGGGTCTTATGAACCCAAATAGCCCATTCAATGGACTCATAGTAAGAACCAACAAATCTGGCATAAACATGCCCATCACCAGCACGACATAAAACATAGGATGGATTTAGTTTTCCGGCTATGTTGGTAGGAATGGTTTTTTCCCTTCTTGACGCTACCATTCTCCACCTTGTTCCTGCTCTCCTCCCGAGTCCCTTCGCCCTCTTTGACAAAGATGTCCATGAGGGTAGGGGATCGTTTGTTCCTGTTCTTCCTTTTTCTTTTGGACTTGGATGTAAGTCCAAGTCCCTCCTTTCCTACAACACCCTTTTGATTTCTCAAGAGGTCGTTCAGGTTCTTCTCGCCTTGGATGCATGACACAAGGCCCTTCTCAAGTTGATCCTTCAACTTGGCATTTTCCTCCACAAGATGTACATGCTCACAACAAGGGTTAGTTGTATAAGCATTATCAATTATAACGAAAGGAGGACAAGTAGATATCTCCTTGGTAAGCTTTGCTTTAAGTTGATCATGAGACTCTTTCAGGGAGAAATGAACACCTTTCAAGACCTTGTGAGCCTTGTCAAGTGTGTAAAACTCCACTTTGAGTCTGTCATGGCCAACCCCAAATGTAGCCTTTTCAGACTTAAGCACATGAGTAAGAACAATAGTATGATCTAGTTCCTTTTGCAATTTAGTGCAGTCATTGTTGTATGACTCCTCAAGAGCCAAACGAAGAGTGTGATCCTTTTCTAATGCAATAGATAATTCAGCAATCTCATCGGCATAGTCGCGACCATGTCCTTCAGCTCGGAGATAGTCTCCTCATGAGACTCGATGATGTCATTAGCCTCACCCAGTTTTTCCAAAAGAGCAACAAAGTGCTTCTTGGGTTCTCCTTTGATCGTACACAGAAATTTGTCAAGATCATGCTCATTAAGTTCCACAACATCACTATCATCTACACAATTCAACAATGAAGGAGCAGTAGTGATGTTGGTCTTAATGTTGGGTGTTACCTGATCGATACCTTTGGCCATGAGGCACTTGGCGATGTGGTTATCGTTGGGGGTGTTGAAGGGAGACATATTCTTGGGAGAAGGGGTGGCAATGGTGACAGTCGCAGTTGCCACCATATCGTCATTGTCATCATCATCGGAGGGGTACTCTTCAAGTGCCACCATACCCTTTGGGTGGGGTTTCTTGACAAAGTTGGTCTTGTTTTGGAATGACTTGGTTTTGTCTTTGCGAATGAGCTTGCTCCCGTTGTCTTCCCTCTTCTCATAGGGACATTCTGCCACGAAGTGACTCACATTACCACAGTTATAGCATGTCCTCACATGTTGCTTGGATTTGAACCCACTTGAGTTGTTCTTGGAGAAGTTGGGTCTTGAGTTCCTCTTGTTGCCCCAGAATTGCCTTGACGCAAGAGCCATGTGCTCGTGATAAGCATACTTATTGTCTTCAGGGCAGCTCTCCTCTTCCTCATCCTCTTCTTCTTCTTCTTCAGAAGCAGCCTTTGCCTTTAAAGCAAGGTTGGGTGAAGCTGTCTTTGACCAAACGCGAGCAAGTGCATTGTCAGCAATCTCGTTCATGATTGACATTGCAATGAATTCATCCAACACCTCACTGGAAGACAAGGAGTGGAAATTTGGTCGTTGGCGAATGACCGATGACATGGCTTTGTTGAATGGCATGATGGCCTTGAGAAACTTGCGCTTGATCCATGTGTCATCCACATCCTTGCTCCCATGATCCTTGAGAGCAACAACAATAGCAGTCACCCTTCGATAGAGATCACGAGGGTCCTCATCTTCCTTCATCACAAACTCATCGGCCTTATCAAGCACCACTTCATAGTTGGACCGTTGAATGCTTGAGCTTCCCTTGTAGAGCTCCATAATGTGCTCCCAACAGTCCTTAGCCAGAGTGAAGGGGCGCAAGTGAGGAAGATCTTCAGGAGGTACTGCGGACTGGAGAATAAACAATGCAGAGTGATTATATTGATTGTCCGTGTCTTCTCTTGGAGTGAGGTTGCTTGGGTCATGAGGATAGTAGCCTTGCTCGATGATTCTCCATAAATTTGTTGAGCTGTGATTCAAATGAGCCTTAATAGAAAACACCCAGTTAGCAAAATCACCCTTAACAAGCTTAGGAGGAGGACCAACAGGGTTAAGACACGGTGTAGGAACTCGTCCTCCATAGACCATGGGAGGTGGAACTGAGGCATAGGTTCCAGTCCCATTATTTTCGAGAGGGGAAGAAGGTTGCATACCTTTAGCTGCTTCCCTAGAGGAATTGGCCTCCGAATCCGTGTTGGAAGGTTTAACCAGCAACGCCGGTTTGGAGAACTTTTAATTCCCTCAGTTAACTCTTTAAGCATGGTCTTGACTTCGTTCGTCAAGGATGTCTTGAGGTGGGCCATAGCCGCATTCAGGTCACCCCTTGTGACTGAAGTCAAGGCCATGGCCTCGGGTTGCCCATGGGGTCCTCCCTCATCATCCTCCATACTCTTCGGGTGGTGAAACCCTTAATAAAGAGACGTGGCTCTGATACCAATTGAAAGGATCGATATGGTTGACTAGAGTGGGGGGGGGGGTGAATAGGAAATGACCACTTTTTAATCATTCTTAACAAGTTAGGGTTAGCAACATAAAGGTTCTCTAAAATGACAACTAGGTGATGAACCTATATGATGATACCAACTATAATCGCTAAGGCAAGTAAGAAATAGTCCACAACAATAACATACACAATGTAAAGATTAGAGATAACCGCAAGTGGAACCAATGAAGACGAGGATGTGTTACCGAAGTTCCTTCCCTTTGACAGGAAGTATGCCTCCGTTGGAGCGGTGTGGAGGCACAATGCTCCCCAATAAGCCACTAGGGCCACCGTATTCTCCTCATGCCCTCACACAATGCAAGGTGCCGTGATTCCACTATAGGTGCTCTTGAAGGCGGCGACCGAACCTTTACAAACAAGGTTGGCGCAAACTCCACACAAAGCTTGAAGGCTTCCAACAAGACCACGAAGCTTCACCACAATGGAATGTGGCTCTGAGGTGACCTCAACCGTCTAGGGTGCTCAAACACCCAAGAGTAACAAGATCTGCAAGGGATTAGCGGGGGGAATCAATTTTCTCTTGGTGGAAGTGTAGATCTAGGCCTTCTCAACCAATCCCTAGGAAGTCAACAAGTTTGATTGGCTAGGGAGAGAGATCGAGCACTTTTGAGCTTAGGGAGAAACAATGGAGCTTGGGACGATCAAAGGTAGGGTTATTGAGCAAGAAGAACCCTTTATATAGTGGGGGGGGGGGAATCCAACTATTTTCCCACCCACAGCACGAGCCCAGCGGTACTACCGCTGGTCCTCCGGCGGTACTACCACTTGCTGCAGCGGTACTATCGCTGAGCCCATGGTAGCACAAAGATACTACCGGGCCAACCACCGCCAAGAGAGTCTTCGCAAAAAGTCCGACGTAGTACAACCGCAAGGATGACGGTACTAAAGTTCTGGAGCGGTACTACCGCTGACTAGGGGCGGTACTACCGCTGGGCCAACGATACTACCGCCAGCTCTAGCGGTACTACCGCTAGGGCTAGTGGTACTACCGCTAGGTCCAACGGTACTATCGCTAGGGGACATTTTTGCAAGAAGAGAAAGACCAGAGAGGGGAAAAACTCCATAGTTCCACGGGAAAGGAGATGGAGAAAAAGTGTGTGCGTGCAAGACTGATTCCACCCAAACCTTCCCAATATGGATCCCCTCTTAATATTACGGCGTTCCTACGACTCAAAACCACCAAATAAAATCGTAGAAGACACCGTGCCTCTATTCCATGGAGGGTGCCGAATCGTCTTGTGCCTTTGTCATGTATTATCTGAAATTCTCAATGCACACGATTAGTCCACTAAGGTACTGTCATCAATCACCAAAATTACTTAGGCATAAATATGCCCTAACACAAACGTTGCAACGTAACTGTGTGACTATAAAGGTGCTCTAGAGGTACCTTCGAAGGTGTTCATTGAGTTATCATGGATCAAGACTGGGATTTGTCACTCCGTATGAGAAAAAGGTATCTCGGGGTCCACTCGGTAATACAACATCATAACAAGCCTTGCAAGCAATTTGACTAAAAAGTTAGCCACGTGATTTTGTATTAGGAACGAGTAAAGAGACTTGCCGTTAACAAGATCTAAATAGGTATAGAGATACCGACGATCGAATCTCGGGCAAGTAACATGCTGAAGGACAAAGGGAATGTTACATGGGATTAACTGAATCCTTGACACAAAGGTTCAACCGATTAAGATCTTCGTAGAATATGTAGGATCTAATATGGACATCCAGGTCCCGTTATTGGTTATTGACCGGAGAGTGTCTCGGTCATGTCTACATAGTTCTCAAACCCGCAGGGTCTGCACACTTAAGGTTCGGTGACGTTTCGGTATAGTTGAATTATGTATGTTGGTGACCGAATGTTATTCGGAGTCCTGGATGAGATCTTGAACATCACGAGGAGTTCTGGAATGGTATGGAGATGAAGATTGATATACAAGAAAGGTGTATTTGGCTTCTGGAAAGATTTCGGGCATTACCGGCAAAATACCGGGAGTGACGAATGGGTTCTGGGGTTCCACCAGAAGGGGCCACCCACCCGGAGAGGGACCAAATAGGCCCAAGGGTGGCACGCCAGCTCCTGGTGGGATGGGCAACCAGCCCAAGTGACCTATTCGACCGAAGTTCCAAGAGAGAGAGGTGGGGCAAACCCACTAGGAGGAGGACACCTCTCTCCTTGTGTGCACTAGCCGAACCCTAGGGATTTTCCATAGGGTGCCACCCCTCCCTCCCTCCCTCCTATATATAGTTGAGGGTAGAGAGGCTAGTCGCACCTCAAGCCACGGTGCAGCCCCTCTCCCTCCATTACTTCGTGACACCTCGTAGGTTATTTCGGTAGTGCACAACTAAGTCCTGTCGGAATAGCTCCACCATCATCGCCGTCACACCTCGTGCTATCGGAGAATTCAACTACCTCTTCGTCATTCTTGCTAGATCAAGAAGGCGGAGATCATCATCGAGTTGTACATGTGTGAACGCAGAGGTGTGATACGTCTCCATCGTATCTACTTTTCCAAACTCTTTTGCCCTTGCTTTGGCCTCTAATTTGCATGATTTGAATGGAACTAACCCGGACTAACGCTGTTTTCAGCAGAATTGCCATGGTGTAGTTTTTGCGCAGAAATAAAAGTTCTCGGAATGACCTGAAAATTTACGGAGAATTTTTGTGGAATATATAAAAAATACTGGCGCAAGAATCAGCAGAGGAAGTGGAGCGTGCAGCCCACAAGCCCACCAGGTGAGGCCCCCCTGGCCGCGCCTGGCAGGCTTGTGGGGCCCACGAAACTCCACCGCCTCCAAATCCAGCTCTATTTAGTCCGTTTCGCCCGAAAAAAAAAATCAAGAAGAAGAGTTCATCGCGTTTTACGATCCGGAGGCGCCGCTACCTCCTGTTCTTCATCTGGAGGGCAAATCTGGAGTCCGTTCTGGGCTCCGGAGAGGGGAGATCGTCGCCATCGTCATCACCAACCTTCCTTCATCGCCAATTCCATGATGCTCTTCACCGTTCGTGAGTAATCTCATCGTAGGCTTGCTGGACGGTGATGGGTTGGATGAGATCTATCATGTAATCGAGTTAGTTTTGATGGGGATTGATCCCTAGTATCCACTATGTTCTGAGATTGATGTCGCTACTACTTTGCCATGCTTAATGCTTGTCACTAGGGCCCGAGTGTCATGATTTCAGATCAGAACCTATTACGTTGTCACTGATATATGTGTGTTCTTGATCCTATCTTGCAAGTTGTAGTCACCTACTATGTTTTATGACCCGGCAACCCCGGAGTGACAATAGCCGAAACCACTCCCGGAGATGACCATAGTATGAGGAGTTCATGTATTCACCAAGTGTTAATGCGTTGGTCCGGTTCTTTATTAAAAGGAGAACCTTAATATCACGTAGTTTCCATTAGGACCCCGCTGCCACGGGAGGGATGGACAATAGATGTCATGCAAGTTCTTTTCCCTAAGCATGTATGACTACATATGGAATACATGCCTACATTAGATTGACGAACTGGAGCTAGTTACATATCTCTCCGTGTTATAACTGTTGCATGATGAATATCATCCGACATAATCATCCATCACCGATCCAATGCCTACAAGTCTTTTACTACTGGTCCTTGCTACGTTACTTTGCCGCTACTGATGTCACTGCTACTGTTACTCTGTTGCTACTGCTGTTACTCTGTTGCTACTCCTATCACTTTGCTGCTACTGGTTACTGTTGCTACTCCTGCTATCACACTACTTTGCTACTGATACTTTGCTGCAGATACTAAATCTTTTAGGTGTGGTTGAATTGACAACTCAACTCCTAATACTTGAGAATATTCTTTGGCTTCCCCTTGAGTCGAATCAATAAATTTGGGTTGAATACTCTATCCTCGAAAACTGTTGCGATTCCCTATACTTGTGGGTTATCAAGACTATTTTCTGGCGCCGTTGTCGGGGAAGCACAACTATTTTCTCTGAGTCACTTGGGATTTACGTCTGCTGGTCACTATGAGGAATCCGAAAGATCCAAGAACTAAAGTCTTGCTCTCAACTACGAGGACAGGTAAGGAACTGCCATATAGCTCTGCACTTGATTCACCTTCAGTTATGAGTAAGTTTGCGACACCACCTCCTGCTAGAAATTTTGATGTGTCGCCTGTGCTTGATGATGCTACTTTGTTGCCCATGATGCTTATGACGATGCTATGCTTGATACTGCTTTGCCACTAGGTGCATTCCTTGATGCACAAATTGCTAGAGTTGCTGCTAGATGTGATGATACTTCTAAAACTGCTGATACTATTGAAGTAGAACCTGCTATTTTGCCTGCTAGAACTAGCTCTCCTAGATATGAATTGCCTCATATGCCTGAGCGTTATGTTATGGAGGGAGAGATAGCTGAGGATTTTCTTGCGTGTAAGGATAGCTATGATGTTGAGAAATTACTGCTCAAGTGGAAAGAAAAATCTTTGAACGCTAGGATGAAATACGACCCGAAGTTTGCTACTTCGCCTATCTTTGTGACCGATAAGGATTATGAATTCTCTGTCGACCTTGAGTTAATAAGTTTGGTAGAATTTGATCCTTTCCATGGTTATGAGTCTGAAACGGTTGTAGCCCATCTTACCAAACTGCACGATATAGCCACCCTATTCACGAGTGAGGAAAAGATCCGCCACTACTATATCCTCAAGATGTTTCCTTTCTCACTAAAGGATGATGCTAAGACCTTGTTCACTACTGGTTGTGTGCATAGCCCCTAGGATATGGTCTACTACTCAGAAAAATATTTCCCTGCCCATAAGAAGCAAGCTGCCTTGCAGGAAATATACAACTTTGCACAAGTCGAAGAAGAGAGTCTCCCACAAACTTGGGGGAGGCTCGTCCAGCTGCTGAATGCTTTGCCTGATCACCCTCTTGAGAAGAATGAAATACTTGATATCTTCTATAATGGACTTACCGATGCTTCTAGAGACCACCTAGATAGTTGTGCTGGTTGTGTTTTTAGGGAACGAACTATAGAACAAGCTGATATCCTATTGAATAATATCTCGTGCAATGAGAATGCTTGGACTAGTCCCGAACCACCTCCTAAGCCAACTCCGAAGAAAAGAGGTATTCTATTCCTCAGTCCCGAAGATATGCAAGAAGCTAAGAAATCTATGAAAGAGAAAGGCATTAAATCTGAAGATGTCAAAAATCTACCACCTATCAAAGAGATCCATGGTCTTGATAACCCGATATAGGTAGTAGAAGTAAATTCTCTGCGTAGATTCAATGAGAGTGATATTCCTTTTGATAAACCTCCTAGCTTATGCCTGGATGAATTTGATAACTTTGTTGCCAAACAACAAAGTTTCAATGATTATGTTAGCACACAATTGGAACAGAATGCTCGTATGCTTAGTCATGTAAGTGCTTGTGTGGACAGAAATGTCAATGATCTTAAGCTCTTGAGTAAACATGCCTCTATGGTTACTACTCAGGTAGAACAAGTACTTAAAGCTATGAATGACTTGCTAAATGAGTTGAATGACAATTCTGTCAGAGTCATCACTAGAGGCGGTAGAATGACCCAGGAACCTTTGTATCCTGAGGGTCATCCTACGAGAATGGAACAAGATTCTCAAGGAGTTAGCACGGATGCACCTAGTCATCCTAGGAAGAAGAAGAAAGATGATAGGGATTTGCACGCTAGCAACCCTCTTGCTCCTACACCTGAGAGTCCAAACAATGTCTCTGTCTCTGATGCTGAAACGCAATCTGGTGATGAACATGAGCCTAATGATAATATCGATAGTGATGTTCATGATGATGCTCAACCTAGCAATGATAAGGATGTGGAGATTGAACATGTTGGTCTTGATAACCCACAGCCTAAGAATAGAAGATATGATAAGAACGACTTCGCTGCTAGGAAGCATGGTAAATAAAGGGAACCATGGGTTCAGAAACCCATGCCCTTTCCTCCCAAACCATCCAAGAAAAAGGATGATGAGGATTTTGAGCGCTTTGTTGAAATGATTAGTCCTGTCTTTCTGCAAATGCGTTTGACAGATATGCTCAAAATGTCTTCGTATGCTAAGTACATGAAGGATATTGTTACTAATAAGAGGAGGATACCTGAGGTTGAGATTTCCACCATGCTCGCTAGTTACACCTTCAAGGGTGGAACTCCTAAGAAACTAGGTGATCCCGGAGTGCCTACTATACCTTGCTCCATTAGAGGAAACTATGTTAGAACTGCTTTATGCGACCTTGGAGCCGGTGTTAGTGTTATGCCTCTCTCTCTTTATCGTAGGCTTGAATTGGATAAGTTGACACCCACTAAAATCTCTCTGCAAATGTGTGGGGACCCCGACTAGCAAGTCGAGTTCGCCGTGCCCAGTGACCCCAAGGATCAATGTTCACTGAACACAGATACTGAATAATAGAGTCTTACATCCAAGTACCGAAATTATTACATCAAACGACCAGAAGGTCGGGTTCAAGAGCGAGGCCTAAGGCCAAATTAAACAGATACATCGAGTATCAGAAACTCGTAAGGGCTAAGCGGTGCCCATGCCATCAAGCCTACACCGACATGCCTTCTGACTTGGAGGCGTCCTAGATCGCAGGTTCGTCTCCGACGGCGTACTCATCGCCAAACTCCGGTCCTTCCATGTCTGGTCAATAATATAACCAGTGGCAAGCCAATGAGTACTTTGAATGTACTCGCAAACAGCCCATGATATGAACATTTATAGCAAAAAATAACAGTAACATGCATCTTTAGTGGAATGCAATTTGGTGGAATGAGCAGGTATATGCAACAAGTTAAAGAATTACTCTCTAAGAACAGGTTACAGATATCAACATATCTGACAAGGGTTGAACACACCGGGTTCATCCTATATGCCAAGTCATCGGACTTGTCATAATCTCAATGTATTGATGAGGGCTAAACCATCCGGGTTTACCCTATATGCCAAGTCACCGAACTTGGTCATATTGTATCATGATTATAACAACACCTTTTTAACACCACACACACACACTTTTGGTTTATGCGGAAACGCTGGACGTAGTTTAAGCAACACCACCCAACTGTCCTTGACCGTGGACACGGCTATTCGAATAGTTTACACTCTGCAGAGGTAGTACGCTGGACCCATGAGAAACGGGAAACTTCCGTGTCATCCACGACTCGCGGTATATAACATATACCCGAGGTAAGTACCCGATCATCATCTTTCCCCTGACGATACTAGACAAAGAGGTCCACTCGATTGGTACCCAGCCCACATGTTGTACGTCTTACGAGCACCGACTCTGGACCGTATCAACCATGCAGGGACCAACGGTGTGCCTGGAACTCATAATAATGGCATAGTCGTCCTACCTGGCACGACCCCATCACGAGAGTGACACCGATCACTCCCGCCACTAGTAATGTGGCTCTTTGCTAGTACCGACCAGTGTAATCAACAAAGCCCCGTCCCATAAAGGGGTATCGTGGTCGTACTGGTAAGGTTGGGACGGTCGACACATCATAAATCTAATCCCATTTCCGAAACCATACTCACACAAAATCACCGGTGCATCACTTCACCAAAAGTGATCACCAACTCATCATCACCCTCGGGCATTAGTGGCACCCGACGGGGTTTTCATAAACTCTTTATTTAACTCATCATCATGCTTGTGATAATATGCTTTATCTCTACTTGTCAACATGGTAATAACATGATCCTCAGGGGTAGGGTCAAGCTCAGTGCAATGATCTTATAACTTTACTAATCAACATGACAGTAGCATGATCCTCATAGATAGCAGGGTCAGCTCATCATGTTTGTGCTCCGAGGAGCCATGTGAATATCATTACTATCATGCAAGTGCTTTGAAGAAGCCTCCGGTGTCATCACCACAATGATGAACCGGCATCGTGATCACATGCAATGGGAAAATACTTGCTATACTAGCATGCAACAATGTTTGTGCTCAAGTCATGGTCAAAGGGCTGCTTGCCTTGGACAGCTAGGTATCCGGGGTCTTCGAGGTCTTCCGCTCCGGATCCTCCGTCACTCGGTAACTCTACCGTCGAGAAAGGAATAAATAAATAATAGCTCTCACTAAAGCAGATCACAAAGTGCTTTTAAAAATGTTGCAAAGTTTGAATAAATTCAGTTTATTATTTTGGAAAATGTTTCCTATAGTTTTTATTAGCTAAGAATATTTATTTAAAAGCAAACAGAAGCAAACAAGTGCTTTTTAATATCATTTTATTATACCAAAATAGTTTTTGTTTTTGATAAATGTCAAACACTACAGAATCAAATACTACACATTTTTAGAAAATTACTGGTGGAAGAATCATATTTTTCTACTGGCTAAATATTTTTATAAAAATCATTTAAGTTACTGGATTAAAATAAAATAAAAAGGCCAGGGGGAACAGATCCAGCCGGCCCAGCCAGCAGGCCTGGCCACCAGGCGCACGCGGGCCAGGTTCAAACCTGACCTGCAGGCCCCTGGGGTCAGCGTCAGCGGCTGCGCGCGCTGGCTGCCCCAGGACACCGACAGGTGGGCTCCACCTGTCGGGTCCTTCTCCTACCTCCAGCCAGAGAGGTGGAGACGGACGCCAGCGAGGCTGTCGTTGTCCTCAGGCCAATCTAGGAGCGGGAACGGGTCCCTCGTGCCTCCGCCTACCTGCTCGTGGTCGGGACGTCACCAGAGGTGGTATGGGTCGCCGACGACGAGGTGACCGTGGCGGAAGGGTTTCGGGTTGGTGTTGAACTAGTGGCTAGGGGCACGGATTCGCTCGGGAAAGTTGGGGGAAATGTTCCTGGTGTCAAGGGGAGTGTAATGGGAGGTCGGGCAATGCAGGAGCCGACGTGTAGCCGGAGATCGACCGGAGCTCCGAGGCGGAGGGGCCTCGGTCGACGAGCATCGGGGCTCTGCGAGCTCGATTGGGTGGCTAGGGGGTGTCTACTGGTTGTGGTGAAGCTGCTTCGAGGGTGCTGGGGTGCCGGGGGACCTATTTATAGGCCATCGACGGTGACCCGACTCGGGCACGCCGGTGACTCACCGTGGCGCGCGTGCGAGCACAGTGAGGTGCTGGCCGCGAAACCACGGGTTCGGGACGTGGTTTAGGACCTCCTGGTGCATCGGCCGCAGAGGGAAAGCGAGTGGGGTCGAGCCGCAGCGACCGTGCATGCTCGGCCGCGTCGGGCGCGCACGGTAACGCGTCGCGTGAGCTCTTGCGCGAGGGGAGAGGGTCCCTGGGGGTAGCTTTACACTGAATGGTTGTCGGGGGAGCGTTTGGACATAACTGGGGAGGTTGGGACCGGCCGGAGCGTTGTCTCCTTGCTGGAGGCTCTCTGCAGCGCGCCCAGATCGTAGTTTTGGCATGCCACGGCATGCTGGCTCGTTCTGGGGAACTTGGGATGTGTCCTCCATGTCCTGAGTGTTGCTGGGAGTGTGCCTAGCCGTTGTGGTTTAGTGGGAGCTCGAGCTGGTCAAGGGAGCAAGGAACACTAGTGTTGCCAGTACTGCCCTGCGGCTTAAATTGGAGTTCTTGTCACTTGTGCTTAGAGTTGGGGAGGGGCTTATTGACTGGGTGCTCAGGGTGTTCTGGGGCTCCAACCCACCAAGTTTGGGGCCTTGACATTGGGTAAAACAGTGGCTAGGAGGGTTTTTACCTTCCTACCAGTAGGTGTTCGACAGTGACTTGGGGTGCTTCCACCCCACCACTGGAAATGAAACTTAACAGGTTTGGTCTTGGGGTAAAAACACGGGGTTTCACCAAATTTGAGCTCCATTGAACAAGTTTAGCTTTGTAAACTTGAAAATGCCTCAAAATGACCAGTACTATCCTTTACAAAGGAACTATGGCCAAACAGAGTCTCACAAATCCCATCTTTGGTGTGGAGTCCTCATTTGGGGTGTCAAACACCTCTGGAAAGTTTCAGCTCCATTGGAGAAACTTTGCAATGTAGAGTTGTTCCAACTCTACTCTGGACAGAGAGGGTTTTGGTCTCATTAGGTGCACTTCCCCACCTTGGATCAAGGTGAGATTTTAGGTGAGCACCTAATATGGCTTGGGAGGGCTCCTGTAATTTTATGGGAATTTACTGAGATAATTTCCTTTGGAAACATCTCAAAAAGCTAAAACAGACAGAAATGGTTTTCAGGGTTTTACTCAAATAATATTAATATAAAATAGGGTTGAAAATTTTATATATGGAAAATATATGTCCTTCTGAGCTTCCATGAATTTACTCATAATTTTCTAAGGCAGGAAAGCAATTTTCCTTCTGGGAATATCATTACTGGCCTTAGAAACAGACATAGATATAAAATAGGAAAATAATATTTTAAATCACCAATTAATGTTTTTAATGAATAAAAATAATATTTGGATCAGATCACCAACTTTGGTTGGAAGTGCCACTTGGCTTCATGAGCTAGTAGTGTATCCCAACATGGTGAAGGTGATCTTGATATAAAGGAATAAGGGTTTTTGAAGAGAGCAAAATAATAAGTTTTCATGGGTTTGAGTCATCAAACAAGCAAGCATTCACTCATACAAGGGTTCACATTGCACTCACAACATTATTTGAAAAAGTTTTAACAAGCTCTGATTTTTGCAACAAAAAATACTTGTGGTGAAAAACAGGGTGTGACAAAATGGCCGACAAATCAACTGCTTCCCCTATCGGCATTTGCGAGGATGTGCCTGTTGTGGTTGCAAACGTCACTATCTTAACAGACTTTGTTATTCTGGATATTCCCTAGGACAATGCCATGGCGGTCATCCTCGGAAGACCCTTTTTAAACACTCCAGGGGCTGTTATAGATTGCAACAAAGACAATGTCACTTTCCATGTCAATGGTAATGAGCATACGATGCACTTTCCGAAGAAACAATATCGAGTACATTGCATCAATGCTATCGAAAAAACTTCATCGATTCTTATTGGGAGCTTTGAATGCCCTACTTCTCCTGGTAAGATGAAGTATGATTTTCTTGTTGGGGAGATTCACATCCCCATTGAGGTAACCTAGTGACTATTCGAAAATTCTCTGTCTTCTTTTGCAATTCGAAAAAGTTTGTCAAGGAGACTTGATCAACCTCATTAATAGATTTCTTTGGATGACCATGAGATGGATGAATAAAGGAGTCACAAACCTCTGTTCCAAACTTTCACCTTCGGTTGCTTAGAAGAAAAATGATAGATTTAGTTTAGTTTTCCCTATTTTCTGTTTTAGCGTCCCATAGAAAAGTACCCCGAAAATAAAAGTTCTCCGAACGTCCTGAAAATCAAGTATGATTTTTTCTAGAATTTTTGAAAAATACTAAGACGGAGAGCTAGTCAGGGGGCTGCACCAGTGGGCCACAAGCCCTGGAGGCGCGGGCACCCCCTGGCCGCGCCTACCAGGCTTGTGGGGCCCACGTGCACCCCCTCCACTCATTCTAGCTCCCATCTGCTTCTCCTACCTCCAGAAAAAATCGTTTTCCAGCTCAAACCCATGTTCTTGCTCTTCTTGCTGGGATTTTCGATCTCCTTGTGCAAAGCACCATTCACCAAGCTGTTTTGGGGAAATTACTCCTTGGTAAGTGACTCCTCCATTGGTCCAATTAGTTTTTGTTCTAGTGCCTTATACTTCGCGTATTTTTGCTGCATTGATGACCCTGTTCTTGAGCTTTGCATGCTAATTTTAGCTGGTCTCAAGCAGTTTCGATGCGTAATATGGCCTCTAGGCACTTTGTGGGAGTAGTTGCTACGAGTTTCGTTGGGCCTTGTTCACTTTTCCTTAGAGTCACTAAAAATTTCAGAAATTTTCAGCGGTAGAAAAAGGAAAAGATGAGGAGGTTCTTAAGAGGCTCTTCAAGCCGTGACCCCAAGGATGATGGAAGTGAGAAGAAAAAACCCAAGTATCCGGTCCCTCGAGTTGCAGAAGTTCGAGCGTGCGAGTGGCCAAGCGATGTGTTCTTACGCGCCGCCGGACTCTATGAGGACTTTTATTACTTTGTGGAGAACGCAGGCCTTACCGCCTTCGTTGAAGATAAGTGTCCGCAATACCTCCTCCTCCACCTATGGTTGAGTTCAAATTATATGATATCCCCCATCGCATGTCACTCCAGGATTTTTGCAATGCTTGCAAATTGCCATTTCTTGGGGATATTCATGAACCTCGTCCACGGGACTTGGAGGCTTTCATAGATACTATTGCTGTAGGAGAGGAGAGAGGAGTGTCTTGCGCTAGAGCTGCTAGCATACATTTTCCCGTGCTTTGGTACTTCTCATTATTCATGGGAAAATTTTGATTGGCCGTGGGAAAGCTGGGTCCCTTAGCTCCCCAGATCTTGCGGTTTTGCGCGAAGCTCTTTATAATGATAAAACTTATAGCTTGGGCGCTATAGTAGCTCAACGGTTGAATACGAACCGTTCTAAAGGCGTTGTCTATGGAGGTATCTATGCTACCCGTCTTGCCAGACACTTTGAGATACCTATTAGACTTGACGAGGAAGAAGAGATTCTTCTTCCTGAGAGATATCTAGACTATGATAGCATGGTTCTCCATGACTTCCTTGATAGAGATACAAATAGAAGGATGATTTATAACCTGGTATTTAGTCAGGGTACTCGTGAGACTATTACTTTGCCTGCTCCCTCTTTGTTCAATCTTCATGCAGGCAGGTACATTATTATGCCCTCGGACATCTACGCATATTGGGGCATAGCCCAACCACAGGTGCCCGTGCCAGAGCCACCAGTCGACTACCAGACGCCAGTTTATCAGTGGGAGCCAGAGGAGCTCACACAGCAGTGGCACCCTCAGTACACTCCGAAGTACCCCGGAGCTGGTTATTTCCATCCATGGGAGTAGACCAACTTAGGCCAAAAGCCTAAGCTTGGGGGAGTACGTGTTTCTCACCGACTTTATATTCTTGCTTACGCTTTCACTTTGTTAATCGGTGTTCACACCTTGCCACTGTATCATCCATGCTAGTTTATTTCTTTTTCTCGTTTTCTTTTCGTGTATTTGTCTAGTTTGAGAAAACCCAAAAAGATTTTTGTTCTTCTTTTGCTTGTTGGGAGCTTTCCCGTGTAAATAATTTTCTTTTTCTTTTGGTCAAGGTAGAAGACCATGGTTACAATGTTTAGTGGCTCTCGCATGCATACTTGTTTATCTGTCAAAGAGCCATATTACTTTGTCTTCTCCTTTGTGATTGCCTGCAGATTCCAGCTTAGTCCAATGCACGAGCACTCTTATTATTATTCACATCGTTCGGTCGTGCAAGTGAAAGGCAATAATGACGATATATGATGAAGTGTCTGAGCCTGGAAAAGCTGGTATGAACTCGATCTATTTTGTTTTTGTAAATATGACTAGCTCATCGTTCCTAGTTCAGCTTTGTTGTGAGAGAAAATGTTTGCAATGACAACTTAGAGATCATAGTTTCTGATGCCATGCTTAATTATCTAGGAGCTTATAATGGTTTGCCTTGGATGCTAACATGAATATTGAGATGACTATGATGTAGTATGATAGGATGGTATCCTCCTTTGAATGATTCAAGTGGCCTGACTTGGCACATGTTCACGCATGCAGTTGAAACAAAATCAATATAGCCTCTATGATATTCATGTTCATGGTGCTTTATGTCCTACTCATGCTTGCACTCATTGTTGGTTAATCTCAATGCATTTTGATGACTATTGTCGGTCTCTAGTTGGTCGCTTCCCAGTCTTTTGCTAGCCTTCACTTGTACTAAGCGGGAATACTTCTTGTGCATCCACTTCCATAAACCCAAAGTTTTTCCATATGAATCCACCATACCTACCTATACGCGGTGTCTACCCGCCGTCACAAGTAAATTTGCATGTTCCACTCTCTAAACCTTCAAGAAATAATCTGTTTTGCATGCCCGAACCGCTCATGTGGTGACAGGGGCCCATCAATATCTTCCATGCTAGGCGTGTTATCCTTGATATGTGTTTATTCACTATCATTCATGAGAAACGGGTCGGTAATTGGAATGCCCAGTTCCATGCTCAAAATCGAAAAGATAATGGCAAACAAAACTCCCCCTGGATTGATGTTGGTATGGACGACACCCGAGTATTCGGCTAGTCATGGAGTGTGATTGATCAGTGGTGGGGGAGTCAAAACTTTACTTTTCTGTTTGGGAACCGCCTATAGCATCTGTAGCGTGGAAGATGGTGAAAACTCTTGGTCATTGCATTCACAATGAAAGCATGCCACCCAAAATTATTATCTCTGTTTTCAAAGCTTGAGCTCTGGCACTTCTGCAAATCAATGCTTCCCTCTGCGAAGGGCCTGTCTATTTATGTTCCTGTTGAGTCATCCTCTTCTTATGAAAGCACCAATTAGAGAGAACCTCTGTCGTTTTTATGCTTGGCTTTTAACTGTGATTGAGTATGACTGTGACTGGATCTTCTTTTCCATGAATTACAATGTTTAGTCAGCCTTTGGTCTTTGAAGGTGCTCTGCATTTATGTTTTAGGGTCTCAGAAAGAGCTAGCGAGATACCATCTATTCGTACTGCTTTATGATTGTTTTGGTTGAAGTGTTGACGTTTGAGACTTATTATTATTTGCTCGCTAGTTGATTATGCCATTGATATGAGTTTACCGTGAGACCTAGATGTCATTTGCTTATGTGGTTAGCTTGTGATCTTGTTGAACTTCTGGTTATGAGTTACACATAGTTGCAACAACAAGATCAAACGGAGTTCGTAAAAGTTTTTCTTTTGTCTCTTTCAGTTTGCCAACTGAATTGCTTGAGGACAAGCAAGGTTTTAAGCTTGGGGAGTTGATATGTC
The DNA here is from genome assembly GCF_904849725.1 of Hordeum vulgare subsp. vulgare. NCBI lineage: Eukaryota > Viridiplantae > Streptophyta > Magnoliopsida > Poales > Poaceae > Hordeum > Hordeum vulgare. The sequence goes on along the minus strand of NC_058524.1, from coordinate 573,531,278 downwards.
TCCATCGTATCTACTTTTCCAAACTCTTTTGCCCTTGTTTCAGACTCTAATTTGCATGATTTGAATGGAACTAACCCGGACTAACGTTGTTTTCAGCAGAATTGCCATGGTGTTGTTTTTGCACAGAAATAAAAGTTCTCGGAATAACCTGAATATTTACGGAGAATTTTTGTGGAATATATAAAAAATAATGGCGCAAGAATCAGCGGAGGAAGTGGAGTGTGGAGCCCACAAGCCCACCTGGCGCGGCCCCCCTGGCCGCGCCTGGCACGCTTGTGGGCCCCACAAAACTCCACCGCCTCCAAATCCACCTCTATTTAGTCTGTTTCGCCCGGAAAAAATCAAGAAGAAGAGTTCATCGCGTTTTACGATATGGAGGCGCCGCCACCTCCTGTTCTTCATCTGGAGGGCAGATCTGGAGTCTGTTCCGGGCTCCGGAGAGGGGAGATCGTCGCCATCGTCATCACCAACCTTCCTTCATCGCCAATTCCATGATGCTCTTCACTGTTCGTGAGTAATCTCATCGTAGGCTTGCTGGACGGTGATGGGTTGGATGAGATCTATCATGTAATCGAGTTAGTTTTGATGGGGTTTGATCCCTAGTATCCACTATGTTCTGAGATTGATGTTGCTACTACTTTGCCATGCTTAATGCTTGTCACTAGGGCTCGAGTGCCATAATTTCAGATCTAAACCTATTATGTTGTTGCTAATATATGTGTGTTCTTGATCCTATCTTGCAAGTTGTAGTCACCTACTATGTTTTATGACCCGGCAACCCCGGAGTGACAATAGCCGGAACCACTCCCGGAGATGGCCATAGTATGAGGAGTTCATGTATTCACCAAGTGTTAATGCGTTGGCCCGGTTCTTTATTAAAAGGAGATCCTTAATATCCCGTAGTTTCCATTAGGACCCCGCTGCCACGGGAGGGATGGACAATAGATGTCATGCAAGTTCTTTTCCCTAAGCACGTATGACTACATACGGAATACATGCCTACATTAGATTGACGAACTGGAGCTAGTTACATATCTCTCTGCGTTATAACTGTTGCATGATGAATAGCATCAGGCATAATCATCCATCACCGATCCAATGCCTACGAGTCTTTTACTACTGGTCCTTGCTATGTTACTTTGCCGCTATTGCTGTCACTGCTGCTACTGTTACTCTGTTGCTACTGGTGTTACTCTCTTGCCACTGCTGTCACTTTGCTGCTACTGGTTACTGTTTCTACTACTACTATCACACTACTTTGCTACTGAAACTTTGCTGCAGATACTAAATCTTTCAGGTGTGGTTGAATTGACAAGTCAACCGCTAATACTTGAGAATATTCTTTGGCTTCCCTTGAGTCGAATCAATAAATTTGGGTTGAATACTCTACCCTCGAAAACTGTTGCAATCCCCTATACTTGTGGGTTATCAAGGTGTCGTCCGTTCGGCACTAGATCATGATTTGATCGCGGGACAACTTGCGATTTGGATCGCGAAGACGGTCGACTACATCAACCGCGTTTCTTAACTCTTCCCGCATAGCGATCTACAAGGGTATGTGGATCCGATCTCTCCTCTCGTAGATGGTCATCACCATGGATAGATCTTATGCATGCGTAGGAATTTTTTGTTTACCATGCAACGTTCCCCAACAATATGACTAGTACAATCCCCCCCCTAAATGTGCGCAATCCCTTTTTAAAGGATAGTTCCTTTATACTGCATGGGCACACACATAGTAAAAGACAATACAAGTCATGTAAATATTGGCGATATGCATCAAACATATGTGAATGAAGAACTTCCATGTTCAAGACTCACTCTTGCAAACAATATGTGCAAGAGACAAGAGATCATCATGAAAAAGGAAATGATGCATATACTGTTGGGGAATGTTGCATGGGAAACAAAACATTTCCTGTGCACACGCAATACCTATCCATGGTGATGATCATCTACAAGAGGGGAGAGTGAACCTACATACCCTTGTAGATCGCCAAGTGGAAGCGTATATAACGCGGCTGATGTAGTGGAACATCTTCACAATCCAAATCACATCCCGTCCCGCGATCTCATCACGATCCTTCCCGATCTAGTGCCGAACGGACGACACATCCGCGTTCAACACACGTACAACTCGATGATGATCTCCGCTTTCTTGATCCAGCAAGAGGGGCGGAGAGGTAGATGAGTTCTCCAGCATGGCGGCATGGTGGTGGTGGTGGACAATTCAGCAGAGCTTCACCAAGCGCTGTAGAACTAATCTAGAGGAGAAAACGATCTAGAGAGAGAGAGAGAGCAGCCGTGGCTTATTAAGGTTAGGGCTGCCCTCAAATCCTCTTGTATCTATAGGAGGGAGGGAGGGGAAGATGCAGCCACAAAATCCCCTAAGGGTTCGGCCGAAGTGGAGAGGATGTGGAGGAGTCCACCTCCCATCCTACTGCTAATAGGATTCCATCTTGTCTCCTCCTTCCCTTTTCCCTTCTTTTCCTTCTTTTTCTCCTTGGCTGAAATATCCTTAGGCCTATTAGGTTCTCTCTCGGGTGGGTGGCCCCTCCTCGTAAAACCCCGGAATCCATTCGTCACTCCCGGTACTTTACCAGTAATGCCCGAAAACTTTTCGGAAGCCAAATGCAACTTTCCCATATAACAATCTTTACCTCTGGACCATTCCGGAGCTCCTCGTGATGTCCGGGATCTCATCCGGGACTCCAAACCAACGTATATCACTCAATAATACCAAAATGCCATCGAACCTTAAGTGTGCAGACCCTGCGGGTTCGAGAACTATGTAGACATGACCTGAGACACTCTCTAGTCAATAACTAATAGCGGGACCTGGATGCCCATATTGGCTCCTACATATTCTACGAAGATCTTTATCGGTTGAACCTCTATGTCAAGGATTTAGTTAATCCCGTATGCTTTTCCCTTTGTCCTTCGGTATGTTACTTGCCCAAGATTCGATCGTCGGTATCTCCATACCTAGTTCAATCTCGTTACTGGTATGTCTGTTTACTCGTTCCGTAATACAAGATCCCATGACTAACTCCTTAGTCACATTGCTTGCAAGCCTTATTGTGATGTTGTACTACCGAGTGGGCCCTAAGATACCTCTCTGTCACACGGAGTGACAAATCCTAGTCTTGATTCACGCCAACCCAACAGACACCTTTGGAGATACTTGTAGAGCACCTTTATAGTCACCCAGTTATGTTGTGATGTTTGGTACACACAAGGTATTCCTCTAGTGTTGGGGATATTACCCGCTATATGACCCACCCTGTTGGGCCGGTTCAGGTTTATGGCAATTTAACATTCATGATTCAAAGATGGGCTTAACCCAGGATGTGGAAGGCGTGAGGTGATCTCCAGCAAAGAGCCGGTGGAGCCCAGGAGCCGAGATGGCGACTAAAGTCCCAAGAAAAGGAGGACTCGACGGGTAGTTTCCTTGCTTGAGAGACACGACGGCTTAGAGATATGTCAGGCCACAGCTTATGATGTGGCCTGGACTCTTGTAAACCTAGGGCCTCGACCTGTATATAAAGGTGAGTCTCTAGGGTAGAAAGATCAAGTTACAATCCATCTAGAGCTAGGTCAGGGGAGTTACGCACGCTTGTAATCGATTCCACCATCAATATAAACAAAGCATGACGTAGGCTTTTACCTCCATCGGAGGGTCCGAACCTGGGTAAACCCGAGTCTCTCTTCCGCTTAACCCCTTTGAGTCGCCACCAAGGTGTGATGGCTCCATCTCTAAGTCCTTTCACGAGGACATATGCCGTGACAAAACCATGATAGTTGGTGCCCACCGTGGGGCTAGCGCACGGTGGAGTTGAGTTCTCAAAGGGAGCCCTTCCAGGGTTTGGGAGCTATGCGGTCAGCCTCATGACTAAGAGCCGCCGCGGGAAGTACTACATCGACAACTCTCAATGGGGGCCTGACGCCGATTCAATCGAGTCTGGGTACAGGGTCCCCTTTGGCAAGATCCACGTCTTCATTGGCAAATTTGGGGTTCCTGTACCTGAACCAGACACCTCCACTGACATCGTCGAGCCGGCTCGGTTCTCCCAACCTGCCAAACGCCAGGTCAGGCCACGCCACACTTTCGTTGGTTTTACGCAGGGGGTCAACCTGCCGGATGAGCCGGTGATCCAGGAGAACACCGCTGTCAACTCGTACAACGAGTCATCCATCGGCAATACAAATTCAATCTACCTTCTCCATGAAGGGCGTCTTGGGGGATTGCCCGAGGCAGCGATTTCTAAGGATTTCCAAGAACCCCATCGTCAGGTCGCCATCTACATGGCAGGAGCAGCGGTGGCTTAGCCGATCGCGGCAGGCAACAATGGAGCGAGCGGATGAGGGAAGACTCCGACTCAAGCCATGGAGGATCTAGTGGCAGAGATGTCTAAACTCACGGAGGTTGCCGTGACCACGGAGAACCAAGAAGAGGTCTGCGATTGCGACAACAGACCTTCCCTGGTACGGCGCCAGGAATCCTGCTGCTATGGCTACGCCTTTAGGGACTTCCTTGGCAAATATGCAAAGGATTTCCTCGCAGCCTTGGAGCCTTGCGTTGGTGTTCCCTTGAAGAGGAAAGGGTGATGTAGCATAGTGGCGGTAAGTATTTCCCTCAATTTTGAGAACCAAGGTATCGAACCAATGGAAGGTCTCGTCAAGTCACAAGTACCTGCACAAACACAAAGAGCTTGCACCCAACGCTATGACGGGGTTGGCAATCCCTTATAGATTGTTTGCAAAGTGAGAACTGAAAGCAAAGAGTAAACAGAGCAAAGTAAAAGGGAAAGTGGAAACGATCGTTGCGAATAGACCCGGGGGCCGTAGTGTTCACTAGTGGCTTCTCTCATGAAAGCAAGTAGATGGTGGGTGAACGAATTACCATCGAGAAATTGATAGAGCCGCGCAAAGTCGTGACGTTATCTAAGGCAATGATTATATCTACAGGCATCACGTCCAAAGCAAGTAGACCGATACTTTCTGCATCTACTACTATTACTCCACACGTCGACCGCTATCCAGTATGCATCTAGTGTATTAAGTTCATAAGAACAGAGTAACGCCTTAAGCAAGATGACATGATGTAGAAAGGGGAAATGGAATCACTCCTCCGACGGCGAAGGGGAACTGGAAGGCGCTTCCAAAGCGATTGCCGAGGTGGCGCAGATATGCGCCCACCTCGACAACATGATGATTCGCGGCCTCCGGGGCCGTGACCTGCTCACCACCATGATGTCCCTCCGGATCCTGCCTCTGCACAGACGACCGCATCTGATTTGTCAGATGGGCGGCTCCTACGGTAACAAAAGTCCTTCCTTGGCGCTAGGAATTCTTCTTGCTACTTCGCTGGTTTGTGTCGGTTTTTCCCTTGAAGAGGAAAGGGTGATGCAGCACATGAGCAGTAAGTATTTCCCTCAGTTTGAGAACCAAGGTATCGATCCAGAAGGAGGGTCTCGTCAAGCCTAGAGTACCTGCGCAAAGACAAACAAGCTTGCACCCAATGCTTCAAAGGGGTTGTCAATCCCTTCAAGATTGTTTGCAAAGTGAGATCTGAAGGCGGAAAGTGCAACGAAGTAAAAGTGTAAGGTTGAAAATATGGTGCCGAGTAGACCCGGGGGCCATAGTGTTCACTAGAGGATTCTCTCAAAATAGCAAATATCACGGTGGGTGAACAAATTACTGTCGAGCAATTGATAGAACCACGCAAAGTCATGACGATATCTAAGGCAATGATCATACATATAGGCATCACGTCCGAGACAAGTAGACTGATACTTTCTGCATCTACTACTATTACTCCACACATCGACCGCTATCCAGCATGCATGTAGTGTATTGAGTTCATGACGAACAGAGTAACGCCTTAAGCAAGATGACATGATGTAGAGGGATAATCTCAAACCAATGATGAAACCCCCATCTTTTTACCCTTGATGGCAACAACATGATGTGTGCCTCGCTACCCCTTCTATCACTGGGTGAGGTCACCGCACGGTATGAACCCAAAACCAAGCACTTCTCCCATTGCAAGAATCATAGATCTAGTTGGCCAGACAAAACCCACAACTCGAAGAGAATTACAAGGATATGAAATCATGCATAAGAGAGATCAGAAGAAACTCAAATAAGATTCATAGATAATCTGATCATAAATCCACAATTCATCGGATCTCGACAAACACACCGCAAAAGAAGATTACATCGGATAGATCTGCATGAAGATCAGGGAGAACTTTGTATTGAAGATCCAAGAGAGAGAAGAAGCCATCTAGTTACTAGCTATGGACCGGTAGGTCTATGGTGAACTACTCATGCATCATCGGAGAGGTGATGGTGTTGATGAAGAAGCCCTCCGTATCCGAATCCCCCCACCGGCAGGGCACCAAAACGTGCCCTAGGTGGGATCTTGCGGAGACAGAAGCTTGCGGCGGAGGAAAAGTACTTTCGATGATCTCCTGATTTTATTGGGATTTTTAGGGAATATATAGGCGCAACCCCTAGGGCAGAGGGCGCTCAGGGGGCCCACAAGCCTGTGGGCCGCAGCCTCCCCCTGGCCGCGGGGTGGGGTCTTGTGGGGCCCCTGAGGCTCCCCTTCCTTGGCTCTCAAGCTTCCCGATCTTGTTCCGTTATGGAAAAAATCTTTTCGGGGATTTTCTTCCGTTTGGACTCTGTTTCAAAATCCCCTCTGAAAGGGGCAAAAACATGGAAAAAACAGGAACTCGCACTTGGCACTGAGTTAATAAGTTAGCCCCAAAAAATATATAAAAGGCATGCAAAACATCCAAAGTTTGACAAGATAATAGCATGAAACCATCAACAATTATAGATACGTTGGAGACGTATTGCTACTTCTCAAACAACAGCGCCAGAAATTGACACGTTGACGGAGACTAGGCTTGCGTTGGTTTTTCCCTTGAAGAGGAAAGGGTGATGCAGCATAGGAGCAGTAAGTATTTCCCTCAGTTTGAGAACCAAGGTATCGATCCAGAATGAGGGTCTCGTCAAGTCCAGAGTAACTGCGCAAACACAAACAAGCTTGCACCCAACGCTTCAAAGCGGTTGTCAATCCCTTCAAGATTGTTTGCAAAGTGACATCTGAAGGAGGAAAGTGCAACGAAGTAAAAAAGTGTAAGGCTGAAAATATGGTGTGGAGTAGACCCTGGGGGCCATAGTGTTCACTAGAGGCTTCTCTCAAAATAGCAAGTATTACGGTGGATGAACAAATTACTGTCGAGCAATTGATAAAACCGCGCAAACTCATGACGATATCTAAGGCACTGCTCATACATATAGGCATCACGTCCGAGACAAGTAGACCAATACTTTCTGCATCTACTACTATTACTCCACACATCGACCGCTATCCAGCATGCATCTAGTGTATTGAGTTCATGACGAACAGAGTAATGCTTTAAGCAAGATGACATGATGTAGAGGGATAATCTCAAACCAATGATGAAAACCCCATCTTTTACCCTTGATGGCAACAACACGATGTGTGCCTCGCTACGCTTTGTGTCACTGGGTGAGGTCACCGCACGGTATGAACCCAAAACCAAGCACTTCTCCCATTGCAAGAATCATAGATCTAGTTGGCCAGACAAAACCCACAACTCGAAGAGATTTACAAGGATATGAAATCATGCAAAAGAGAGATCAGAAGAAACTCAAATAAGATTCATAGATAATCTGATCATCAATCCACAATTCATCGGATCTCGACAAACACACCGCAAAAGAAGATTACATCGGATAGATCTCTAGGAAGATCATGGAGAACTTTGTATTGAAGATCCAAGAGAGAGAAGAAGCCATCTAGTTACTAGCTATGGACCCGTAGGTCTATGGTGAACTACTCACGCATCATCGAAGAGGTCATGGTGTTGATGAAGAAGCCCTCCGTGTCCGAATCCGCCCTCCGATAGGGCACCAGAACGTGCCCTAGATGGGATCTTGCGGAGACAGAAGCTTGCGGCAGCGGAAAAGCGATTGCGATGATCTCTTGATTTTTTTTGGGAATATTTGGGAATATATTGGCGCAAGATCTAGGTCAGGGGACCTCCAGGGGGCCCACAAGCCTGGATGGTGCGGCCCCCTGGCCGCGGGGTGGGGTCTTGTGGGGCCCCTGGGGATCTTCTGGCTTGGCTCCCAAGTTCTCCGATCTTCTTCCGTTCCAGAAAAAATCTTTTCAGGGATTTTCTTCTGTTTGGACTCCGTTTCAAAATCTCCTCTGAAAGGGGTAAAAAACATGGAAAAAACAGGAACTTGCACTTGGCGCTGAGTTAATAAGTTAGTCCGAAAAAATAAATAAAAGGCATGCAAAACATCCAAAGTTTGACAAGATAATAGCATGAAACCATCCAAAATTATAGATACGTTGGAGACGTATCAAGCATCCCCAAGCTAAACTCCTGCTCGTCCTCGAGTAGGGAAGTGATAAAGAATGAATTTTTGATGTGGAATGCTACCTAGCATAGTTGTCCTTTGCAGCTTCTTTCATGTGGCATGAATGTTCAGATCCGTAAGATTCAAAACAATAGTTTGCAATTGACATGAAAACAGTAATACTTCAAGGAAACTAGCAAAGTAATCATGAACTTTCAAAATAACAAGGCCAAAGAAAGTTATCCCTGCAAAATAATATAGTCTGGCTATGATCCATCATCCTCACACAACTTATATAAATCATGCACAACCCCGGAATTGGCCAAGTAATTGTTTTCGCACTCTTACTTTCTCAAACTTTTTATAACTATCACGCAATACATGAGCGCGAGCCATGGATATAGCACTATAGGTGGAATAGAGTGTCGTGGTGGTTGTGAGACAAAAAGGAGGAGACGCTCACATTGACTCGGCGTATCAATAGGCTATGGAGATGCCCATTAATAGATATCAATGTGAATGAGTAGGGATTTCCATACAAGAGATGCACTAGAGCTATAAGTATATGAAAGCTCACAAGGAAAACTAGTGGGTGTGCATCCAACTTGCTTGCTCACGAAGACCTAGGGCAATTTTGAGGAAGCCCATCATTGGAATATACAAGCCAAGTTATAAAACGAAGATTCCCACTAGCATATGGTAGTGACAAAGCAAGAAGCTCTCAATCATGAGGAACATGGTGCTATCATGAAGCACAAGTGTGGAAAAATATAGTAGCATTGTCCCTTCTCTCTTTTTCTATTTTTTTTTTGTTTTTGGGCTCTTTGGCCTCTTTTTTTATTTCCTCACATGGGACAATGCTCTAATAATGATGATCATCACACTTTTATTTACTCACAGCTCGAAGATCACAATGATGATGACTCCATAGGAAATGCCTCCGGCAGTGTACCGGGATGTGCAACGATCTAGTATGATCATGAAATGGCAATATGAGAGTGACGGAGCAAGTCATGAGACGGAACAATGGTAGTTGCATGGCAATATACCTCAGAATGGCTATGAAAATGCCATAGTACGTAGGTATGGTGGTTGTTTTGAGGAAGGAATTTGGTGGGTTTGTGCACCGGCGAGAATTGCGCGGCACTAGAGAGGCTAGCAATGGTGGAAGGTGAAAGTGCGTATAATCCATGGACTCAACATTAGTCATAAAGAACTTACATACTTGTTGCGAAAGTTTTTACTAGTAATCGAAACAAAGTGCTAAATGCATACTCCGAGGGGAAGGGTTGGTAGGTGTAAACCATCGCGCGATCCTGACCTCAACACAAAGGATGACAATCAATAGATCAATTATGCTCCGACTTCCTAACATAGCGGTTCACCATATGTGCATGCTACGGGAATCACTAACTTCAACACAAGTATTTCTAGATTCACAACACCCTACTAACATAACTCTTAATATTACCGAATCCATGTCTCAAAACTAATTGAGAGGAATCGAAACTTCTCTTTCTACTCAATGCAAATGAAGATGGAGGTTTTTGCATCCTCTTTGGGTACCTAGCACATGGAACTACTTTCATAGCATAAGCCAAGTACCAAATCACGCATCGTCGTGCTCTAAAGATATAAGTGAAGCGCATGAGCAAAAGTATCTAGCTCAAATGATATAAGTGAAGCACATGAGCAAAAGTATCTAGCTCAAAAGATATAAGTGAAGCACATGAGCAAAAGTATCTAGCTCAAAAGATATAAGTGAAGCACTTGAGCAAAAGTATCTAGCTCAAAAGATATAAGTGAAGCACAATGAGCATTCTAGCAAAATCACGATGAGTGCATGTCTCTCTCTCTCAAAAAGGTGTGCAGCAAGCATGATTGTGACACAACAAAAAGAAAAGACTCCTATGATACTAGACGCTCCAAGAAAAACACATATCATGTGGTGAATAAAAATATAGCTTCAAGTAATGTTACCGATGTTGGGGAACGTCGCATGGAAACAAAAAATTTCCTACGCGCACGAAGACCTATCATGGTGATGTCCATCTACGAGAGGGGATGAGTGATCTACGTACCCTTGTAGATCGTACAGCAGAAGCGTTAGTGAACGCGGTTGATGTAGTGTAACGTCCTCATGTCCCTCGATCCACCCCGCAAACAATCCCGCGATCAGTCCCACGATCTAGTACCGAACGGACGGCACCTCCGCGTTCAGCACACGTACAGCTCGACGATGATCTCGGCCTTCTTGATCCAGCAAGAGAGACGGAGAGGTAGAAGAGTTCTCCGGCAGCGTGACGGCGCTCCGGAGGTTGGTGATGACCTTGTCTCAGCAGGGCTCCGCCCGAGCTCCGCAGAAACGCGATCTAGAGGAAAAACCGTGGAGGTATGTGGTCGGGCTGCCGTGGAAAAGTCGTCCCAAATCAGCCCTAAAACCTCCGTATATATAGGTGGGAGGGAGGGGACCTTGCCTTGGGGCTCAAGGAGCCCCAAGGGGGTCGGCCGAGTCCAAGGGGGGAGGACTCCCTCCCCAAACCGAGTTGGACTTGGTTTGGTGGGAGGGAGTCCCCCTTCCTTCCCACCTCCTCCCTTTTTTTTCTTTTCTCTTGATTTTCTCTTCTTGGCGCATAGAGCCCTTTTGGGCTGTCCCACCAGCCCACTAAGGGCTGGTGTGCCACCCTCAAGGCCTATGGGCTTCCCCGGGGTGGGTTGCCCCCCCTAGTGAACTCCCGGAACCCATTCGTCATTCCCAGTACATTTCCGGTAACTCCGAAAACCTTCCGGTAATCAAATGAGGTCATCCTATATATCAATCTTCGTTTCCGGACTATTCCGGAAACCCTCGTGACGTCCGTGATCTCATCCGGGACTCCGAACAACATTCGGTAACCAACCATATAACTCAAATACGCATAAAACAACGTCGAACCTTAAGTGTGCAGACCCTGCGGGTTCGAGAACTATGTAGACATGACCCGAGAGACTCCTCGGTCAATATCCAATAGCGGGACCTGGATGCCCATATTGGATCCTACATATTCTACGAAGATCTTATCGTTTGAACCTCAGTGCCAAGGATTCATATAATCCCGTATGTCATTCCCTTTGTCCTTCGGTATGTTACTTGCCCGAGATTCGATCATTTGTATCCGTATACCTATTTCAATCTCGTTTACCGGCAAGTCTCTTTACTCGTTCCGTAATACAAGATCCCGCAACTTACACTAAGTTACATTGCTTGCAAGGCTTGTGTGTGATGTTGTATTACCGAGTGGGCCCCGAGATACCTCTCCGTTCACACGGAGTGACAAATCCCAGTCTTGATCCATACTAACTCAACTAACACCTTCGGAGATACCTGTAGAGCATCTTTGTAGTCACCCAGTTACGTTGCGACGTTTGATACACACAAAGCATTCCTCCGGTGTCAGTGAGTTATATGATCTCATGGTCATAGGAATAAATACTTGACACGCAAAAAACAGTAGCAACAAAATGACACGATCAACATGCTACGTCTATTAGTTTGGGTCGAGTCCATCACGTGATTCTCCTAATGACGTGATCCAGTTATCAAGCAACAACACCTTGTTCATAATCAGAAGACACTGACTATCTTTGATCAACTGGCTAGCCAACTAGAGGCTTGCTAGGGACGGTGTTTTGTCTATGTATCCACACATGTAAATGAGTCTTCATTCAATACAATTATGGCATGGATAATAAACGATTGTCTTGATATAGGAATTATAATAATAACTATATTTATTATTGCCTCTAGGGCATAATTCCAACAACCGATGGATTGAAGACGAAAGAGGGGATGCCTTCCTGGGGCATCCCCAAGCTTAGGCTTTTTGGTGTCCTTGAATTTGGCTTGGGGTACCTTGGGCATCCCCAAGCTTGAGCTCTTTCCACTCCTTATCTCTTTGTCCATGAGAACATCACCCAAAACTTGAAAACTTCACAACACAAAACTTAAACAGAAACTTGTGATATCATTAGTACAAGAAAACAAACTACCACTTCTTTTGGTACTGTAGCAAACTTGAATTCTATCGATATTGATGATGGGCTACTGTATTCTCACTTTCCCATGGCTAGTACCCCCGGATACTAACCATAGTTTCATCAAAACAAGCAACCAACTCAACAAAAACAGAATCTGTCAAAAACAGACCAGTCTGTAGCAATCTGTATACTTCGTATACTTCTGGTATATCAAAAAGTCTGAACAATTACGAAGGTCTGGGGAAAACGCATATCAATCAGCAGCAAAAAGAATCAACTCAAAATCTCATTATGAATAAAAATGAAAAATCACCTCGTGAGCGAAAAGTTTCTGTCTTTTTCCAGCAAGATCAAACAACCATTACCAAGACTAATCATAAAGGCTTTGCTTGGCTCAAACACAAAAAGAAACACAAAAAACACAATAACAACAGAATTATGAAAGTGTGTACGCAACAAAACAGAAAGAAAAAGATAAATTGATTGGGTTGCATCCCAACAAGCGCTATTGTTTAATGCCCTTAGCTAGGCATAGAAGCGATAGAATCACGTATCGTCGTCTTTGGTGCTCAAACCATAAGTGGCCCTCATCATGGATTCATAAGGCAATCCTATTTTCTTTCTAGGAAAGTGTTCCATGCCCTTCCTTAAAGGAAATTGAAATCTAATACTCCCTTCCTTCATATCGATGATAGCACCAATAGTCCTTAGGAAAGGTCTACCAAGAATAATAGGGCATGTAGGATTGCAATCAATGTCAAGCACAATGAAATCCACGGGTACATAGTTCCTATTTGCAATAATAAGAACATCATTGATCCTTCCCATGTGTTTCTTGACAGTAGAATCAGCAAGATGCAAATTAAGAGAACACTCTTCAATCTCATTAAAACCCAGAACATCACATAAAGACTTTGGAATTGCAGAAACACTAGCACCCAAATCACACAAAGCATTGCACTCATAGTTTTTGATTTTAATTTTGATTGTAGGTTCCCACTCATCATGAAGCTTTCTAGGGATAGAGACTTCCAATTCAAGTTTCTCTTCAAGAGCTTTCATCATAGCTTCAATGATATGATCGGTAAAGACTTTGTTTTGGCTATAAGCGTGTGGAGAGTTCAACATGGATTGCATCAAAGAAATCCATTCAATCAAGGAGGAACTATCATAATTGAATTCCTTGAAATCCACGATAGTAATTTCATTACTACTCAAAGTTTTAACGTATTCTACTCCACTTTTAATGCTTGTAGCGTCAAGGTAGATGGACTCCAAATCATTGGGTCACTTTTCAACCAAAGTGGATTTATATCCAGCCCCATAATAATTAGGTTTGACACAAGAAAACAAAGATTCAATCGGAGTCACACCAAGCACTTTAAGATCTTCGTGACTCTTATCACGAGAACACGCCTTTTTAAGCCATTCATGTCTAGCACGAATTTGGGCGGTTCTTTCTTGGCTCTCAATCATAGAAACACGCATAGCTTTCAAAGTTTTATCCATGTTGATTTTGGGAGGAGCACATCTAACTTTCAAAGCATCAACGTCACAAGAAATCCTATCAACACTCTTAGCCAAATCATCAATTTTGAGTAGTTTTTCCTCTATGGACGCATTGAAAATCTTTTGAGAGTTGATGAACTCTTTGATATTACTCTCTAGATCATAGGGTAATCTATCTTAATTTCCATGAGTATTGTTATAGGAGTTGCCAAAATTATTAGAGGAGTTACTAGGAAAAGGCCTAGGAACATAATTTCCACTAAAAGCATTGTTGTTGCCAAAGTTATTCCTACCAACAAATTAACGTCCAAGCTAGCGTTGCTAGTCTCAATCAAAGAAGACAAAGCCATATCATTAGGATCCAAAGGAACACTTCTACTAGCAACCAAATTCATTAACTCATCCATCTTAGCACTCAACGAGTTAATTTCTTCTATAGTGTGTACCTTCTTACTAGTAGGTGAACTTTCAGTGTGCCACTGAGACTAGTTCGTCATGATGTTGTCTAAGAGCTTTGTGGCTTCTCCTAACGTGATTTCCATGAACGTTCCACCTGAGGCGGAGTCCAAGATATTTCTAGAAGCGAAATTCAAGCCAGCGTAAAAGATTCGAATAATCATCCAAAGGCTCAAGCCATGAGCGGGCAATTTCTAATCATTAACTTCATTCTCTCCAAAGCTTGTGCAACATGTTCATGATCAAGTTGCTTGAAATTCATGATATCATTACGGAGAGAGATGATTTTAGCCGGCGGAAAATACTTGGATATACAACGATCTTTGCACTTATCCCAAGAATCGATACTATTTTTGGGCAAAGAAGAAAACCAAGTTTTTGCGCGATCTCGCAACGAGAAAGGAAAAAGCTTCAATTTAATCACGTCATTATCCGCATTTTTTTCTTTTGCATATCGCAAAGCTCAATGAAGGTATTGAGATGGGATGCGGAATCTTCACTAGGAAGGCCACATAATTTCTCTTTCATAACAAGATTCAGCAAAGCGGCATTGATTTCGTATGACTCCGCACTAGTGGTGGGAGCAATCGGAGTACTAATAAAATCATTATTATTAGTATTCGAGAAGTCACAAAGTTTGGTGTTTTCGTTTATGGTGACTTCAGCAAGCAAGCAAGCACACAAGCAAACAAAAAGCATGCGAGAAAAAGGGCGAACGAAAAGGCGAACGAAAAAGGAGAACGAAAAAGGCGAATTGGTGAAGTGAGGGAGAGGAAAACGAGAGGCAACTGGCAAACAAAGTAAATGCAAGAGATGAGTTTGCCACACTTACTTGGATGAGTTATTGACTTGATCTTCCTCCCCGGCAACAGCGCCAAAAATCCTTGTGCTACTTCTCAAACAACAGCGCCAGAAATTGACACGTTGACGGAGATTGGGCTTGCGTTGGTTTTTCCCTTGAAGAGGAAAGGGTGATGCAGCACAAGAGCAGTAAGTATTTCCCTCAGTTTGAGAACCAAGGTAGCGATCCAGAAGGAGGGTCTCGTCAAGTCCATAGTACCTGCGCAAACACAAACAAGCTTGCACCCAACACTTCAAAGGGGTTGTCAATCCCTTCAAGATTGTTTGCAAAGTGAGATCTGAAGGCGGAAAGTGCAATGAAGTAGAAAGTGTAAGGCTGAAAATATGGTGTGGAGTAGACCCTCGGGGGCATAGTGTTCACTAGAGGCTCCTCTCAAAATAGCAAGTATTACGGTGGGTGAACAAATTACTGTCGAGCAATTGATAGAACCGCGCAAAGTCATGACGATATCTAAGGCAATGATCATACATATAGGCATCACGTGCGACACAAGTAGACCGATACTTTCTGCATCTACTATTATTACTCCACACATCGACCGCTATCCAGCATGCATCTAGTGTACTGAGTTCATGACGAACAGAGTAATGCTTTAAGCAAGATGACATGATGTAGAGGGATAATCTCAAACAATGATGAAAACCCCATCTTTTTACCCTTGATGGCAACAACATGATGCGTGCCTTGCTACGCCTTCTGTCACTGGGTGAGGTCACTGCACGGTATGAACCCAAAACCAAGCACTTCTCCCATTGCAAGAATCATAGATCTAGTTGGCCAGACAAAACCCACAACTCGAAGAGAATTACAAGGATATGAAATCATGCATAAGAGAGATCATAAGAAACTCAAATAAGATTCATAGATAATCTGATCATAAATCCACAATTCATCGGATCTCGACAAACACACCGCAAAAGAAGATTACATCGGATAGATCTCCATGAAGATCATGGAGAACTTTGTATTGAAGATCCATGAGAGAGAAGAAGCCATCTAGTTACTAGCTATGGACCCATAGGTCTATGGTGAACTACTCACGGATCATCGGAGAGGTCATGGTGTTGATGAAGAAGCCCTCCGTGTCTGAATCCCCCCTCCGACAGGGCACAAGAACGTGCCCCAGATGGGATCTTGTGGAGACAGAAGCTTGCGGTGGCGGAAAAAATATTGCAATGATCTCTTGATTTTTTGGGAATATTTGGGAATATATATAGGCGCAAGATCTAGGTCAGGGGACCTCCAGGGGGCCCACAAGCTAGGATGCCGCGCCCCTGGCCGCAGGGTGGGGGCTTGTGGGGCCCCTGGGGCTCTTCTGGCTTGGCTCCCAAGTACTCCGATCTTCTTCCGTTCCAGAAAAATATTGTCGTGGATTTTCTTCCGTTTGGACTCCGTTTCAAAATCTCCTCTGAAAGGGGTCAAAAACATGGAAATACAGGAACTGACACTTGGCACTGAGTTAATAAGTTAGTCCCAAAAAATAAATAAGAGGCATGTAAAACATCCAAAGTTTGACAAGATAATAGCATGAAACCATCAAAAAGTATAGATACGTTGGAGACGTATCACGTATCAAGCATCCCCAAGCTTAACTCCTGCTCGTCCTCGAGTAGGGAAGTGAAAAAGAATGAATTTTTGATGTGGAATGCTACCTAGCATAGTTGTCCTTTGCAACATCTTTCACGTGACATGAATGTTCAGATCCGTAAGATTCAAAACAATAGTTTGCTATTGACATGAAAACAATAATACTTCAAGCAAACTAGCAAAGTAATCATGAACCTTCAAAATAACAAGGCAAAGGAAAGTTATCCCTACAAAGTCATATAGTCTGGCTATGCTCCATCATCCTCACACAACTAATGTAAATCATGCACAACCCCGGAATTGGCCAATTTGTTGTTTTCGCACTCTTACTTTCTCAAACTTTTTATACCTATCATGCAATACATGAGCGTGAGCCATGGATATTGCACTATAGGTGGAATAGAGTGTGGTGGTGGTTGTGAGACAAAAAGGAGGAGATGGTCACATTGACTCGGCATATCAAAGGGCTGTGAAGATGCCCATTAATAGATATCAATGTGAATGAGTAGGGATTGCCATACAAGAGATGCACTAGAGCTATAAGTATGTGAAAGCTCAAAAGGAAAACTAGTGGGTGTGCATCCAACTTGCTTGCTCACAAAGACCTAGGGAATTTTTGTGGAAGCCCATCATTGGAATATACAAGCCAAGTTATATAACGAAGATTCCCACTAGCATATGGTAGTGACAAAACAAGAAGCTCTCAATCATAAAGAACATGGTGCTATTATGAGCACAAGTGTGGAAAAAGATTGTAGCATTGTCCCTTCTCTCTTTTTTCATTTGGGCTCTTAGGCCTCTCTTTTTTTGGGATCTTTGGCCTCTTTTATTATTTCCTCACATGGGACAATGCTCTAATAATGATGATAATCACACTTTTATTTACTCACAGCTCAAAATTCACAATGATGACTCCATAGGATATGCCTCCGGCAGTGTACCGGGATGTGCAACGATCTAGCATGGCGTATGACATTGAAACATCTTGCTAGCTATCCTACGATCATGCAAAAGCAATATGAGAGTGATGGCACAAGTCATGAGATGGAACGTTGGGAGTTGCATGGCAATATATCTCGGAATGGCTATGAAAATGCCATAGTAGGTAGGTATGGTGGCTATTTTAAGGAAGGAATATAGTGGGTTTGTGCACCAATGAGAATTGCGCGGTACTAGAGAGGCTAGCAATGGTGGAAGGTGAAAGTGCATCTATACCATGGACTCACATTAGTCATGAAGAACTCACATACTTGTTGCGAAAGTTTTTATTAGTAATCGAAACAAAGTGCTAAACGCATACTCCTAGGGGAAGGGTTGGTAGGTGTAAACCATCGCGCGATCCCGACCTCAACACAAAGGATGACAATCAATAGATCAATTATGCTCCGACTTCCTAACATAGCAGTTCACCATACGTGCATGCTACGGGAATTACTAACTTCAACACAAGTATTTCTAGATTCACAACACCCTACTAACATAGCTCTTAATATTACCAAATCGACGTCTCAAAACTAATTGAGAGGAATCAAAACTTCTCTTTCTACTCAATGCATATGAAGATGGAGGTTATTGCATCCTCTTTTGGTACCTATCAAATTTTGGACTACTTTCATAGCATAAGCCAACTACCAAGTCACGCACCGCCGTGCTCTAAAAGATATAGGTGAAGCACTAGAGCAAAAGTATGTAGCTCAAAAGATATAAGTGAAGCACTATGAGCATTCTAGCAAAATCACGATGAGTGCATGTCTCTCTCTCTCTCAAGAAGGTGTGCAGCAAGGATGATTGTGACACAACAAAAGGAAAAGACTCCTACGATACAAGACTTTCCAAGCAAAACACATATCACGTGGTGAATAAAAATATAGCTGCAAGTAATGTTACCGATGGATTGAAGACGAAAGAGGGGATGCCTTCCTAGGGCATCCCCAAGCTTAGGCTTTTTGGTGTCCTTGAATTTGGCTTGGGATGCCTTGGGCATCCCCAAGCTTGAGCTCTTTACACTCCTTATCTCTTTGTCCATGAGAACATCACCCAAAACTTGAAAAATTCACAACACAAAACTTAAACAGAAACTCGTGATAACATTAGCACAAGAAGACAAACTACCACTTCATTTGGTACTGTAGCAAACTTGAATTCTATCTATATTGGTGTTGGGATACTGTATTCTCACTTTTCCATGGCTAGTACCCCCCGATACTAACCATAGTTTCATCAAAACAAACAACCAACTCAACAAAAACAGAATCTGTCAAAAACAGACCAGTGTGTAGCAATCTGTATACTTCATATACTTCTGGTACCACAAAAAATCTAAAACATTACGACGGTCTGGGAAAAAAGCATATCAACTAGCTGCAAAAAGAATGAACTCAAAATCTCTTTCTGAATATAACTGAATAATCATCTGGTGAGCGAAAAGTTTCTGTCTTTTTCCAGCAGGATCAAACAACCATTACCAAGACTAGTCATAAAGGTTTTGCTTGGCTCAAACACAAAAAGAAACACGAAAAACACAATCACAACAGAATTGTCATGGTGTGGACGCAATAAAACAGAAGGAAAAAAATAAATTCATTGGGTTGCCTCCCAACAAGCGCTATTGTTTAACGCCCTTAGCTAGGCATTGATAATTCAATGATGCTCACACAAAAGACAAGAATTGAAGCACAACGAGAGCATCATAAAGCATGTGAAAATCACATCTAAGTCTAACATACTTCCTATGCACAGGCATTTTAAAGGAAAACAGATTGTCAAGACAACCAATATTTACCATATGCACGAAAGAAGAAAGAGACAATAGCAATCTCAACATAACGAGAGGTGATTTAGTGATATGAAAGTTTCTACCACCATATTTTCCTCTCTCATAATAATTACATGTGGAATCATATTCGAATTCAACAATGTAACTATCACATAGGATATTCATTTCATGATCCACATGCATGCAAAGTTGACGCTCTTCAAAAATAGTGGGATTATCATCAACTAAAGTCATGACTTCTCCAAACCCACTTTCAACAATATTGCAAATATCATATTCATCATCAGCCTTAAACAAATTTTCAAGATCATAAGAAAAATCATCGCCCCACTCATGATCATTGCAACAAGTAGTGGACATAGCAAAACTAGCATCCCCAAGCTTAGGGTTTTGCATATTTTTAGCATGATTCTCACTAATAGAATTTATAGTGAAACCATTGCAATCATGCTTTTCATCCAAGGATCCCTCGTGAATCACTTCATAAATTTCTTCCTCACAATTTTCAGATTCACGCATCTCAAGCAAAACTCCATAAAAATAGTCAAGTGCACTCAACTCACTAGCAATTGGATCAACATAATTGGATCTCTTAAAGAGATTAGCAAGTGGATGAGGATCCATATCACTAGATTTTCAGCAAGAGAAGATGCAGGCATATTGAAGGCACATGGCACACAAGCAACAGAAAGCAAGCGAGAGAAAAGGGCGAACGAAAAAGGCAATTGAAAAAGGCAAATTGGTGAAGTGGGGGAGAGGAAAACGAGAGGCAACTGGCAAACACGGTAAATGCAAGAGATGAGTTTGCGACACTTACTTGGATGAGTTCTTGACTTGATCTTCCTCCCCGGCAACGGCGCCAGAAATTCTTCTACTATGGTAACAAAAGTCCTTCCTTGGCGCTAGGAATTCTTCTTGCTACTTCTCTGGTTTGCGTCGGTTTTTCCCTTGAAGAGGAAAGGTGATGCAGCACAGGAGCAGTAAGTATTTCCCTTAGTTTGAGAACCAAGGTATCAATCCAGAAGGAGGGTCTCGTCAACTCCAGAGTACCTGCGCAAACACAAACAAGCTTGCACCCAACACTTCAAAGGGGTTGTCAATCCCATCAAGATTGTTTGCAAAGTGAGATCTGAAGGCAGAAACTGCAACGAAGTAAAAAGTGTAAGCCTGAAAATATGGTGTGGAGTAGACCCGGGGGCCATAGTGTTCACTAGAGGCTTCTCCCAAAATAGAAAATATCACGGTGGGTGAACAAATTACTGTCGAGCAATTGATAGAACCGCGCAAAGTCATGACGATATCTAAGGCAATGATCATACATATAGGCATCACGTCCGAGACAAGTAGACCGATACTTTCTGCATATACTACTATTACTCCACACATCGACCGCTATCCAGCATGCATCTAGTGTATTGAGTTCATGACCAACAGAGTAACGCCTTAAGCAAGATGACATGATGTAGAGGGATAATCTCAAACCAATGATGAAAACCCCATCCTTTTACCCTTGATGGCAACAACATGATGCGTGCCTCGCTACCCCTTCTGTCACTGGGTGAGGTCACCGCACGGTATGAACCCAAAACCAAGCACTTCTCCCATTGCAAGAATCATAGATCTAGTTGGCCAGACGAAACCCACAACTCAAAAAGAATTACAAGGATATGAAATCATGCTAAGAGAGATCAGAAGAAACTCAAATAAGATTCGTAGATAATCTGATCATAAATCCACAATTCGTCGGATCTCGACAAACACACCACAAAAGAAGATTACATCGGATAGATCTCCATGAAGATCATGGAGCACTTTGTATTGAAGATCCAAGAGAGAGAAGAAGCCATCTAGTTACTAGCTATGGACCCATAGGTCTAAGGTGAACTACTCACGCATCATCGGAGAGGTCATGGTGTTGATGAAGAAGCCCTCCGTATCCGAATCCCCCTCCGGCAGGGCACCAAAACGTGCCCCGGATGGGATCTTGCGGAGACAGAAGCTTGCGGCAGCGAAAAGTAATTTCGATGATCTCCTCATTTTTTTGGGATTTTTAGGGAATATATAGGCGCAACCCCAAGGGCAGAGGGCACTCAGGGGGCCTACAGGCCTGTGGGCCGCGGCCTTCCCCTGGCTGCGGGGTGGGGGCTTGTGGGGCCCGTGAGGCTCCCCTACCTTGCTCTCGAGCTTCCCGATCTTCTTCCGCTACGGAAAAATCTTTTCGGGGATTTTCTTCCGTTTGGACTCTGTTTCAAAATCTCCTCTGAAAGGGGTCAAAAACATGGAAAAAACAAAAACTAGCACTTGGCACCGAGTTAATAAGTTAGCCCCAAAAAATATATAAAAGGCATGCAAAACATCCAAAGTTTGACAAGATAATAGCATGAAACCATCAAAAATTATAGATACGTTGGAGACGTATCAGCGGTCGGTGTGACCCCTGCCGGCTCTCCACCAAGAACTTCCGACCCGACGCGGAGGCTCGAAATGTGAACATGATATCCTCTACCAACATGGATGAAGGCGGAGACTGGGAATGGGGAATGGCCCGCTACGACCGAGCCCATCCGGCTCTGATGGTAAGTACCTCCCCAAACCCTCTTTACTTATTTTGGACTTGCTTCTCTTTTTTTGAGGCAGACGCCGACTCCTCTATCGAGATGTTCGAGCGCCTGCAAGTGCTTGATCCGCCAGCCGACGACGTGGAGGCGTCGGACCCCTCAGAGATTGAGGATGAAGGGGTGATAGAGCCACGGACTGTCGCCTCCGAGGATTCGGAGGATGCGTTGGAGTCGGAGGGCTCCGAGCCGCCTGGTGAGCACCTAAAGCCTTCCCTTCTTGACTGGACGGATGATGACGAGATTCCGCCTACTCTACATGATGCAGCCTATGGGGAGGACTCAGAGGACTTGGAGGAGGTCTCCAGCCCTCCCCTGACGCGAGGTCATCGCAATGTTGACGAGACGACAACGCCTGGCGAGGCAGCCTGGCATAAGGGCAAGGGGGTCGCCACAGCCAAGCCGACTCCCAAGTGTGCTGCAACGGGACCTCTAGGCGGAGGTCGACGCGGCGACGCTAAGAAGCACCATGCCGGCACTGGCAGGATGCGGGTGCCCGTCGTGGCTGGGTCTGAGCTCTTTATTACCCTATTTTGAATTCTTGTGCGAGGATAGATTCCTAATCAGTTTGTACTTGGCAGGGATGCCAAATAGGTGGAGGAGGAAACTGCCTCCGCCGTCGAGCGAGCCGCCTGGGCGGCTCCTGACGCTGCCAAGAAGGCACTGGACGACGAGTCCATCCATTGTTGGGAGACAACGGCTCGGAAGGCGACCGAAGGCCAATCTCAGCCGAGCCGAGCCGAAAAGCCCCCCAAGGAGAAGCCATCAAAGGCAAGGCACGACCCCGCCAAGAGGGCGCGCGTGGAGGAGCCAGCTAGCGAGGCGGCGCCGAACCGCACCCAGGGAGCCGAGCGAGCCAAGTTGCCGAGCCGACCGCCTCAGCACCGGTGGATCTTGTCGTGATCCCCGACGCACCTGAAGTTGATGTAGGCAGCGCGCTCGAGATGACCATGGAGGTACCGGAGGCGACGATGGAGGCGTCGGAGACGGCCCATCCACCTCTGGCTGCAGAGACGATGCCGGCAGAAATGTCGAGGGGACCGGCCGCGAACCCACCACTCGGAGACAGCACCATTGTCGTGGTCAACCGCGACCCAGCCTCTGCAGGAGCCGACCCCATCTTTGGGAGTCAGCCCATGAGGACCTGGCGCATGGCCAATGCCGACAGCGTGACACTGCCTCCAAACACCGAGCTCAGTGGCATCCTGGCGCTGGTGGCATTGTTCTCGCACAGCCGCGACAATGTGTCACAGGGAGCCCTGGTGGCCAAGTGCGACTTGGACCGCCTTAAAGAACTGACCAGGGTGAGTCTTCAAACCTTTGTATTTTCTTTGCCTCGCTTCGGGTTTTCTTCCTTGTTCTTGAATCAGTGGGGGCGTACCAGCACACCCACTGGGTGTAGCCCCCGAGAATCGGGCCGACCAAGTATTGGCCGGGCCGAATCTCATTGTGCTATTCTAACAATTGCTTTTTTAGTGGGGGCGCGCTAGTGCATCCACTGGGTGTAGCCCCCAAGAATCGGGCCGGCTGAGAATTGGCTGAGCCGAATCTTACTTTTTGCTTCATTTGTGTTGTTCGTAGGAGCTTCATGATGCCCAAGTGCAGGCATATAACGCACTGCAGGCCCAGATCCAGGTGGCCGAAGGCCGAGCCGGTGATCTTCAGAGCCGGCTGGATACTACCGTCTCGGAGCGAAACACCTTGCGCGAGGCAGACAAGCAGCTCCACGTGCAGCTGGGTCTTCTCCAGACGGAGAAGAAGGACCGTGAAGCAGCCCACCAGACAGAGCTAGAACAACTATGCGCCGCCCTTCAGGAGAAGGACACCTCCCACACTGCCGACATAGAGCGCCTGAAGACGGCTCATCTCGAAGAGATGAAGCGTAAAGACGCTGCCTTGAAGGAGAAGGAGGCCGCCCTGACCCAAGTGCAGGCACAACTGGCAAAGAAGACGGAGGAGGCCCACGCCCTCCGAGGCGAGCTCTCCCGCTTGACTCAAGAGAGCATGGTACGGGAGCGTGAGGCCCGGGAGGAGGCCCGCGAGACCGACATCCATTTCAACTGTAAGGTTCCTTCATCTTGATTTGATCTTTCTTTTTTTGTTAGCATCCTCCCTCGTTCTTCTTCTTACCACCCCCACACTCCAGGACTCTTCCCTACGTCACGAGAAACAGCGGAAACGGCTGTGGAGACCGACCGCAAAGAGCGTCGCGCCGCTGGTGAAGAGGTGGACGTCGACGCCGGCTGGTCCATGGAGGAGATCGCCACCGGCGTCAAGACCCGCCTGCTCGCACTGGCCCGCTCCTTGGATCGGCTGCAGAGCGCGGGACTGGAGATAGTGAAGGCGCTGTGGCCCGACGCCGTAGAGCCGGCATCCATGAGCCAGTTGTCCCGCTGGCTTGAGGCCGACAGCCTCCGCCTCGACGCCTGGTGCGCCTCAGCCGCGCGCGCTGGTGCATACCTGGTGCTTTGCTTGGCCAAGTCCTGGTACCAAAACATGGACTTGGGCAAGCTCGCAGCACAGCGCGCCGGCTCGTAGGAGGACTTGGTTGCTCTAAAGGACCAGCTGCAAGTGAGGCCCAGCGGCATCGCCTCCTTCGCCGCGTGGGACGAGCTCGGCCTGGAGCGTGATGCAGACGACAACGTGGTCCCTGAGGACCTGTTCCATCTGCAGACTTATGATGCTGAAGGCAGTTCTGCCGAGGCGGCCTTTGAGGAGGAAGCCATCGACTCCAACAACGAGGCCTACGCGGACTCGACCGCGAAGGACAGTGCTGAAGGCGCTTGAGGCGGAGACGGCGCATCCACTTGAGGCGTAGCCGGCGATGGTGAAGCCATCACTTCAGGGGCTGCAACCGGGGCCGCGGATGGAGCTGCCACCCCTTAGCTTGTCCTTTTTGTTTTTTATCTGGGTTTTGTTGTCAGTCCAACAGTTCCACCCACCGGGGGTGTTTTATTGTAATGAACTTCGGCCGTGGGCCTATGAATGCTTTTGAATGTAATATATGCTATGTCATTCTGCATTGAATTTGTAAGCACTATGCTTGCTGACTCACATTTTCATCTTTTGATTCTTGTTTGACTCCTTTTCATCCAACTCCTTTGTTCTCTCTAACATCCGCCTGACCAGCCCGATAGCCGGGAGCCGGTCTGTGACTGGGACGGGGCTTCTGCCTTTGAGAACATTGGACTTAGACTTTTCGAAGCCATCAAGACTTTTAGACTCAAAAGCGAGCTAGGATAGGCCGGCTAGAAAATAAGATCGAAAGCGATCAAATCGTACCGAGCCAGCAACCTTCTTCGTAGTTAAGCTTTTCATGCAGCCTACCTTCCCTGCCATCGTCTCGTTAGCCGGACAGCCGGGAGCCGGACTGTAGCTTGTGCGATACGGCAAGGGTTCGACCCGGCGTGCACTATACGCTCAGCTACAACTAAGGAAACCATTCGGGCCGGCTAGCGAGCCCCCGAGCCTGTAGAGCCGGACCAGGGAACTCGCAAACGAGTGAAAAACTCGTTCCATGAATCTGAAAGAGGTGTGTCTCAAGCACCGGCTTGAAACACCCATGATACGTCTCAAACGTATCTATAATTTTTGATGGTTTCATGCTGTTATCTTGTCATCTTTGGATGTTTTATGTACCTTTTATATCTTTTTTAGGACTGACTTATTAATTCAGTGCCAAGTGCCAGTTCCTGTTTTTTCTGTGTTTTTGGCTCTTTTCAGATCTGATTTGGAATGGAGTCCAAACGGAATAAAATCCCCGAAATAATTTTTTCCCGAACGGAAGATCAGGGGGCTTGAGGGCCAAGCCAGGAGAGCTACAAGGGGCCCACAAGCCCTGTAGCCGCGACAGGGGGGCAGCGGCTAGTAGGCTTGTGGCCTCCCTGGCGCCCCCTGACCTAGCTCCTTCGCCTATATATTCCCTAAAATACAGAAAAAAATAAGGGAATCCACAAAAGCACTTTTTCGCCGCGGCAAGCTTACGTTTCCGCGAGATCTCATCTGGAGACCCTTCTCGGCGCCCTGCCGAGGGGACTTTGGAGTTGGAGGGCTTCTACATCAACATCATCGCCCCTCCAATGACTCGTGAGTAGTTCACTTCAGACCTACGGGTCCGTAGTTAGTAGCTAGATGGCTTCTTATCTCTCTTCGATCTTCAATACAAAGTTGTCCATGATCTTCATGGAGATCTATCCGATGTAATCCTCTTTCGCAGTGTGTTTGTCGAGATCCGATGAATTGTGGATTTGTGATCAGATTATCTATGATATATATTTGAGTCTTTGCTGATTTCTTATATGCATGATTTGATATCCTTGTAAGTCTCTCTGAGTCTTGGGGTTTTTTTTTGGCCAACTAGATCTATGATTCTTGCAATGGGATAAGTGCTTGGTTTTGGGTTCTTACCGTGTGGTGACCTTTCCCAGTGACAGTAGGGGCAGCAAGGCACACATCGTGTAGTTGCCATCAAGGGTAACAAGGTGGGATTTGTCGTAGATATGATATTGTCCATCTACATCATGTCATCTTGCTTCAGGCGTTACTCTGTTCTTTTGGACTTAATACACTAGATGCATTATGGATAGCGGTCGACGTGTGGAGTAATAGTAGTAGATGCAGAAAGTATCGATCTACTTGTTCTGGACGTGGTGCCTATAGATATAATCCTTGCCATAGATGACGTCAAGACTTTGCGCGGTTCTGTCAATTGCTCGACAGTAATTTGTTCACCCACCGTCTACTTGCTTTCATGAGAGAAGCCACTAGTAAACACTACGGCCCCCGGGTCTATTCACACCTATCGTTTCCACTTTTGCTTTTACTTTCCTTTGTTACTTTGTTGCTTTCATTTCTCACTTGGCAAACAATCTATAAGGGATTGACAACCCCTTCATAGTGTTGGGAGCAAGCTTTTTGTGTTTGTGCACGTACTTGTGATACTCCTTCACTGGATCGATACCTTGGTTCTCAAAACTGAGGGAAATACTTACAACCGCTACGCTACATCACCCTTTCCGCTTCGAGGGAACACCAACGCAAGGCTCCAAGGCCACGGGGAAATCCTTTGCATATTTGCCTAGGAAGTCCCTAAAGGCGTAGCCGTAGCAGAAGGATTCCTGGTGCCGTTGCTGAGCAGTCTCAAGACAAGAACAGTCTCCCGTCAGCACGTGTTTCTGGCGCTGTTGGAAGGTCTTTTGTTGCAGTAGCAGAAGTATTTCTGGCACCGTTGCCGGGGAAGGAGAGATCTATCCAAGTAGGTCTCACAAACTCATCTCTTGCATTTACTTTTTTTGTCAGTTGCCTCTCGTTTTCCTCTCCCCCACTTCACATTTGCCGTTTTCATTTGCCTTTCTCCTTTGCCGTTTTATTTTGCCTTTTGCCTTTTTGCCGTTTTCCTTTGCCGTTTTTTTTGCTTGCTTGTGTGCTTGTTTGTTTGTTGAAGTCATCATGGCTGAAAACACCAAACTTTGCGACTTCTCGAGTACCAATAATAATGATTTTATTAGTACTCCGATTGCTCCCGCCACTAGTGCGGAATCGTATGAAATCAACACAGCTTTGCTAAATCTTGTTATGAAAGAGAAATTCTCTGTCCTTCCTAGTGAAGATGTCGCATCCCATCTCAATACCTTCATTGAGCTTTGCGATATGCAAAAGAAAAGAGATGTGGATAATGACGTGATTAAGTTGAAGCTTTTTCCTTTCTCGTTGCGAGATCGCGCAAAAACTTGGTTTTCTTCTTTGCCTAAAAATAGTATCGATTCTTGGGATAAGTGCAAAGATGCTTACATATCCAAGTATTTTTGCCGGCTAAGATCATCTCCTTACGTAACGATATCATGAATTTCAAGCAACTTGATCATGAACACGTTGCACAATCTTGGGAGAGGATGAAGCTTATGATTAGAAATTATCCCGCTCATGGCTTGAGTTTGTGGATGATTATACAAATCTTTTACGCTGGCTTGAATTTCGCTTCTCGCAATATCTTGGACTCCGCCTCAGGTGGAACGTTCATGGAAATCATGTTAGGAGACGCTACAAAACTCCTAGACAACATCATGACCAACTACTCTCAGTGGCACACTGAAAGGTCGCCTGCTAGCAAAAAGGTATACGCTATAGAAGAAATTAACTCGCTTAGTGCTAAGATGGACGAGTTGATGAATTTGGTTGCTAGTAGAAACGCTACTGTAGATCCTAATGACGTGCCACTATCTTCCTTGATTGAGAGTAGTAGCGCTAGTTTGGACGTTAACTTTGTTGGTAGGAAAATTTTGGCAACAACAATGCTAGTAGAGGAAACTATGTTCCTAGGCCTTTTCCTAGTAACTCCTCTAACAATTATGGCAATTCCTACAACAACACTTATGGAAATCACAACAAATTACCCTCTGATTTAGAGAGTAATATCAAAGAGTTCATCAACTCTCAAAAGATTTTCAATGCGTCCATAGAGGAAAAACTACTCAAAATAGACGATTTGGCTAAGAGCGTTGATAGGATGTCTTGTGATATTGATGCTTTGAAAGTTAGATGCGCTCCTCCCAAGGTCAAATTGAATGAAACTTTGAAATCTATGCGTCTCTCCATGAATGAGAGCAAAGAAAGAACCGCCCAAATTCGCGTTAGGCATGAATGGTTTAAAAGGGTGCGTTCTAGTGATGCAAATCACGAAGATCTTAAAGTGCTTGGTGTGACTCCTCTTGAATATTTGTTTTCGCGTGTCAAACCTATTGATGAAGGGGCTGGATATGAATCCACTTTGGTTAAAAAACGCCCCAATGATTCGGAGTCCACCCATCTTGATGATAAAGGTGTGGAGAGTGGAGTAGAAGAAATCAAAATTTTGGGTAGTAATGAAACTCCCACTTTGGATTTCAAGGAATTCAATTATGATAGTTGCTCCTTGTTTGAATGCATTTCCTTGATGCAATCCATTGCAAACTCTCCACATGCTTATAGCCAAAGCAAAGCCTTTACCGCACATATCGTAGATGCTATGACGAAATCTCTTGAAGAGAAGCTCGAATTTGAAGTCTGTATACCTAGAAAACTTCATGATGAGTGGGAACCTACTATCAAAATCAAAATCAAAAACTATGAATGCAATGCTTTGTGTGATTTGGGTGCTAGCGTTTCCGCGATTCCAAAGTCTTTATGTGATATTCTTGGTTTTCATGAGATTGAAGAGTGTTCTCTTAATTTGCATCTTGCGGATTCTACTTTCAAGAAACCCATGGGAAGGATCGATGATGTTCTTATTGTTGCAAATAAGAACTATGTACCCGTGGATTTTATTGTACTTGACATAGATTGCAATCCTTCATGTCCCATTATTCTTGGTAGACCTTTCCTAAGGACTATTAGTGTTATCATCGATATGAAGTAAGGGAATATTAGATTTCAATTTCCTTTAAAGAAGGGCATGGAGCACTTTCCTAGAAAGAAAATAAGATTGCCTTATGAATCTATGATGAGGGCTACTTATGTTTTGAGCACCAAAGATGACTATACGTGATTACATCACCTTTTGCCTAGCTAAGGGCGTTAAACAATAGCGCTTGTTGGGAGGCAACCCAACGAATCTATCCTTTTTCTTTCTGTTTTGTGTTTTCCACACTTTCATAATTCTGTTATGATTGTGTTTTTTTGTGTTTCTTTTTCTGTTTGTGCCAAGCAAAATCGTTAGTATTAGTCTTGGGGATGATCGTTTGGTCATGCTGGAAAAGACAGAAACTTTCTACTCACGAAAAGAATTTTCATTTTTATTCTGTAAGAGCTTTTTAGTTGATTCTTTTTTTTTCTGATTGATACGCAAATTCTCCAGACTCTCGTAATGTTTCAGAAGTTTTGAAGTACTAGAAGTATACGAAGTATACAGATTGCTACAGACTAGTCTGCTGTTAACAGATTCTGTTTTTGTTGTGTTGGTTGCTTATTTTGATGAAACTATGGATAGTATCGGGGGGGGGGTATTAGCCATGGAAGATTGAAAATACATTAACCCAACATCAGCATAAGTAGAATTTAAGTTTGCTACAGTACCTAAGGAAGTGGTGGTTGGCTTTCTTATACTAATGTTATCACGAGTTTCTGTTTAAGTTTCGTGTTGTGAAGTTTTCAAGTTTTGGGTGAAGTTCTTATGGACAAAAAGATAAAGAGTGGCAAGAGCTCAATCTTGGGGATTCCCAAGGCACCCCAAGAGATTCAAGGATGCCATAAAAGCCTAAGCTTGGGGATGCCCCGGGAAGGCATCCCCTTTTTCGTCTTCAAATCCATCGGTAACGTTACTTTGGGCTATATTTTTATTCACCATATGTTAGGTGTTTTGCTTGGAGCGTCTTGTATCATAGGAGTCTTTTATTTTTGTTGTGTCACAATCATCCTTGCTGCACACCTAGAGAGAGAGACATGCACTCACCGTGATTTTGTTGAGCTTCACTTATATCCTCTGGTAGACAATTCAGCTCACATGTGCTTCACTTATATCTTTTGAGATAGTTCATTTTGCTCTACGTGCTTCACTTATATCTTTTAGAGCACGGCGGTGCGTGGCTTGGTAGTTGATCTATGCTGTGAAATTATTCTCAAAAGGGGTAGTTATCCAAAGGGATACGAAAACTTCCACATTCATGTGCATTGAATAGTTAGAGAAGTTTGATTCATCTCAATTAGTTTTGAGTTGTGGTTTTGGTAATATTGAAGTTATGCTAGTAAGGTGTTGTGTATCTAGAAATACTTGTGTTGAAGTTAGTGATTCCCATAGCATGCACGTATGGTGAACCGCTATGTGATGAAATATGAGCATGATTAGTCTATTGATTGTCATCCTTTGTGTGGCGGTCGGGATCGCGTGATGGTTTATACCTACCAACCCTTCCCCTAGGAGTATGCATTGAATGCTTTGTTTCGATTACTAATAAAACTTTTGCAACAAGTATATGAGTTCTTCATGACTAATGTTGAGCCATGGTTTAGATGCACTTTCACCTTCCACCATCACTATCTTCTTAGTGCCGTGCAACTTTCGCCGGTGCACAAAACCCACCATTAGCCTCCCTCAAAACAGCCACCATACCTACCTACTATGGATTTTTCAAAGTCATTCCGAGATATATTGCCATGCAACTACCACCATGACATGTGCCACCACTTCTACATTGCCATTGCATGATCGTAAGATAGCTAGCATGATGTTTCCATTAATGTCTATGCCATGCTAGATCATTGTCACGGTACACTATCGAAGGCATTCCATATAGAGTCATCGTTGCTCTAAGTTCTGAGTTGAAAGTGTGATGATCATCATTGATGGAGCATTGTCCCATGTGAGGAAAAAGAGGCCAAAGATTCCCACAAAAAAAAGAGGCCAAAGAGCGCACCAAAAAAATGAGAGAAAAAGAGAGAAGGGACAATGCTACTATCCTTGCACACTTATGCTTATTAAGCACCATGATCTTCATGATTGAGAGTCTCTCGTTTTGTCACCATCATATAGCTAGTGGGAAATTTTCGTTATATAACATGGCTTGTATATTCCAATGATAGGCTTCCTCAAATTTGCCTTAGGTCTTCGTGAGGAAGCAAGTTGGATGCACTCCCACTAGTTTTATTTAAGAGCTTTCACATACTCTTAGTTCTAGTGCATCATTTGTATGGCAATCCCTACTCATTCACATTGATATCTATTGATCAGCATCTCTACAGCTCATTGATATGCCTAGTTAATGTGACCATCTTCTCCTTGTTTGTCTTGCAACCTCCACCACACTCCACACCACTTATAGTGCTAAAACCATGGCTCACGCTCATGTATTGCGTGAGAGCTGAAAAGGTTTGAGAAAGTAAAGGTGTGAAAACAATTACTTGGCCAATACAGGGGTTGTGCATGATTTAAATTCGTTGTGCAAATGACGATAGAGCATAGCCAGTGTCGTGGTTTTTTCACGGCAGATGTCCTCGTGAAAGGACTTAATACTGGAGCCATCGCACCTTGGTGGTGACTCAAAGGGGTTAAGCGGGAGAGACACGGCGATTTACCCAGGTTCGTCCCCTCGGGAGGAGGTAATAGCCTACGTCCTGCTTTTGTGTGTATTGATATGGATTCGATTACAAGGAAGGCGTAACTCGCCTGAACCTAGCACTCGATGATTTCTAACCTCCCCTCTGTCCCCCGGGACTTCGCCTTTATATACAGGTCGATCCCTAGGGTTTACAAGGATTCCTTCCTTTCTACAACTCGTGACCATTGCGGTCTCTAAATCGCCATCTTCCAAAGCTGGGAGACCCGCCAAGAGCCATACTCGTCGTACGACCTTGATTCGGCCAAAACGAGGCCCAACTAAACATTTAGATGAATCGCCCAATGGATAACCCGGCCCAACTAGGGCGGGTCATCCACTAGTTACATCCCCAACATTAGGCCCCAAATTGACTTGAACCTTTCTTCTTCATGCCAATACCTCTGCTTCATTGAAGGAGATTCATTCCCTACTTTTCTTCGTCTGTCAAAAAATTGTACACCCGCCATTGTCTTTGGGCACTGAAAATCCCTTAAGTCGCCAGATCATTACTAACTGGCCTTTTCTTATTCCTCTTTTTTCGGGAAGACCGCCACAACTCCAATGGATCTTTAGCGCATTGTTATCCCAAAATCTTCGGCGCGCATTTATAGCGAATCTTTTATCCCCCGGCGGTTCCCGCTCATGGCGCCTCGATTCCAGCACCTGCCTTGATAAATAGGCCAGGGGGGACAGAACTGGCGCTTCCCACCTACCAGTCCTGTCACCTTCCTCCCCACCGGTGCAACGAGAAAAACTCATCGCCCCGAGGAATCCGCAGCCGACCGTTCTTTCGGCCTTCACGCGAGGAGCTTCGGTGCCGCCTGTGGGCTTTCGCCGTCGTCCATTCTTGCGCCGCAACCAACACATCCGCCGTCGTCATCGTCGACTACTTCGCCGTCGGTCACCTCGCCATTTACCACGAACTTCGTCGCCGCCGGAAACCTCTTCGCTCGACGGGACGCCAGTGCTTCTCCAGCAAACCCCATCACCGTCGTCTCTTCTTACCCGACAACATCAGTTTAGGCCTCCACCTATTTTTAGGAGTAGATTCACTCTCCGCTTGAACTCCCGCCATTGTCGTGTTCTTGAAGCTCCTTGCATATAGACGCTACCTGCTCTGAATCGATTAACACGAGCGTTGGTAGGATAGCTAATGTTCCGAATACTTTTACTTATCCGCCTTTACTCGTGAATCTTTGAAAATAATGTTTCCACCAAGCGAAGGGCGTCATCCGATAATAAACTGTCGCGACCAGTCATTTTCTTTAGGTTTTTCGTCTGTCTGGTAGATCCATTCCTTATTTACTGTTTGCAAAAAGTTGTTTGTAGTTCTCATCTCCTGGTACTTCAAATGAAACGCTTTTACCGTCTTCAGAACGTAGCCCTTGGGAATAACCACACTTCCATAAGTCGCCATAGTGACCCAACTCGGCCCTTTGATCTGGCGGCTCAAACCTTTCCTTAATCAAAGTACTCGGCGGGTTAAATGAACTGATTTCATCCCATACAGTAGGTGTCCAAGGCATGTAATATCATACTTTACTTATTTGTAGCATGGGCGCCGTCTTCAAGAGTGACTGGCTTCCTACAAAGGTCGATGACTCCATATTAGCCGATTATGTGAAAACGGGCAGTTTGGATCCTCAGGATGTTATTGGCTGGCGCACCGGGTTCGGAGAAGATCTCCCTAACCCCAAAGAAGGGGAAATAATCGTTTTTGTTGAACACCTGGAGCGAGGTTTTAAGCCGCCCAGATCAAAGTTTCTTAGGGACGCCTTGACTTTCATGAACGTCCGTCTCCAGGATCTGGGACCCAATTCCATAAGTAATTTGTGCCAATTCCAAGTTCTTTGTGAGGCTTATCTGCGGATCGAGCCTTCTGTCCCTTTATTCTGGCATTTTTTCCATCTGAATCGCCAAACGGAATTCCATAACGGCCCCAGCTTGGAACTTGGTGGCGTCAATGTCCAGCGCCGCAGGGATAGCCCATTCCCCTCACTCACCATGCCTAGCCATCCCAAAGGCTGGGGCGAGTCTTGGTTTTACTGTCAAGAGACGTCTCCTGCTGGCGAGAACAAACTTCTGGGTTACAGGCCAACTCGCCTTCCGACCAACTTCAAGCTTCCAGACAAGCTTACCGAGGAGGAGGAATCGGAATTCATCCCAATACTATCTGAATTAAGATCTTTGACGAACAACGGCCTTACCGGGGTCGACCTAATCCGCTGTTGGGTTGAATGGCGTATCCTCCCTCTGAGCCGCCGGGATGGTATGATGTGTGAATTTGATGGCACCCTGGATCATCCTCAATGCTATTTTTGCACAGCTTTAATGGAAAAGGATATTGTTACCATTATCAAAAAGCTGACTGGCGAGCCTGCGGGAAAATGCGGCCAAATCGGCCTTAAGCCTTTCTGCAAAATTAACCCGGCGCCCAAGGTAAACAAACCTAACCCACCTTTGGTCTTTATTCTTTATGCTTCATTTGTATTGTGGTTTCGTAACATATGCCATTTCAGAAAGGCGATAAGTTCTGGTCCAGGAAGCCCAAAAGGCAAGCCATGAAAAATGTCAAGCCGCCCTCAAAGAAAACCAAGGGTAAGGGCAAATCTGCTGCAGCTGAACCATCCGAAGTTGACGAATCTCAAGTCAACGATGCACTTACGGAGGTAAAAATTCGTCCTCTTTTCACTCGCCACCTATTACTGTTAACCTTTGTATTTATATCTCTCCCTTTCCTTGAAATAGAATGAAGATAACGAAAGCCAGGAGGACTCTGTTGAGGTAATTTCTGTTTCCTCCGATTCTTCTCCTTCTCCACCTAAGCCGGCCAAGCGAATTTGTGGGAAAGTTCCCTTCTCACATCCAAATGCTTATTTGGACCCAAATTTCCTACTGAAGAAAGCACAGCATGCCTCAAATCGGAAAACACGAAGTCACTCCGGCGATCTGGTATCTGGCTTACCAGCAACGAACAAAAGAAAACCAAGCGAGGTACTCTTATGAGTAACCATTCTTCATGTCTCTTTGGATCACGCTTGTAACCCGCCTGTATTATTGACGTATAATTCTTACAGAACTCTCCTCCCACTTCCGACGACTCAGTGATGTCGACACTTCCACCAATGATTCGAGTTCCGGGGTAAGTCTTTTGATAACCTTGCCTTGACTTTTGAGAATAACGAGCTTTCAATTCCTTAACGTTCTTATTCCCTTTTTTTAGGGCCCAGGCCAAGAAGAGAAAAACCAGTGGATCAACTCCTGGCGCAACTTCAGAACCCACGAAAGAATCAACTCCGACTCAAGACAATCCGGATCAGACTGAGCCTGCGACTCAAGTGGATCTTCCTGAGTCGCCGAAGGAAACAATGGATGCCCCTAAGCCGCCGAGCCCATTGACGACAACAGAAGACCCAGATGCTGTGGTTATTACTGGTTCTGGCTTTTCTAAGCCGGCGGCGACAGTTTTGTCCGAACATGTAGCATCCTCCTCTCAAGCCATTCCCGAGTCTGGGCTCTCCAAGGCCAAACTTTCCGAATATGCAAATTTGGAGTTTAAGGAACTCTGCTCTGGCTTTGGAAGTCGCCTCGAGGCGAGCTATGAGATGGAGAAAAACCTGTTGCGGATGTTAAACAACAAACATGAGGTAAATTTTGTTATACTATATTATTCCCATTAACCCCCAAGGGCCGGGTCATCAGTAAAAAGATGAGCCGGGTCTTGAAAATTTAGAAAAAACTTCGCGACCAGTAACCCCCAAGGGACGGGTCATCAGTAAAAAGATGAGCCGGGTCTTGAAAATTTTAGAAAAAACTTCGCGACCAGTAACCCCCAAGGGTCGGGTCATCAGTAAAAAGATGAGCCGGGTCTTGATTTTTGTATAATTTCATCTAAAAAAATTATACATTAGCCCCCAAGTGTGAGGGATATTGCTTTGCAGTAGTTCTGAGACTTGCCCTTATTTTAAACTTTCAATAGGAAAACCTTGCTCAGACCGAATCGGCGCTGGGCGATTTAAGGAAAAAATTAGCTGGACAACAAGACGCCCGAGCTAAGTCGGAGGAAAAATGTCAATTGGCCTTGGCCGAACTGGTAAAACTCAAGGCCGAGTTGAAAAAAGCTCAGGCTGACCAAAATGCCGCCTTGAAGAGAGTAGAGAAGGCTGAAGCTAGGCTGGCCACTGTACAACAGGAATTGTCCGGCTTAAAGCGTCATATCTCTAACATGACGCAAGCTGTCTTTGGTAAGCTTTACTTAAACCTTTGATATCCTCCTCTCTTTTTTTAAATAACACTTATGATAAGTCGCTAATCATCATGATTCAGGTCCGAGAGCCGCCAACCTTCAAGAAGACTGTGTGTTGATGCTGAAGGCGATTTACACGCTGACAGAGCAATTGTACACAGGCAGTGTCTTGACTGTTAAAGTTGTGATGGGTGCCAAAGAACCTATCACTTCCATCAAGAAGGTGCTTGGCTTCTTGTCCACACTTCCCCCTCAGATTGGCGAGTTAACTCGGTCAGCCGCCCGGAGAGGTGTTCTGACTGCCCTGAGTCGCTGTTTGGCGTATGCTCCAGAAATCAACTTAGAAGAAGTAGCCGCAGGCTTTCCTCAGCTCAAGGACGATGGGTCAGAATTTGTTGAAGAGGACTATCAGCGAGTCGTCAAGGACTCTCGGCTGGCTGCAACTCAACTTGCCGCAAGCCTTGATTTAACAAAATACCAGGCGGCTTATGATAGCAGAAACAAGAAGGTCAGCCCGCCAACCTTCGTGACGACCAGTCTAACTCCTCGGCGACCCAAGAATCCTTTCGACTTGGAAGCAGACCTGGCATCAATTCTGACTGATGAAGATGACTTTGCTGCTTTGGCCAAGTGCAATTGGCTATTGGGCGACTTGCAAATCGAAGTCGGCCAGAGCTCACATCAGGATGATCCCGAGGCGCCAGCAAAGTAAACTTTATTGAATTTGGCCTGAGAGCATGTAATAGGTCCTTTTTCCGTAAGTCAGTACTGTTTTTGATGATACCTTTTGCAAGAACCTTTATATCGCCCTTAAGGCGATTTGAAATATTTGACCCGCCTTTATAAGAGTCTTCTATAACGCTTAATTTGCCATGGATGAAACAATTCTTATCACCCTCCTGTCTTAAGCTTTGAGAATAGCATATGTGAAAACAAACAAACTATAGATATGTCCAACAAGCATCAGAAAGAAAAGGCTTAAAACCTTCATGGCTATGCCACGACGAAAAATAGCAACAGTAATTTCGTCGGCTCATAAGGTCGCGACAGGGGGAGGCGAGTCAGAAAGCATGTGCACCCACCCTAAATGCAGGTTTCGTCGGCTCATAAGGTCGCGACAGGGGGAGGCGAGTCAGAAAGCTCATGCACCCACCCTAAATGCAGGTTTCGTCGGCTCATAAGGTCGCGACAGGGGGAGGCGAGTCAGAAAGCTCGTGCACCCACCCTAAATGCAGGTTTCGTCGGCTCATAAGGTCGCGACAGGGGGAGGCGAGTCAGAAAGCTCGTGCACCCACCCTAAATGCAGGTTTCGTCTGCTCATAAGGTCGCGACAGGGGGAGGCGAGTCAGAAAGCTCGTGCACCCACCCTAAATGCAGGTTTCGTCGGCTCATAAGGTCGCGACAGGGGGAGGCGAGTCAGAAAGCTCGTGCACCCACCCTAAATGCAGATTTCGTCGGCTCATAAGGTCGCGACAGGGGGAGGCGAGTCAGAAAGCTCGTGCACCCACCCTAAATGCAGGTTTCGTCGGCTCATAAGGTCGCGACAGGGGGAGGCGAGTCAGAAAGCTCGTGCACCCACCCTAAAGGCAGGTTTCGTCGGCTCATAAGGTCGCAACAGGGGGAGGCGAGTCAGAAAGCTCGTGCACCCACCCTAAATGCAGGTTTCGTCGGCTCATAAGGTCGCGACAGGGGGAGGCGAGTCAGAAAGCTCATGCACCCACCCTAAATGCAGGTTTCGTCTGCTCATAAGGTCGCGATAGGGGAGGCGAGTCAGAAAGCTCGTGCACCCACCCTAAATGCAGGTTTCGTCTGCTCATAAGGTCGCGACAGGGGGAGGCGAGTCAGAAAGCTCGTGCACCCACCCTAAATGCAGATTCTGTCGGCTCATACGGTCGCAACAGGATGACACAATTTGCTTTTTAATGAAGAAGCCCCCAAGTCGGGGAGTATTTTATTACTTCATAATGAAACTGAAAAACTTACAAAGTGTAGATCTTAAGAGCTCAAGTGTAGTAAGGCCGCCAATGGGCAATATTCCAGGGGCGAGTTGACTCAGCCTCCGTGGTCGGTCGATTAGTCCAAAGATCCACCAAATAATAAGAGCCATTGCGGAGGTTCTTGCGGACGACGAACGGCCCTTCCCAAGGGGGTGACAACTTGTGCATGCCTGCTCGATCTTGTATTAGACGAAGCACTAAGTCGCCTTCCTGAAAGGTCCGACTCTTAACCCGGCGACTATGATAACGCCGCAGATCTTGCTCATAGATAGCCGAACGGGTCGCAGCCAGATCACGCGCCTCCTCCAAGGCATCCAAAGAATCTTGACGCGCCAGCTCATTATCTTGCTCCACATATGCGGCGACTCTAAGAGAGTCATGCCTTATGTCAGTAGGGAGAACAGCCTCTACTCCATAGACCAAAAAGAAAGGGGTGAATCCCGTGGACCGGTTCGGGGTGGTCCGAATACTCCACAGTACCGAAGGTAACTCTTCAACCCAACACCCTGGAGTCCTTTCCAGGGGAACCAGGAGTCGGGGCTTGATCCCTCGCAAGACCTCCTGATTCGCCCGCTCTGCTTGCCCGTTGGATTGCGGGTGAGCGACTGCAGAAATATCAAGTCGGATATGTTCTCGACGACAAAAATCCTGCATCGCCCCTTGGGACAAGTTAGTACCATTATCAGTGATAATACTGTGCGGATATCCAAACCGGAAAATCAGCTTCTTCAAAAATTTGACCGCTGTCTCCGCATCGCAAGCTCCAACAGGTTCCACCTCAACCCACTTGCTGAATTTATCAACTGCCACCAATAGGTGGGTCTTCTTGTTGGAGGACATTTTAAAGGGACCAACCATGTCCAGCCACCAGACTGCAAAAGGCCAAGTAATGGGAATCATTCTTAATTCTTGAGCCGGCACATGAGCCTGCCTCCCATAATGCTGGCACCCCTCGCACCGACGAACTATGTCTTCTGCATCTGCATGAGCCGTCAGCCAAAAGAAACCATGACGAAAAGCCTTTGATACCAAAGAACGTGACCCGGCGTGATGTCCACAGTCTTCGGAATGAATGTCATTTAGGATCGCGCATCCTTCTTCGGGGGAAACACATCGCTGAAAAACCCCAGAAGCGCTCCGTTTATATAACTCGCCATTAATGATGACCATGGATTTGCTACGCCGAACGATCTGGCGATCCAAAACTTCGTCGGTGGGTAACTCGCCGCGAGTGAGATAAGCCAGATAAGGGAGAACCCAATCCGGAGTGACACGGAGAGCCGCCACGAGCTGAGACTCGGGATCTGGTATCGCCAATTCCTCCTCTGAGGGTAAAACCACGGATGGTTTATGCAAGATATCCAGAAAAACATTAGGGGGAACCGGTTTTCTCTGAGAGCCGAGTCGTGAGAGGGCATCAGCTGCCTCATTGAGGCGCCGGTCAATATGGTCCACCTGATAGCCATGAAAATGACCCGCCACATCAGACACAGCTCGTCTATAAGCCGGCATCATGGGATCCTGAGAGTCCCAGGTACCCGAAACTTGTTGCGCCACCAAATCGGAGTCACCAAAACACCTGACTCATGTTAGGTTCATCTCTTTTGCGAGTCGCAAGCCGTGAAGCAAAGCTTCATATTCCGCCGCATTATTAGTGCAGGGAAACATGAGTCGGAGAACGTAACAGAACTTATCTTCTCGAGGGGATACTAACACCACACCGGCCCCCGAGCCTTCCAGCTGCCTGGATCCATCAAAGTAAATAGTCCAGTAGGTAAGGTCAGGCCAGTCTTCCGGAGCCTGTAGCTCTGTCCAGTCGTTAACGAAATCAACTAGTGCCTGGGACTTGATAGCTGTGCTGGGAGTATATTGTATGTGATGAGACCCAAGCTCTATCGTCCATTTGGCGATTCTCCCTGTTGCCTCCCGATTCTGGATGATGTCACCAAGGGGAGCAGAACTAACCACTGTGATCGGGTGCTCCTGGAAATAATGCTTAAGTTTTCGACTCGCCATAAACACCCCATATACCAGTTTTTGCCAATGTGGGTATCGCTGTTTGGAAAGAGTTAACACCTCGCTGATAAAATATACTGGGCGTTGCACTGGGTATTCCTTCCCTTCTTCCTTTCTTTCAACGACCACTGCCACACTTACTGCCTTGGAATTTGCCGCGATATACAGAAGCATAGGCTCCTTTTCAGTCGGGGCTGCCAGGACCGGCGGGTTAACCAATTGGTGTTTCAGGGCCTCGAGCGCCTCATGTGCCTCATTTGTCCACACGAATCGATCGGACTTCCTCAATAATTGATAAAGAGGAATCGCCTTTTCCCCTAGGCGACTCACAAAACGACTTAAAGCTGCAATGCGACCCGCCAGTCGTTGAACTTGATTAACATTCGCCGGCTTTCCGAGAGAGGTAACCGCTTCGATCTTGTCCGGGTTAGCCTCGATGTCGCGCTCCGATACCAAGAAACCCAGCAATTTTCCTGCAGGTACACCAAAAACGCACTTGGTAGGATTTAGCTTCATCTGATATACCCGTAGATTATCAAAAGTCTCCTTAAGGTCTTCCAATAGTGTCTCCCCCTGGCGGGTCTTGATCACAATATCGTCGACATAGGCATGGACGTTGCGACCAATTTGGTTACGAAGACAATTCTGGATGCAGCGTTGATAAGTCGCCCCCGTGCTTTTGAGTCCAAAAGGCATGGACACATAGCAAAAGGCCCCGAAGGGGGTTATGAAGGCCGTCTTCTCCTGATCCTCTACGACCATCTTGATCTGGTGATATCCTGAATAGGCGTCCAGAAAGCACAATTGTTCGCATCCCGCCACCGACTCAATCATTTGATCGATGCGGGGAAGAGCGAAGGGATCTTTGGGACAAGCTCTGTTGAGATCTGTATAGTCAATACACATACGGAAAGTGCCATTCTTCTTGAGTACCAACACTGGGTTAGCCAGCCATTTGGGGTGAAAAACTTCCACGATGAACCCGGCGGCTAAAATACAGGTGACTTCTTCTCCAATCGCCTTGCGTTGTTCCTCGTTGAATCTGCGAAGGTACTGCTGGACAGGTTTGCATCTTGGGTCAACGTTAAGATGGTGCTCAGCGAATTCTCTCGGTACACCAGGCATGTCAGAAGGTTTCCATGCGAAGATGTGCCGATTCTCACGGATGAATTCGATGAGCGCGCTTTCCTATTTGGGGTCCAGACCCGTCCCAATGGTGAACTGCTTGGATGAATCGCCAGGCACGAAATCGATTGTCTTAGTGTCATCCGTCGGCTTGAACTTGAGGGGCGACTCAGAATCTGTAGTTGGCTTCTTGAGTGGTGACATGTCCGCCGGGTCAACATTGGCCCGATGGTGTTTGAGCTCTTCCGCCGCACAGGCAACTTCCGCATAAGCCGCGTCCCCTTCTTCACATTCCTTTGCGATCCTTCTATCTCCATCAACTGTGATGGGTCCTTTGGGACCAGGCATTTTGAGCTTGAGGTAGACATAGCACGGGCGGGCCATGAAGCGGGCGTAAGCCGGTCGCCCGAACAGCGCATGGTAGGGGCTTTTCAGTTTGACCACCTCAAAGATTAGAGACTCCGACCTGTAATTCTGCGCGGTTCCAAATGCCACTGTGAGCCTGACCCGGCCTATGGGATAAGCCGACTTGCCGGGGACAATTCCGTGGAAAACCGTGGTTGAAGGCATCAAGTCTTTCTCCAATAGATTCATCCTCTAGAAGGTATCGAAGTATAGGATATTGATGCTGCTGCCACCATCCATTAATACCTTTGACAGGGTGTAACCCCCCACTTGGGGAGCCACGACCAACGCCAGATCGCCCGGGTTATCTACTCTTGGCGGGTGATCCTCCCTGCTCCATGTTATAGTCTGCTCAGACCAATGGAGATATCTGGGGATTGCCGGCTCAGATACGTTGTACGCCCGGTGACTTACCTTTTTATCACGCCTGCAAGCATTAGTAGTGAAAACGTGGTACTGCCCATTACTTGGTTGTTTGGGGTTGCTGCGGAAGCCCCCATTATCATCCTGGTCCTGCGGAGCCCCCTGTGGAGGCGGCTGCTGGAAAGCTCCCGGCGGGTTGTACCGCCGCTGGTGGTGCACCGGGTACTGGCCGCCGCCTGGCTGTGGGCCTCCCTGAGCCCCCTATTCGGGAAAGCCGCCGAAGGGGTTCTGTCTTTGGTTGGACGCGGTGAGTTGGTCCTGGCGCCGGTCTGGATCTTCGTTTTGACTCTTCTTGATTGCCTTCGCCCGAAACTCTCGCATCACGAAACAGTTTTCCCAAGAATGACTCGCCGGGCTGTCAGCCGTGGCGTGGTGCGGGCAAGGGCCCTTGAGTAGTTCTTCATAGTTACACGGCCTTTTCCCACTGAAACCTCGATTCTTCTTTTTGCCGTCATTAGCATTGGTGTTGGCGACCAAGTCCGAGGGCTCCTCCTGCGGTCTACGCTTGCCATTGGTCCCCTGATTGTGACGGTTGCGCCCCTGGAAACGGGTATGATTTTTGGATGACTCGCCATTTTTGGGAGAGTTAACCTTACCATCCTCGCCGGGATCCTTAGTATCATCGGCCTCGGCATATCTAGTGAGGGTGTCCATCAGTTCGCCCATGTCTTGGACCTTCCGTTTGAGTCGCCCCAACTTCTGCACTAAGGGCTCGTAATGACAATTGTGCTCAAGGATAAGCACAGCTTGAGCCGCCGTAGTACCATCTGACGAATGAATAATTTATGCAACCCGCCGTGACCAATGGTGGGCCGATTCATCCAGGCGCTGAACACAGTGTTGTAGATCGACAGTCGTCATCGGACGTTTCCAGGTTCCCCGGAAGTTTTTGATGAAACGCTCTTTTAACTCAGCCCAGGACTGGATGGAATTGGGAGGCAAGTTTTTCAACCAAGTGTGTGCCGACCCCTCGAGCATCATCGTGAAGTATCTGGCGCAAACCGCCTCGTTTACGTCGAGCATGTCCATGGCAATCTCATAACCCTCGATCCATGACGTTGGTTCGAGGTCTGGTGTATAATTAGGCACTTTCCTTGGTCCCTTAAAATCCTTGGGCATCCTTTCGTTCCGAAGGGCCGGGGACAAGCATGGTACCCCAACTCGCCCTCCGCCCCCGACGAGGGGGGCCCGGGCGTCTTGGATGTTCGGGAGATCTTGGCCCGGCGGGTTCCGTTCGGGCGGGTTGTCCTGCGGGAAGTGTCGCGGCCCACTGTTTACGGCAGGCTGGTCCTCCGGCCTGCTCCTGGTATAACTTGCCTGAGGGGTAGAGTGCAACCTCTCGAGGCTATGCGAGAACTAGGCCTTTTGAACCATCGCCGTCTTCAACATCTCGATGGCATTCCTTGCTTCTATCTCAGCTGGGGTGTTGCCGTGAATCGGAAGAGACTCCAGGTGGCGAGTTGCGGCAAGCACGTTATCCACCCGGTTGGAGAAGCGGCCTTGAGGCGTCCGGAAACGAGGAATTTGACCCTCAATCGGCTGAGCCGGTGGGTTAGG
The DNA here is from genome assembly GCF_904849725.1 of Hordeum vulgare subsp. vulgare. NCBI lineage: Eukaryota > Viridiplantae > Streptophyta > Magnoliopsida > Poales > Poaceae > Hordeum > Hordeum vulgare. The sequence continues at coordinate 573,487,214 of NC_058524.1, read as the reverse complement.
TGGGCGGCCCGGTCCTCCTGCCGGGGCGGCTCCCATCCCGGGGGTTCGTGGAGTGTCGAACAGACGGGTCGGATTGAGGTCATGGGGCAGGCGACCCTGGTGTCTCCGCTGATGGACGGCGTCGGACGCGCGCTGCTGTCTCTCGAGCCGCCAGTTGTCAGTGTTTAAGCGCATCCTTTCGGCCGCAATTTGGGCTTGTCGAGTCTCGATCCTGGCGGACTCCATCTCAGCATCCTGGTGGGCCTTTGCCACTGCCTCTCTGAGCTTTGCTAACTCTGCGTTTATCTCCTCTTGGTTCTCTGGCGTGAGGCGAGTCGCCATTAGTCTCGTGATTTCCGCCGCTAAATCCACCAGGACTGCGGCTGGACTTCTGGACGTCTCGCCGGTCCCATCGCCTCCAGTAAGGTTTTGTGTGGGTTGAGTCGCCCCAGCCATGTAGATGGCGATCTGGCGGCGGGTTCGGTCAAGGACTTCCGGATCCATGGCCAGCAACAAGCCTCAGAGACCATCCCCATGAAGAGGCCGGATGGAATCTGAGTCGCCCATGGACGATTCATCGTCCGAGTTGACCGGGGTAGTTTCCTGAGTCGCCAAGCGCTCTGGCTCCTCCGATCCCTGCGTGAACCCCACAAAGACCGGGCGAGTTAAATTTTGCGTTATGACTGGGCGGACGTACCTGGCCGGCTCGACAATGTCGGTGGAGATGTCCGGCTCAGGAACGGATGATCCGATCATGCTGATGAAGATGTTGATCTTGCCGAAGGGGACCCTGTAGCCAGATTCAATCGAATTCGCTTCAGGTCCCCATCGCTGGTTGTCGATGTAGGTTATCCCGCGGCGGCTCCGAGTCATGAGCGCCGTCGCGTAACTCCCAAACCCTGGTAGGGCTCCCTTTGAGAACTCAACTCCACCGTGCGTAGGCCCCACGGTTGGCGCCAACTGTCGTGGTTTTTTCACGGCAAATGTCCTCGTGAAAGGACTTAATACTGGAGCCATTGCACCTTGGTGGTGACTCAAAGGGGTTAAGCGGGAGAGAGACGGCGATTTACCCAGGTTCGGCCCCTCAGGAGGAGGTAATAGCCTACGTCCTGCTTTTGTGTGTATTGATATGGATTCGATTACAAGGAAGGCGTAACTCGCCTAAACCTAGCACTCGATGATTTCTAACCTCCCCTCTGTCCCCCGGGACTTCGCCTTTATATACAGGTCGATCCCTAGGGTTTACAAGGATTCCTTCCTTTCTACAACTCGTGACCATTGTGGTCTCTAAATCGCCATCTTCCAAAGCTGGGAGACCCGCCAAGAGCCATACTCATCGTACGACCTTGATTCGGCCAAAACGAGGCCCAACTAAACATTTAGATGAATCGCCCAATGGATAACCCGGCCCAACTAGGGCGGGTCATCCACTGGTTACATCCCCAACAACCAGACTATATGCTTTTTTAGGGATAACTTTCTTTTGACCTTGTTATTTTGAAAGTTCATGATTACCTTGCTAGTTTGCTTGAATTATTATTGTTTCCACGTCAATAGCAAACTATTGTTTTGAATCTAATGGATCTGAACATTCACGTCACATAAGAGGAGTTACAAAGGACATCTATGCTAGGTAGCATGAAAGCATCAAAAATTCATTCTTTATCACTTCCCTACTCGAGGACGAGCAGGAGTTAAGCTTGGGGATGCTTGATACGTCTCAAACGTATCTATAATTTTTGATGGTTTCATGCTGTTATCTTGTCATCTTTGGATGTTTTATGTACCTTTTATATCTTTTTTGGGACTAACTTATTAATTCAGTGCCAAGTGCCAGTTCCTGTTTTTTCTGTGTTTTTGGCTCTTTTCAAATCTGATTTTGGAACGGAGTCCAAACGGAATAAAATCCCCAAAATAATTTTTTCCCGAACGGAAGAAGATCAGGGGGCTTGAGGGCCAAGCCAGGAGAGCTACAGGGGGGGCACAAGCCCTGTAGCCGCCACCAAGGGGGCGACGGCTAGCAGGCTTGTGCCCTCCCTAGCGCCCCCTGACCTAGCTCCTTCGCCTATATATTCCCTAAAATACAGAAAAAATGAGGGAATCCACAAAAACACTTTTCCGCCGCCGCAAGCTTCCGTTTCCGCGAGATCTCCTCTCGAGACCCTTCCCGGTGCCCTGCCGGAGGGGACTTTGGAATTGGAGGGCTTCTACATCAACATCATCACCCCTCCAATGACTCGTGAGTAGTTCACTTCAGACCTAAGGGTCCGTAGTTAGTAGCTAGATGGCTTGTTCTCTCTCTTGGATCTTCAATACAAAGTTCTCCATGATCTTCATGGAGATCTATCCGATGTAACCTCTTTGGCGGTGTGTTTGTCGAGATCCGATGAATTGTGGATTTGTGATCAGATTATCTATGATATATATTTGAGTCTTTGCTGATTTCTTATATGCATGATTTGATATCCTTGTAAATCTCTCCGAGTCTTGGGTTTTGTTTGGCCAACTAGATCTATGATTCTTGCAATGGGAGAAGTGCTTGGTTTTAGGTTCTTACCGTGTGGTGACCTTTCCCAGTGACAGTAGGGGCAGCAGGGCACACATCGTGTAGTTGCCATCAAGGGTAACAAGGTGGGCTTTGTCGTAGATATGAGATGGTCCATCTACATCATGTCATCTTGCTTAAGGAGTTACTCTGTTCTTTTGGACTTAATACACTAGATGCATGCTGGATAGCGGTCGACGTGTGGAGTAATAGTAGTAGATGCAGAAATTATCGGTCTACTCATTTTGGACATGATGCCTATAGATATAATCATTGCCATAGATGATGTCACGACTTTGCGTGGTTCTATCAATTGCTCGACAGTAATTTGTTCACCCACCGTCTACTTGCTTTCATGAGAGAAACCACTAGTGAACACTACGTCCCCCGGGTCTATTCACACCTATCGTTTCCACTTTTGCTTTTACTTTGCTTTGTTACTTTGTTGCTTTCAGTTCTCACTTGGCGAACAATCTATAAGGGATTGACAACCCCTTCATAGCGTTGGGAGCAAGCTTTTTGTGTTTGTGCAGGTACTTGTGATACTCCTTCACTGGATCGATACCTTGGTTCTCAAAAGTGAGGGAAATACTTACCACCGCTGCGCTACATCACCCTTTCCGCTTCGAGAGAACACCAACACAAGGCTCCAAGGCCACGGGGAAATCCTTTGCATATTTGCCTAGGAAGTCCCTAAAGGCGTAGCCGGAGCAGAAGGATTCCTGGTGCCGTTTCTGAGGAGTCTCAAGACAAGAACAGTCTCCTGTCAGCACGTGTTTCTAGCACCGTTGGAAGGTCTTTTGTTGCAGTAGCAACCCATTGCATTCATTCATTGAAAATCCCGAAAAAGGGAGGAAGATACATACGTACATGCTTTTTCTTTTTCTTTTGCACTCTAGCAATAGATCAGGCGAAGCAACGCCGCGTTCCATGGACGCTCCGTTTCTTGGCCGAAGTCGTCTCTTTTGCGCTTCCTTGGCTTCTGGGCGTCTATCAGATAGTATGCATTGTTATGCAACGCCCGACTGATGGTGAAAGGTCCCTACCATGGGGAAGAGAGCTTGTGCTGGCCAGCTGTTCGCTAGATTCTTCTAAGCACCAAGTCTCCCTCTCTGAAAAAGAGGGGCTTGATCTTCTTGCTGTGGTAGTATCTCAGCTTTTGTTGATATATGGCCGTCCGGCTCAAGGCCAGATCCCATGCCTCTTCGAGCAGATCGATGTCGTCTTCTCTTGCCTCCTTTGCCTCCGTCTCTGTGTATAGGGTGAGCCGAGGAGAATAGGACTCAACATCCATGGGGATGATTGCCTCGGACCCGTATACCAGAAAGAATGGTGTGAAGCCGGTTGACCGGTTTGGCGTGGTGCGGAGGCTCCACAACACAACCGGCAACTCTTCAATCTAGAAGCCGGCTGACCTGACCAGTGGAGCCACCAGCCTCGGCTTGATGCCGGTCAGAATCAGGCCGTTCACCTTTTCCACCTGGCCATTGGATTGTGGGTGCGCCACCAAGGCCAAGTCGAGTCGGATGCCTTCCTTGGAGCAGTAGAGTGCCAAAGCACCCTTGGAGAAATTGGTGCCGTTGTCGGCGATGATGTTGTGGGGGATGCCGTAGCGGACAACAATGTTCTTGATGAACCTGACGGTCGTGGGGCCGTCAAGTTTCTTGATGGGCGTGGCCTCAATCCACTTGGTAAATTTGTCAACAGCCACCAATGCGTCATGCCGCCTCGAGCGGTCTTGAATGGCCCCACCATATCCAAGCCCCAGATGGCAAACGGCCATGAGAGGGGGATGGTTTTGAGGGCCGACGCCGGCATGTGGCCCTGCGTGCTGAACCGTTGGCAGCCTTCACACTTGTTGACCATATCCACAGCCTCCTTGAGGGCCGTGGGCTATTAGAATCCATGGCGGAACGCCTTGGCCACCAGAGTTATAGAGGCGGCATGATGCCCACACTCACCCTGATGTATGTATCTAAGGATCTCCTGCCCCTTTTGTGAGTCGAGCAGCGCTCGAACACGCTAGTCATGCTACGCCGAACCAGCTCGTGATTGATGACGGCGTAGGCTGCTGATCGTCGATGGATCTGCCTTCCCTCCGCCTCATCTTGGGGAAGCTCGCCGCAAAGAAGGAAGGCCAAGATGGGTTGAGCCCACGACGGAGCTGACAAAGGAGCCGGCTCCACCTCGACTTGAATGTTAGGGGCTTCTGCAGCCCCCGCGCTTGTTGATGCAGTCACAGGCTCGAGACCTTCTGTCTCTAATACCGCCGTGGTAGCCGGCACGCCGTCTACGTCCATGACGGCCACCCACTGGATGTCGAGCCGACATGTTTTGCGGCTTGGCGTGACCGGAGTTGTTGTTGCAGCCGGCGAAGCAGTTGTAGCCGGCGCAATAGTTGGAGTCGGCACAGTCAGTGCAGCCGACACAGAAGCTGTAGCCGGCGGAACTGGCGTAGCCGACATCGTTGGCACTGAAGGATCTACCGGCACGAAGATCGACGCCGACTCCGGAGACGGCTTGATAGATGGCTTGTGCAATTGCTCGAGGGAGACGCCGGCTGGGATTGCTTGCCTTGTGGAGCCGATTTTGGCTAGTATCAGCTGCCTCATTGTCCGTCCTGGGGACATGATGGAACTCGCAGCCCTTGAAAGGACCGCTAAGCTGCTGGATGAGGAACTGGTAGCTCGCCCTGTTGGCGTCCCTGGCGTCCCATTCGCCAGAGACTTGCTGCACCACAATATCTGAGTCGCCGAAGGAAAGGATCGGCCGGATGCCAATCTCTCTGGCAAGCCGGAGGCCGTGAGCGAGTGCCTCGTTGTCGGGGGGATAAGCCCAGGGTGGGCTCAAAGAGCCTGCTGCTACCTCTTGAGCTTGCGTTGGTTTTTCCCTTGAAGAGGAAAGGGTGATGCAGCACAGTAGCAGTAAGTATTTCCCTCAGTTTGAAAACCAAGGTATCAATCCAGTAGGTGTATCAAGTCAAGTCACCAATGTACCTGCGCGAAAACAAACAAACTTGCACCCAACGCTATAAAGGGGTTGTCAATGCCTTCACGATTAATTGCAAGCTGAGACCCGAAGGTGGAAACTGCAACAAAGTAAAAGTGTGGAGCTGAAAATATGATGTGAAGTAGACCGGGGGCCATAGTGTTCACTAGAGGCTTCTCTCATGATAGCAAGTATTACGGTGGGTGAACGAATTACTGTCGAGCAATTGATAGAACCGCGCAAAGTCATGACGATATCTAAGGCGATGATGATACATATAGGAATCACGTCCGAGACAAGTAGACCGATACTGTCTGCATCTACTACTATTACTCCACACATCGGCTGCTATCCAACATGCATCTAGTGTATTGAGTTCATAACAAACAGAGTAACGCCTTAAGCAAGATGACATGATGTAGAGGGATAAATTCATGCAATAGATATAAACCCCATCTTTTTACCCTTGATGGCAACAACATGATGCGTGCCTCGCTACCCCTTCTGTCACTGGGTGAGGTCACCGCACGGTATGAACCCAAAACTAAGCACTTCTCCCATTGCAAGAATTATAGATCAAGTTGGCCAAACGAAACCCACAACTCGAAGAGAATTACAAGGATACGAAATCATGCATATAAGAGATCAGAGGAGAGTCAAATAATATTCATAGATAATCTGATCATAAATCCACAATTCATTGGATCTCGACAAACACACCGCAAAAGAAGATTACATCGGATAGATCTCCATGAAGATCATGGAGAACTTTGTATTGAATATCCAAGAGAGAGAAGAAGCCATCTAGCTACTATGTATGGACCCGAAGGTCTGTGGTGAACTACTCATGCATCATCGGAGAGGCAATGGTGTTGATGAAGAAGCCCTCCGTGTCCGAATCCCCCCTCCGACAGGGCACCAGAATGTGCCCCACATGGGATCTTGCAGGGACAGAAGCTTGCGGCGGCGGAAGAGTATTTTCGTGGCTCCCTATGGTGTTTCTGGATTTTTAGGGAATTTATATGCGGAAGAAGTAGGGCAAAGGAGCCACGGGGGGCCCACAAGCCTGGTAGGCGCGCCCCCCGAGGCCGCGGCTAGGGGGCTTGTGGCCTCCCCGAGAGTCGTTTGCCTTGGTTCTCAAGTTCCCTACGTATCTTCTCTTACGGGAAAAATCTTTCCGAAGGTTTTATTCCGTTTGGACTCCGTTTAATATTCTTCTCTGAAAAGGGTCAAAAACACGAAAAAAACAGGAACTGGCACTTGGCATTGAGTTAATAGGTTAGTCCCAAAAAAGATATAAAATAGCATAATCATGCATACAAAACATCCAAAGTTGACAAGATAATAGCATGGAACCATCAAAAATTATAGATACGTTGGAGACGTATCAAGCATCCCCAAGCTTAACTCCTGCTCGTCCTCGAGTAGGGAAGTGATAAAGACTGAATTTTTGATGTGGAATGCTACCTAACATATTTGTCCTTTGTAACTTCTTTATTGTGAGATGAATGTTCAGATCCGTAAGATTCAAAACAATAGTTTACTATTGACATGAAAACAATAGTACTTCAAGCATACTAGCAAAGTGATCATGAACTTTTGAAATAGCAAGGCCAAAGGAAGTTATCCCTACAAAATCATATAGTCTGGCTATGCTCCATTGTCCCCACACAACGAATTTAAATCATGCACCACTCCCGTATTGGCCAAGTAATTGTTTTCACACTCTTACTTTCTCAAACTTTTTCAACTCTCACGCAATACATGAGCGTGAGCCATGGAAATAGCACTATAGGTGGAATAGAGTGTGGTGGAGGTTGTGAGGCAAAAAGGAGGAGATGGTCACATCGACTCGGCGTATCAACGAGCTAAGGGGATGCTCATCAATATATATCAATGTGAATGAGTAGGGATTGCCATGCAACGGATGCACTTAGAGCTATAAGTGTGTGAAAGCTCAAAAGGAGAACTAGTGGGTGTGCACCCAACTTGCTTGCTCACGAAGACCTAGGGCAATTTTGAGGAAGCCCATCATTGGAATATACAAGCCAAGTTATATAATGAAAATTCCCACTAGTATATGGAAATGTCAAAACAAGAGACTCTCAATCATGAAGAACATGGTGCTTTTGTGAAGCACAAGTGTGGAAAAAGATAGTAGCATTGTCCCTTCTCTCTTTTTCTCTTTTGTTTTGTTTGGGATCTTGGCATCTTTTTTTTCTCATTTTTTTGGTGGGCATCTTTGGCCTCTTTTTATTTTATTTCCTCACATGGGACAATGCTCTAATAATGATGATCATCACACTTCTATTTACTTACAACTCAAAACTTAGAGCAATGATGACTCTATAGGAAATGCCTCCGGCAGTGTACCGGGATGTGCAACGATCTAGCTTAGCGTATGACATTGAAACATCTCGCTAGCTATCTTATGATCATGCAATGGCAATATGAGAGTGACGGCACATTTCATGAGACGGAACGGTGGGAGTTGCATGGAAATATATCTCGGAATGGCTATGAAAATGCCATAGTAGGTAGGTATGGTGGCTATTTTGAGGAAGGTATATGGTGGGTTTGTGCACCAGCGAAAGTTGCGCGACACTAGAGAGGCTAGCAATTGTGGAAGGTGAAAGTGCATCTATACCATGGACTCGCATTAGTCATGAAGAACTCATATACTTATTGCGAGAGTTTTATTAGTAATCGAAACAAAGTGCTAAACACATACTCCTAGGGAAGGGTTGGTGGGTGTTAACCATCACGCGATCCCAACCGCAAAACAAAGGATGACAATCAATAAATCAATTATGCTCCGACTTCCTAACATAGCGATTCACCATACGTGCATGCTACGGGAATCACTAACTTCAACACAAGTATTTCTCGATTCACAACACCCTACTAATATAACTCTAATATTACCATATCCATATCTCAAAACTTAACTGAGAGGAATTAAACTTCTCTTTACTAATCAATGCAAAAGAATATGGAAGTTTTTATTATATCCTCTTTGGATGCCTATCATCTTTAGGACTAATTTCATAGCACACGCCAACTACCAAGTTACTCAGAGAGCACTCTCAAGAAGATATTAGTGAAGATCGAGAGTTCTTATTTCTCCAAAATATGACACCGCCGTGCTCTAAAAAGATCTAAGTGAAGCACTAGAGCAAAGTTATCAAACTCAAAAGATATAAGTGAAGCACATGCGAGCTAAGTTGCCTAACTCAAAAGATATAAGCGAAGCTCAATGAGTATTCTAGCAAATTCACGATGAGTGCATGTCTCTCTTAAAAAGGTGTGCAGCAAGGATGATTGCAACAAAACAAAAAGAAAAGGACTCCTATAATACACGACGCTCCAAGCAAAACACATATCATGTGGTGAATAAAAATATAGCTCCAAGTAACGTTACCGATGGATTGAAGACGAAAGAGGGGATGCCTTCCCAGGGCATCCCCAAGCTTTGGCTTTTTGGTGTCCTTAAAATTGGCTTGGGATGCCTTGGGCATCCCCAAGCTTGAGATCTTTCCACTCTTTATCCCATTGTCCATGAGAACATCACCCAAAACTTGAAAACTTCACAACACAAAACTTAAACAGAAACTCGTGATATCATTAGCACAAGAAAACAAACCACCACCTCTTTAGTTACTGTAGCAAACTAGATTTCTATTTATATTTGTGTTATATTACTGTATTCTCACTTTTCCATGGCGAGTACCCCCGATACTATCCATAGTTTCATCAAAATAAGCAATCAACACAACAAAAACAGAATCTGTCAAAACAGACCAGTCTGTAGCAATCTGTATACTTCGTATACTTCTATTATCTCAAACAATCTGAAAAATTATGACAGTTTGGGCAATTGGCATATCAACCAGGAGCAAAAACAATCAACTCAAAAGCTCTTTCTGGATAGGAATTAAAAATAATTTCATGAGCGCAAAGTTTATGTCTTTTTCAGCACGATCAAACAAGCATCACCAAAACTAGTCATAAAGGTTTTACTTGGCTCAAACACAAAAAAGAAACACAAAAAACACAATCATAACAGAATTATGATGGTGTGGACACAACAAAACACAAAGAAAAAAGCAAAGATAAATTCATTGGGTTGCCTCCCAACAAGCGCTATTGTTTAACGCCCTTAGCTAGGCATAAGGCGATTTCAATGATGCTCACATAAAAGATAGCAATCGGACACGAAGAGAGCATCATGAAACATGTGACAAACATATCTAAGTCTAACATACTTCCTATGGATAGGCATTTTATAGTAAAACAAATTGTCAAGACAACCAATAACTACCATATGCAAGGAAGAAGAAAGAGACAATATCAATCTCAACATAACGAGAGGTAATTTAGTAACATGGAAGTTTCTACCACAATATTTTCCTCTCTCATAACAATTACATGTGGGATCATATTAAAATTCAACAATATAGCTATCACATAGGATATTCTTTTCATCATCCACATGCATGCAAAGTTGACGCTCTTCAAAAATAGTGGGATTATCATCAACTAAAGTCATGACTTCTCCAATCCCACTTTCAATATTATTGCAAATATCATAATCATCATGAGGCTTAAACAAATTTTCAAGATTATCAGAAAAATCATTACCCCAATCATGATCATTGCAACAAGTAGTGGACATAGCAAAACTAGCATAACCAAGCTTAGGGTTTTGCATATTTTTAGCATGATTGACATTAATAGAATTCATAGTGAAACCATTGCAATCATGCTTTTCATTCAAGGAGCCCTCGTGAATCACTTCATAAATTTCTTCATCACAATTTTCAGATTCACGCATCTCAAGCAAAACTTCATAAAGATAGTCAAGTGCACTCAACTCACTAGAAATTGGTTCAACATAATTGGATCTCTTAAAGAGATTAGCAAGTGGGTGAAGATCCATATCAATAGATTTTTAGCAAGCATATTGAAGGCACATAGCACACAAGAAAAGGAAAGCAAGCGACAGAAAAGGGCGAACGAAAAAGGCAAATATTTTTTGTATTTTTTTCAGAAGTGGGGGAGAGGAAAACGAGAGGCAAAAGGCAAATAATGTAACTGCAAGAGATGAGTTTGCGATGGTTACTTGGATAAGCTTCATTTAGAATAGTCCCCGGTGCCATAAATTGACACGTCGAAGGGAGACTATTCTTGACTTGATACTCCCCAGCAACGGCGCCAGACATTGGCAAGTTGACGGGAGACTATTCTTGACTTGATCCTCCTCCCCGGCAACGGCGCCAGAAATCCTTCTTGGTACCTCTTGAGCTTGCATTGGTTTTCCCTTGAAGAGGAAAGGGTGATGTAGCACAGTAGCAGTAAGTATTTCCCTCAGTTTGAGAACCAAGGTATCAATCCAGTAGGCGTATCAAGGCAAGTCGCCAATGTACCTGCGCGAAAACAAATAAACTTGCACCCAACGCTATAAAGGGGTTGTCAATCCCTTCACGATTAATTGCAAGGTGAGATCCGAAGGTGGAAAGTGCAACAAAGTAAAAGTGTGGAGCTGAAAATATGATGTGAAGTAGACCCGGGGGCCATTGTGTTCACTAGAGGCTTCTCTCATGATAGCAAGTATTATGGTGGGTGAACGAATTAGTGTCGAGCAATTGATAGAACCGCGCAAACTCATGACGATATCTAAGGCAATGATCATACATATAGGCATCACGTCCGAGACAAGTAGACCGATACTGCCTGCATCTACTACTATTACTCCACACATCGACCGCTATCCAACATGCATCTACTGTATTGAGTTCATAACAAACAGAGTAACGCCTTAAGCAAGACGACATGATGTAGAGGGATAAATTCATGCAATAGATATAAACCCCATCTTTTTACCCTTGATGGCAACAACACGATGCGTGCCTCGCTACCCCTTCTGTCACTGGGTGAGGTCACCACACGGTATGAACCCAAAACCAAGCACTTCTCCCATTGCAAGAATTATAGATCAAGTTGGCCAAACGAAACCCACAACTCGAAGAGAATTACAAGGATACAAAATCATGCATATAATACATCAGAGGAGACTCAAATAATATTCATAGATAATGTGATCATAAATCCACAATTCATCGGATCTCGACAAAGACACTACAAAATAAGATTACATCGGATAGATCTCCATGAAGATCATGGAGAACTTTGTATTGAAGATCCAAGAGATAGAAGAAGCCATCTAGCTACTAGCTATGGACCCGAAGGTCTATGGTGAACTACTCACGCATCATCGGAGAGGCAATGGTGTTGATGAAGAAGCCCTCCGTGTCCGAATCCCCCCTCCGGCAGGGCACCAGAACGTGCCCAGATGGGATCTTGCGGAGACAGAAGCTTGCGGTGGGGAAAAGTATTTTCGTGGCTCCCTCTGGTGTTTCTGGATTTTTAGGGAATTTATAGGCGAAAGAAGTAGGGGAAAGGAGCCACAGGGGGCCCACAAGCCTGGTAGGCGCGCCCCCCGAGGCCGCGGCTAGGGGGCTTGTGGCCTCCCCCAGAGTCGTTTGCCCTGGTTCTCAAGTTCCCTGCGTATCTTCTGTTACGGAAAAAAATCTTTCCGAAGGTTTTATTCTGTTTGGACTCCGTTTAATATTCTTCCCTGAAAAGGGTCAAAAACACGAAAAAAAACAGGAACTGGCACTTGGCACTGAGTCAATAGTTTAGTCTCAAAAAAGATATAAAATTGCATAATCATGCATACAAAACATCCAAAGTTGACAAGATAATAGCATGGAACCATCAAAAATTATAGATACGTTGGAGACATATCACCTGCTCCTTTACCTTCAGCCCAGAAGGAATGACCAAAACAATTCTACAAAGCCCAAGTCCCCTGGCCGGCTAGGAAGCACCTACCGGCTGGGGGGCGAGGCGGCCAATTCTCTGGCCGGCCAAAAAGCACCTGCCGGCTAGAGGTGAGACGGCTACCTCTCCCTGGAGGCCTAGGCCAAGCCAGTCGGCTAGGGACGAGGCGGCCGTGCCCAGGCCGGCTAGTCAAGCGGGCTAGCCGGCTGGGGATCTCAAGTCACATCAGATCGTAGGTCATGACGAGACCCTACAATTAAATGTGGCTACGCGTCAGCAAAGGTACTGGATTGGAGTGCACAGCAAAGGTGGCCACGCCGCTGACCTCCCCCGGCTCTGATCCACCACCCTGCACAGTGTCGGCCATCAAACTCCCACTCCATTACTGCACTCGACGTGGGAACAGTAGATGCGGTCGTATTGTCTGCCCATGATGAATCTCGCTGGACAACGCCGGACGTACCATACGTGTACTGCGTCAACCTTACGCGAGAGCCCCATTGGCTAGCCGGCGGGTCCCACAACAGGACGGGACCTTGTAGCCGGCAGACCCCTCAAGCGACAAGACAAGACCCCCGTGGGCCCCCGGGCCAGCCGGGTCCCACTCTTGTACCCTTTATCCATATTGTAGGCCGGCGGGTTCGTCTATAAAACCCCCCGGCCCCCCTCCATGCAGAGGGTCGGTCAACTTAGCGCACACACCAACCACATAGGAGAGGCAGAGACGAGCCGACTGCTCCTTCTTCCTCCTCCACCATACAGCTTCAGGATCTGTAGTCCCATTCATACATCATACACTCCGGCAGGATTTGGGGTATTATCTCTCCGGAGAGCCCCTAACCTGGGTACATCGTGCGTTACACGCTTGTACCAACCTCGTCCCCAGGGCCCTCCGGTGCCACTTTGGTTCCTACCATCTTTAGCCTACCCATGGCATATGTTGTGAGTATTCACCGACATTTGGCGCCCACCATGGGGCCGATCGCGGCATCGGCTGGCTTCATGTGCTGGGCGGGGCCCCGCACTTATACCACCGGATGCATCACGCGCGGACAGATCTGCATGCCCGTGGAGCCCGCCTTCAATGAGGCTTCACCGATGATGATCGACGTCCCTGTCTGTCATGCGGATTCGGACGGGGAGTCCGATGACGAGGTGCCTCCCAGCGTCGTCGTCGCTGCTATGGAGAACATTAGCGTTCTCTTTAGCGATCTACGCATCAACGATGGTCCTCGCTACTTCGGCGAGGACCTCGATGTCGAGGCGTTATGCGCCAGCTTCAGTAGGCTCACTATCGCTGAGACGCCTACACACGACGTGTAACCCAGCAATGTATTCGTCTTCGACGGTCCTCCGCCATCTATGGGGTTCTTCACCCCGTATCATGTCGCCACTGTCTCCAACACCGTGGAGGTGATGGTCATCGGCGCTGGCACCAGCACGGCTCACGGCAAGGCGTCAGCAGACGCTGGTGAGCCTGCTACTCTCACCGCTGACACTATTTAGGTTGCCCTTACCGGCCTGAAGACGCCCATTGCAGCCTCCACAAACCCCAACGACGCACGGGCCTCGCTGGAGGAGGCTCGCAGGCAGATCTTGGAGGAGGGCATCGCCATCACCTCAGCTAAACGCCAGATGGAGGCCACGCAGTGCGAGTATAACTCCACATACGGCCTCACTCCGGTTTCCGAGGCCCCAAGCCGGCTTGGCTCGGTCCGCGGCCGCGGCCTGGTCATCGCCGTGATTCTAGGCGGCAAGAAGCCCATCTACGAGACGCCTGCAGCCAACTTACGGGCGGCCCAGGCGGCCATGGCAGAAATGCCAAGCTTGGAGGGCGAGGAGCGCGCCTTCCAGGAGAAGCGGGTCAAGGATCTCCTTGACGCCGCCAACAAGCAGCAAACACGGCTTGACCCCGGTCAGGCTCAATCGGAGTCTCCGGGTCCCAACCCCGGAGCGCGTCGTAACCCCAGCGGTCATCAACAAGCCGAAGGATCTTCCTCGCATCTCACTTCCGGCCGGAAGGGCAAGGGCAGCCACGACAGGCGCTCCCAGCGCCAAAGCGAGCATACTTCAAGCCGTCGTCATGGAGATGATGAGAGTGGTTCGGTATATGAGGTTCCTCGTCCGGGGAGGACCCATGCTACCGGCTCACACGGTGCCCTTCCGATCGCGGCTCGGATCGGCGCTCGCGTCCCTCAGGGCAACCATGACGCCCACAGGCGTCTCAACACGCTGGCACAGTCACCTCTTCTGGAGGAGGACGGCCCCATCGGTCCGACGTGCTTCCGCCCCCGGATCCGAGGGGAGCCGTTTCCCCGAGGCTTCACTTTGCCTCGGGACACTCCCAAATACAATGGCACCGCCAAGCTAGAGGACTGGTTGATCGACTACACCACTGCCGTTGGCATTGCCAGGGGCAACAAGCGCGTAGCAGTCCGCTACGTGCCGCTCGTGCTGGTCGGCTCGGCTCGGACATGGCTTAACAGCCTTCCAGCCGGCAGCATCAACTCATGGGTTGACTTCGAGGAGGCGTTCGTCCGCAACTTCACTGGCACCTACAAGCTCCCTCGCCGGCCTCGCGAGCTGGCCATGTGCCTCCAGAGGCCCGACGAACCCCTTCATGACTATGTCACGCGCTGGACGGAGCTTCACAACTCCTGCGAGGGAGTGCATGAGGTACAAGCCATCCAGTACTTCATCGACGGTTGCCGAGACGGCACTCTCCTCAAGCACAAGCTCATGTGCTCTGAGCCCACCTCTCTGGCAGTGCTCATGGCCAAGGCGGACAAGTACGCCACTGCCGACTCCGCATTGCGAGTCAAGGTGGCCGCCTAGGACAAGGTTGTCCCCACACCGGATACTCCTAAGCCGGCTGGAGACAATCGAGGCGGCGAGAACAACAACAAGCGCAAGGCGGATCAGCTAGATTCATGCTCCAACAACAAGCTGGTAGACAACATGGAAGGCGATGCGCCGGCTACTTAGGCCGGCTCCCAACGGAGGCGGCCCAACAAAGGCAACTCGCAGCCCAAGCAGACCTTCGAGCAGATGCTCAACGCGCCCTGCAAAATGCATTCTGGGTCACATCCCTCTACCCACACCCTTCGATAGTGCAGCTTCACATGGCGATTGTCGCAAGGGGAGGGCCTGCCGGCTGCCCCATGTGCACAGGCTGCGCCTCAAGCTCCGGCTCCCGGTCCCGCTCCAGCTCCACCACCGCCGCCTCGCGACGATGGCCGCCTCCACGATGACTACACCCATCAAGGCGGAACATTCGTCATCTTCACCAGTGAAGGCGACGACAAGCATAGCCAGTGCCAGCGACGACGTGAGGTGAATGCCACGGTCCCCCCGTTCCCCAATACATGCACTGGTCTGAAAAGCCCATCACATGGAGCCGGGTCGACCATCCTGCAGTGATACCCAACCCGGGCTCATACGCGCTCGTCCTCGACCCTACCTTCGCCTCCCAGAGGCTCACCTGCCGGTTCTCCCAGGTGTTGGTCGACGACGGCAGCAGCATCAACATCCTCTACCTCGACACCCTCCTCAAGCTCGGGCTCAAGGAGACGGACGTCTTGCCGGCCAGCACTGTCTTCCACGGCATCGTGCCGGGACAGTCCTGCTCGCTGATCGGAAAAATCCAGCTCGACAGTCCCACGATCCCGCGAACAATCCCGCGAACAATCCAGCGATCGATCCGCCCCGCGAACAATCCCGCGATCAGTCCCACGATCTAGTACCGAACGGACGGCACCTCCGCGTTCAGCACACGTACAGCTCGACGATGATCTCGGCCTTCTTGATCCAGCAAGAGAGACGGAGAGGTAGAAGAGTTCTCCGGCAGCATGACGGCACTCCGGAGGTTGGTGATGACCTTGTCTCAGCAGGGCTCCACCCGAGCTCCGCAGAAACGCGATCTAGAGGAAAAACCGTGGAGGTATGTGGTCGGGCTGCCGTGGCAAAAGTTGTCTCAAATCAGCCCTAAAACCTCCGTATATATAGGTGGGAGGGAGGGGGGCCTTGCCTTGGGGTCCAAGGACACCCAAGGAGTCGGCCGAGCCAAGGGGGAGGACTCCCCCCCCAAACCGAGTTGGGCTAGGTTTGGTGGGAGGGAGTCCCCCTCCCTTCCACCTCCTCCCTTTTTTTTCTTTTTCCTTTGATTTCTTATCCTTGGCGCATAGGCCCCTTTTGGGCTGTCCCACCAGCCCACTAAGGGCTGGTGTGCCACCCTTATGGCCTATGGGCTTCCCCGGGGTGGGTTGCCCCCCCCCCCCGGTGAACTCCCGGAACCCATTCGTCATTCCCGGTACATTCCCGGTAACTCCGAAAACCTTCCGGTAATCAAAATGAGGTCATCCTATATATCAATCTTCATTTCCGGACCATTCCGGAAACCCTCGTGACGTCCGTGATCTCATCCGGGACTCCGAACAACATTCGGTAACCAACCATATAACTCAAATACGCATAAAACAACGTCGAACCTTAAGTGTGCAGACCCTGCGGGTTCGAGAACTATGTAGACATGACCCGAGAGACTCCTCGGTCAATATCCAATAGCGGGACATGGATGCCCATATTGGATCCTACATATTCTACGAAGATATTATCGTTTGAACCTCAGTGCCAAGGATTCGTATAATCCCGTATGTCATTCCCTTTGTCCTTCGATAGGTTACTTGCCCGAGATTCGATCGTCAGTATCCGCATACCTATTTCAATCTCGTTTACCGGCAAGTCTCTTTACTCGTTCCGTAATACAAGATCCCGCAACTTACACTAAGTTACATTGCTTGCAAGGCTTGTGTGTGATGTTGTATTACCGAGTGGGCCCCGAGATACCTCTCCGTCACACGGAGTGAGAAATCCCAGTCTTGATCCATACTAACTCAACTAACACCTTCGGAGATACCTGTAGAGCATCTTTATAGTCACCCAGTTACGTTGCGACGTTTGATACACACAAAGCATTCCTCCGGTGTCAGTGAGTTATATGATCTCATGGTCATAGGAACAAATACTTGACACGCAGAAAACAGTAGCAACAAAATGACACGATCAACATGCTACGTCTATTAGTTTGGGTCTTGTCCATCACGTGATTCTCCCAATGACGTGATCCAGTTATCAAGCAACAACACCTTGTTCATAATCAGAAGACACTGACTATCATTGATCAACTGGCTAGCCAACTAGAGGCATGCCAGGGACGGTGTTTTGTCTATGTATCCACACATGTAAATGAGTCTTCATTCAATACAATTATAGCATGGATAATAAACTATTATCTTGATACAGGAATTATAATAATAACTATATTTATTATTGCCTCTAGGGCATAATTCCAACAGCTAGCGACTACAAGAAGTCGCTCGAGTGTGCACAGGACACCAGCCGCCTGGCCGAAGCCATGGTGATTGCTCAGGACAGGAGGCAGATTGACCGGCTCGTGGCTTAGGCTATCAAGCAGCCGGCGATCCCTTCTCCTCCATCGCAGTCGGCCGGCGAAGGCTCCTACAAGCCGGCTAAAGAAACCAAGCAAGTGTCACTCGACCCTGCAAACCCTAAGCAGTGCGTCACCATCGGGGCTGGCCTCGTCCCCAAATAGGAAGGCGAGCTCGTCGACTTCCTCCGTGAAAATCGGGACATCTTTGCATGGTCCCCCAAAGACATGACAGGTGTTCCGAGGAAGTACGTCAAGCACAAACTTCACGTGCGACCGGATGCAAAGCCGGTGAAACAACCTTTGTGCCGCTTCGCCGAGGGGAAGCGGCACACAATTGGAGAAGAGATTACCCGGTTCCTTGCAGACGGCTTCATTATGGAGGTTTTCCACCCGGACTGGTTAGCCAATCCAGTCCTGGTGCTGAAGAAAAACAACACCTGGCAAATGTGTATCGACTACACAAGCCTGAATAAGGCATGCCAGAAAGACCCTTTCGCGTTGCCCTGGATAGATCAAGTGATCGACTCCACTGCCGGCTGCGAAATGTGTCGTTTCTGGATGCTTATTCATGCTACCATCAAATCAATCTGGATCCAGCTGATCACCTGAAGACCTCCTTCATCACGCCCTTTGGGGCCTACTGCTACACCACCATGACGTTCGATCTGAAGAATGCTGGTGCGACATTCCAACGTTGCATGCAGCAGTGCTTACTGATACGTCTCAACCGTATCTATAATTTTTGATAGTTCCGTGCTATTATCTTGTCAAACTTTGGATGTTTTGTATGCCTTTTATATCTTTTTTGGGACTAACTTATTAACTCAGTGCCAAGTGCCAGTTCCTGTTTTTTCCGTGTTTTTGACCCTTTTCAGAGGAGGATTTTAAACGGAGTCCAAACGGAATAAAACTTCTGAAAAGATTTTTTTTCCGGAACAGAAGATATGCAGAAAGCTTGGGAACCAAGGCAGCGAGTCCCGGGGGAGGCCACAAGCCCCCATGGCGTGGCCAGGGGGCCCGCACCTCCCAGGCTTGTGGGCTCCCTGGGCCTCCCCTGCCCTAGCTCCTTCGCCTATAAATTCCCTAAAATCTCTAAAAAATCGGGAGATCCACGAAAATACTTTTCCGCCGCCGCAACCTTCTGTCTCCGCAAGATCCCATCTGGGGCACGTTCTGGTGCCCTGCCGAAGGAGGGATTCGGATACTTAGGGGTTCTTCATTAACACCGTGACCTCTCCGGTGATGCATGAGTAGTTCACCATAGACCTTCGGGTCCATAGCTAGTAGCTAGATGGCTTCTTCTCCCTCTTGGATCTTCAATACAAAGTTCTCCATGATCTTCATGGAGATCTATCCAATGTAATCTTCCTTTGCGGTGTGTTTGTCGAGATCCGATGAATTGTGGATTTATGATCAGATTATCTATTAATCTTATTTGAGTTTCTTCTGATCTCTCTTATGCATGATTTCATATCCTTGTAATTCTCTTCGAGTTGTGGTTTTTTTGGCCAACTTGATCTATGATTCTTGCAATGGGAGAAGTGCTTGGTTTTGGGTTCATACCGTGTGTTGACCTCACCCAGTGACAGAAGGGGTAGCGAGGCACACATCGTGTTGTTGCCATCAAGGGTAAAAAGATGGGGTTTTCATCATTGCTTTGAGTTTATCCCTCTACATCATGTCATCTTGCTTAAAGCGTTACTCTATTTGTCATGAACTCAATACACTAGATGCATGCTGGATAACGGTCGATGTGTGGAGTAATAGTAGTAGATGCAGAAAGTATCGGTCTACTTGTCTCGGACGTGATGCCTATATGTATGATCATTGCCTTAGATATCGTCATGACTTTGTGTGGTTCTATAATTGCTCGACAGTAATTTGTTCACCCACCGTATTATTTGCTATTTTGAGAGAAGCCTCTAGTGAACACTATGGCCCCCGGGTCTACTTCACACCATATTTTCAACCTTACTCTTTTACTTCGTTGCACTTTCCGCCTTGAGATCCCACTTTACAATCAATCTTGAAGGGATTGACAACCCCTTTATAGCGTTGGGTGCAAGCTCTTTTGTGTTTGCGCAGGTACTCTGGATTTGACACAATTCTACTACTGGATTGATACCTTGGTTCTCAAACTGTTGGAAATACTTATTGCTCTTGTGTTGCATCACCCTTTCCTCTTCAAGGAAAAAAACCAACGCAAGCTCAAGAGGCAGCAGAAGGATTTCTGGCGCCGTTGTTGGGGAGGATCAAGTCAAGAACTCATCCAAGTAAGTGTCGCAAACTCATCTCTTGCATTACATTTTTTGCCTCTCGTTTTCCTCTCCCCCACTTCTCAAAAACAAAAAATTACAAAAATATTTGCCTTTTTCGTTTGCCTTTTTTCGTTCGCCCTTTTCTCTCGCTTGCTTTCTGTCCGCTTGCCTGCCTGCTAAGACCTGTATGGCCCAACCAAGGGATTTTGATGCTCACGATGCGAGGTTGGAAGAGATTGAAACTAGTGTTAAATACTTCATGTCTACACAGTTTATTTACAACAGTTACTTTCATAGAGAACTGAAGGAGCAAAATTCTTTTTTTGGCTTTTATGAATAAAGAAGTTGATGATATGGCCAAAGAATTCCTTGCACTAAATTCATAGTTTACTCATCTTGAAAAATTGGTAGGCCAGATTTCTGATAAACGGGCTACTTTAGTCAATAAAATGGCTACTAAACCTGAAATTTGTGATGAGAATCACGAAGATCTTAAAGTGCTTGGTGTGACTCCCATTGAATCTTTGTTTTCTTGTGTTAAACCTAATGATGATGGGTCTGGATATGAATCCACTTTGGTTGAAAAACGCCCCAATGATTCGGAGTCCATCTATCTTGATGCTAAAAGCATTGAAAGTGGAGTGGAAGATATTAAAACCTTGAGTAGTAATGAAATTACTACTTTGGATTTCAAGGAATTCAATTACGAAAGTTGCTCCTTGATTGAATGCATTTCCTTGATGCAATCCATGCTAAACTCTCCACACGCTTATAGCCAAAACAAGGCCTTTACCGATCATATCGTCGAAGCTATAATAAAATATCTTGAAGAGAAACTTGAATTGGAAGTTTCTATCCCTAGAAAGCTTCATGATGAGTGGGAACCTACTACCAAATTCAAAATCAAAAACTATGAATGCAATGCTTTGTGTGATTTGGGTGCTAGTGTTTCCGCGATTCCAAAGTCTTTATGTGATGTTCTGGGTTTTAATGAGATTGAGGAGTGTTCTCTTAATTTGCATCTTGCGGATTCTACTGCCAAGAAACCCATGGGAAGGATCAATGATGTTCTTATTATTGCAAATAGGAACTATGTACCCGTGGATTTCATTGTGCTTGACATTGATTGCAATCCTACATGCCCTATCATTCTTGGTAGACCTTTCCTAAGGACTATCGGTGCTACCATCGATATGAAGGAAGGGAAAATTAGATTTCAAT
Source organism: Hordeum vulgare subsp. vulgare (assembly GCF_904849725.1). NCBI lineage: Eukaryota > Viridiplantae > Streptophyta > Magnoliopsida > Poales > Poaceae > Hordeum > Hordeum vulgare. Next base: position 573,465,931 of record NC_058524.1, on the reverse strand, counting down.
TTCCTTTAAAGAAGGGCATGGAGCATTTTCCTAGAAAGAAAATAAGATTGCCTTATGAATCTATGATGAGGGCTACTTATGCTTTGAGCACCAAGGACGACGATACGTGATTCTATCGCCTTATGCCTAGCTAAGGGCGTTAAACAATAGCGCTTGTTGGGAGGCAATCCAATGAATTTATCTTATTATTTCTGTTTTGTTGCATCCACACCATCATAATATTGTTATGATTGTGTCTTTTGTGTTTGAACCAAGCAAAACCTTTATGACTAGTCTTGGTGATGGTTGTTTGATCCTGCTGGAAAAAAGACAGAAACTTTTCGCTCACGATATTATTTTTCATTTTTATTCAGAAAGAGATTTTGAGTTGATTCTTTTTGCTGCTGGTTGATATGCCTTTTTCCCAGGTAGTTGTAATTGTTCATAATTTTTGAGGTACCAGAAGTATACGAAGTATACAGATTGCTACAGACTGGTCTGTTTTTGACATATTCTGTTTTTGTTGAGTTGGTTGCTTGTTTTGATGAAACTATGGATAGTATGGGGGGGTACTAGCCATGGAAAAGTGAGAATATAGTAATCTAACACCAATATAAATAGAAATCAAGATTGCTACAGTACCTAAAGAGGTGGTAGTTTGTTTTCTTGTGCTAATGATATCACGAGTTTCTGTTTAAGTTTTGTGTTGTGAAGTTTTCAAGTTTTGGGTGATGTTCTCATGGACAAAGGGATAAGGAGTGGAAAGATCTCAAGGTTGGGGATGCCCAAGGCATCCCAAATCAAATTCAAGGACACCAAAAAGCCTGAGCTTGGGGATGCCCCGGGAAGGCATCCCCTCTTTCGTCTTCAATCCATCGGTAACATTACTTGGAGCTATATTTTTATTCACCACATGATATGTGTTTTGCTTGGAGCGTCTTGTATCGTAGGAGTCTTTTCTTTTTGTTGTGCCACAATCATCCTTTTGAGAGAGACATGCACACCTTTTGCTGCACACCTTTTGAGAGAGACATGCACTCATCGTGATTTTGCTAGAATGCTCACCGTGCTTCACTTATATCTTTTGAGCTAGATAATTTTGCTCTTTGTGCTTCACTTAGATCTTTTAGAGCATGACGGTGCGTGACTTGGTAGTTGGTTTGTACAAAGGTGATAGGTACCCAAAGAGGATACAAAACCTCCATCTTCATGTGCATTGAGTAGAAAGAGAAGTTTTGATTCCTCTCAATTAGTTTTGATTCGTGGATTTGGTAATATTAAGAGTTATGTTAGTAGGGTGTTGTGAATCTAGAAATACTTGTGTTCAAGTTAGTGATTCCCGTAACATGCACGTATGGTGAACCGCTATGTTAGGAAGTCGAAGCATAATTGATCTATTGATTGTCATCCTTTGTGTTGCGGTCGGGATCGCGCGATGGTTAACACCTACCAACCCTTCCCCTAGGAGTATGCATTTAGCACTTTGTTTCGATTACTAATAAAAACTTTCACAATAAGTATGTGAGTTCTTCATGACTAATGCGGGTCCATGGTATAGATGCACTTTAACTTCCACCATTGCTAGCCTCTCTAGTACCGCACAATTTTCGCCGGTGCACAAACCCACCATATGCCTTCCTCAAAACAGCCACCATACCTACCTACTATGGCATTTTCATAGCCATTCCGAGATATATTGCCATGCAACTCCCACCGTTCTGTCTCATGACTTGTGCCGTAACTCTCATATTGCCATTGCATGATCGTAAGATAGTGCTACTGCAACAAAAGACCTTCCAACGGCGCCAGAAACGTGCTGACGGCACCAGGAATCCTTCTGCTACGGCTACGCCTTAAGGGACTTCCTAGCCAAATATGCAAAGGATTTCCCCCGTGGCCTTGGAGCCTTGCGTTGGTGTTCCCTCGAAGCGGAAAGGGTGATGTAGCGCAGCGGTGGTAAGTATTTCCCTCAGTTTGAGAACGAAGGTATCGATCCAGTGAAGGAGTATCTCAAGTGCGTGCACAAACACAAAAAGCTTGCTCCCAATGCTATGAAGGGGTTGTCAATCCCATATAGATTGTTCGCCAAGTGAGAACTGAAAGCAACAAAGTAACAAAGCAAAGTATAAGCGAAAGTCGAAACGATAGGTGTGAATAGACCCCGGGGCCGTAGTGTTTATTAGTGGCTTCTCTCATGAAAGCAACTAGACGGTGGGTGAACAAATTACTGTCAAGCAATTGATAGAACCGCGCAAAGTCGTGACGTCATCTATGGCAATGATTATATCTATAGGCATCACGTCCAAAACAAGTAGACCGATACTTTCTGCATCTACTATTATTACTCCACACGTCGACGGCTATCCAGCATGCATCTAGTGTATTAAGTCCAAAAGAACAGAGTAACGCCTTAAGCAAGATGACATGATGTAGATGGACAATCTCATATCTACGACAAAGCCCACCTTGTTACCCTTGATGGCAACTACATGATGTGTGCCTTGCTGCCCCTACTGTCACTCGGAAAGGTCACCACACGGTAAGAACCCAAAACCAAGCACTTCTCCCATTGCAAGAATCATAGATCTAGTTGTCCAAACAAAACCCAAGACTCGGAGAGACTTACAAGGATATCAAATCATGCATATAAGAAATCAGCAAAGACTCGAATATATATCATAGATAATCTGATCACAAATCCACAATTCATCGGATCTCGACAAACACACCGCCAAAGAGGATTACATCGGATAGATCTACATGAAGATCATGGAGAGCTTTGTATTGAAGATCCAAGAGAGAGAAGAAGCCATCTAGCTACTAACTTCGGACCCGTAGGTCTGAAGTGAACTACTCACGAGTCATTGGAGGGGCGATGATGTTGATGTAGAAGCCCTCCAACTCCAAAGTCCCCTCCGGCAGGGCATCGGGAAGGGTCTCCAGATGAGATCTCGCGGAAACAGAAGCTTGCGGCGGCAGAAAAGTGTTTTCGAGGATTCCCTGATTTTTTTTCCTGTATTTTAGGGAATATATAGGCAAAGGAGCTAGGTTAGGAGGGCGCCAGGGAGGCCACAAGCCTGCTGGCGGCCGCCCCCTGGTGGCGGATAGGGGGCTTGTGGGCCCCTTGTAGCTCTCCTGGCTTGGCCCTCAAGCCCCCTGATCTTCTTCTGTTCGGGAAAAATTTATTTCATGGATTTTATTCTGTTTGGACTCTGTTCCAAAATCAGATCTGAAAAGAGCCAAAAACACAGAAAAAACAGGAACTGGCACTTGGCACTGAACTAATAAGTTAGTCCGAAAAAATATATATAAGGTACATAAAACATCCAAAGATGACACGATAACAGTATGAAACCATCAAAAATTATAGATACGTTTGAGACGTATCAAGGATCCCCAAGCTTAACTCCTGCTCGTCCTCGAGTAGGGATGTGATAAAGAATGAATTTTTGATGCTTTCATGCTACCTAGCATAGATGTCCTTTGTAACTCCTCTTATGTGACGTGAATGTTCAGATCCATTAGATTCAAAATAGTAGTTTTCTATTGACGTGGAAACAATAATAATTCAAGCAAACTAGCAAGGTAATCATGAACTTTGAAAATAACAAGGCCAAAAGAAAGTTATCCCTACAAAAGCATATAGTCTGGCTATGCTCTATCATCATTGCACAACGAATTTAAATCATGCACAACCCCGGTATTGGCCAAGCAATTGTTTCACTCCTTTACTTTCTCAAACCTTTTCAACTCTCACGCAATACATGGCATTGAGCCATGGTTTTAGCACTGTAAGTGGTGTGGAGTGTGGTGGAGGTTGCAAGAAAAAATAAGGAGAAGATGATCACATTAACTAGGCATATCAATGAGCTATGGAGATGCTCATCAATAGATATCAATTTGAATGAGTAGGGATTGCCATACAAATTATGCACTAGAGCTAAGAGTATGTGAAAGCTCTTAAAGAAAACTAGTGGGTGTGCATCCAACTTGCTTGCTCACGAAGACCTAAGGCAATTTTGAGGAAGCCTATCATTGGAATATACAAGCCAAGTTATATAATGCAAATTTCCCACTAGCTATATGGTGGTGACAAAACAAGAGACTCTCAATCATGAAGATCATGGTGCTTAATATGCACAAGTGTGGAAAGGTGGTAGCATTGTCGCTTCTCTCTTTTTCTCTCATTTTTTTTGTGTGGGCTCTTTGGCCTCTCTTTTTTTGGTGGGCATCTTTGGCCTCTTTTATTTCCTCACATGGGACAATGCTCCATCAATGATGATCATCACACTTTCAACTCAAAACTTAGAGCAACGATGACTCTATATGGAATGCCTTCGGTAGTGTATCGTGACAATGATCTAGCATGGCATAGACATTAATGGAAACATGGTGCTAGCTATCTTACGATCATGCAATGGCAATGTAGAAGTGGTGGAACATGTCATGGTGGTAGTTGCATGGCAATATATCTCGGAATGACTTTGAAAAAGCCATAGTAGGTAGGTATGGTGGCTGTTTTGAGGGAGGCTAATGGTGGGTTTTGTGCATCAGCGAAAGTTGCACGGCACTAAGAAGATAGTGATGGTGGAAGGTGAAACTGCATCTAAACCATGAACTCAACATTAGTCATGAAGAACTCATATAATTGTTGCAAAAGTTTTATTAGTAATAAAAAAAAGCATTCAACTCATACTCCTAGGGGAAGGGTTGGTAGGTATAAACCATCGCGCGATCCCGACCGCCACACAAAGGATGACAATCAAAAGACTAATCATGCTCAGACTTCATCACATAGCGGTTCACCATACGTACATGCTACGGGCATCACTAACTTCAACACAAGTATTTATAGATCCACAACACCTTACTAGCATGACTTCAATATTACCACAACCACAACTCAAAACTAACTGAGATGAATCAAACTTCTCTAACTATTCAATGCACATGAATGTGGATGTTTTTGTATCCCTTTGGATAACTACCCATTTTGAGACTACTTTCAAAGCATAGATCAACTAGCAAGCCATGCGCCGTTGTGCTCTAAAATATATAAGTGAAGCACATAGAGCAAAAGTATCTAGCTCAAAAGATATAAGTGAAGCACATGTGAGCTGAATTGTCTACCAAAGGATATAAGTGAAGCTCGACAAAATCATGGTGAGTGCATGTCTCTATCTCTAGGTGTGCAGCAAGGATGATTGTGACACAACAAAAATAAAAGAATCCTACGATACAAGATGCTCCAAGCAAAAACACATAACATGTGGTGAATAAAAATATGGCCCCAAGTAACGTTACCGATGGATTGAAGACAAGAGAGGGGATGCCTTCCCGAGTCATCCCCAAGCTTAGGCTTTTACAGCATCCTTGAATCTCTTGGGGTGCCTTGGGAATCCCCAAGCTTGAGCTCTTTCCACTCTTTATCTCCATAAGAACTTCACCCAAAACTTGAAAACTTCACAACATGAAACTTAAACAGAAACTCGTGATAACATTAGTATAAGAAAGCAAACCACCACTTCCTTAGGTACTGTAGCAAACTTAAATTCTACTTATGCTGATGTTGGCTTACTGTATTTTCAATCTTCCATGGCTAATACCCCCCGATACTATCCATAGTTTCATCAAAATAAGCAACCAACACAACAAAAACAGAATATGTTAACAGCAGACCAGTCTGTAGCAATCTGTATATTTTGTATACTTATGTACTTAAAAAATTCTGAAATATTACAACAGTCTGAAGAATGTGTATAGCAATCAGCAGCAAAAAGAATCAACTCAAAAGCTCTTACATAAAAAAATGAAAATTCTTTTCGTGAGCAGAAAGTTTTTGTCTTTTCCAGCATGACCAAACGATCATCCCCAAGACTAATCATAACGGTTTTGCTTGGCACAAACGCAAAAAGAAACACAAAAAACACAATCATAACAGAATTATGAAAGTGTGGAAAACACAAAACATAAAGAAAAAGGATAGGTTCGTTGGGTTGCCTCCCAACAAGCGCTTTTGTTTAACGCCCTTAGCTAGGCAAAAGGTGATGGAATCACGTATAGTCATCTTTGGTGCTCAAACCATAAATAGCCCTCATCATAGATTCTTAAGGCAATCTTATTTTCTTTCTACGAAAGTGCTCCATACCCTTCTTTAAAGGAAATTGAAATCTAATATTCCCTTCCTTCATATCGATGATAGCACCAATAGTCCTTAGGAGAGGTCTACCAAGAATAATGGGACATGAAGGATTGCAATCTATGTCAAGTACAATAAATCCACGGGTACATAGTTCTTATTTGCAACAATAAGAACATCATCGATCCTTCCCATGGGTTTCTTGACAGTAGAATCCGCAAGATGCAAATTAAGAGAACACTCTTCAATCTCATGAAAACCAAGAATATCACATAAAGACTTTGGAATCGCGGAAACACTAGCTCCCAAATCACACAAAGCATTGCACTCATAGTTTTTGATCTTGATTTTGATAGTAGGTTCCCACTCATCATGAAGTTTTCTAGGTATAAAGACTTCTAATTGGAGCTTCTCTTCAAGAGATTTCATCATAGCATCTACGATATGCGCGGTAAAGGCTTTGCTTTGGCTATAAGCATGTGGAGAGTTTGCAATTGATTGCGTCAAAGAAATGCATTCAAACAAGGAGCAATTATCATATTTTAATTCCTTGAAATCCAAAGTGGGAGTTTCATTACTACCCAGAATTTTGATTTCTTCTACTCCACTCTCCACACCTTTATCATCAAGATAGGTGGACTCCGAATCATTGGGGCATTTTTCAACCAAAGTGGATTCATATCCAGCCCCTTCATCAATAGGTTTGACACGTGAAAACAAAGATTCAAGAGGAGTCACACCAAGCACTTTAAGATCTTTGTGATTTGCATCACAAATTTCAGGTTTAGCTACCATCTTATTGACTAAGGTAGCCTGCTTGTCAGAAATTTGGCCCACCAATTTTTCAAGGTGAGCAAGCTGAGAATTAAGTGCAAGGAAATCATTGGCCATATCATCAACCTCTTTATTCAAACATACCAAAAAGTAATTTTGCTCTTTTAATTCCCTGCGGAAGTAACTATTTTGGTCAAACTGACAAGACATGAAACCTTTGACATTAGTTTCAATCTCCTCTAATTTTCTGAAATAGTTTGGTTTGGCCATGAGGAAAGGTCTCTCACGAACAAGCCTAAGAGCAGGCGGGCGAAAGGGAACGGCAAAAAGGCAAAAGGCAAAAGAAAACGGCAAAGGAGAAAGGAAAATGAAAACGGCAAATGTGAAGTGGGGGAGAGGAAAACGAGAGGCAACTGGCAAAAAAGTAAATGCAAGAGATGAGTTTGTGAGACCTACTTGGATAGATCTCTCCTTCCCCGGCAACGGCGCCAGAAATACTTCTGCTACTGCAACAAAAGACCTTCCAACGGCGCCAGAAACATGCTGACGGCACCAAGAATCCTTCTGCTACGGCTACGCCTTAAGGGACTTCCTAGCCAAATATGCAAAGGATTTCCCCTGTGGCCTTGGAGCCTTGCGTTGGTGTTCCCTCGAAGCGGAAAGGATGATGTAGCGCAGCGGTGATAAGTATTTCCCTCAGTTTGAGAACCAAGGTATCGATCCAGTGAAGGAGTATCTCAAGTGCCTGCACAAACACAAAAAGCTTGCTCCCAACGCTATGAAGGGGTTGTCAATCCCTTATAGATTGTTCGCCAAGTGAGAACTTAAAGCAACAAAGTAACAAAGCAAAGTAAAAGCGAAAGTGGAAACGGTAGGTGTGAATAGACCCAGGGGCCGTAGTGTTTACTAGTGGCTTCTCTCATGAAAGCAAGTAGGCGGTGGGTGAACAAATTACTGTCGAGCAATTGATAGAACCGTGCAAAGTCGTGACATCATCTATGGCAATGATTATATCTATAGGCATCACGTCCAAAACAAGTAGATCGATACTTTCTGCATCTACTACTATTACTCCACAGTCGACCGCTATCCAGCATGCATCTAGTGTATTAAGTCCAAAAGAACAGAGTAACGCCTTAAGCAAGATGACAAGATATAGATGGACAATCTCATATCTACGACAAAGCCCACCTTGTTACCCTTGATGGCAACAACACGATGTGTGCCTTGCTACCCCTACTGTCACTGGGAAAGGTCACCACACGGTAACAACCCAAAACCAAGCACTTCTCCCATTGCAAGAATCATAGATCTAGTTGGCCAAACAAAACCCAAGACTCGGAGAGACTTACAAAGATATCAAATCATGCATATAAGAAATCAGCAAAGACTCAAATATATATCATAGATAATGTGATCACAAATCCACAATTCATCGAATCTCGACAAACACACCGCCAAAGAGGATTACATCGGATAGATCTCCATGAAGATCATGGAGAACTTTGTATTGAAGATCCAAGAGAGAGAAGAAGCCATCTAGCTACTAACTATGGACCCGTAGGTCTGATGTGAACTACTCACGAGTCATTTAAGGGGCGATGATGTTGATGTAGAAGCCCTCCAACTCCATAGTCCCCTCCGGCAGGACACCAAGAAGGGTCTCCAGATGAGATCTCGCGGAAACGGAAGCTTGCGGCGGCGGAAAAGTGTTTTCGAGGATTCCCTCATTTTTTCTGTATTTTAGGGAATATATAGGCGAAGGAGCTAGGTCAGGGGGCGGTAGGGAGTCCACAAGCCTGCTGGCCGCCGCCCCCTGGTGGCGGATAGGGGCTTGTGGGCCCCCTGTAGCTCTCCTGGCTTGGCCCTCAAGCCCCCTAATCTTCTTCCGTTCGGGAAAAATTTATTTCGGGGATTTTATTCCGTTTGGACTCCGTTCCAAAATCAGATCTGAAAAGAGCCCAAAACACAGAAAAAACAGGAACTGGCACTTGGCACTGAATTAATAAGTTAGTCCCAAAAAAGATATAAAAGGTACATAAAACATACAAAGATGACAAGATAACAGCATGAAACCATCAAAAATTATAGACACGTTTGAGACGTATCAGATAGCTAGCGAGATGTTGCAACGTCATATGCCAAGTTAGATCGTTGCACATCCCGGTACACTGTCGGAGGCATTTCCTATAGAGTCATCATTATTCTGATCTTTGAGTTGTGAGTAAAGAAAAGTGTGATGATAGTCATTATTAGAGCATTGTCCCATGTGAGGAAAAAAAGAGAGGCCAAAGTTATCCACATAAAAAAAGAGAGAAAAGGAGGCCAAAGAGCCCAAATAAAAAAAAGAAGGGGCAATGCTACTATCTTTTTCCACACGTGTGCTTCATAATAGCACCATGTTCTTCATGATTGAGAGCCTCTCGTTTTGTCACCATCATATACTAGTGGGAATCTTTATTATATAACTTGGCTTGTATATTCCAAATATGGGCTTCTTCAAATTGCCCTAGGTCTTCGTGAGCAAGCAAGTTGGATGCACACCCACTAGTTCTCCTTTTGAGCTTTCACATACTTATAGCTCTAGTGCATCCTTTGTATGGCAATCCCTACTCATTCACATTGATATCTATTAATGGTCATCTACATAACCCTTTGATACACCGAGTCAATGTGACCATCTCCTCCTTTTTTGTCTCACAACCACCACCACACTCTATTCCACCTATAGTGCTATATCCATGGCTCACGCTCATGTATTGCGTGATAGTTGAAAAAGGTTTGAGAAAGTAAGAGTGCAAAAACAATTACTTGGCCAGTACCGGGGTTGTGCATGACTTAAATTAGTTGTGTGAGGATGATGGAGCATAGCCAGACTATATGATTTTGTAGGGATAACTTTCTTTGGCCTTGTTATTTCGAAAGTTCATGATTACCTTGCTAGTTTGCCTGAAGTATTATTGTTTTTATGTCAATAGCAAACTATTGTTTTGAATCTTACGGATGTGAACATTCATGTCACATGAAAGAAGTTACAAAGGACAACTATGCTAGGTAGCATTCCACATCAAAAAGTCTGTCTTTGTCACTTCCCTACTCGAGGACGAGCAGGAGTTAAGCTTGGGGATGCTTGATACGTCTCCAACGTATCTATAATTTTTGATAGTTCCATGCTATTATCTTGTCAAACTTTGGATGTTTTGTATGCCTTTTATATCTTTTTTGGGACTAACTTATTAACTCAGTGCCAAGTGCTAGTTCTTGTTTTTTCCGTGTTTTTGACCCTTTTCAGAGGACGATTTTAAACGGAGTCCAAACGGAATAAAACTTCCGAAAAGATTTTTTCCGGAACAGAAGATACGCAGAAAGCTTGGGAACCAAGGCAGGGAGTCCCGGTGGAGGCTACCACCGTAGCAGTTGGGCACTACCCTGCGGTAGTACCGCAAGGGCGTGCGATAGTACCGCTCCGGCGGTTCTACCGCCCGTTTCCTCGTGCAGTGGGTGTTCCTTCTGCTACCACCGTGTGTGCGTACTGCACCAGGATGCGGTAGTACCGCACCAGGCAGCGGTAGTACCGCACCTGGCAGCGGTAGTACCGCACCTGGCAGCGGTAGTACCGCTGTGCTCGGGCTGAAAGTTGGGGTAAGGGTTGGATTTTCACTATATAAAGGGGGTCTTCTTCCCCAAGGAGATGACATCTTCCCTTCCAAAGCTCCATGTTGCTCTAAAGCTCATTCTCGCCCGATCTCTCTCCCTAGCCAATCAAACTTGTTGATTTTCTAGGGATTGGTTGAGAAAGCCCACATCTACACTTCCACCAAGAGATATTTGATCCCCCCAACTAATCCCTTGTGGATCTTGTTACTCTTGGGTGTTTGAGAACCCTAGATGGTTGAGGTCACCCCGGATCCACATTCCATTATGGTGAAGCTCCGTGGTCTTGTTGGGAGCCTCCGAGCATTGTGTGGAGATAGCCCCAACCTTGTTTGTAAAGGTTCGGTTGCCTCCTTCAAGGGCACCACTAGTGCAATCACGACATCTCGCATTGTGTGAGTGTGTGATGAGAATACAGTGGCCTGTGGCTTCTTAGGGAGCATTGTGCCTCCACACCGCTCCAACGGAGACGTACTTCCTGTCAAAGGGAAGGAACTTCGGTAACACATTTTCGTCTCCACTTGCTCCACTTGTGGTTATCTCTTACCTTTACTTTGTGCTTGCTATTGTCGTGTGGTATTCCTTGATTGCACTTGTTGTTGTTATTTTTAGCATCATATAGGTTGCTCACCTAGTTGTTCATTTAGAGAACCTTTTGTTGCTAACCCTAATTTGTTAAGAAAAGCTAAAAAAAGGTAGTTGCCTATGCACCCCCTCTAGTCAACTATATCGGTCCTTCCAGCCTTGCATATTCATAGAGAAAGGGTATAAGAATTGTATGATGATAGGGAATAATGGACAAGAATAACACAAATATCAATAATTATTCATGGTGCAAAATGGTCGTATCATACACACATTTGTCAGTTTTGTTTACAACAAAGCATGCAGTTATTAAAGTTCTTTCAAACTTCTCATGCCACTCCTTAGGTGCTTGATTAATTGCATGCAAAGACTTCAACAATTTGCATACCTTTCCTTAGTGACCATCCACTCGAAAACACATCTGGTTATTCATTTCCTCGTCTAACTCTCCATTTAGGAAAGCAGTCTTAATATCCAGTTGATGAACGAGAAGACCATGTGAGTCAGATAGTAAAAGTAGCACTCAAATAGTGGTGAGTCGAGCCATTGGTGAGTAAGTATTAAAGAAGTCTTCACCTTCCTTTTGGGTACAACCCTTGGCCACGAGTCGTGCCTTGTATTTTTCAATAGTACCATTAGGACTAAGCTTCTTCTTGAATATCCATTTGCACCCTATAGGTTTGCACCCATAAGGACAATCAGTTATCACACAAGTTTCATTTGCCAAGATGGAATCCATCTCTACGGATCGCTTCCTTCCAGTAGTCAGTATCTTCAGATGCATAGGCTTGTGAAATAGAACTAGGAGTGTCATCTATGAGATAAACAAGAAAATCATCACCAAAGGACTTCACAGTTCTCTGTCTCTTTCTCCTTTTAGGAGTCTCATTATTGTCCTCCACGAGATCTTCAAGATGTTGCGTGTGAATGGTGGGTTCCGAAATGGTAACTACATCTTCACTCGATGAACTAGGCAACTCACTGATTCGATGAGCTACCAATATACTTCAAGGGAAAGATATCTTTGAAGAAAGTCGCATCATTCGACTCCATTATTGTACCGACATGCATGTCAGGTAACAAAGAGTTTACAATCAAGAATCATTAACCAATGCTATTAAAAGGCAGCCGAGGAAAACATAATCCATAGTTTTTGGTCCAAGCTTTCGCTTCTTTGGAATTGGTATATTGCCTTTGGCCAAGCAGCCCGAGGTTCGTAGATAAGATAGTTTTAACCTTTTCTGCTCCCATTCCTCGAATGGAGTTGTCTCTTTGTTCTTTGTGGGAACTCGATTTAGGACATGACATGTAGTCAATATTGCCTCCCTCCATCATGCCCTCGAGAGACCCGATGTGTCTAACATGGCGTTAACCAAATAAGTTAGAGTACGACTCTATCTTCCGGCTACCTCATTTGACTAAGGTGAATAGGGAGGCATCCTCTCAAGGATTATACCATGTTTCGCACAAAAAGAACCAAATTCTTTGGAAAAAATGCTCTCCACCACGATCGGACCTAAGTCTCTTGATTTTCGATTAAGTTGGTTTTCCACTTCAGCTTTATAGATCTTTAAGAAATTTAAAGCCCCATCTTTTGATTTTAAAAGATACACATGGTTGTATCTAGTGGAGTCATTGACTAATGTCATAAAATATATCTTTGCACCTTTGGTCAAAACACCATCCATTTCACAAAGATCTCAATGTATGAGTTCTAGTGGCACAAGATTTCTTCTTTCTGCACTTGTATGAGACTTACGAGGTTGCTTAGCTTGCACACAAACTTGACACTTAGATCCCTTGAAAACAACAAATTTGAGATTGATAGAATTTTAACTTGGCTAGCCACGTCATACAACCAAAATTAACATGACAGAGATGTGAATGCCACAAATCTGATTCACTATTGTTGCAAACATGATTAATAACATTATTAGAAACATATGACAATGATAGTATGAACAAGCCTCCTCACTCATACCTTTACCAATAAAATTTCCATACTGGGATATTACAAATTTATTGGACTCAAAAACAAGCTTGCAGCCATCTCTACACAGAAGGGATACTCTAACAAGATTTTTATAGACGGAGGGGACATAATGTACGTTCTTCAGCCGCACGATATTCCCTGAAGTAAACTTCTGATCGACTGCGCCAACACCATGAACAGAAGCACTTGAACCATTACCCATCAGCCCGAAAGTAGTCCCTGCGACCTGATAAGAAGAAAACATGGAAATATCACCCCATACATGCACATTAGCACTCGTGTCAATCAACCAATCAGGGGAACGGCATACTAAGGGAATAGTGGGAAGTATATAGTACCCAACATTCTTCATCTCAGCGCCACCAATGACAACATTGGTGATCTTGTCGCCTTTCCCATGTTAACGCTTGTCATAACGGTTAGGGCAACTAGGTACCCAATGATCAGGATCTCCGCACACATGACAAACACCTTTCTTCTTGTCGCTCTTCTTCTTGAAGTTGGTGTGCTTTGAAGCCTGTTCTTCCGATCAAACTTTCCCTTACCATCAAAATTTCCCTTGTTCTTGAATTTGTGGGGCTGGAAGTTTTTCTTTTGTAGCAGATTGGAATGGTACCTCCCTGAATACCTTGATCACTTATGTATTTTGCTCTCGCCTTTTCTTCCACATCAAGAGTACCAATGATATCCGAAATGGGAAACTCTTGCCTCTTATGCTTTAGAGAGGTAGCAAAGTTCCTCAAAAAAGGAGGAAGCTTAGTGATGATACATCCGGCAACAAACTTATCCAGTAACGTACAATCGAAGTGCTCAAGTTCTCTAGCAAATGATGTCATCTTGTGAGCTTGCTCAACCACGGAGCACTCATCAGTCATCCTGTAATCATAGAATTGTTCTATGATATACAGTTCAGTGCGGGCATCCGATACCCCAAACTTGGCCTCGACTGCATCCCACATATCTTTTTTCATTGTCAATTGACGCATAAGCATCAACTATGTTCTCACCAAGAACACTCAAGAGAGCAGTCTTTTAAAAGGTATCAATTTTCTAAAAAGCGTGTTCCTCTTGAGGATCAAGAATTCCTTCAGGTTTGCCAAGAGTGGCGTCAAAGCAGCTCATGGTTCGAAACGATAGAAATGCCCTCACACGCCACCTCTTATTGTGCACACCCTCAAACGTAGGAGGCCTTATGGAAGCAGCAAAACCACTCGGGGTAAATTTCCTATAATAAGGTTTTGGATTGTTGGATATATGAGCAATTTACCATATGATTTTAATAACAAAAATAGTAGATAAATCATGACTATCATAGCAGTTATAAGACAAGCCATGCAATCATACAAAGACTATGGAAATAGCATCTAAAGTGGTGAGTATGAACAGAACATATTTAGAATAGAAACTAGAACAAAAAGTTGTGGTAGGAACTCAAACAAAAAGAGCACGGACACGTACTGAGTTGCAGCAACAATGGGATTGGCGTTGACGTCTTCCGGCCAAATAGTCGAAGAGGTTGTTGACGTTGGGATGAAGTTGTCATCCTGGAAGTGGTGGTCGGCGTCCGTGATGAGGGCGCTAGTAGTCACGAAGAGTGGGACCAAGTCGTCGTGTGGGAAGTGGTCGTCGACGTCCGTGATGAAGACGCCAGTAGTCGCGAAGAGCGCTCCCCAAAAACCTTATCACGCTTCTCCTTCTCCTGCACTCCGCAAGCCAGGATGGGGAAGAACCTAGTAGTAGATCAGAGATTGGAACTCGACGACGTGAGTGTCTCTCTGGAGAGGAGTGACCTTCCTTTTATAGGTACAAGAGAAGGAGGTGAGCAGCAAAATTTAGACATCAACTCAGCTCATTTCCGTAACCCGTGGTGTGACATGACGAGGTGAGGCGAGGCGTGGCGAGGTGGTCGTGGAGGAGGAGCCTGCGTGTATGTCTCTTTTGTTCTCCTGCTCATACATGTGGGGAAACATCCTCCCTTATAAGGAGGTCCAACTCCTACCAAATGAGTAATGTGGGACTAAACTTTAGTCCCACCGCTTGCCTTGCATGAATGGGCTAAGTGAGCCTCTAGGATTTATCAGGAATTCTGAAACTTGTTATTGGGTTGACCCATACATAGATCAAATTCCAGCAAAAATATGCACTTTCTCATAAAATTTTGCTAGAGCACAAGACTTGAGGGGAAGACACAAACAATAAATGAGTCTTGATATATTTTGATATTATATATTTATGCGATTGTATTGTTCTCCGTCCCTTTCAAGTCTAAATCCTAGCTCCGCGCTTTGATCATTTAGACTAGGTTAGAACATGGGTTAGTTAAAATTATGCCGAAAATGTAATGAATATGCTTCGGTTTAGATGCAAATCATTTGTTTTTGTTTTATCTAAATTTGAATGTAAGTTGTTTGGTTTGTTTAAATTTGCATCAAATATGACCAAATCTTTGCGACTAGCTTTTGATGGCCGGATCCCATGTCAGTGTTCGGACCCCTGCCTAGATTGGTCCGCACATGGATACGGTGTTCGATTTGTGGGTTGGCGTTGAACATGCCCTCACTTGTCAAGTGCTCCAAAGAACATCCTAGAAAGTTGTTTCTTAACAACTGCCCAGTGAAAATAGCTATAATATTTTTTGATATGACTATCCAAGGTCCCACCCCCTCTAGTGCTTAAAAACTCGATCCTAAAAATGAACAAATGGAAAGTTCCCTTGGGTACCATGGTAAAAAAATAGCTCCACTTTTACCACCAAATGGACAAATGGGAAGGACACATGGGGGCTCACCCTTGCCCTTAGCCTACCACTATTAGTCCAATAAGTCATCACATGTAGTTCAGAGTCTTGAGAGATCATGTGGAGGTTTCATTTCCATTTCAAAAGCATGTACCTATTCTTATATTTACAAGCTAAGCTAATCAGCTACCACATCATTTCAGAAGCATGTAACCATCATCCTTGTTTACATCATCGTCATCATCGTGACCATCATGGTCGTCGGTGTCGGACTCCGAGGGGCCACAAAGCATTCCTCCCGAGCGTGGGAAATAGATGAGCACCACGGGGAGCGTGCAAAGGAGGCTGGTGAGGCCGGTGTAGGAGATGGACTCCTCCACCGTGTACCTAGAGCTGTTGAAGAACAACCGGTTCGTCACGATCGCACCGACAGCCCCGCCGCTCGCCGTCATACCAGACACCACGCCCATCGACCTGCATCGTTTAATCCACAAATCCAATTTAACTAGATGATATATTTTAAATGACATTTAGTTGTATGAAACATGAATATTTTGATTAACAGTATGAGAATAAAAATTGAATATATGTATGATCTATTATACTCCCTGTGATCCAAATAAATTGACTCAACTTTAGTGCAACTTTAGTATAAAATTATACTAAAGCTCGTGAGGTAATTTGGATGGGAGGGAGTATCTGATTATTGTAGTCATAAAGATTTTTTGAATATAAATAGCATAATGTAGTGGAAATGACTAAGTCTTTTCTGTGCAACATTATATGTTGAGTGGACCTTTCACTTGCATAGTTGCACATCAAGGTGACATGTTTACATGCTAATACAAATGGATTAAGATGATCACTTAGTTATATGAGATTACCTGCTTATTGTGTGAGTACATAGAAAATTTGGTTGGTTTTTTTAGCAAGTTGTGTCATAATTAGCTGCATCATAATCTTAACTTAGTTGTTTTGTTTCTTAACTTGCGACCAAAGGAGACCCCTTATATTAGCTCTCTAGACGCACATGGTCTAAAACAAAACAGCGACTCCTTCATTGCCGGCCTCCACCCAAATGCATGGTACTCACCACACCTCAACACATATTAATACTTAATCTTTCAAACTAATTCTTCTCTTTCTTTTAGATTTTTTGTAGGGGTGGACCCCTCATCTCTTAATTATTAATTAAAATCGTACACATCAGTTTATACATAAAATTTTTAAGTAAGTCTTCGTAGATGTATCATTACTCTAAGCAACATGGAGCGTCTCTTTATGTGTATAAATGGGATTTCAACTAATTCTACCAGGAATCTCCGCGAGTTCCTATCTTTGAATAAACGCAAGAAAGCAACGTCGACGTCAGCGACACTGTGTTACTGCACACGGATTCTGTTTTAGATTCTTTTAGATCCACCGGACGTCGGCGCGAATCCTCCTAGCTAACTCGTGGCTGTGGGCGCTGTTAGCTAGTCAAGTACTCAACACCTTTCATCTTACGCTAGGTAGCTACCAGCTTCATCTTTTCATCCATGCATCGTCAACTTGCATAATTTTTTCCCTGTTTTGAGGTTGCTTAATTACCACATACACCATGTGGTCATCGTCGAATATATACATGTATATAAAAACGTAACTACTCCCTCCGTTTCTAAATATAAGTCTTTCTACAGATTCTACTAGAGAACTACATACGGATGTATATAGACATACTTTACATGTAGATTCATTCATTTTGCTTCGTATGTAGTCATCTAGTGAAATTTTTTAAAAGACTTATATTTAGGAACGGAGGGAGAGAGTATATATGTAAGTGTACCATGTAATATTTATACATAAAACGTTATAACCATAAATATTTCATAATTATAAACAAGCTAAATGCTAGTATAATATGTACTCCCTCCATTCCTAAATATAAGTCTTTTAAGACGTTTTACTAAAAGACTACATACGGATGTATATAGACATACTTTAGAATATAGATTCATTCATTTTGCTCCGTATGTAGTCATTTAATAAAATCTTTAAAAAGACTTATATTTATGAACGGAGGGAGTAGGTTGGTAAAGGATTAAGCGGAAAATTTCTTTACCTCTTGGAGACGAAGGGAACGATGCCGAAGGTAAGCCCTGATGCAGCCTGCACGAACGCCCCGCAGGCCACCATCACTGCCATCGTGGCCGCCAGCGACGGAGCCTCCGTGGCACCCATCCTGCCAACCAGAACGCAAAGGACCGCGCCGGTGCTTTGCACGGCCCATAGCGCCCACAGCCTCCCCCGCATACCGAAGCGCCTTCCCACCTCGTCGGACGCTACCCCTCCCGCCGGCCGCGCCACGGTGTTCATCACGCCGAAGCACGCTGCGGCGGCGCCGGCAGCCTCCATGGGCAGCCGGAACCGTCTGCGGAAGAAGTCGGCCGCCACGTTCTCCATGATGAGCTCCACGCCGTAGCAGTAGCCGTAGGTGAGCGCCAGCACCCACGCCCGATAGTCGCACACTCCCCCTCGCACCACCTTCCAGAAGCCCTCCCCTTTGCCGCCTTTGGCGCCTCCACCGTAGGCGCAGCCGCTCGGGAGATCGTATGGGAAGGCGAGCACGGCGAGGCCGGTGGTGATGAGCATTGCGCACGGGATAAGGTAGGCGACGCGCCACGCGACGGTGATGGGCACGCCGAGGCGGAGCACGATGAAGTCGTAGGCGAGCGGCATGACGACCTGCGCGGCGGCGCTGCCGACGTTGGCCCAGCCAGCGGCCACGGCGTTGGCGAGGCCGACGCCGGAGGGCGCGAAGATGCGGGACATCCAGTGCTGGTTGGCGACGAAGTTGGAGAGCGAGAGGCCCGCGCAGAAGCGCAGCGCGACGAAGCCCGCGGGCGAGGACGCGTACACGGCGGCGAGGGCGAGCGCGAGCGCGCAGACGAGGCTGGCGGCCCCCGACGCCCGGCGCGGGCCGAGGAGGTCGCAGGCGGGGCCCATGGCAAGGCGGCCGACGAGGGCGGCCGAGAGCGAGGCGACGGCGGCCGCGGAGGCGTCGGACGGCGCGAGGACGAGCGCCGGCCGCAGCGCCGGGAGGATGGGCGGCGCGGCGAAGGCGGCGAAGAAGCAGGCGAAGAGGGAGAGCCAGGCGAGGTGGAACGCCTGCGTGTGCGGCCGTGACAGCGCCAGCGGCCGCAGCTCCGTGGCGCGGCCGTCGGCGTCGACGCCGTGGGCGATGTCGGCCCAGTCGCTGTAGTAGTTATGTTCTTCGTCTACCTTCTTGGCCATGGTGACCGTAGCTTCTGCTTCGACCGAGCTAGGCACCGAGCAGCCAGGCACGCAGTCGCAGTGATGGATCGGTCAGTGTGTGATCGAACGATCTCTAGACCCTCTAGCTAGCCCGATCGACCTTGTAGTTGTAGTACTAGGCTGCTGCTAGCTAGCCAATGAGGCGAGGGGTTTAGATTTGGGTGGGCGTGTGTGTGGTTTAAATAGCGGGAAGGAAAGGAGAGGCCACGACGCGACCGGAGGGTGGGTGGCAGCTGGGAAGGTGGTGGAATGGAACGGGTTAACATGCAGGGCGCCGCATGCACGAGAGGAGAGGCTCCCGGGCGCCTCCAAGAGGGAGAACGATGATTAACGCGCTCTTAGCGTAGCAATCAGTCTAAAGCTTGGATGACAATGTGCCTATTTAGTGACGCCCGTCAGAGTCAGAAGCTATGAAAATTATAACGCGAAGGTAAAATCCATTTAACGTTTTTTATTAATTAAGTTATAAAAACTTCATAACGAAACGGCGGCTTAGAGCATCTACAAACCGGACCCCTCAAACTCGTTTCAAACGTCCGGCCAGGCCGTCCGGTTAGTGACCGGTCACAAAAATTCGACCAAAACAGCCCCTTATACCGGCCTCAAAGGAGAACAGCTCGGCCATCTACCCCTTGTCCCTCCCCCGCGTCGTTTCCGCGAGCAAGGGGGCCGGGGCTCCTCCCCCTCCCTCCTTCCAGCGCTCCCCCTCTCCCTCCCCTCCCCTCAACGCCGCGAGCACGCGCTGCCGGGCCCTGCCCGCATGGTGCAGGCGGCGGCGGGTCTGTCCTTCCCCGCGCGCGCGCTGCCCCTGCTCGGGCGATGGCGGCTGGCGGCGGTGCGCTTCGGCCGACATCGGTGTGGCCCGTTGGAGGCGGTGTCGTGGTGGCTCTCGACGCGGCGGCACGGCCGATGGTCGTGGGGCGGCGCTGGCAGACGGAGGCGCCCGCCAGACCCAGATATGGGCCCGTTTGGGCCCCATCTGGGTTTGGCCAGGCCAGTGGCTCGGTGCTCGACGCTCGGCGGTGCTGCTCCCTGGTGGTGGGGCGAGGCGGCGGCGGTCTGCGGTGGTGTTCACGTCATCGATCGGCGAGTTGCAGCGCGGGGATAGGGATTGTCCAAGCCCAAGTGGGCCCGACCGGGCTGTCGGGTCTGACAAGTCCTCGTCTCCGCGTCCGATCGACCCCTCATTGGCGATGGAGGTTGTCCCCTCCCCCCGATCGAGTTGTGGTCGCTCCCGTGGCCGTTATCTCCTTTACTCCTCCAGGCCTCGTGTTGGCAGCTCCAGTGAGATGGCGAGGGTGGTCCGATAATCGTGCTGGCACATACTGGTGGGCGGATGAGTGGGTGGTGCACGACGAAGTCTCTGGGATGGTGGTGGTGGTGGTTGTGGATCGGGAGAATTCCCTGGCGGCTTGCCGTCACCGACGTGGGCGTCGGGGATATTTCTCCTCCAATACCCTCCACGTACCGGGGGAAACCCTAGGATATGTTCGGGCAATGGTGGCGGCATCGTCGCATTCCTTCTTGGAGGTGTTGTTTGGTGTGCGACGCTTTGGAATGTTGGGACACGATGTTACTTCTCCGGCGGGTGCAGCATTTGCTGGTCTTCTTTTCCTTGTCAATTTGCCGGTGTCGGCATTTCTTTCTCTTTTATTTCTTTTATTTCTCTTTTGGGCTTGATTGCGTTGTGGCCCCAGCGACCTGGGTGTATCGGTTGGTTGCTTTATAATACAAAGCGGGGGGAAACCCTTTTTCGTCAAACCGGTCTCAAATGTCCGGGCTGACCGGCACCTTCCATTTTCAGCCCAAATACGGGGCGAATATGGACGAGCCCGGGTGCACCCAGGCTCGCCCGCCACATTGGACCCGATAGCCCGACCATATCTTAAATTACAACAAATCCCCTAAACCCTTCCTCCTCCTCCCGCCATCCTACAACATTTCCCACGCCCGACCCCTCGTCGCCCAGCACCCTTGTTCTCCATCCTCACCACCTGTACCGATCCGTCGTCGTGATGTCTTCCAGCTCGTCCACGACCGCCGTGACGGAGACGTAGTCCGCCTCGTCCGTTGGCGGCCCTTACTCTCCTTCGTCTTGCAAGCCGGGGAACATCGCCCGTAAGATGCGCCATCGTCGGCAGCGACAAAGGGAGGCAGAATTGGTGGTGCAGGTACATGCGACATCGTCGATGAGATATATCCCTCGGCGTGCCATGATCCCTGCACCCCATCCATGCAAGAGCTGGTGCGGATTGTGCCGGCTGGCACAGTCGAGACCGAGGAGGATGAGACGGCCGTCTGGACGCTTCCAGAGAGCTTTCCGGCCATGCAGCAACCGTCGGTCCACGAATGTGACTCCCCGCACCTCGTTCGGGAGCGGGTGAGCACGGGCACCTGTCGGGGAACGTTGCATGGGAACCAAAAAATTTCCTACGCAGACGGAGACCTATCATGGTGATGTCCATCTACGAGAGGAGATTTGGATCTACGTACCCTTGTAGATCGCACAGCAGGAAGCGTTAAGAAACGCGGTTGATGTAGTGGAACGTCTTCACGTCCCTCGATCCGCCCCACGAACCGTCCCGCGATCCGTCCCACGATCCGCTCCGATCTAGCGCCGAACGGACGACACATCCGCGTTCAGCACACGTACATCCTGACGATGATCTCGGCCTTCTTGATCCAGCAAGGAAGGCGGAGAAGTAGATGAGTTCTCCGGCAGCATGACGGCGCTCCGGTGGTGGTGATGATCTACTCCTCCAGGGCTCCGCCTGAGCTCCGCAGAAATACGATCTAGAGGTAGAACTATGTGGTCTAGGGTTGAGATGCACGTGGCAAAAGTTGTCTCAAATTAGCCCTAAAAGACCACTATATACAGGAGGGAGGGGGAGGAGGCTTAGCCCTCAAGGGGTGCGCCAGCCAAGGGAGAGGTGGACTCCCACCTCAATTCGGTTTGGTGGAAGGAGTCCACTCCTTCATTCCCACCTCCCCATTTTCCTTTCCCCTTTTTCTTTTCTTTGCTATTTTTTTTGTGGCGCCATGGGCCCCTTGGGCTGACTCCACCAGCCCACTAGGGACTTGTGGCGCCACCCTATGGCCTTGGACTCACTCTCGGGTGGGTGGGCCCCTCCCGGTGAACTGCCGGAACCCATTCGTCACTCCCGGTACACTGCCGGAATTGCCCGAAACTTCCCGGTAACCAAATGAAACCATCCTATATATCAATCTTCGTTTCTGGACCATTCTGGAAACCCTCGTGACGTCCGTGATCTCATCCGGGACTCCGAACAACATTCGGTAACGACGCATATAACTCAACTATACTAAAACAGCGCCGAACCTTAAGTGTGCAGACCCTGTGGGTTCGAGAACTATGTAGACATGACACGAGGCACTCCTCGGTCAATATCCAATAGCGGGACCTGGATGCCCATATTGGATCCTACATATTCTCCGAAGATCTTACCGGTTGAACCTCGGTGCCAAGGATTCATATAATCCCGTATGTCATTCACTTTGTCCTTCGGTATGTTACTTGCCCGAGATTTGATCGTCGGTATCCGCACAACTATTTCAATCTTGTTACCGGCAAGTCTCTTTACTCGTTTTGTAATACAAGATCCCGTGACTTACACTTAGTCACATTGCTTGCACGGCTTGTGTGTGATCTTGTATTACCGAGTGGGCCCCGAGATACCTCTCCGTCACACGGAGTGACAAATCCCAGTCTTGATCCATACTAACTCAACGGACACCTTCGGAGATACCTGTAGAGCACCTTTATAGTCACCCAGTTACGTTGTGACGTTTGATACACACAAGGTATTCCTCCGGTGCCAGTGAGTTATATGATCTCATGGTCATAGGAATAAATACTTGACACGCAGAAAACAGTAGCAATAAAACGACACGATCAATATGCTACGTTAATAGTTTGGGTCTAGTCCATCACATGATTCTCCTAATGATGTGATCCAGTTATCAAGCAACAACACTTTGCACATAGTCAGAAAACCTTGACTATCCTTGATCAACTAGCTAGCCAACTAGAGGCTTGCTAGGGACATTGTTTTGTCTATGTATCCACACATGTACCTATATTTTCATTCAATACAATTATAGCATGGATAATAAACGATTATCATGAACAAAGAAATATAACAATAACTAATTTATTATTGCCTCTAGGGCATATTTCCAACAGTGTCCCACTTGCACTAGAGTGAATAATGTAGTTCACATCACCATGTGATTTGAACGAATCCAACACCCATACAATTCTGGGGTTTGCTCACGTCTTGCTCGTGAGAGAGGTTTTACTCAACGGTTCTGAATCTTTGAGATCCGTGTGTTCTTTACAAATCTTTATGCCATCTTATAGATGCTCCTGCTACGTGCTATTCGGAAATACTCCAACTATCTACTCTACTATACGAATCAGTTTTACTACTCAGAGTTATTCGGATTAGTGTCAAAGCTTGCATCAACGTAACCCCTTACGACGAACTCTTTAATCACCTCCATAATCGAGAAAAATTCCTTAGTCCACTAGTTACTAAGGATAACTTTGACCGTTGTTCTAGTGATTCTATCCTGGATCACTTTTTGTACCCCTTGACAGACTCATGGCAAGGCACACATTAGGTGCGGCACATAGCATGACATACTTTAGAGTCTACGGCTAAGGCATAGGGGACGACCTTCGTCCTTTCTCTTTCTTCTGCCGTGGTCGGGCTTTTGAGTCTTACTCAAATTCACACGTTACAACACAGCTAAGAACTCCTTCTTTGCTGATCTATTTTGAACTCCTTCAAAAACTTGTCAAGGCATGCATTTCATAAGAAAGTTATGTTTAGCATTTTGATCTATCTCCATAGATCTTGATGCTTAATGTTCAAGTAGCTCTATCCAGGTCTTCCTTTGAAAACCCCCGTTCAAACAACCTTTATGATTTGCAGAAATTCTACATTACTTCCGATCAACAATATGTCAACCACATATACTTATCAGAAATTCTATAGTGCTCCCACTCACTTCTCTGGAAATACAAGTTTCTCATAAACCTTGTACAAACCCAAAATCTTTGATCATCTCATCAAAGCGTACATTCCAACTCTGAGATGCTTGCACCAGTCCATAGAAGGATCGCTGGAGCTTGCATACTTGTTAGTATCTTTAGGATCGACAAAACATTCTGGTTGTATCACATACAACCTTTCCTCAAAGAAACCGTTGAGGAAACAATGTTTTGGCATCCTATGTGCAATATTTCATAAATAATGCAACAACTACTAACATAATTCCAACATACTTTTAGCATCACTACGAGTGAGAAAGTCTCATCATAGTCAACTCTTTGAACTTGTCGGAAACATCTTTGCGATAAGCCGAGCTTTTCTTAATGGTGACTTTTCACCATCATCGTTTGTCTTTCTTTAAAGATCCATCTTTACTTAATAGTCATACGACCATCAAGTAGTTCTTCCGAAGTCTATAATTTGGTTTCATACATGAATCCTCTCTCGGATTTCATGGCCTCCGGCCATTTGTCGGAATCCGGGCCCACCATCGCTTCTCCATAGCTCGTAGGTTCATTGTTGTTCAACAACATGACCTCCACGACAAGATTACCGTACTACTCTGTAGTAGTACGCGACCTTGTAGACCTACGAGGTTTGTAGTAACTTGATCCGAAGCTCAATGATCACCATCATCAGTTTCCACTTCAACTCGTGTAGGCGCCACACGAACAACTTCCTGCGCCCTGCTACACACTGGTTGAAGTGACGGTTCACTAACCTCATCAAGTTTTACCACTCTCCGACTCAATTCTTTTGAGAGAAACCTTTCCTCGAGAAAGGACCCGTTTCTAGAAACAAACACTTTGTCTCCGGATCTGAGATAGGAGATGTACCCAACTGTTTTGGATATCATATGAAGATGCATTTATCACCTTTGGGTTCGAGCTTATCACACTGAAACTTTTTCACATAAGCGTCGCAGCACCAAACTTTTGAGAAACGACAGCTTAGGTTTCTCCAAACCATAGTCTATATTGTGTCATCTCAATGGAAATACGTGGTGCCCTATTTAAAGTGAATGCGGTTGTCTCTAATGCATAACCCATAAACGATAGTGGTAATTCGATAAGAGACATCATAGTATGCACCATATCAAATAGGGCGTGACTATGACGTTCGGATACACCATCACACTATGGTGTTCTAGGTGGCATGAACTGCGAAACAATTTCCACATTGTCTTTAACTGTGTACCAAAACTCACAACTCAGATATTCATCTCTATGATCATATCATAGACAGTTTATCCTCTTGTCACGATGATCTTCACTCTGAAATAGCTTTGAACTTATCAATATTTCAGACTTGTGATTCATCAAGTAAATACTCCTATATCTACTCAAATCATCAGTGAAGTAAGAACATAACGATATCCACTACGTGCCTCAGCACTCATTGGACTGCACACATCAAAAATGTATTGCATCCAACAAGTTACTTTCTTGTTCCATGTGGTATGATTGTGCATGTCTCAAGTGATTCAAAATCAAGTGAGTCCAAACGATCCATCTGCATGGAGTTTCTTCATGCGTTTATACCAACATGTATGGTTTGCATGTCTCAAAGTTTCAAAAATGAGTGAGTACAAAGATCCATCAGCATGGAGCTTCTTCATCATTTTACACCAACATGAATCAAGCGGCAGTGCCACAAATAAGTGGTACTATCATTATTACTTTGTATCTTTTGGCACCAATATTATGAACATGTGTAACACTACGATCGAGATTCAATAAACCATTGAAGGTAATTATTCAAGCAAATAGAATAACCATTATTCTCTTTAAATGAATAATCGTATTGCAATAAACACGATCCAATCATGTTCATGCTCAACACAAACACCAAATAACAATTATTTAGGTTTAACACCAATCCCGATGGTAGAGGGAGCGTGCGATGTTTGTTCACATCAACCTTGGAAACACTTCCAACACTTATCGTCACCTCGCCTTTAGCTAGTCTCCGTTTATTCTGTAGCTTTTATTTCGAGTTACTAATCATTTAGAAATCGAACCGGTATCTAATACCCTCCTTCTACTAGGAGTACTAGTAAAGTACACATCAATATCATGTATATAAAATATACTTCTGTTGACTTCGTCAGTCTTCTCATCTACCAAGTATCTAGGGTAGCTCCGCCTCAATGATCGTTCCCCTCATAACAGAAGCACTTAGTCTCGGGTTTGGATTCAATATTGGGTTTCTTCATTAGAGCAGCAACTGGTTTGCCGTTTCATGAAGTATCCCTTCTAGCCCTTGTCCTTCTTGAAACTAGTGGTTTTACTAACCATCAACAATTGATGCTCCTTCTTGATTTCTACTTTTGCAGTGTCAAACATTGCGAATTGCTCAAGGATCATCACGAAGCTCTAGCAGCTCAGTGGTAGTGACTTTGGAGAACCATCACTATCTCATCTGGAAGATTAACTCCCACTTGATTCAGGCAATTGTTGTACTCAGAGAATCTGAGAACATGCTCAACGATTGAGCATTTCTCCTTTACTTTGTAGACAAAGAATATTTTCGGAGGTCTTATACCTCTCAACAAGGGCACAAGCATGAAATCTCAATTTCATCTCTTAGAACATCTCTTATGTTCCGTGATGTTTCAAAACATCTTCGGCACCTTTCTTCTAAGCCATTAAGTATTACGCACTGAACTATCACGTAGTCATCAAAAAACGTGTATGTCATATGTTCGCAACATCCATAGACAACGCTCGAGGTGCAGCACACTGAGTGGTGCATTAAGGACATAAGCCTTCTGCGTAGCAATGAGGACAATCCTCAATTTTACGGACTCAGTCCGCAAAGTTGCTACTATCATCTTTCAACTAAGTTTTCTCTAGGAACATATAAAAAATAGTAGAGCTATAGCGCAAGCTACATCATAATTCGCAAATACCTTTTGACTATGTTCATGATAATTAGAGTTTAACTAATCAAATTACTAACAAACTCCCACTCAAAAAGTACATCTCCCTAGTCATTTGAGTGGTACATGATCCAAATTCACTAACTCAAGTCCGATCATCACGTGAGTTGAGAATAGTTTCAGTGGTAAGCATCTCTATGCTAATCATATCAACTATGTGATTCATGCTCGACCTTTCGGTCTCATGTGTTCCGACGCCATGTCTCCACATACTAGGCTCGTCAAGTTTAACCCGAGTGTTCCGCGTGTGCAGCTGTTTTGCACCCGTTGTATGTGAACATTGAGTCTATCACACCGGATCATCACGTGGTGTCTCGAAATGATGAACTGTCGCAACGTTGCACAGTCGGGGAGAACACAATTTCATCTAAAATTTTTAGTGAGAGATCACCTTATAATGCTACCGTCGTTCTAAGCAAAATAAGGTGCATAAAAGGATTAACATCACATGCAATTCATAAGTGACATGATATGGCCATCATCTTGTGCTTCTTGATCTCCATCACCAAAGCACCGGCATGATCTTCTTGTCACCGGCGCCACACCATGATCTCCATCATCATGATCTCCATCAATGTGTCGCCATCGAGGTTGTCATGCTATCTATGCTATTACTACTAAAGCTATGACCTAGCAATATAGTAAACACATATGCAAACACAAACGTTAGTTTAAAGACAACCCTATGGCTCCTGCCGGTAGCCGTAGCATCGACGTGCAAGTCGATATTAACTATTACAACATGATCATGTCATACATCCAATATATCACATCACGTCATTGGCCATATCATATCACAAGCATACCCTGCAAAAAACAAGTTAGACGTCCTCTAATTTGTTGTTGCATGTTTTACGTGGCTACTGTGGGTATCTAGTATGATCGCATCTTACTTACGCAAAAACCACAATGGAGGTGTGCAAATTGCTATTTCACCTCTCCAAGGACCGCCTCGGTCAAAACCAATTCAACTAAAGTTGAAGAAACACGCACCCGCCAGTCATCTTTATGCAACAAGGTTGCATGTTAATCGATGAAACCAGTCTCTCGTAAGCGTACGAGTTATGTCGGTCCGGGACGCTTCAATCCAACAATATCGCTAAATCGAGAAAACACTAAGGAGGGGAGCAAATCGAACATCACTGTCCATAAAACCTTTTGTGTTCTACTCGAGATAACATCTACGCATTAACTGTTGGGGAACGTCGCATGGGAAACAAAAAATTTCCTACGCGCACGAAGACCTATCATGGTGATGTCCATCTACAAGAGGGGATGAGTGATCTACGTACCCTTGTAGACCGTACAGCAGAAGCGTTAGTGAACGCGGTTGATGTAGTGGAACGTCCTCACGTCCCTCGATCCGCCCCGTGAACAATCCCGCGATCAGTCCCACGATCTAGTACCGAACGGACGGCACCTCCGCGTTCAGCACACGTACAGCTCGACGATGATCTCGGCCTTCTTGATCTAGCAAGAGAGACGGAGAGGTAGAAGAGTTCTCCGGCAGCGTGACGGCGCTCCGGAGGTTGTTGATGACCTTGTCTCAGCAGGGCTCCGCCCGAGCTCCGCAGAAACGCGATCTAGAGGAAAAACCGTGGAGGTATGTGGTCGGGCTGCCGTGGAAAAGTCGTCTCAAATCAGCCCTAAAACCTCCGTATATATAGGTGGGAGGGAGGGGACCTTGCCTTGGGGCTCAAGGAGCCCCAAGGGGGTCGGCCGAGTCCAAGGGGGAAGGCTCCCCCCCCCAAACCGAGTTGGACTTGGTTTGGTGGGTGGGAGTCCTTCCTTCCCTTCCCACCTCCTCTTTTTTTTTCTTTTCTCTTTGATTTTATTTCCTAGGCGCATAGGGCCCTTTTGGGCTGTCCCACCAGCCCACTAAGGGCTGGTGTGCCACCCTCAAGGCTTATGGGATTCCCCGGGGTGGGTTGCCCCCCCCCCCCCGGTGAACTCCCGGAACCCATTCGTCATTCCCGGTACATTCCCGGTAACTCCGAAAACCTTCCGGTAATCAAATGAGGTCATCCTATATATCAATCTTCATTTCCGGACCATTCCGGAAACCCTCGTGACGTCCGTGATCTCATCCGGACTCCAAACAACATTAGGTAACCAACCATATAACTCAAATACGCATAAAACAACGTCGAACCTTAAGTGTGCAGACCCTGCGGGTTCGAGAACTATGTAGACATGACCCGAGAGACTCCTCGGTCAATATCCAATAGCGGGACCTGGATGCCCATATTGGATCCTACATATTCTACGAAGATCTTATCGTTTGAACCTCAGTGCCAAGGATTCATCTAATCCCGTATGTCATTCCCTTTGTCCTTCGGTATGTTACTTGCCCGAGATTCGATCGTCAGTATCCGCATACCTATTTCAATCTCGTTTACCGGCAAGTCTCTTTACTCGTTCCGTAATACAAGATCCCACAACTTACAATAAGTCACATTGCTTGCAAGGCTTGTGTGTGATGTTGTATTACCGAGTGGGCCCCGAGATACCTCTCCGTCACACGGAGTGACAAATCCCAGTCTTGATCCATACTAACTCAACTAACACCTTCGGAGATACCTGTAGAGCATCTTTATAGTCACCCAGTTACGTTGCGACGTTTGATACACACAAAGCATTCCTCCGGTGTCAGTGAGTTATATGATCTCATGGTCATAGGAATAAATACTTGACACGCAGAAAACAGTAGCAACAAAATGACACGATCAACATGCTACGTCTATTAGTTTGGGTCTAGTCCATCACGTGATTCTCCTAATGACGTGATCTAGTTATCAAGCAACAATACCTTGTTCATAATCAGAAGACACTGACTATCTTTGATCAACTGGCTAGCCAACTAGAGGCTTGCTAGGCACGGTGTTTTGTCTATGTATCCACACATGTAAATGAGTCTTCATTCAATACAATTATAGCATGGATGATAAATAACTATCTTGATACAGGAATTATAATAATAACTATATTTATTATTGCCTCTAGGGCATAATTCCAACAGTCTCCCACTTGCACTAGAGTCAATAATCTAGCCCTCACATCATCATGCGAATTACATTGTAATAAATCTAACACCCATACAGTTCTGGTGTTGATCATGCTTTGGCCGTGGAAGAGGTTTAGTCAGCGGGTCTGCTACATTCAGATCCGTGTGCACTTTGCATAAATATACGTCCTCTCCCTCGACGTAGTCGCGGATGAGGTTGAAGCGTCGTTTGATGTGTCTGGTCTTCTTGTGAAACCGTGGTTCCTTTGCTAAGGCAATGGCACCCGTGTTGTCACAGAACAAGGTTATTGGATTCAGTGTGCTTGGCACCACTCCAAGATCCGTCATGAACTGCTTCATCCAGACACCCTCCTTAGCCGCCTCCGAGGCAGCCATGTATTCCGCTTCACATGTAGAATCTGCTACGACGCTTTGCTTGGAACTGCACCAGCTTACCGCACCCCCATTAAGAATAAATACGTATCCGGTTTGTGACTTAGAGTCGTCCGGATCTGTGTCAAAGCTTGCATCGACGTAACCTTTTACGGCGAGCTCTTCGTCACCTCCATATACGAGAAACATCTCCTTAGTCATTTTCAGGTACTTCAGGATATTCTTGACCGCCGTCCAGTGATCCACTCCTGGATTACTCTGGAACCTACCCGCCTAACTTATGGCCAGGCTAACATCTGGTCTAGTGCACAGCATTGCATACATGATAGAACCTATGGCTGAAGCATAGGGGACGGAGCGCATATGCTCTCTATCTTCATCAGTTGCTGGGCACTGAGTCTTACTCAATTTCGTACCTTGTAAAACTGGCAAGAACCCTTTCTTGGACTGTTCCATTTTGAACCTCTTCAAAACTTTATCAAGGTATGTGCTTTGTGAAAGTCCTATCAGGCGTTTTGATCTATCCCTATAGATCTTAATGCCTAGAATGTAAGCAGCTTCTCCTAGGTCCTTCATAGAGAAACTTTTATTCAAGTAATCCATTATGCTCTCTAAAAACTCCACGTTGTTTCCAATCAGCAATATGTCATCCACATATAATATTAGAAACGCCACAGAGCTCCCACTCACTTTCTTGTAAATACAAGATTCTCCAACCACTTGTATAAACCCAAATGCTTTGATCACCTCATCAAAGCGTTTGTTCCAACTCCGAGATGCTTGCACCAGTCCATAAATGGATCGCTGGAGCTTGCACACCTTGTTAGCATTCTTAGGATCGACAAAACCTTTGGGTTGCATCATATACAATTCTTCCTTAAGGAAACCGTGAAGGAACGCCGTCTTGACATCCATCTGCCAGATTTCATAATCGAAAAATGCAGCTATTGCTAACATGATCCTGACGGACTTAAGCATCGCTACGGGTGAGAATGTCTCATCGTAGTCAACTCCTTGAACTTGTGAAAAACCCTTTGCCACAAGTCGAGCTTTATAAACGGTCACATTGCCGTCAGCGTCCGTCTTCCTCTTAAAGATCCATTTGTTCTGAATAGCCTTGCGGCCTTCAGGCAGTACTTCCAAAGTCCACACTTTGTTCTCATACATGGATCCTATCTCGGACTTCATGGCTTCTAGCCATTTGTTGGAATCTGGGCCCACCATTGCTTCTTCATAATTTGCAGGTTCATTGTTGTCCAACAACATGATTGACAAGACGGGATTACCGTACCACTCTGGAGCAGCACGTGGTCTCGTCGACCTGCGTGGTTCGACAGAAACATGAACCGGAGTTTCATGATCATCATCATTAACTTCCTCCTCAACCGGCGTCGCAATGACAGAGGTTTCCCCTTGCCCTGCGCCACCATCCAGAGGGATGAGAGGTTCGACAACCTCCTCAAGTTCTATCTTCCTCCCACTCAATTCTCTCGAGAGAAACTCCTTCTCGAGAAAAGCTCCGTTTTTAGCGACAAACACTTTGCCCTCGGATTTGAGATAGAAGGTGTACCCAACTGTTTCTTTTGGGTAACCTATGAAGACGCACTTTTCCGCTTTGGGTTCCAGCTTTTCAGGCTGAAGCTTTTTGACATAAGCATCACATCCCCAAACTTTAAGAAACGACAACTTTGGCCTTTTGCCATACCACAGTCGTATGGTGTCGTCTCAACGGATTTTGATGGTGCCCTATTTAAAGTGAATGCAACTGTTTCTAATGCATAACCCCAAAAAGATAACGGCAAATCGGTAAGAGACATCATAGATCGCACCATCTCTAATAAAGTACGATTACGACGTTCGGACACACCATTACGCTGTGGTGTTCCAGGCGGTGTCAACTGTGAAACAATTCCACATTGTCTTAAGTGAGCACCAAACTCGAAACTCAGATATTCACCCCCACGATCAGACCGTAGGAACTTGATCTTCTTGTTACGGTGATTTTCCACTTCACTCTGAAATTGCTTCAACTTTTCAAATGTTTCAGACTTGTGCTTCATCCAGTAGACATAACCATATCTACTCAAATCGTCAGTGAAGGTGAGAAAATAACGATATCCGCCGCGCGCCTCTACGCTCATCGGACCACACACATCGGTATGTATGATTTCCAACAAGTCACTTGCACGCTCCATAGTTCCGGAGAATGGAGTCTTAGTCATCTTGCCCATGAGGCATGGTTCGCACGTGTCAAGTGAATCAAAGTCAAGTGACTCCAAAAGTCCATCAGCATGGAGTTTCTTCATGCGCTTTACACCAATATGACCTAAGCGGCAGTGCCACAAAAATATGGCGCTATCATTGTTAACTCTAACTCTTTTGGTCTCAATGTTATGTATATGTGTATCGCTATCAAGATTCAATATGAACAATCCTCTCACATTAGGTGCATGACCATAAAAGATGTTACTCATAGAAATAGAACAACCATTATTCTCTGACTTAAAAGAGTAACCGTCTCGCAATAAACAAGATCCAGATATAATGTTCATGCTCAACGCAGGCACTAAATAACAATGATTTAAGTTCATCACTAATCCTGATGGTAACTGAAGTGAAACTGTGCCGACGGCGATTGCATCAACCTTGGAACCATTTCCTACACGCATCGTCACTTCATCTTTCGCCAGCCTTCGTCTATTCCGCAGTTCCTGTTTCGAGTTGCAAATATGAGCAACAGAACCGGTATCGAATACCCAGGCACTACTACGAGAGCC
Organism: Hordeum vulgare subsp. vulgare; assembly: GCF_904849725.1. Classification (NCBI taxonomy): domain Eukaryota; kingdom Viridiplantae; phylum Streptophyta; class Magnoliopsida; order Poales; family Poaceae; genus Hordeum; species Hordeum vulgare. The sequence goes on along the minus strand of NC_058524.1, from coordinate 573,432,583 downwards.
GGTTAAGTACACATCAATAACATGTATATCAAATATACCTGATTTTTCTTTGGCCGCCTTCTTATCAGCCAGATACTTGGGGCAGTTGCGCTTCCAGTGACCCATACCCTTGCAATAGTAGCACTCTGTTTCACGCTTAGGTCCAGCTTTGGGTTTCTTCGTCGGATTGGCAACATGCTTGCCGCTCTTCTTTGAATTACCCTTCTTGCCTTTGCCGTTTCTCTTGAAACTAGTGGTCTTATTCACCATCAACACTTGATGTTCTTTACGGAGTTCAGACTCTGCGACTTTCAGCATCGCAAACAACTCGCCGGGTGACTTGTTCATCCCTTGCATGTTGTAGTTCAACACAAAGCCTTTATAGCTTGGCGGCAGTGATTGAAGGATTCTGTCAGTGATAGCCTCTTGCGGGAGTTCAATCCCCAGCTCAGCTAGACGGTTTGAGTACCCAGACATTTTGAGCACATGTTCACTGACAGACGAGTTCTCCTCCATTTTGCAAGCATAGAATTTATCGGAGGTCTCGTACCTCTCGATCCGGGCGTTCTTCTGAAAGATGAACTTCAACTCCTGGAACATCTCAAATGCTCCATGACGCTCAAAGCGACGTTGAAGTCCCGGTTCTAAGCCATACAAAACTGCACATTGAACTACTGAGTAGTCCTCCTTACGTGCTAACCAAGCGTTCTTAACATCCTGATCAGCCGTAGCGGGTGGTTCATCTCCTAGCGCAGCATTAAGGACATAATCCTTCTTCCCAGCTTGTAAGATTAGCTTAAGATTATGAGCCCAGTCTACAAAGTTGCTTCCATCATCTTTCAACTTAGCTTTCTCTAGGAACGTATTAAACTTCAGGGTGACAGTCGCGTGAGCCATGATCTACAACACAAATATATTCAAAGTGGACTTAGACTATGTTCAAGATAATTAGAGTTTAACTTAATCAAATTATTTGCTAAACTCCCACTCAAAAAGTACATCTCTCTAGTCATTTTAGTGGTTCATGATCCACTTACACTAGCTCAAGTCCGATCATCACGTGAGTTGAGTATTGTTTCAGTGGTAAGCATCCCTATGCTGATCATATCATCTATATGATTCATGATCGACCTTTCGGTCTCATATGTTCCGAGGCCATGTCTGCACATGCTAGGCTCGTCAAGCTTAACCCGAGTGTTCCGCGTGCGCAACTGTTTTGCACCCGTTGTATGTGAACGTTGAGTCTATCACACCCGATCATCACGTGGTGTCTCGAAACGACGAACTGTAGCAACGGTGCACAGTCGGGGAGAACACAATTTCGTCTTGAAATTTTAGTGAGAGATCACCTCATAATGCTACCATCGTTCTAAGCAAAATAAGGTGCATAAAAGGATTAACATCACATGCAATTCATAAGTGACATGATATGGCCATCATCACGTGCTTCTTGATCTCCATCACCAAAGCACCGGCACGATCTTCTTGTCACTGGCGCCACACCATGGTCTCCATCAACGTGTTGCCATCGGGGTTGTCGTGCTACTCATGCTATTACTACTAAAGCTACATCCTAGCAAAATAGTAAACGCATCTGCAAGCACAAACGTTAGTATAAAGACAACCCTATGGCTCCTGCCGATTGCCGTACCATCGACGTGCAAGTCGATATTTTCTATTACAACATGATCATCTCATACATCCAATATATCACATCACATCGTTGGCCATATCACATCACAAGCATACCCTGCAAAAACAAGTTAGACGTCCTCTAATTTTGTTGTTGCATGTTTTACGTGGTGACCATGGGTATCTAGTAGGATCGCATCCTACTTACGCAAACACCACAACGGAGATATATGAGTTGCTATTTAACCTCATCCAAGGACCTCCTCGGTCAAATCCGATTCAACTAAAGTTGGAGAAACTGACACTTGCCAGTCATCTTTGAGCAACGGGGTTACTCATAGCGATGAAACCAGTCTCTCGTAAGCGTACGAGTAATGTCGGTCCAAGCCGCTTCAATCCAACAATACCGCGGAATCAAGAAAACACTAAGGAGGGCAGCAAAACGCACATCACCTCCCACAAAAACTTTTGTGTTCTACTCGAGAAGACATCTACGCATGAACCTAGCTCATGATGCCACTGTTGGGGAACGTCGCATGGGAAACAAAAAATTTCCTACGCGAACGAAGACCTATCATGGTGATGTCCATCTACAAGAGGGGATGAGTGATCTACGTACCATTGTAGACCGTACAGCAGAAGCGTTAGTGAACGCGGTTGATGTAGTGGAACGTCCTCACGTCCCTCGATCCGCCCCGCGAGCAATCCCGCGATCAGTCCCACGATCTAGTACCGAACGGACGGCACCTCCGCGTTCAGCACACGTACAGCTCGACGATGATCTCGGCCTTCTTGATCCAGCAAGAGAGACTGAGAGGTAGAAGAGTTCTCCGGCAGCGTGACGGCGCTCCGGAGGTTGGTGATGACCTTGTCTCAGCAGGGCTCCGCCCGAGCTCCGCAGAAACGCGATCTAGAGGAAAAACCGTGGAGGTATGTGGTCGGGCTGCCGTGGAAAAGTCGTCTCAAATCAGCCCTAAAACCTCCGTATATATAGGTGGGAGGGAGGGGACCTTACCTTGGGGCTCAAGGAGCCCCAAGGGGGTCGGCCGAGTCCAAGGGGGAAGGCTCCCCCCCCCAAACCGAGTTGGACTTGGTTTGGTGGGTGGGAGTCATTCCTTCCCTTCCCACCTCCTCTTTTTTTTTCTCTTTGATTTTCTTTCCTAGGCGCATAGGGCCCTTTTGGGCTGTCCCACCAGCCCACTAAGGGCTGGTGTGCCACCCTCAAGGCATATGGGCTTCCCCGGGGTGGGTTGCCCCCCCCCCCCCCCGGTGAACTCCCAGAACCCATTCGTCATTCCCGGTACATTCCCGGTAACTCCGAAAACCTTCCGGTAATCAAATGAGGTCATCCTATATATCAATCTTCGTTTCCAGACCATTCCGGAAACCCTCGTGACGTCCATAATCTCATCCGGGACTCCGAACAACATTCGGTAACCAACCATATAACTCAAATACGCATAAAACAACGTCGAACCTTAAGTGTGCAGACCCTGCGGGTTCGAGAACTATGTAGACATGACCCGAGAGACTCCTCGGTCAATATCCAATAGCGGGACCTGGATGCCCATATTGGATCCTACATATTCTACGAAGATCTTATCGTTTGAACCTCAGTGACAAGGATTCATATAATCCCGTATGTCATTCCCTTTGTCCTTCGATATGTTACTTGCCCGAGATTCGATCGTCAGTATCCGCATACCTATTTCAATCTCGTTTACCGGCAAGTCTCTTTACTCGTTCCGTAATACAAGATCCCGCAACTTACAATAAGTTACATTGCTTGCAAGGCTTGTGTGTGATGTTGTATTACCGAGTTGGCCCCGAGATACCTCTCTGTCACACGGAGTGACAAATCCCAGTCTTGATCCATACTAACTCAACTAACACCTTCGGAGATACCTGTAGAGCATCTTTATAGTCACCCAGTTACGTTGCGACGTTTGATACACACAAAGCATTCCTCCGGTGTTAGTGAGTTATATGATCTCATGGTCATAGGAATAAATACTTGACACGCAGAAAACAGTAGCAACAAAATGACACGATCAACATGCTACGTCTATTAGTTTGGGTCTAGTCCATCACGTGATTCTCCTAATGACGTGATCTAGTTATCAAGCAACAACACCTTGTTCATAATCAGAAGACACTGACTATCTTTGATCAACTGGCTAGCCAACTAGAGGCTTGCTAGGGACGGTGTTTTGTCTATGTATCCACACATGTAAATGAGTCTTCATTCAATACAAATATAGCATGGATAATAAACGATTATCTTGATACAGGAATTATAATAATAACTATATTTATTATTGCCTCTAGGGCATAATTCCAACATTAACCTAGCTCATGATGCCACTGTTGGGGAACGTTGCATGGGAAACAAAAAAATTCCTACGCACACGAAGACCTATCATGGTGATGTCCATCTATGAGAGGAGATTTGGATCTACGTATCCTTGTAGATCGCACAGCAGGAAGCGTTAAGAAACACGGTTGATGTAGTGGAACGTCTTCACGTCCCTCGATCCACCCCACCAACCGTCCCACGAATCGTCCCGCAATCCGTCCCACGATCCATTCCGATCTAGCGCCGAACGGACGGCACCTCCGCGTTCAGCACATATACAACTTGATGATGATCTCGGCCGTCTTGATCCAGCAAGCAAGACGGAGAAGTAGATGAGTTCTCTGGCAGCGTGACAGCGCTCCGGCAGTGGTGATGATCTACTCCTGCAGGGCTCCGCCCGAGCTCCGCAGAAATCCGATCTAGAGGTAGAACTATGTGGTCTATGGTTGAGATGCACGTGGCAAAAGTTGTCTCAAATCAGCCCGAAAAGACCACTATATATAGGAGGGAGGGGGAGGAGGTTTGCCTTGAGGGCCAAGCCCTCAAGGGGTGCGCCGGCAAAGGGAGAGGTGGACTCCCACCTCAATTCAGTTTGGGGAAAGGAGTCCACTCCTTCCTTCCCACCTCCCCTTTTTCCTTTTCCCTTTTTCTTTTCTTTGGTATTTTCTTATGTGGCGCCATGGGCCCCTTGGGCTGACTCCACCAGCCCACTAGGGACTTGTGGCGCCACCCTATGGCCTTGGTCTCACTCCCGGGTGGGTGGGCCCCTCCCGATGAACTGCCGGAACCCATTCGTCACTCCCGGTACACTGCCGGAATTGCCCGAAACTTTCGGGTAACCAAATGAAACCATCCTACATATCAATCTTTGTTTCTGGACCATTCCGGAAACCCTCGTGACGTCCGTGATCTCATCCGGGACTCCGAACAACATTCGGTAACCACGCATATAACTCAACTATAATAAAACATCGCCGAATCTTAAGTGTGCAGACCCTGCAGGTTCGAGAACTATGTAGACATGACCCGAGGCACTCCTCGGTCAATATCCAATAGCGGGACCTGGATGCCCATATTGGATCCTACATATTCTCCGAAGATCTTATCGGTTGAACCTCGGTGCCAAGGATTCATATAATCACGTATGTCATTCCCTTTGTCCTTCGGTATGTTACTTTCCCGAGATTTGATCGTCGGTATCCGCACAACTATTTCAATCTCGTTACCGGCAAGTCTCTTTACTCGTTCTGTAATACAAGATCCCGTGACTTACACTTAGTCACATTGCTTGCAAGGCTTGTGTGTGATGTTGTATTACCGAGTGGGCCCCGAGATACCTCTCCGTCACATGGAGTGACAAATCCAAGTCTTGATCCATACTAATTCAACGGACACCTTCAGAGATACCTGTAGAGCACCTTTATAGTCACCCAGTTACGTTGCGACGTTTGATGCACACAAGGTATTCCTCTGGTGCCAGTGAGTTATATGATCTCATGGTCATAGGAATAAATACTTGACACGCAGAAAACAATAGCAATAAAACGACACGATCAATATGCTACGTTAATAGTTTGGGTCTAGTCCATCACATGATTCTCCTAATGATGTGATCTAGTTATCAAGCAACAACACTATGCACATAGTCAGAAAACCTTGACTATCCTTGATCAACTGGCTAGCCAACTAGAATCTTGCTAGGCCCATTGTTTTGTCTATGTATCCACACATGTATCTATGTTTTCATTCAATACAATTATAGCATGGATAATAAGCAATTATCATGAACAAAGAAATATTACAATAATTAATTTATTATTGCCTCTAGGGCATATTTCCAACAGCACCCCACCGCCCTGGTTGCACTCAACTTGTTCAACAAGACCGGGCACGTTTGCTCTTGTCTGATCTAATGATTAATGTTTTGTATAGTTCATTAGTTCGCACATGATGATTGCTTCCAATCGATGAACGCGTAAGAGACGTACTTAGCAAGTATGATCAATGAGAATGAATATGTGGCCCATGTGGAATATGAAATGGAGGAGACGACCACTTTGCATCACGAGATCGAGAAGAGGCCAATTTCTTTATGCCATTGTTGGCTCTCATTGTATGTCAAGACAAAGTGGCAACAAGTTGTGGCTGAACTCAATGCCTGCAAGAAGAGAAATGATGGCTCAACATCCCACCAATTCATTGGGTTGGACGATGTTATCGTCACCAATGGAAATTCTACCGTGCCAAAGGATAATCGGCTAGTCATGGGAAATAAGTGGGAGAAGACAAGGATCTCCCATGACGCCGCGGCTACAAAAATGTCATCCACATGAATGGACTTTTTTCGGTAAGGGAGAACAAAAAAGAGAAGAGGTACAAGATTATGTTCGATGCGCAAAGGAAGAGGATGGAGTGGGGTCGGACGAGGGTAGAGAGGCGGCATGAAATTGAGAGTGAGAAGATCGAGTTGGAGAAGCAAGAGGCGGCGATCAAATGGAAACTCCAGAAGACCAAGACATTTGGAGAGATTGAGCTCGAGAATGTGAGGTTGCAACTCTCACGCGACATGGAGGATGCAAAATTCATGCTTGCGGATGAATCCACCTTGGATGAACATGCCAAAAATGGCTTGTGGAGAAGAAGAAGGAGATCAACGACCGCAGAGCGTTGGAGGCGGCCAAGGCGGCTATGGCTGCGGCGGCGGAGCAGATGACCAAGATGCACGCGAAGGAGGCATCCCGGATGCACGTGGCGATTGTTGTCAGGATGCAGATGGAGGAGGCAAGCGGAGCAGGATGCATGGATGAACTCATTCGGCTAGTGATCCGGCAATTAGCACTTGTGGGTCACACGTTGATTTCATTTTGGCATGTCCGTTTGGTTGAATTATAGCATCATTTGCTTTTGTTTAAAACTGTTGAATTCGGATAATTTGTATCTGATGATCGACGTGTATGGCTTTGTATAAATTTAAGAGTCTGGATATGAGGTATGTGAATGCACAGAGCAAAATATGAGGGGCCATCTGCATACGTCCGCGGACATACCGGACGTATCTGCGAACATATAGGGGTCAGATTTGCCCAATCCGGCTGTAGATGCTCTTAGCAACGCAAGATATTGCGGGATAATGGACTATTTAAAGAGTATGGATAGGTCCTAATCAATTAATATTTAACCAAACTTCATTGAGTGACATGACATGTTGAAATGAAAAGAAAAAAAAGATCTTCATGTAAGATCTTACAAATATAGCATCGACCGAGTCTCAGTCGATTGAGATGAGATTAAGCAATCGTGCAATTTTAAACGTTGGAGTGTACATCGTCAAGCTATAGATTTTTCTTTTAGTTTGAAGAAGAAAGCCATTGATTAGATTTACAAAGCGACTACAGTCTAGAGGTGCACCAATATATACTAACAGTTTTGCTTCACATCAGGTCCTGAAATTTTTGGTACCGTCAGCCACAATTTGCAAAGCGTAGTGTGAGGCAAAAGTGTGGAGATGGCCCGAGGAGCGCGGGCCAAGGCGAGGCCGAGCCGTGTACAAGCGGGACCCGACCATAGCCGGCGGGAGCGACCTAGAAACTTAACAGGGCGTTGTCTTCTTTAAAAATAAGTTAACGAGATTTTTATGGTGGTAAGTTGTCATTCGATTACAACAATTGATGCAATAATGGTTGAAGCGCAAGCTTGCGTAAATGGGATTCACCTCGCTAACCAATTGGGTTATCAGAAAGTGGTGATACAGTCTGATTGTGCAGATGTCATTGCCACTCTATAAGATGGGGGATTCTCAGCGTCTACAGCAACACCTATTTATAAGGATATATGTGTCCAAACTAGTTCATTTGTTAAAGTAGTTTTCTCCCATTCTTCTAGAGAAGCAAATTTAGTAGCTCATACTCTTGCAAAGGAATGTAGTAGAGAGAGTAGCTTATGGATTGATGGCCCTCCTAGTTCGATCTTATCCTTTTTGATTGACGATGTAAGCACTATTTTAGCAATATAGCAGCCATGATGGCAGGTTCAATAAAAAAGTTAACGAGATTTTTATTTCTGTTGCTTTTTTTTACCAGTGCAATGAAAGGTCCAGTTTATTTCAGAAATTGCTGATTTATTATTTAATTACTAAAATATTTTTTTAAAGGATGTATATATACTCATAGACCAAAAGTCTCCTTCGTAGCGTGCATTATATTTGGGAATAGCAAGCGAATCGTTCTTTTCCTCTCACTGCGACTTTTCTTTTTCTCTCACCGCGAGTGAAACCCTAGCTGCGAGGAGAGGCTGGTCTTCCGGCGCCGTCCTCTAGCAGCTCTCCTCCGCCAACAACCTCGATCTTTGGTGGTGAGGAGGGTCGCCGGATTCACGTGTGTGGGTAGGTTTTGGCTAAAATAGCTTAGTTTTTTAGGATGTTCATCGTCTTGGCTTCGACGGAGGCGATGGTGGTGTCGAATAGAGTTTTATCAGATCCTACTCCGACAAGGCGCTCGGTCCTATGGTTTGGGATGTATGTAGAATCCAGTCTTTTCAAGCAAAGATGGTGCGACGAAGACATCCTTGTGGTGGATCTGTGTCCTCAGGCTCCGTCATTGCGAGGGCATTTGCTCGAGTGCCGGCATCGGCGCGGAATATTGGAAGTAGTCCATGAGCAGATGTCGATTGTGGTCTGCATCTGTGGCATCTGGGAGATGGTGGATCGCGTGTTGGGTTCGTGGTATGTGGATGACATGTATGGTTTCCTTCTCCGACGTCTTAGTCATGTGAGGGTTCCAGATCCAAAGTTTAATGGTGTGTCCGGCTTGTTGCCCTGGTCTGATTCGTTTAACGGTAATGATTTCGCCTTTGGTGAACCACCTTGAAGGTCTGTAAAGTTGTATATCAGCAATGAAGCCGCATTGAGCCCGGGCATGGAGATGATCCGTTATTTTTTTCTTTGTGGTGCCAGAGGCAGGTGACGGACGTTGGTGGCAAACTCAAAGGCTTATTCGGTCTTGTTTGTAATCTTATTTCTTGGCTATTGTTCCTTTATTCAAAGGTTAACATTCTGCTACGTATTCAGTTGTGAGGTCGATATGTATGTGGCTTGTACTATAATCCTTGTTTTTTTGAAACAAAGGAAAAAGATTTGCCTCATCGATTAATTAAGCAGAAGAGAGTTGTCGAGTTAATTAATGAAAACCGGATGAAAATCGATACAAACCTACCACATGAAGACTACTCGCGTAACATGGAACCCCATAAGCATACAATCAGTCGGACAATCATACCAACGCATAACCACCACCAACCTCCACACAGCTACATCGCAAACACATAATCAACGGGAAGTACCTCTGCCGAAGACCACGAGTACCACCAAGACGAGATAGACAAGTCAGCCCAAAAAGACTGATGATCATCCATCAAGCAGCTGCAGATGCCTTCCCCGCGCAACCATTCTTCTTACTTTTACTCTTGATGAGAGCCTCTTCCACAATCGTCTTGCCAGATCCAGGACAAACCGCCTCCAAATGCTTGAGCAAGTTGTGAACCTCTACCTCGAAGAGAATCTCATCGACCTTGTCCTGCACAGGTACCACCTTCTCAACGGTCACGTGCGAGTGGGTGACCACAACGTCGGAACCTTCAAAAACCAAACTAGCATGCATACAAATACTAGAATTAGGATGTGCATCTTCTGCTATATCATAGACGTACGCAGTAGTTACTATCGTAGTTTAGTTGCACACCGCAACCGCAAACAGAATTTTGCTACACCACACCATACACAAGACAATGATTGCCCAACTCTCCGAGTAAACCCTAGCCGTGAGAAAGTTCCTTCCGTCGCCTTCCCCTGACGGCCCCCCTCCATCCACGATATCGGACGTCGGTGATGAAGGGGTCGTCGAATTTACACATGTGGATCGTGTAGCTTTAGATAAGGCCCAAGTAGTTTAGGTTTTTGGGACATCCTTCGTCTTGGCTTCAGGGACGACGATGACAACGCTGAATAAAGAGGTTTCAGATCCTCCCCTAATAAGGTCATCGGTTCTATAGTTGGGGATGGATTTGAGAAACAATATATTCAAGCAGGAATGTCGTGGCGGTGGTGGCATCCTTGTGGTGGACATGTGTCCTGGCGCTTCGACGTTACGACGGCACCTGCTCCAACTTCGGCATGGAGCTTGGGAAGTAGTCCAGATCCGGATGTATATTGTGGTCTGCATCGACGACATCTGGAAGAGGGGACATGTGCCAGGTTCGTGGTTGATGTATGGCAGGTATGGTTTTCTCCATCGACGTCTTAGTCATGGTGGGGTGTCAGATCTCCTAGTTTGATGGCTGTCAGTCTGATTCATTGAACGACGATGGCTTTACTTTTGATGAGCCATCTTGGAGGTTCACAAAGCTGCATATCAGCGATGAAGCCACGTCAAGCTCGAAGACACGTGATCCATCATTATTTTTCTTCGATGGTTTATGTGGTGGTGTCGGAGACACGTGACGGAGTTTGATGTCAAGCTTTGAAACGTTTTGCCATCTTTTAAGTTTTATTATGCTGGTCTTTATATGACTTGTACTTTGATTCTTTGATATGAACAAGACAAGTATTACCTTGAAAAAAACAAAAACAAAACGTGTGCTTTAACTTACTCAAAGGGTAACTTCAATAAATTTGTTTTGCATAGCTAAGAGCATCTACAGCCGGACCCCTCAAATCCATCCCAAACGCATGGGCAACCCGCCCGGTCACTGACCGGTCATAAAAAATCAACACGGCCAGACTCCTCTTACCCATCACAAATGTCCGAATTGACCGGCACCCCTCATATCCATCTCAATATGAGGACGATATGAGGGCTCGCGGACACGTCCGGGCACGCTCGGTCAGTCCGCCACATAGGACGTGATCCCATCCAGAACCACTTTTTTCTTTGATTATTTTTTTATTTTATTTTATTTTTTCTTCACCAATCACGTACAAGTAATCTGTCACATGAGAAAAATATAAGAGATGTGGCTGCATGAATGAAGAAATAGGGATTTAAAATAGATACGCCCGATTATTGACCGATTGTGTCCGCGGGTGTTTGACGAACCTAATTTATAAGTTCCGATTATATATATGCTCTATAAGAGGATTAGTAAACCAACTATAAAAGTTAGTAATTTGACGGTTTGTTCAGCTAGTCAAAGCTGCATTACGTAGTAGTACCTTGCAAAAAAGAAGTGCATTACGTAATTATCCTTTAGTTAACGTCGCCACCCAAGAAAGGGTCGACACGAGGCGACCCATGAACATAAGAGGTGGGCCCGCGCTCGCTCTCCGCCACCAGATTAAAATCTACGGTGGGACCAGCCGTGTCCACGCGCGATCATCCTCCTCTAATATAATGCATATTACTACTAATATAGTCCTTTTGTATTTAATATTTGTAGTTAGGATTTGGTATAAAGAAAATACAATTTTGAACCAGTTGGATCGGTGCATTCTTTTGCGTACCTATTCCCAGCCTCACATGCCCTTTCCTCAGCTAGCATATTTCGCAACTGCATGCAGCCCGGACGTCCATGGTGTAGCGCAGACCTAACTAAGAGCATTTACAGCCGAACACCTTAAATTCGTGTCAAACGATTCGGCCAGTTCATTCGATCATTGATTGATTAGAAAAAATGATTTAACCGAATCCTTTATATTTATTTCAAACGTCCGGACTGACCGGCATCCTTATATCCATTTAAAATATGAAGACGATATGAGGGTTCACGGATGCGTCCGGCATGCCAGTTAGTCCGTCACATAGGACACGACAACATTTTCTCTTTCTTTATTCATTCTTTTCTTTTTTTTTCTTTTTTTCATGACTCACGTGTAAGTGACCGGATACATGAGAAAACATATGAGAGGTGCCGCTGCATAGATAAAAAGGTAGGGGCTTAAAACGGACGTGCCCGGTCATTGACCGGGCACGTCCGTGGACGTTTGGGAATCGAATTTGCAAGTTCCTAAAGCAGCTAATATTATTCCTATTCATGTACGAAGCTAAATGTTTCCTTCTGCTGTGTGGGTGCATACTAAATATGCATTAGGCTATTAATAATGGAGAGTATCATAGTGCATAGCATCATATATGATTTTATATTTATTGACATGCATGATACGGTTTCTATCTACTCCCTTCATTTTATAGTGTAGTGCGCTTGTGCTTTTCAAGATCTAAGTTTGATCATATATTTAACCAACGAGACCGATTGCGTCCGGAACAAAAATTATACCATTGAATTTGTATTTTCGATACGAATTCAGTAGTATAATTTTTGCTCCTGCCGCACTCGATCTCGTTGCTTAAATTTATGATCAAACTTAGATCACGAAAAACGAGAAGGCACTATATAAAAAATGAAGGGAGTATGATATTTTAATCCTTTTTCTTCATTGATTCTTTGACATATCAGTGTGTTTGTTATTTCTGAATGCATGATACCGGTTAAGATCGTAACTATGACCAGCCTTACCTAATACGACGGGCGCATTGTGCATACTCATGCATATGCCCATTGCTCATTCGTGCATGTAGACATAGTATTGCTAAGAGCATGTTTACATGACAATTTTGCTTATATGGAGAAGGGGACCATAAAAAAGTAAGGAGAATGGACTCTTATGCAAGAGCTTAGCTCTATGTGTGTTTCTAGACAGATGCAATAAATGTAAAGAAAGAGATAGAGAGAAGATAAGAAAAAAAATACTAATTTTATAGTTAACCTTCTGTATGAGTGAATGTATGTGTTAGTTATAGATGATATGACAATATTTTATAGCCAGCAGTTGGCTATACTATTAGAGCATGGTTAATAGTATAGCCAGTTGTTGGCTATAGGGCATTGTCATGTCATCTATCGACCATCTTATAGCTAACATGTAAAATAGTTGGTTAGAAGAGTGTATTACTTTTTTATTATATAGTCCATCTTTCATTCCCGCAAAGTGTCTAGGAGCATGTGATAGAGCTGGCTCTTAACTAAGAGCCCGATTACCTTCTCTCTCCTCTTCTCTTTCCTCCAACTAAGCAAAAATATATAATTTTATTTCGTACTAGATCGTTGATGACGTGCGTTGCAGCGCCCATCCATTTTTACACTGTTATGTTAAGGATTGATACAAATATAAGAGGCGGCCAAATATTTCCTTGTTAAATTAAGTTAATAAGGCAATTCATTTCATGGCGTATCGTTGCAAAGAGAAAATTGCAAAAATTGTACAACTACATAGAGAACCTCCCGTTGATTTGAAGATAGAATAGACCACTAAATCCAAGAATATATATATATATATATATATATATATATATATATATATATACATATATATATATATATATATATATATACATATATATATATATATATTTATATTTATATATTCACTCCATTAACAAACATGAATGCATTATTGATGAAACAATATGCAGTAGGTCAAAAATCAAATGCATGCCTCGGTCAGAAATTCCTGAGACCCCAGATCATACCTTGGCAACTTTCTCTCACACATGAGTCATTTCCCACCTGTACATGGTATAGAGGAAATAATTTGATTAGTGGACATTTCTTACGTGTGGACTCCATGTATATGCATGTGTGTTTATGTGGCTATATTGATAAAGTAAAATATATTTATACATGCTAATGGTGGAGTCAAATTAGCTACTTGTGCAAAGAAATGTTGATCAATGGTTATGGTGAGGATTGATGCATGTGCATAAATGATATACTTTTGGCAACAAATCTCTGTTCACAGTATATTAATTATACTTAAAACAAAACCTAATTACCTTTGGGGACTCCAAGTTTGAACATAGATATGACAATAGCTCTATTGGTGGGTGGTTTCTTAGCATCTCAACAATCATGGGAGTAAAAAGTGCTCTTCTTGTATCGAAATGAAGATCATTATGTTGGCTTGTAATCCTGACACCAAAACTCTAAAGCCATGACAAATCATGAGTTGGACCCTCAAACCACCAAAGAGGAACTTGCACATTGTTTACAAATTAGCGTTGTATAGGAATAGCATCTAGAACAAAACAAGTTATAATCTAATTAGTGAAACTTATGCCGCTGTGTTAATTATATGTACTCAGATGTTGGCAGAAGATATGGATTTATAATACTATGAGGTTTAAACAATCATGAGCATTCTTGTTGACAATATTAATATATAGTATTAAATTGATATTATGTTTAAGAAGTAAATATACCAAATGGGAGACATGTCACATGACTAATCTTTTGGACATACCTGGAAACTATTCACTCTTTTGCACATAACTGTCAAAGAAAAGAAAACATAACACATCGATTCTAGATGTCCATGAAGAGCGGACCGATAAATGAGAGGAATCAGTTACGTGTAGACAATTGCTATACATTTTTCTACGAGGAATATCTGGAAACATTCAAGAGGCAGTCAAAACGTTAAATGTATCTTCTGTGTGTAAACAATTCATGATAAGCAACGCGTGTGAATAAGTCAAGGAGTAAGTAAAAAAAGGTAACCTGGATGTGAGGGCCTGCAAAAGAGTGGACCAATGACAATCTTAAGCATAGAGGAGCAAATTACAGATAATTTAGCATGAACCAAATTAATTTATAAAACAGAGATAAAGGAAAACACATGAAAACAATATAGGGAGCTAAGCCCATCTATAAAAATAGGAGTAAATATAGATACTAAAATTCAAAGGCCTTACTGCCAAATATATAGGAGAACACTAATGGAAAAGATGAATCAATTTATTCACAAAAACAGGAGTAAATATAGATACTAAAATTAAAAGACCTCTCTGTCAAATTTATAGGAGAACATTATTGGAAAAGATGAATCGATTTATTCATCTATTGATAGTAGAAATTAGTGCCATTTCATAATACCTGAGAAGAGTACCAAAACATATCCTCTTATATATTATAATCTCTTGAACGAGAAATATCATCCTCCTACATAACTCAAGGTATATAGACTGGTCCAGTGTACTAATTAATATGTTTCCTGTGAAGGGCACACATATCTGATTAAAGAAATCATAGGCAGCATAACACTGTGACATATTCTACAACATAGATCTTATCTACATTCAACAAGAAGTAGACTGCATGTGAGAAAATAGTAAAAAGGATAGGCAAAGCTCAAACATAGCCAGCCGCCATGCCTTAGATATCTAGATTAACATGGATAAGATTTTGAGTAAGGTGGGGGGTGATTTCCAGACTGTAGTCGAATAACTCTAGGCATCTGGAAAGTGAAATTCTGATGATTAGAGCATCCAAAAGATAAAGAGAAGGAGTTATATGTACCATCGGTAGCCATGGGGAATTAGGCACGGTACTTTTTCCCTTGCCGAGACACTGTCAATGCAGCCCATCTTGGTCGAGCACCCCCACCGCATCAAAGTTTCTCCATGTTGCACTGGTTTGAGAGCGTATCCCTTCGCCAACTGGTGCACCGGTCTGAGAGTGGAGCCTTTCCTTGCTGCACCTTCGGGAGGCAAACTCGTGCATGGAAAGGGATCCCTCAGCTAGAGAGATCTGGATGAGCGAGGGAGATCAGGAGGCAAATTTGTGTATGGACGGGCCGGAAGGGGCGACGACCGACAGGATTCATATGCCACGAGAGATCACGAAGGGTCGCTGCCCTTTCCATGCCCGTATCTTTTTTCTGTATCTATGAAACTCAAGCGACGTCGCATGCCAGTTATTTTTGTTGGAAATATGCCCTAGAGGCAATAATAAAATGATTATTATCATATTTCCTTGTTCATGATAATCGTCTATTGTTCATTCTATAATTATATTAACAGGAAACAGTAATACATGTGTGAATAAATAGATCACAATGTGTCCCTAGCAAGCCTCTAGTTGGCTAGCTCGTTAGTCAATAGATGATCATGGTTTCCTGGTCATGGGCATTAGATGTCGTTGATAACGGGATCACATCATTGGGAGAATGATGTGATGGACAAGACCCGATCCTAAGCATAGCACTAGATCGTATTGTTCGTATGCTAAAGCTTTTCTAATGTCAAGTGTCTTTTCCTTCGACCGTGAGATTGTGCAACTCCCGGATACCGTAGGAGTTCTTTGGGTGTATCAAATGTCACAACGTAATTGGGTGACTATAAAGGTGCACTACGGGTACCTCTGAAAGTGTCTGTTGGGTTGGTACGAATCGAGATCGGGATTTGTCACTCCGCGTGACGGAGAGGTATCTCTGGGCCCACTCGGTAGAACATCATCATGAGCTCAATGTGACTAAGGAGTTAGTCACACGATGATGTGCTAAGGAACGAGTAAAGAGACTTACCGGTAACGAGATTGAACAAGGTATAGGCATACCGATGATCGAATCTCGGGCAAGTTCTATACCGATAGACAAAGGGAATTGTATACGGGATTGATTGAATCCTTGATATCGTGGTTCATCCAATGAGATCATCGTGGAGCAAGTGGGAGCCACCATGGGTATCCAGACCCCGCTGATGGTTATTGGCCGGATAGGTGTCTCGGTCATGTCTGCCTGTCTCCCGAACCCGTAGGGTCTACACACTTAAGGTTCGATGACGCTAGGGTTATAGGGAATTGTTATACGAGGTTACCGAAAGTTGTTCGGAGTCCCGGATGAGATCCCGGACGTCACGAGGAGCTCCGGAATGGTCCGAACGTAAAGATTGATATATAGGATGGATGGTTTTGGACACCGGAAATGTTTCGGGCGTCACCGGTAGTGTACCGGGACCACCGGGATCACCGAAAATGGTCCCGGGGGTCCACCGGGAGGGGCCACCAGCCCCAAGAGGTAGCATGGGCCAAAAGAGGGAGGGCAACCAGCCCAAAGTGGGCTGGTGCGCCTCCCACAAAGAGGCCCAAGGCGCAGGAGGTGGAGAGGGGGGAAACCCTAGGCGCTGGTGGGCCTAAGGCCCACCTAGGGGTGCGCCACCCGCTCCCCCTGCCCTGGCCGCCGCACCTCCCATCTGGGGGGGCTGTCGCACCACCTAGGGTGGGAACCCTAGGGGAGGCACTCCCCTCCCCTCCTCCTATATATAGTGGGGGTTTTGGGGCTGTTTTGCACACGGTTTTCCCTCTCCCTCGGCGCAGCCCTGCCCCCTCCTTCCTCCTCTCCCACGGTGCTTGGCGAAGCCCTGCCGGGAGACCTCGTCTCTCCATCGACACCACGCCGTCGTGCTGTCGGAGATCTTCCCCAACCTCTCCCTCCTCCTTGTTGGATCAAGGTGCGGGAGAGGTCATCGGGCTGCACGTGTGTTGAACGCGGAGGTGTCGTGGTTCGGCACTAGATCGGAATCACACCGCGATCTGAATCGCCGCGAGTACGACTCCATCAACCGTGTTCTAGCAACGCTTCCGCTTATCGATCTTCAAAGGTATGAAGATGCACTCACCCCTCTCTCGTTGCTGATCTCTCCATAGGAAGATCTCATTATGACGTAGGAAAATTTTAAATTTATGCTACGTTACCCAACAATTTTATCCTCGATGGACTGTGGTGGCCCAACCGCTTAAAGGGCCACCTGGCCCAATCAACCAGAGGTGGCGGATTTTTCACCTGAGTAGCCTCCCTCGCCCACGATCAATTAGGGGGTCAGTACAACCATCCCACGGTCAGGAATGGCTGAACACTATCATTTAACGGTCAGAACCCTTGATGGCTTGAGAGAGCTGGGAATAGATATGATTTTACCTCTAACGTTTTGCAGATAACGGACCGCGCACGAAACCATGCGCGCTGCATGGGTTAGCCATTGTACGGACACTGTAAGGTCATGTTTGGAACGCCGTTTTCTCGAGCAATATGCCTGTAAATAATACATGTCTCCGTTCGTCGTTTCGGTTTCATGCAGGAATCAGTACTAGCCTTGTAATTTACACCTGTAATTTAAATACAAATGTATATAAATATACACCCCATCCAAGCACGCCCTAAGGTACTTCCGCCGCCCTGATCCAATCAGCACTGGATACGTAGACGCCACATGTCTGCGCATATGCACATCTTCTTGGCGTTGATGCATGCAATGATGTAAACCGCGAGTTACTAAAATAGGGTAAAATCAAATGGCTGTACATGCACGATCAGTCAGGGGCACTGCCAACCTATATACACACTCGCAAAACAAAACAAAAGACTATAGACAAGAATTAACTGTGCGTAGCTAATCTTAGCTTCTAGAACTCTCTCTTCTGTCATGTACGGAGTAGTAGCTAGTCACTGACGTGGCCGACACGTTGCCGCCGACGGGCACAAGCGGTGGGCCCGCGCTCGCCCTCAGCCACGAGCTTAACATCTGCGGTAGGGCCAGTGCCCGAGTACACACACCGAGTGAGAGCTGCCATCGCAGCTGGCCGGCCAAGAGCCTCTCCGGGAGGCTCAGGGGGTGCGCTCGCGTCTCCGCGTTGCAGGGCGAGCAGCCCCACGGGATCTCCGCAGGGCAGCGGAATGCTCGACCGATCACTATAATATGGTTGATCCCGGTGAATGATTGGGCGCGCGGAGGAATGGAACGTTACGTTTATGGACCTCCCATGAATCTTTTTCTGGCTCCTCGGAGTGGCATTTAGGCAAGTTTGCACAGACAAATCACGTGCTCATCAGGTTTAACGTGCTTAGCTTAAGCTTCTCTTTCTAATGCACTGGCCTGTCTTTCTAATGCATGGCTTAGAACAGCACATCTGTCCTCCATTGGTTGGCTGGTTTGATAAGCTGCGTACGTGTGCATCACCGAAGGTCTTGTTTCACAAAACTTTGACTACCCCTCTGTCTGGATTTGTTAGGTCTCCTTTCTTATTTTAGATCAAAAATAACCGTAGATTCATTAACTACTAGAATGCAAACTATATGTCACAAAAAAAAATTGTGGATAACCTATTTCGAAATCCAATAATATACTACTCATGGCATATACTTTATATTTTGTTAGTCATATAGGTGACCAAAGTTTGAACCAAAATACAAATGAGATCAATAAACCCGGACGGAGCGAATACAATCGAAGGGTTGTTATCTAGAAAGGCCCAATACCATATAATAAATAGCACAAACTCTTAAAAACGTATTTATAAAAAATTAAAAGTACATTTAGAATCTAGGTGATGTCAAAGTCTTCTTTCTCCTTCTCTGAAAAAAAAAGAAGTCTTCTTCCTCCTACATACATCGACGAGGCGTCATGAGCAAAGTTCAGTGTCGCATTTGGTTCGGTGGAAGCAAATTTGTTGAAACCGAGGAGTTGTAGAAGCAGCGTTGGAAAGTGGCCAATATAGACAAGAAGATGCCGACAACTGCGATCTACATAGCAGATCGCCATCCTGGAGAGAGAGAGAAATCATTAGAGAGGGCCTGTATAACATATCAAATGTAGCCAGATGGAGTCACAGAAGAAAATATCACACACTCTCTGACAAGGCCAAAGTTAGCTAACCTTTGACGACCAAAACAGGAGACGAAGAACAAAGATGCACAACTCCACCACTCGTTCCACATGATAGTGTCGACGAGACAAAGTTGTAGAGAAAAATCTAAAAAAGTCCAAACTCAGATAACCAGATCGAGGGATAGACCACCCACCACACCTATCCCATCGAAGCCAATGAGCACCATCGGGACTAGTGAAAGGATATAGATGATGACTAGAGGGGGATGAATAGGCATTTTGAAACTTTTATGGATTTGACTTTATACTAATGCAAAATTAAACTAAATGGATACTTTTCAAGCACAAACCCTAAATATGCTAGAATCAATTAAGTGTGCGAGCAACCTATGCTAAAAAAGATAGGCACTTAAGGAAAGTAGCAAACAAAAAATAATATCATAGGGCATGGAAATGTAGGAGCCACTAAGAAATTCTAACTAGCACAAGATATATCTATATGAGCAAGTATGAATTATGGAAAGTAAAGGGTGTGGAAATGAGATAACAACAAGTGAATCGGGGATGCAAATTTATCCCGAAGTTTGCACTCGTGAGAGTCCTAATCTCTGTT
The DNA here is from genome assembly GCF_904849725.1 of Hordeum vulgare subsp. vulgare. Lineage (NCBI taxonomy): Eukaryota > Viridiplantae > Streptophyta > Magnoliopsida > Poales > Poaceae > Hordeum > Hordeum vulgare. The sequence continues at coordinate 573,412,575 of NC_058524.1, read as the reverse complement.
AAAGCAGTGCCGACGCCAAAGCTTCAGAGTGCCACCAAAAGGCTAATTGTATTCTCCCTTTCAAGTCACTCCCTACGGATGGGCCTTGACTCACACAGGGTTGGTCGTGAAGTCAAGCACGCCTTTACAAACTTCTCTGGAGCACCCCACAAGCAAGGAAGCTTTCGGAGAAGCCTTGACCACCTAGGCCACTTCACAACCTTCCATGGAGCACACCACAAAAGGAATCTTCCGGAGGAATCTTGACCACCGAGGCCACTTCACAAACTTCTCATAGATATCACCAAACCGTCTAGGAGGTGGAAGGATCCAAGAGTAATAAACTCACAGGCTCTCACTACAAATCGATGCGAGGAGCTCAAACCAATGCAAAAAAAATGCAATGCAAGGTCAAGCAACAAATGCTCAATTCACTCTCTCAATCTCACAAGATGCACTCATGAAAGTAGGAGATTGAAGAGAGGGGATACAATGGACAAAATCGATAAATGCTCAAAGATCCATCCACAAATCCCCTTCACATAGAGGGGGGGTAGGGGTTTGGGAGAGGGGAAAGTGTCTCAACAGTCACCAAACCGGAGGGGCAGTCCTTAAATAACCAAACCCGAAAAGTAGTCATTGGGGCTCCATCGGGCACTTCCTTGACACCTTGTGCCCACGGGGTACCCAGAAACAGCCAGCAGCAGCCTAGTGAAGCAAGCAAAACTTTAGCACATGAACTCATAATTCGATGATCTTGGGATCATTTTGAAGATATGGAAACACCCAAGATCCTCACATAGAGAACCCCCCCCCCCCAATATCAATAAGAAATAATGATGCAAATAATGCAAAGGTTTGGGATCTCTACATGCAACGTGATCAAGCTACTCACCAGAAAGTCCCTATTGATAGAATGGTTATCAAACATGTAAACCGGTCTCCCGCCAAGCATCATGAGGCTGTAAAAATTAGGAAAACCTATCTAAGTTATACCTTTGATATGAATATTCCACTTCAGCTTCTTGATGATGTTAATGATTGCGTTAATTTGGAATCATTTTCTTGTCTATAATCACTTGGTGAAGATACCCGAATTGCTTCCCCATATTGCAATGACGGAAGCCTTCACTTAAGCACATATTTGTGTGTACATAATCATAATGTGGACCGCAAGCTTCAAAGCATATAACCTCTGGCTTCTCATCTTGCACTTGCATACCTCAAACTCGATGACCATCACCACTAGACGTCATCCTCATATAGGCTACTTGAAATCTTTATTTGGATGTAAGCCCATGAGAAACACCTAACCCACATAGACATAACAAACACATAACGTGGTTTAGTTCAAAAAATGCAATTCACAAGTACTCATGCCACTAGATCAATTGACCCCATGTGGTACAATGTTTGCGCTTTATGAGTTGACCATTTAGATATAATCTTCAAGATTTATCTTGGTCAACCAACATATTTACTTCATGCTCCACCTTGGTTTCTTGAAAGGAACTCTTCATTTCCCTTCATTGGTTCAAGAAGAGATCACCAAAGACTATTTCATTACCATATCAAGTTTCACTATGAATATCATATTGTTCATCATTTTCTCTTCTAAAAAACTCCATCATAATCTATTGAGAGGCGCAATGAATTCTTCAGTCTAGCTGCTTGATTTAATACTTGATCAACCAAAACCCAACACATGAGCTTACCATGATCTTCTCTTGAAGCCATATATAGCTTGAATTCTTACCTTTGATTATTCTCTCGAGCCTTTGATTCTTATAAGCCCACATATGTAAGTCTTTGAGTTCCCCTAACGAATTGCACCTTAAACAGATTTGCTTAGATATTAAAATCAGTCTTGATGGCTTCAACATAAATCCTCAAACACCAACTTGAAACCTTACTAGACATGGGACCTCGAGAGCTAAAACCTAGGTCCCGTGTGCACAAGACTTAGGGACCTCATGCGCACGAGATCATGAGGCCCATGTGCACGGGGGTCATGAGGCCCATGCGCACGGGGTATCCATAGAGGGATACCATGAGGACTTATTTGGATATTTTGATGGCATTCTTCACAAAAAAACCCAATGCACTTCAAGCATCACTACGAAACTTATCTTCATATAAGACTCAATGCACTTGAAGCTCCATAGGAATTGTCTGAGAGTCACTTGTGTTCTCCCGGCTTACTCCACTCTCACTATAGACTTGTATTGTGGGTTACCCCTATAAATAGTAGGTCTAGGTTTTTGATTGCATTAGCGGTGCATGGTGCGATGCCGACCCGGAGAGCGCCACTGATGCACGCAAGTTCTGTTCGGTGGCTGGTTGCCGCAACCTTGCATATATATATATATATATATATATATATATATATATATATATATATATATATATATATATATATATATATATATATATATATATATATTTGAAAATGCCCTTTGTGTATTAAAAAATGTTTCTTGTGTTCGATGGCTAGTGGTGGCGACCTTGCATGTATTTGGAAATGTTTTGTGGGGGTTAGTGGCTGGCGGTGGCGACCTTGCTTGTTCAAAGATGTTCGTTGTGTATAAAAAAGGACTATACCGTACTTTGAAAAAAAAATTGGCGTGCATTTGAAAATACTCATCATGTATTTACAGAATTTTTCATCATGTGTTTAAATAGGGTTGATTGTCTTTTAGGGGAATAATCCTGGATTTTTTTTCAAAATAATTAACTATGTACTAAAATTATTCAACGTGTATCTCCAAATGATTATTTGTGTATTAAACAAATGATAATTGATTCTTCATACATGCTCATCGTGTATTTATTAAGAAGTCCACTTTATATTTCAAAAACACGAGAATTTTTTGAAATAGTCAAAAATGCTCACCGTGTTTTAAATATACGTTGAATAATTTTTATTAGATTGTAAATATATTTCAATAGACGATGAATATTTTTTATATGCCGTGAACATTTTCTCAATACTATGATATATTTACTGAATAGATGGTGAACGTGTGTTTCTTTACTAAACGTACATGGAACAATTTTTAATATACTTTGAATAGTTTTCAAATACAGATTCAACAGTTCTCAAACATACAAAAAACAATTTCCAAATACATGTTGAAGAGCTATTCAATACACAATGAGCATTTTTTTAAATACAAGATGAACATTTTGTAAACACCCGTTGAATGTTTTCCAAATAGTTGTCAAACTATTTTCCTAAATATAAAGTGACTATTTTTGAAGCATACTGAACATTTCTTAAGACAGGTTGAATAATTTTTAAAATATATTGTACATTTATGTAGACGATGAACATTTTTAAATAAACAATGAACCTTTTGACAATACACAGTCACATTATAATCACATGATGAACATATTTAAGAATGGAAATAAAATAAAATACACATGAACATTGTTTATATTCACAAGAAATTTCAAAATAAATGAACATTGTTTAGAGCGGTTTTGTAAATCTTTCAGACAATTTCATGAAAATACCGTTCATTTATTTCTATTTCGAAAAGTGATACTTGGCGGTCATTCCTATTATAGCGACAAATTCAAACTATCCCCTCCCCGCAACTGCAACGCGTGGAAAGCACGTCGAACATTTCCTTTGACCGGTTCTAACAGGGACCGGGAAAGAAAACCAACGAGAAAGAAAAATGAGATTACTGGATTCGAACCCTGGTCTCTGAAGTATACTAACGCAAGTATGAAGCCCAATGGCGAACGTACGCAAATTATCATGTCTGCGTTGCGTAATTAATTATGTTATTTACACATAATTTACCGGAAACGTTTCATCAACTTTTCTTCACGGATCAAAGTTACCATAGTGTTTATTTGTGAAGTTTATCAGTTTTGCGGTGTGTAAATTATCATGTTGTTTACAAAAAAGTTATCAAGGATAAGTATCAACCATTTATATTGCCCCAGATCAAACTCATCATGGTTTGTCATGATGATATGATCAAAAACCCTGTTTTGTAGCTACAACCATCAATCTAATTCAAAATCTGTTTTCACCATTAAATCTTTCGCGACGAGACCTTCAAAATAAGATCTCATGTTCAACTCTTCTAATGGGGTTTTTAGGTCAAAATTTATACGACACCCAGGCTATGTAAATTACCAGGTTTGTGGTAGGTAAGTTAACATCTTTTTTCTAAAAGTTACTGAGTATGTTTTTAACATCTTTTCTCCCTGGGTCAAAAATTATCATGGTGTTTGTATATAAGCTATCAAGTCTGCGGTTTGTATAATATAATTTCATTTACACATAAGTTATCACGGTTATATTTTTCAATAAAGAAAATTTATGGTCAATGTTACCGTTGTGTCTGCATATAAGTTATCAGGTCAGGTTTACATGGAGGTTGCTGTAAAATGTTCTTCAACACCATTTTCCTCTGGTTAAAAGTTACCGTCTTGTTTGGATGTAAATTATCAGTTCTGGCAGTGCGTAAATTACCATATTATTTACACAAACATTATCGGGTGTGTTGTCAACAACTTTTTCCCTATCAAAAGTTACTGCGGTGTTTGTATGTTAGTTATCATATATGTTATGCGCATGTTATCATACTATTTACACATAAGTTAACGTGGTGTTTGTAAAAATGCTATAAAGTTTACTATATATATATTATTGTGTTATTTACACATAAGTTACCGGAAGTAAGTTTTTCAACAACATTTTCCCACGGTCAAATGTTATCTATGTTCGTACCTAGGTTATTAGGTATGTTGTGCATCTATTACCATGTTATATATTTACATATAAGTTATCCCATGATATGGTTTTAACAACTTTTTTCTCGGATCAAAGTTACCATTGTGTTTAATTGTAAGTTATTAGGTATGTTGTACGTATGTTACTGTGATATACACACAAAAGTTATAGGGGTGTATTTTCAATAAACCTTTCCCCTGAGTCAGTTTCCGTGGTGTTTTTACATGTGTTATCAGGTTTATAGTGCGTATATTATCATGTTATTTACACAGAAATTATGGATGTATGTTTTTTCAAGATTTATTCCCAGGGTCAAATGTTATCATGATGTTGTACATGAGTAATCAATTCTGTTGTGCGTAAATAACCATGTTCTTTCAAAAAAGTTACTGGGGTATGTTTTTTAATGATTTTTCTCCAGGTCAAAGTTATCACGGTGTTTACACATTAGTTGTCTGAACCATTTCACATAAGTTACCAGGGGTGTGGTTTTAACAACTATTTTCCTGGTCCAAATTAATGTGCTGTTTGTGCATAAGTTATTAGGTCGTCGTGTGTATATTACCATGATGTTTATACAGAAGTGGTCGAGAGTATGTTTTGAACAAAAAGAAGCTCCGAAAAAATAGTTTTTGAAATCATTAATTTTTAACAGCTGTTATTTTTTTTACTAATTTGGACCGGAAAATAACATGGTAATAGTTTCTTTAATACAACTAAAACAAATTTAAACTATATATTATTTTTGTAAATTCTTGTTAAACAATTTTTCAATACATGTTGCATATTTTCAAATACACCTTAAATATTTTCAATTACATGATGAAAATTTAAGAAATATATTTTGAACATATTTTAAACACATGTTGAACATTTTTAAAATTCACCTCAAATATTTTCTAAATACTTGGTGTTTTTTAAATTATGTTGTACAGTTTCAACATACGGGGTGCGAATTTGTTACATAAATTATGATCATTTTCTAAACCATGAGGAGTATTTTGTTAAGATACAAAGTGAAAGAATACACCATGATATCTTTTTAACGTATGTCTAATTTTTTAGTATACGTTGGTTGTTTTAGTATACGATGATTTTTTAAATCTTTATCTTAACATAATTCTAAGGTCAGTAGTGTTTCCGACGATACGTCATGTATATTACCGAAAAGCACCTATTTTTCATGTCATTCACCCGTTATTCACATTTAAGTGACAAAACAAGTCGTTTTTTCTTTCTGTTTTAGAGAAAGCGCATTTTAGCAGAAACCCCTGATCATTTCTCAAATGAACCGACAGTCCATCTATAACAAATAATATTTTAAATAAATACATATCTTTTAAATCCGAAATCCAATTTTAACCTTTCATATATGAAATTTGATTAGAAAATATATAGAGCATGAATATGATGTTATTATACCAATTAATTAATTTAAAATGTTATTTAGGGTGCAACCTTTAATCAATAGCGCATGACCTATACATCTTTTGTACCCATACCGACCCGGAATGCAATGAACACCTCATAAAATTCAAAACTGGAAAAGAAAAAACTGTTGATTACCATTGATGCACGTGTCGGTAAAATCTTGCATAAAAAACCAGATTACTCATTTTATGCTGAGAGAGAGGTCTCATCAAGACCTAATTAGGTCTTATTCAAGGTTATTGAGTTAGAGCCGTTCGTTATTTTCTTCTCTCGATGCAACGCACAGACTCTTTTACTAGTACATTTGAAAGTTTAAATATATGTTCATTTTTTTAAACTGTATTGTGGAATAATACATGATGGACATTGCTTTTTATAAATTTGTATTTATATTTTGTAATACACTATCAAGAACATTTAAAATACATTTTAACATTTTATAATAGAAAAAAGACAAAAGAAAACTACAATTTTAAATAATTTGCCTATTAATAGATTAAAAAAGAGAACAAAATTGAAAGAGAGAAAATAACATTACTTTTTGAAGGAGAAAAGATACATATGTACTCCCTCCGTTCCTAAATATAAGTCTTTAAAGAGATTTCATTAGTGAACTACATACGGATGTATATAGACATACTTTAGAGTGTAGATTCACTCATTTTGCTCCGTATGTAGACTCCTAATGAAATATCTTAAAAGACTTATATTTAGGAACGGAGGGAGTACGATCCGGGCACCACGGGCGGGAGACATGCGGCTGCCGTGCATGTTAGACCATCTGCCCGTTGCAACTACCCAGAGCGAGGTATAGACGTACCACCACGACAGAGTCCTTTTTTCGTTTTTATCGTTTTCTGTTTATTTATTTGCTTTTTGTACTTTTGGCTATACTCTAAAACATTATAAATGTAAATATTATAAAAAAACTGTATCGAAAGATTTGAATTCTTTTTCGAAAAATGTTCAACAATTATTTGAAAACAATTGAATATATATTAAAAAATGTTGTTGAACAAGTATTTGAAAATATTGCATAAATATTTGGATAATTTTGAAAAACTATTTAAAAAATTATTGTTCATGTATATAAAATTTTGAACAAGTATTTAAAGAATATTGAACAAGTATTTAAAAAATGCGAAATAGTTATTAAAAATATGGAAAAAGTATTTGAAATGTTGAATAAATATTAGCTATATTTATAAAGTATATAAAAGTATTTATTAACTATATAAATATGTTGAATGAGTATTTGAAAAATGTTGAACATTTGTTTGAAAAATGTGGAATAAATTTTTGAAGATTGAGTAATATATAAGAGATGTTGAATAAGCGCTTGAAAAATTGAACGTCTATACCAAAAATATTCATCACTTTATTAAAAAATGTTTTTGACTCATACGAAATTGTAGAGTGAAAACGAAAACAAATATAAGAAAAAAACAAAAAATGGAGAAGAAAAAACCAAACAAAAAAAGAGAAGAAACAATATGCAAGAAAGAATGAAAATAAATAGAGAAGAAAAACTAAAAGAAATAAAAGAAAACAGAAAAACCCCGGCTAGAATAGCCTCAAGTAGGTCGTGCCCTACAACTAATCATGAGAGGGATCCTAGCCGGAGTGGCTAGCAGCAGCCTAGGAGAGCTCTTAATCGACGCTTTAAGCGCCGGTTCGAGCAACTGGCGCCTACCGTGCCCAGCAACGGGCCGCGGCCCACTTGTTATTGGTTCAACAAAAAGACCGGTTCTGGTTTTTTACAATTTTGAATATGTTGTGTAAATTAAAAGTTCATAGATTTATTAAAAAATAAAAAAATTCACGAATTTAAGAAAAGTTTATTAAAATTTGAAAAATGTTCATCAATTTCGAAAAAACGTTCATCGTATTTTAAAAAACGTTCACCGATTTTTAAAAAAGTTCATCAAATTTGATAAAAGTTTATTTTTCGAAAACATTCACCGATTTTGAAAAAAGTGCATCGATTTTTAAAAACGTTCACCTTAACTTTGGAATAATAACGTTGTTGCCAAAGAAGGTGGATGCTATTCGCATTGAGCAGTTCAGACCGATATGTTTGCTCAGTGTGAGTTTATTTTTTTTTACAAAGGTTGGCACGAATAGGTTGACACGGATAGCCAATTCGGTAATCCAACCGACCCAGATAGTTTTCATGCCTCGAAGACACATCTTAGAAGGGGCCGTCATCTTGCATGAAACGTTGCACGAAATTCATCCAAAGAAACTTTATGGGGTTATCTTTAAAGTGGATTTTGAGAAGGCGTATGATAAAGTCAAATGGCTAGTCCTTCAACAGGCCTTGCATATGAAGGGGTTCAACGAATCCTGGAGGTATTAGGTGGATGCACTCATTCAGAAAGGCAAGGTTGGGATTAAAGGTAATGATGACATAGGTCATCATTTTCAAACACATAAGGAATTGAGACACATAGACTCCATGTATCCCGTCCTGTTCAAAATAGTGACGGATATATTGGCAGTACTTATTGGTCGGGCTAAAAGAATGGTCGGGTAGGAGGACTTGTCCCACACCTTGTAGAGGGGGAGTATCCATACTACAATACGCGGATGACACAATCATCTTCATGGAACACGACATTGCAAAAGCTAGGAATATGAAGCTTGTACTTTACCTATTTGAACAATAGTGTGGACTGAAAATTAATTTTAACAAGAACGAATTGTTCTACTTTGGGAGATCAAAGGAGGAACAAGATGCTTACAAGCAACTATTCGTATGTGAAATGGGATCATTGTCGTTTAGTTACCTAGGGATTCCCATTCATCATAAATGATTGACGAATAGGGAATGAAAATGTATTGAAGATAGATTCAAAAAAACACTAAGCTGTTAGAAGGGCAAGTTTATGTCCTATGGAGGTCGGCTTGTGTTGATAAACTCAGTTTTGACGAGTCTACCAATGTTCCTTCTATCTTTCTTTGAAGTACCGGTAGGTGTACGGAAAAGACTAGACTTTTATCGATCTCGTTTCTTCTCGCAATGTGATGAAGCTAAGAAGAAATGCAGATTTGCAAGGTGGGATATTATTTGCAGACCCAAAGACCAAGGGGGTCAAGGCATTGAGAACTTAGAAGTGAAGAATAAATACCTTCTTAGCAAATGGCTATACAGATTATCTATTGAGACCGAAGGGATGTGGGTATAAATCTTGAGGAATAAATATCTATAGTGTAAGACATCGACTCAGGTTACTACTAGACCTAATGACTCAACTTTTTAGAATGGATTAATGAAGATGGAGGTAACCTTCTTCCAGCGGGTGAAGTTTTTAGTTGGCAATGGTTCTGAGAGGACACATGGCTTGGGGATACGCCTCTAGCTTTACAATATCCTACCCTATATAATATTGTACAACGTAAGGAAGAATATGATGCCGCAGTATTATAGTCGGTACCTCTTAATATCGAGTTCACGTGATCTCTAGTGGGAGAACGCTGGAATTCCTGGCTGCACTTGGACAGAAGATTGCTGGATGTTCAACTCTGTGATCAGGCAGATAATATTCATTGGATTTAGCTACGAACAGATTTTTTTCGATGAAGTCGATGTATTTGGACTTAATTAATTCTAGACCTCTTTCGAGATCACCACATATTTGAAAGATTAAAGTACCACTTCGAATTAAAAATTTCATGTGGTTTGTACACAACGGAGTGATACTATCAAAGATAATTTGATAAAACGAAGATGGGTGCGTAGTCCCATGTGTTTCTATCGTGATCAAAATGAAATAATAAGACACCTCTTTCTCGATTGTCGAGTAGAAAACTATTATGGTGCATTGTTCATATAGCCTTCAACATTAATCCACCAACGGACATTAATACACTATTTGGGACGTGGGTCAATGGAGTAAATATACCTATAGCGAATCATATCGGATTGGAATAAGTGCATTGTTTTGGGATATATGGAACACTAGAAATGATATGATTTTTATTGGCAAGAACTTCAACAATTTTTGCAGGTTATCTAGAGAGCCATGGTTTGGATCCATATGTGGTCGTTACTCACCCATGCGGACTCCAGGGAACTTATGGTTATTGGGTGCAACCGGTGGGAGACAGTCGCACGGGCTATCTTTAACCGACTTGGATAGCAAACTTATAATAGGCTAAATGTATAGACATCGTAGCCTTCTGTTGGTTTCTCCGGATGTGGCAGTTTTTATTTACTTAAGCACTTATTTTTATGCTCAGTTCGTAAGTACTTTGTGGATCTATGACTTTGTCTTTCATTTTTTTAATAATATGGATGCATGCATCGATTGATACACAGGCCGGAGACTTCGTTCCTCCTTTTTCAAAAAAAGGATCAAAGTACAAAATGGAATGAGCCCTCGCCGAGATGGGCATCGCCAACTATTTGATTGGGATATACCCAAGTTCATTCTTTGTACCACTCTAGGTTGGGACTCCAAATCCCTGCCCGTCACAAATGGTTCGCTTTTGTCGAAATATATTTTCAAGCCCGATATTGCCTCAAAATACATGAGTATGAATTTGTGTTTGATGATTTCTATAGGACAGTTCCTAATTAGGATTAGCGTGTCGTACGCATACTATGGATCGGATAGTCCACCCAACACCACCCTTTCCGCCACTCCAAAAATGTGTCATGTCGCCTTTGCACAATCAAAATTGCACCAAGGGATAGGTGATCATACTGAAAAGAAAATGGTATAGAGGATACCGTTGACTAACCCCCTCCATCCCCTCAATTTGGAAAAATAGGCCCATCTCTTCATTCATTGTAGGGAAACACTTCCTATCTATAGTCTGGTACAAAGCATTCACCACACTACTTGTGTGCCGTTGATATTGCTTAATCCCACGAACAGGAAATCACACCTTAACCCCCCTCCCCTAATCATGCACATGTTTCGTCTCTCCTAAGTACTTGTTCTTCTCACCTGCCGGCTGCCACCAACGCAACCCACCTTGCCTTCCAGTGTATCACCCGAGGTCCTTTCCTACATCGTCGGCCAAAATTATCACATGTTCTCGTCGATGCCAAGTTCTCGCCCCAAGTCGCTTAAAGTAAGATCTGATCCCCTGCACTCCTTGGTGCCGCCCCCTGGGCGACCTCGCCCACGTACCATACCATATTTAAGCGTTTGTGGCTTTCATCTCCACCACGTTCCTTGCCAACAAGAACGAACCATCACCACCTCTGGTCTTCCTCTATATTATAGGCATGTGGTTCTCACAAGCAAGAACGAACCATCACCACACAGGGAGTTCTTTACGATTGTTTGAAGCACTATACTTGTATACTTCTTCTCCATCTCTCTTTGATTTGTTCATCGGATTTTGCTAACTCCGACGCATGGTTATGTACTCTGTTTGCAGGAAGCACATAATAAGCTAGCAAGAAGCATCACGTCTATCCACATGGCGACGGTGCAAGGGACAAGGCCCTCGCACTTCTGCTTCAATTCGTGTAATGGTGCTAGATGGTGTGGTGCTTCCTGACCACCATAGAAGCAAATCCTGTAGACATATGTTCATCACTATGAAAACATTCCCCATGTTACTTGAAATAAATATATTTCTTCTTCTTTGTAATGGATTTTTTTGTATGGAAGTTATTCACTAGTCTGTGAAAATAGTATCATAATGATTTAGACGCAAATTATATACCTCTAGGAGAAAGGTGCTATTTTTGTTGTACGAAAGTAAATTCTGATTTCTTTGGATTCATATTCCAAATTTTATGGAAGCAAATGCTCATTTCTTTGGATGCAGATTCCAAATTCTTTGGAAGCAAAGTCCCATTTATTAGAGTCCATAACAATGGTAAAAAATTGTTTAATGAAAGCATGAATTGTAATGTTTGAAGCAAGGCGTCTGCATTGTGCTTATATGATGCAAAATGAATTTTCATGTTGGGCACAAATCACACCAAGTTGAAATAATCCACGGTGTTACGGAAGCAAATTTGCTAACCGGTCAAAGCAAAATAAATTGGTATGCTAGCGTGCTTCCTGTCAAACTGACCAACAACACGCATCAGATGCAACAAGTTTGTGAGAACTGAGATGCAATGTTTCCCTTGGTTCAGATTTGGAACCAATGAGGAAGCATTAAGAAGGCATTTGATGCTATGGACGTATTTTTCTGGGAGTAATTGATAGGAACAAATCAAAATTAGTACATGTAGCCTACCTAGGCCCACGTGGCCACGTCTCCAATCTGACGTTCCAGGAGACGTCAATCCAACATGCAACACTAGTCTGATGGGAATGTAATTATCAGTAGTCTGATTGTTAGTGCTTCCTTGATTGTAATTGCCGTTTATCCATCTCTAACCATTCGTATAGTCCAACTCATCGACGTTGGATCAATTTTTTTTCTGCGCATAACCTCTTCCAAAATATCCCATCTAACTCTATCATACGCCTTCTCGAAATCAATTTTTCCATGCAAGTATAATCAATTAGATAGTGATGAGTGATTGACACATGGATGCACGGTTGTGATGCGTCGATCACGATCAGAAGGCCCGATGCCTAATGAGGGAGCCCCGATGACCAGTCGCTAGGAGCAACTCCAATGGGGCGACCCATTTTGTCCGCCGCCATTCGTTTGGGGCCGCCAAGCGCGGTGGCACTGGGAGCACCGCGTGCCGCTGCCTTAACCCGTTGTCACCCTCCCGCACCACTGGCATCTGGATCCGGAGAGGATCCCGGTGCCGGCGTGCCGCGGTCGGCGCGTGTGCATGCGGAGGAGGTGAGCCGTCGTCGGCGTCTGCTGACGTCGGAGCAGCGGCAAAACCCTGCATACACGATCGATTCCCCCCAACTGGGAGATCTGGTTCGCGGTCGAGCACGAGGAGCAATGTCGTCGTGGCATGCACGACGTGCAGCCAGGAAGCCGGCCGCCGCCCCCGCCTGTTGTTAGCGACGAGGACCATGAGGCTGAGGCCGCCTACGAGGCGACGCTGGCAGCTGTGCTCCCCGAGAGCGAGGAGGAAGAGTGGCGCCAGGCCGACGAGGAGGCGTCGTACCAGCAGCAACTCGCGGAGGCCATCGCGCTGTCAGCTGCCAGCGACTGTGTTGTGCCACCTCCGCCGAAGCCCGAGCCCACGGAGCCGCATGAGGTCTACCAGTGGACCGGCTGCAACCGCGAGTTTGTCAATGCGCCGCCCATCTGGCGCGACACCACAGCAGGAGCAAGCCTACCTCGAGCACCGGAGGACGAAGCACCTGCGGGCGGAGCGTGCTGAAGGCCTTCGGCTGATGGAGCTGGAGAAGGAGGCAGAGGAGGAACGACGGGGGATGGAGGAGGAGGAGCGCGCCCGTGCTGCTGCGCTGCCACCGTCACCAGCACAGCCCGCGCCGGCGGGACAGACGAGGACGGCGCAAGGCGACTGCGCTCTGGAACATGGCGTTTCCCTGCGTCGGCCCTACGCCTACGCTAATCGACCTCACCGCCCCGACGACGACGATGCCGCCGCCTAGGGCTGCCTCGTAGTTTTAGTTTTTTCTTAATTAATTTAATGCGGCGTTTCCCTGCGTCGGCCCTACGCCTACGCTGATCGACCTCACCGCCCCGACGACGACGATGCCGCTGTTGGGGAACGTCGCATGGGAAACAAAAAATTTCCTACGCGCACGAAGACCTATCATGGTGATGTCCATCTACGAGAGGGGATTTCCGATCTACGTACCCTTGTAGATCGCACAGCAGAAGCGTTAAGAAACGGGGTTGATGTAGTGGAACGTCCTCACGTCCGTCGATCTGCCCCGCGAACCGTCCCACGAACCGTCCCGCGATCCGTCCCACGATCCGCTCCGTTTTAGTGTCGAACGGACGGAACCTCCGCGTTCAGCACACGTACAGCTCGGCGATGATCTCGGCCTTCTTGATCCAGCAAGAGAGACGGAGAGGTAGATGAGTTATCCGGCAGCGTGACGGCGCTCCGGAGGTTGGTGGTGATTTAATCTCAATAGGGCTCCGCCCGAGCTCCACAGAAACGCGATCTAGAGGTAAAATCGTGCAGGTATGTGGTCGGGCTGCCGTGGCAAAAGTTGTCTCAAATCAGCCCTAAAATCCCACTATATATAGGAGGGAGGGAGGGGAGGAGGCAGCCTCAAAACCTAAAGGTTTGGCCGAAATTGGAGGTGGAGGAGTCCTACTCCAATCCTACTTTGAGTAGGATTCCACCTTCCCACTTGGAAACTCTTTCCACCTTGTGTTTTTTTCCTTCTCAAACCTTATGGGCCTTACTGGGAACTTATTCCAGCCCACTAGGGGCTGGTTTATCTCTTCCCACAGCCTATGAGACCCCTTGGGGTGTGAAACCCCTCCTGATGGTCCCCGGCACCCCTCCCAGCACTCCCAGTACACTACCGATGAGCCCGAAACTTTTCCGGTAATGCACGAAAACCTTCCGGTAACCAAATGAGGTCATCCTATATATCAATCTTCGTTTCCGGACCATTCCGGAAACCCTCGTGACGTCCTTGATCTCATCCGGGACTCCGAACAACATTAGGTAACCAACCATATAACTCAAATACGCATAAAACAACGTCGAACCTTAAGTGTGCAGACCCTACGGGTTCGAGAACTATGTAGACATGACCCGAGAGACTCCTCGGTCAATATCCAATAGCGGGACCTGGATGCCCATATTGGATCCTACATATTCAACGAAGATCTTATCGTTTGAACCTCAGTGCCAAGGATTCATATAATCCCATATGTCATTCCCTTTGTCCTTCGGTATGTTACTTCCCCGAGATTCGATCGTCAGTATCCGCATACCTATTTCAATCTCATTTACCGGCAAGTCTCTTTGCTCGTTCCGTAATACAAGATCCCGCAACTTACACTAAGTCACATTGCTTGCAAGGCTTGTGTGTGATGTTGTATTACCGAGTGGGCCCCGAGATACCCCTCCGTCATACGGAGTGACAAATCCCAGTCTTGATCCATACTAACTCAATGAACACCTTCGGAGATACCTGTAGAGCATCTTTATAGTCACCCAGTTATTTTGCGACGTTTGATACACACAAAGCATTCCGCCAGTGTCAGTGAGTTATATGATCTCATGGTCATAGGAACAAATACTTGACACGCAGAAAACAGTAGCAACAAAATGACACGATCAACATGCTACGTCTATTAGTTGGGTCTAGTCCATCACATGATTCTCCTAATGATGTGATCCCGTTATCAAGTAACAACACTTGCCTATGGCCAGGAAACCTTGACCATCTTTGATCAACGAGCTAGTCAACTAGAGGCTTACTAGGGACAGTGTTTTGTCTATGTATCCACACAAGTATTGTGTTTCCAATCAATACAATTATAGCATGGATAATAAACGATTATCATGAACAAAGAAATATAATAATAACTAATTATTATTGCCTCTAGGGCTTATTTTCAACAGTCTCCCACTTGCACTAGAGTCAATAATCTAATTCACATCATCATGTGATTTCAACGAATCCAACACCCATATAGTTCTGGGGTCTGATCACGTCTTGCTCGTGAGAGAGGTTTTAGTCAACGGTTCTAAAACTTTCAGATCCGTGCGTTCTTTACAAATCTTTATGTCATCTTATAGATGCTGCTACTACGTGCTATTTGGAAATGCTCCAAATATCTACTCTACTATACGAATCCGTTTCACTACTCATAGTTATTCGGATTAGTGTCAAAGCTTGCATCAACGTAACCCTTTACGACGAACTCTTTAGCCACCTCCATAATCGAGAAAAATTCCTTAGTCTATTTAGTTACTAAGGATAAATTTGACCGCTGATCAGTGATTCAATCCTGGATCACTCTGTGTACCTCTTAACAGACTTGCTGCAAGGCACACATCAGGTGCGGTACTCAGCATGGCATACTTTAGAGTCTACGGCTAAGGCATAGAAGACGACCTTCGTCTATTCTCTTTATTCTGCTGTGGTCGGGTTTTGAGTCTTACTCAAATTCACACCTTACAACACGACCAAGAACTCCTTCTTTGCTGATCTATTTTGAATTCCTTCAAAAACTTGTCAAGGCATGCATCTTGTTGAAACTTTTATTAAGCGTTTTGATCTATCTACATAGATCTTGATGCTCAACGTTCAAGTAGCTCAATCCAGGTATTCCTTTGAAAAACTCCTTTCAAACAACCTTTTATGCTTCACAGAAATTCTGCATTACTTCTGATCAACAATATGTCAACCACATATACTTATCAGGAATTCTATAGTGCTCCCACTCACTTCTTTGGAAATACAAGTTTCTCATAAACCTTGTACACACCCAAAATCTTTGATCATCTCATCAAAGTGTATATTCCAACTCCGAGATGCTTGCACCTGTCCATTGAAGGATCGCTGGAGCTTGCATACTTGTTAGTATCTTTAGGATCGACAAAACCTTCTGGTTGTATCACATACAATGTTTGCTCAAGGAAACCGTCGAGGAAACAATGTTTTGACATCCTATGTGCAATATTTCAAAAATAATGCAACAACTACTAACATAATTCTAACAGACTTTTAGCATCGCTACGAGTGAGAAAGTCTCACCATAGTCAACTGTTTGATCATGTCGGAAACATCTTTGCGACAAGTCGAGCTTTTCTTAATAGTGACTTATCACCATCGTCGTCTGTCTTCCTTTTAAAGATCCATCTTTACTCAATAGTCCTACGACCATCAAGTAGTTCTTCCAAAGTCTACACTTTGTTTTCATACATGGATCCTATCTCAGATTTCATGGCCTCCAGCCATTTGTCGGAATCCGGGCCCACCATCGCTTCTCCACAGCTCGTAGGTTCATTATTGTTCAACAACATGACCTCCAAGACAGGGTTACCATACCACTCTGTAGTAGTACGCGACCTTGTCGACCTACGAGGTTTGTAGTAACTTGATCCGAAGCTCAATGATCACCATCATCAGCTTCCACTTCAATTGGTGTAGGCGCCACAGGAACAACTTCCTGTGCCCTGCTACACACTAGTCGAAGTGATGGTTCAATAACCTCATCAAGTTCTATCACCCTCCCACTCAATTCTTTCGAGAGAAACCTTTCCTCAAGAAAGAACCCGTTTCTAGAAACAAACACTTTGCTTCTGGATCTGAGATAGGAGATGTATCCAACTGTTTTGGATATCTTATGAAGATGCATTTATCCGCTTTGGGTTCGAGCTTATCAGACTGAATTTTTTTCACATAAGCATCGCAACTCCAAACTTTCAAGAAACAACAGCTTAGATTTCTCTAAACCTTAGTCTATACTGTGTCATCTCAAAGGAAATACGCGGTGCCCTATTTAAAGTGAATGCGGTTGTCTCTAATGCATAACCCATAAACGATAGTGGTAATTCGATAAGAGACATCATAGTATGCACCATATCAAATAGGGCGTGGCTAAGACGTTCAGACACATCATCACACTATGGTGTTCCAGGTGGCATGAACTGCGAAACAATTTCCACATTGTCTTAACTGCCTACGAAAACTCGTAACTCAGATATTCATCTCTATGATCATATCGTTGACTGTTTATCCTCTTGTCACGACGATCTTCACTCTAAAATAGCTTTGAACTTTTCAACATTTCAGACTTGTGATTCATCAAGTAAACACTCCTGTATCTACTTAAATCGTCAGTGAAGTAAGCACATAATGATATCCACTGCGTGCCTTAGCACTTATTGAACTGCACACATCAAAAATGCATTACTCCCAACAAGTTACTCTACTTGTTTCATGTGGCATGTTTTGCATGTCTCAAGTGATTCAAAATCAAGTGAGTCCAAACGATCCATCAGCATGGAGCTTCTTCATGCATTTTACACCAATATGACTCAAGTGGCAGTGCCACAACTAAGTGGTACTATCATTATTACTTTTTATCTTTCGACACTAATATTATGAACATGTGTAACACTACGATCGAGATTCAATAAACCATTGAGGGTAATTATTCAAGCAAATAGAATAACTATTATTATTTTAAATGAATAATCGTATTGCAACAAACACGATCCAATCATGTTCATGCTCAACGCAAACACCAAATAACAATTATTTAGGTTTCACCACCAATCCCGATGATAGAGGGAGCGTGCGACGTTTGATCATATCAACCTTGCAAATACTTCCAACACGTATCGTCACCTCGCCTTTAGCAAGTCTCCGTTTATTCCGTAGCTTTCATTTCGTGTTACCAATCACTTAGCAACTGAACGGGTATCCAATACCCTCGCGTAATAGGAGTACTAGTAAAGCACACATCAACATCATGTATATCAAATATACTACTTTCGACTTTGCCAGCCTACTTATCTACCAAGCATCTAGGGTAGCTCCGCCTCAGTGACCGTTCCCCTCATAACAGAAGCACTTAGTCTCGGGTTTGGGTTTAGACTTGGGTCTCTTCATTAGTGCAACAACTGTTTTGCTGTTTCACGAAGTATCCCTTCTAGCCTTGCCTTTCATGAAACTTAGTTGTTTTACTAACCATCAACCATTGATGCTCCTTCTTGATTTCTACTTTCGCAGTGTCATACATCACGAATCTCTCAAGGATCATTGTATCTATCCTTGATATGTTACAGTTCATCACGAAGCTCTCACAGCTTGGTGGCAGTGACTTTGGAGAACCATCACTATCTCATCTGGAAGATTAACTCCCACTTGATTCAAGTGATTGTCGTACTCAGATAATCTGAGCACACGCTCAACGATTGAGTTTTTCTCCTTTACTTCATGGACAAAGAATCTTGTCGGAGGTCTCATACCTTTTAACAAGGGCACAAGCATGAAATCAAAATTTCATCTCTTTAGAACATCACTCATGTTCCGTGACGTTTCAAAACGTCTTCGGCGCCACGCTTCTAAGCCATTAAGTATTTTGCACCGAACTATCGCGTAGTCATCAGAAACGTGTATGTCGGATGTTCACAACATCCACAGACGACGCTCGAGGTGCAGCACACTGAGTGGTGCATTAAGGACATAAGCCTTCTGCGTAGCGACCAGGACAATCCTTAGTTTTACAGACTCAGTCCGCAAAGTTTGCTACTATCAACTTTCAACTAAATTTTCTCTAGGAACATATTAAAAACAGTAGAGCTATAGCGCAAGCTACATCGTAATTCGCAAAGACCATTAGACTATGTTCATGACAATTAGTTCAATTAATCATATTACTTAAGAACTCCCACTCAAAAAGTACATCTCTCTAGTCATTTGAGTGGTACATGATCCAAATCCACTATCTCAAGTCCGATCATCACGTGAGTCGAGAATAGTTTTAGTGGTAAGCATCTCTATGCTAATCATATCAACTATACGATTCATGCTCGACCTTTCGGTCTCATGTGTTCCGAGGCCATGTCTGCACATGCTAGGCTCGTCAAGCTTAACCCGAGTGTTCCGCGTGTGCAACTGTTTTGCACCCGTTGTATGTGAACGTTGAGTCTATCACACCCGATCATCACGTGGTGTCTCGAAACAAAGAACTGTCACAACGGTGCACAGTCGGGGAGAACACAATTTCGTCTTGAAATTTTAGTGAGAGATCACCTCATAATGCTACCGTCGTTCTAAGCAAGATAAGGTGCATAAAGGATTAACATCACATGCAATTCATAAGTGACATGATATGGCCATCATCATGTGCTTCTTGATCTCCATCACCAAAGCACCGACACGATCTTCTTGTCTCCGGCGTCACACCATGATCTCCATCATCGTGATCTCCATCAACGTGTCGCCATCGGGGTTGTCGTGCTACTCATGCTATTACTACTAAAGCTACGTCCTAGCAATATAGTAAACACATCTGTAAGCACAAACATTAGTTTAAAGACAACCCTATGGCTCCTGCCGGTTGCCGTACCATCGACGTGCAAGTCGATATTAACTATTACAACATGATCATCTCATACATCCAATATATCACATCACATCGTTGGCCATATCACATCACAAGCAAACCCTGCAAAAACAAGTTAGACGTCCTCTAATTATTGTTGCTTGTTTTACGTGGTGACCATGGGTATCTAGTAGGATCGCATCTTACTTACGCAAACACCACAAAGCATTCCTCCGGTGTCAGTGAGTTATATGATCTCATGGTCATAGAAACAAATACTTGACACGCAGAAAACAGTAGCAACAAAATGACACGATCAACATGCTACGTCTATTAGTTGGGTCTAGTCCATCACATGATTCTCCTAATGATGTGATCCCGTTATCAAGTAACAACACTTGACTATGGCCAGGAAACCTTGACCATCTTTGATCAACGAGCTAGTCAACTAGAGACTTACTAGGGACAGTGTTTTGTCTATGTATCCACACAAGTATTGTGTTTCCAATCAATACAATTATAGCATGGATAATAAACGATTATCATGAACAAAGAAATATAATAATAACTAATCATTATTGCCTCTAGGGCATATTTCCAACAGCCGCCGTCTAGGGCTGCCTTGTAGTTTTAGTTTTTTTAATTAATTTAATTCGGACGTGTGGACTATCGCCGGCTTTCGTGTCCGGCTTTTAATGTTTTAATTATGCCTGTTTATTATTTTCGCAAATACTTTATATTTTTTTCGCATGACGATAAAAATGAATCGGACCAGCGTTAGACGTATGCACCAGTCCAAACGGTGAAACGGATGTTGGTGTCCGTTGAACCAACCCAAATGAACAAAATATAGATAAAATGGATGTTCGTTTAGGTCAGCGGGTTGGACGGTTGGAGTTGCTCAAAGCCGCATGGGTTTTAGACTATCCTAGACGCGAAGGACTATGATGAGAAGTTGATCAGCGTACTGGTTGGAGGAGCAACAGCTCGTTCGTCAGCGTGCAACGGCACTTTCCATTCCTCGGCTCTGAACTTCCGGCCTGCGGCCGTTACGTGCACACCGTGTCAAATGAGCTGTGTTGTGGCACGAGCATCATCTTGTACATACTACATGCCACTTTGACCAAACCCCAAGTGGCAAATATCTAGCTGTTGCTCAAGCGACGAGGATTGGATTAGGGCAGAAGCCACGCTACCAGAAAAGTCGACCTCGATCGCGCTCTGGGCTATATAACCCCACGGGCAACCTCCATGTATCTCGACCGAGCTAAAACCGGTAAGGCACGAGCTAGCCGGCGCGGGCAGCCACACTTTTGGAAGAGCACGCAAGCTAGCTAGGCAACAGTCTTCACGAAGCAATTGAAAGGGACCTATCGATCGACCCATGGCGAACCTTGGATGGTCAGCCTCCCTCCTCTTCCTCCTCGTCGTCGCGGCGCTCCGCTCGCCGTTCGCCGCCGCGCAGCTGAGGCCGGGGTACTACGCCAGCATCTGCCCCAACCTGGAGACCATTATCCGGAACTCCGTCAGGCAGTCCATGGCCCAGTCCCAAATCTCCGCGTCCGCCACGCTCAGACTCTTCTTCCATGACTGCGCCGTCAGGGTACACAACACGACTATATACCTCTTATATATAGATGTCGACTCTGATGAGCTGATCGATGATGACGGAGGTATATATCTGCTTGTACGTACTTTGTCGTGCACGTTGCAGGGCTGCGACGCGTCGATCATGATCGTCAACTCGAACGGCGACGACGAGTGGCGGAGCCCGGACGACCAGTCGCTGAAGCCGCAGGGGTTCCAGACGGTCCTGGACGCCAAGGCCGCCGTCGACAACGACCCGCAGTGCCGTTACAAGGTGTCCTGCGCCGACATACTCGCCCTCGCCGCTCGAGAATCCGTCGTCCAGAGCGGTGGGCCGTACTACCAGGTGGAGCTGGGCAGGTACGACGGGAAGGTGTCGACGAAGAGCAGCGTGGTGCTCCCGCACGTCGACTTCAACCTCGACAAGCTCAACGCCTTCTTCTCAGGCTTGGGCCTCTCCCAGACCGACATGATCGCGCTCTCAGGTGACTGAACTAGCACTCGTCAACTTCTTCTGATTCTGAAGTCTGCACCCCATTTGCAACGCACGCACGCCGACATGTTGACAATCTCGCTGCCTGCACGATCGCATCGCATCGCTTGCGCGCGAATCCAGGTGGCCACACCATGGGCGCGGCGGACTGCAGCTTCTTCCAGTCGAGGATCGGCACCGACCCGAGCATGGACTCGGGCTTCGCGGCGCAGCTCCGGGGCACCTGCACCAGCAGCCAGAGCTCCGCGTTCCTCGACCCGACGCCGTTGGGGTTCGACAACTCCTACTACAGGAACCTGCAGGGCGGCAGGGGCCTCCTGGGGTCCGACCAGGTGCTGTACACGGACCCGAGGTCACGGGGCGCCGTCAACTACTACGCGTCCAACCAGGGCGCCTTCTTCTACGACTTCACCGTCGCCATGACCAAGCTCGGCAGGGTCGGGGTCAAGACCGCGGCCGACGGCGAGATACGGCGTGATTGCCGGTACACGAATTAGTTACTGACTCGCCGGCGGCCTTCAAAAGGAAAACTGTCCATGACGTAACTGTAATAAGATCGATCAAGTTGTTATGGACGTGGCTCAGCCCACCGGTGTCTCTTCAACTAATCGATCGACTGGGTAGTGTGCAATCCTTTTACCGTTGGATATGTTTTTTCTTTTTTGAGGATCAGCCGTTGGATATGTTGATGGAACATCTGAGATGCAGATGTCTTGTGTGAGAATGAGTCAGACCCCAACACAAAATAGCATGTTGATGGCTCTAGCTGTCTAGCCTGGATCTAGGCCGACCGGCACCAAAATCAAATCATATAATAGTGGGATAGTAGTAGTAATATCATCTCCACATTACATAGTAACATAATTTAGAAGCACAGCTTGTTTGTTGTCATACATGATACATAGTAATACATCGTTTAATATAATACGGTATCATGTAATGTTACTTAATTATTATTTTTAATTTGATTATGTGCTACCTCAGCAACAATATCTAATTGATACGCATGATACCCATTCAGTTTTTGTTAGTAAACATATAATATTTGTCCTAAGTTAAACGTACTAACGTTTGACTAAGTTTGTAGGGAAAAAAATAACATTCACAATGGAAAATCGATATCAATAAATGTATCATTGATTTAATTTTTCATATTGTACATCTCTAGTATTATAGATAGTGATAATTTTGTATATAAATTTGCCAAAGTTTATGAAGTTTGACATAAGATAAATTTAACATACGTAGTAAAAAGGAAACGGCGTGGGTACTACATATGGTACTTTTATTGTGACCAGCCCAGGACCTAACTTCATCAACGTCAAACGCCCATGATCGGCACTTGCTCGCACGACATTTGAAATGGAGCACTATAACTAGTGCAATTGAGTGCACCATGCGTTAACTAGCAATTCCCACTAGGTACGTAACAGCACCATATGCGTGATCAGGTTCAGGTTGCACGCCCGCACGTTTATATCAATATTTCCTTTGTACTAGTCCTATGATTCTTGCGGAAGTTATTGTAAAATATATATAGCAAATTACAATGTACGTAGCTTGCTCAGTTTGTTGCAAAACTTGTGTTTGTCTTAATATATGGATGATCACTTCACAAACACATGGTCACTTAACTACTCCCTCCATTTCTAAATATAAGTGTTTTCAGAGGTTTAACTGATGGACTACATACAGATGTATATAGACATATTTTAAAGTGTAGATTCATTCATTTTGTTCCGCATGTAGTCTCCGGTGAAATCTCTAAAAAGACTTATATTTAAGAACGGAGGAAGTAGTGACGAAGCTAGACAAAAATTTATTGGGGGGAGGAAACACAAATCATCGGTGTTTTGGGGGGAGGGGGGGGGGGGGCAAATACTAAAAGAAATATAATGTCAGCACTGCTAAAAAATTCTTCAAAAATTAATCCAAGCCCTAGAGGGGGCACAACCCCAGCAGTATACATAGCTCTGCCTATGCACTTAACCTTCCAATAATAGTAGATCTAGTTGATCTCTATGGTGACATGGCAATCACTCAACTTCTGTAGGTGCATAGTGAATGAGCATGCAACCAAAATATTGTATACATGGTAGACAAGCATGACGAGATGGAGGCAGCATAATATGTGTGGGGTGGGCTGGCAGTGCTGACAGAGACAAGGTTGTATCGAGGAGGATGCTATGGAGGAGGAAAAACATAGTTGAGGGAAATAAAATAGAATGTTTCATAGGGTATAGGTCTAAGCATGCACGAAATCAGTCGAGGTTAAAACGCCGATCAGATACTAGATGAGGAGGTTTTCTTCCTCATCCGGCGGCAGATCTGGGAGCTTGTGCGTGTGCGTCCTAGATCCTATATATGAGTGTCCGTTAGTCTCTCAATGGCAAGGAGACGGCATCGTCGAAGCGGGCTTCATGTATTAGGTCAATGGTGGTCGTCTTGTCTACTCCTACTCCTACATAGGGCGCCAGAGACAGTGGGGCTAAATGGGTGTGTCCACAGACCGGACATCACCTGGTACGGGACGCGGGTCCTTTTAGGTCAACATCACCAATGCTTCTTGACAGGGTTCAATGATTTCCTGTGTTACCTGCGGGGATATTGCTTTACTATTCCAGCAGCCGCACAGAACTTCAGTGATGGCATCGGCGTATCATCAACATGTGCTAGAAGGTCAAGATGGAAGATTTTGAGAGTTCTAAAAAAAATCTAATGCCAGCCCTCCTAAAAAATTCATTCACAAATTAATCGAAGGTTGGGGCGGGGCACAAGCCCCCAACAGTATACGTAGCTCTGCATCTACACTTAACCCTTTCAATAATAGATCCTAGTGATGTCTATGGTGGCATGGCAATTACTCAAGTTCCGCATGTGCATAGTGCATGAAACCAAAAGGCCCAATACATAGTGGACCAGTATGACGAGATGGAGGCGGCATAAGATGTGTGCGGTGGGCTGGCGGTGTTGAAGGAGACAATATTGTACCGAGGAGGATGCTATGGAGGAGGAAACACATAGTTGAGGAAAAAATTGAATTGTTTCAAAGGGTTTAGATCTAATGGTGCGCAAAATCAGTCGAGGTTAAAAAGTTGATTGGATACTGGATGAGGAGGTTTTTTTCCTCATCCGGCGGCGGATCTGGGAGCTTGTGCATGGGCGTCCTAGATCGTAGATATGAGTGTTTGTTAGTCTCGACGACATTGAGGCAATGACATCTTTGAGTGGCCTTCACATATCAGGTCAATGGTGATTGTCTTGTTTGCTCTTACCTAGGGCACCAGAGACAGTGGTGTTAAATGGGTGTGTGCTCAGACCAAACATCACCTTCTCCTACAGTCCGCGGTCCTTTTAGACTCACGTCACCAACCCTTCTCAACAGAGTTTAGTGACTTCTTGGGTTACCTGCAGACACATTGCTTTACTGTTCCTGCAGCGGCATAGAACTCCAGCGATGGCATCTTCGGCGCATTATCGGCATGTGCTAAACAGTCAAGATGGAAGATTTTGGGAGAACAAGTTTTTTTATTTGCCTTTATAGGACATTTTTCCGGGGAAAATCTTTGTGTGACTGTCTTGAACTTTTATTAATCCCGAGGCACCTAAAATTTTCTGTCGTCTCAATCGATTCCGTGTGTCAGCACACATAGGTTATGGTAGGCCGTGGCCTCCTTTTGTCGTCCCTGGTTTGAAGTGTGTAGTGTGTACTCTCTCCGTCCCTAAATAAGTATTTCAACATTGGTATAACTTTGGACTAACTTTAATATAAAGTTGAGACACTTATTTTGAGACGGGGGAGTATTAGTTAACAATGCATGTTGTCCTCTTTTTGTTGTGTGCGCCTGCTGTCCAATGGCATATTCTCCTTATAAAGTGGGAGGATTCGCCTTCTTATAATTCTTTTTCTATTTATTTTTTCATCTGGGATTAGAACCACACATTTATAATGAAGTTTGATTGTGAGGGAGATGAAGCGGCATAAATACCAATAAAAATATCATTTGATTCGTCAATCTTAAAAAAAGATAAAAACCAAACTTCTCCGCTTTAAGTTGAGAGAGAAAATAACAATGCGAGAAAAAAGGCAATCCTTGTTGGTAATTATACACCTACACGCCTTCCTCAACGTTGTTTTTTGAATGCAAGACCTAGAGCTAACTACCAAGATTTGGGGCTAACCATTGACTATTCTTTCTTATTTTAGGTAATACCAATGACCTTAATTTATTCTACTGATAATAATTTTACTTTATTTTAATATTTTATTTTGTCTTTGTTTTGGGGATTTTTTTATTTTATTTCTTCTTTTATGTAATACCAATGTCCTTCATTAATTCTACCTTAGAATAATATTTGTTTTAGTTTTAGTTTTTATTACGGATTGGTTTTTAGGGAGTTTTTTTGCCATCATACTTTCACCTATATTTTACGCATACGACAACGTATTCGATGGTGCGATCGTGTAAACCTACATAGTTTTGTATTAGGAATTTTAAATAAATTTTGCCTTTGTAATTGATAAATTTTGATCAATTAAATGTTTTTATCACTTTGTTTATTGATGCTTACTCAAAAAATTTCTATTGGGTTTTTTACTATATTTGTACATGCGACGATGTATTTTATGTTGCAACCGTGTGACACTGCTTATTTTGTTTTGCTAGGAATTCACATAATTATTTTTTGTGTTTGTTTTAGTATGTCTTTCTTATTTGATGCTTAGTTGGCTCTTCCGGTCATTGGATTTTCTCCTACATTTGTGCATACCACAACATATTTGATGCTAGAATAATGTGACACGACTTACTTGGGTTCTAGGAACTTCAATATAACCTTTTTTTAATTGATCTGCTTCAATCATAATTATTATAAAACTTGTACTAGTTCAAGCTTGTTGTTGCACAATATTGAGCAATGCAAGTCTTGCATATTCTATGTGCAAGCTTTCAATATATTCTAATTCCTACATAAAAGAAATGAGTGTGAAAACACGATAATTCAATCCAGAACCCGAGCTCAGGTGCACCCTGTGAATAGTAAAATGAAAAAATAGAAAAAAAAACGATATTTTGTGATAAAATACACATGAGTGTGTCAAGTCCGTGCCAAATTTCAGAGCATTTGGGCACTTGAGCATTTCTCAGCAAAAAGACCAAATCAGGTCTAAACAGTACGAAACGGTAAACTTTTTCACATTCCTCAATTTTGTATTTTTTGTTGTGAGCTTCTTAGATGTCCAAATGTTCTCAAATTTAGTATGAACATCACGCATTCATGCATCTTTCACCACAAAAAAATCAAAATTTTGAACTATTTTTCTATCTTTTTTAGTTTATTATTCATGCCCGGGCTCATCTGAGCCCGGGAGCCAAATCGCCGCATCCGTGAAAACAAGTATTTATTATTAGGAATGCCAGCTATAATTACATGATAATACTTTTATTAGGATTGAGTCATTTTTTCACTGTAAGAAATTTGTTCTTCTTTAGTGTTTTATTTGTCCATTTCTTTTCTCAGGAAATACTATTCTTCTGTCTTCCATAGAAACAAACTTATTGTTCCCTCTTTATGCTTTTCTTCAATTATTTTTTTGAGGTAACAACACATCTGAAATTCATTCTTCCATAGATTTAATTTTGTTATTTTTATTGCTTTTGTAGGGTAACACCACTCCCACGATTCTTTTTCATTATATTCAAATCTTGTCATCCTTTATGTTTTGTTCACTTATGGGTTCGAATTTATTTTTGTCCTTGTTTCTTACTAGATTTTCCAGTTCACTAATTTGAAACGACATTCTTTTGTTCACTATTGGAATGTTTACATCACTGTTTGATATGAGCAATGTGATATACTGTGTGATTCTAACATAATAGGAGCATAATGGTTGCCAAGTATAATAGACTAGAATTAAACTTTAAATCTCTCTTTTCTCCCTCTATTAATGTGTTTAATCACCGTGCATGTATGTGAAAACAAATACTCCCTCCGTTCCTAAATATAAGTCTTTTAAGCGATTTCAATAGGTGTCTACATACGGAGGAAAATGATTGAATGTACACTCTAAAGTATGTCTATATACATCCGTATGTAGTCCATTAGTGAAATCTTTACAAAGACTTATATTTAGGAACGGAGGGAGTATATGTGTATGGTTATGCATGGTAATGGTTATGCAGCGGATGCACAAAGGATTACCTTTTTTAGCAACAACAAGGATTAGTTATATCCATAGATCATGTTCAGCACGAGTACAATTATAGTAGTCATGCAATTATTAACTGTGCTTTGACTAGCTGGGCTTACACAACTTCCTATAGTAGTAGTGGTAGTACGCTCGCTCTGTTGGGTTTTGCTGGGCTGTGATTTGTTGGCACAAAAATAAATTGGAATAAAATAAGTGTCCATTCAACTCATGACAACTAACTTTTGTTCGTTGGATGTGAATCTAATGGTTTTGGAAAAAGTGGCTGAAACAGATGGAAATTTCGGGCACCTGAGCCATAGGTGATCCAACTCTTGTAGTGTTGGTTATCCAATTCAAGCCTTGAATCATTGCTGGTAACAAAAAAATACGATTGTGTTACATGCGTCCCTGTGAGATACTCCTTGGCAAATTTAAATAAACGGTGTGCATCTGGTTCCAATCTATACAAGGCTGTGGGTCAATTCAGAAGCGAAGAAGACAACCTTTTAATATAGTTCATGGCCCCTTTCAGCCCATCTTATGAGTTTCGGTGGCTCTTCCATTTTCTATACCAAAATCCAATCTCTACATGCATTGGGCTCATAAAATCGAAATCACTAATTAAGAAGTACTCTTTGCAAAGGTCATTTTCACCCCCCTCCCTATAAAACAGTCACAAAGACCATTATAACATAGCCGTCTTTAAAAATATGTTGAACTGGACATAGGCCTATAACACAATCACTTGGCCGCTCCTAACATAGTTACTGTCTTAAGAAAAATGTTCATAAATTCTAGAAAAAAGTATTCACACCTTGAAAATATTGTACTTGATAAATAATTGTGCATTTTTTTTGGATTTTGGAATATGTTCAGGAATTTAATAAATGATCTCAGTTTAAAAATATATTAATGTTCTCTAATAATATTGATGAATTTTAATAACTTTTTTGGATTTGTTAAATTATCATTATTTTTTAAAGAAAGTTAATTAATATTAGAAATAAAAAGGTAAAATAAAACATCTAGAACAAGAAAACATAAAGGAAAAAACAACATTGAAATGAGGCCAAGCCAAATAGCTAGCTCTTGAGTGATTTCCTGATATCTTGTAGCAACGAGCGACAAATAGGAAACTATCTTCTTTTCTGACGTCATTGGGAATTAATACGAGGGTACACCTTAAACATTAGATTTGACCTGCCCATTACCAAATATCCAAAAATAGCATTAGCACTCACGGTCCTGCTACTTCTCCAAACTTCCTACAATTATGGTCCGGGCGAGTTGAGTTCCACATGCGTGCTACATATATGCTCTCCCTCGGCAACCAATTTTCATTCCAATTTGGATAGTCTGTTCATCTCCAATCCTTCTAATTAGTTCATGTTTATGCACTTCCGGACATCCAAAATAGACCTCCAAATCTACAAGGGGAAGGAGCTGAATAATGTCGATAGAAAATCTCCTGTAGGATAATGCACCTCCTTTTGAGCTCATGTACAAACCTCCATCCTTGTTACGGTAATAGTGCAAGATTGAATAACTTCATCTCTCTGAAACTAAGTGCTCCCAAACATTTTGTCTGGGTCATATCCTCGCAGGCCACACAAGTTGTTTTCCTCTTCTCTTCCTTTGCCAACACCAAAAATTACGAAGCATGGGATCAATATGCTCGCATAACCCCCGTGATAATTTGAAATACCCCGTTGCATAGGTAGGTAGAGCTTGTGCTACTGACATAATAAGAGCTTCCTTTCCTGCTACTGATTTTTTTGCTCCATCCATCCCTGAATTCATTTCCATAATCTATCCTTCAATTACTAAAATACCCCATTCTTTGATTTCCCCATATCCGTTGGCAGACCCAAATACCTGTATGTAGTGTTGGTAGCTAATTCAACCAAAATTTCTTATAGTGTAGTCCAGGCATACCTTTCCACCCATAATGTGCTCATCTTATGACTCCAAGTGACCCTTCCTTTTTTGAACCCTAATCTAATCCTTGCATGCATAAGGTCTGAGAAAAAAAAAACATGAACTACGCCTATAACACTGCCATAGGGACACTTATAAGACAATTAGTTTTAGAAAAGTAACTTCAAATGAGCATAGCTTATAACGCAGTGACATGAACTCTTAGAAACACTTGTCTTCTTTAAATAATTTTTAAAAGTATATTCACAAGTTATAAACTTATTGCATTTAAATGATATTCATGCATTTAAAAAAATATTATGGATTCTGAAAAATTCCTGAATTGAATACTTGATTTTGATTTTTTTAATATTCGTGTACTCAGAAACATATCTGATTTTTTTTGGTTTAAAAAATGTTCATCAATTCTAAATATTATAATAAGTAAATCAATTGAACTAATAAAATATAAAATATACATAAACATAAAAAATCATCAAAGAAGAATAAAACGGTATTGAAAAAAATCATGTTGAAGTTAGGCATGGCCAAGCACCTTTGTGATTGGTCAACATCTTGTTGCAACGAGTGAGATATAGGAAACTACCTTCCTTCCTGGCGTCTTCGGGAAATAATACGACCAAGGCGACTGTATCTCACATTAGCGACTCACTAGAAAGTCTCGCTGAAGGTTCTAAGGTAGCTGGGCCGGCTATTGATTTCGCATGCATGTTATGAAAGTAAAAAAAAGAAAGCAGGAAATCGGAGAACCAGGGATCGATCACTGGTCCCCAGGTTGTTCACGCTCACGCACACTTCTAGTCACTCCGTCCAAGCCTCCTTCGTGGAAATTGTAGGGGCACGCCCTACTTGAGGCTATTTAAGCCGGAGTTTTCATTTCGTTTTCTTCTATTTTTTATGTTTTTCTTGTGCGTTTTTCCATTTTTCATTTTGCTTCTTTGACTTTATTTTTCATTTTCTTTTTTCCTTCTTTTTTTTATTTCTTTTTGGTTTTTTTATACATTTTTTGAATTTGTCAACAACATTTTTTAATACACATCTAATATTTTTCCAATACAAAATTAATATTTTCTAAAGCATGGTCAACATTTTTTCTATGCATATTTGTAATGTTTTTAAAATGCTTGATTAACATAATTTTAATACATGGTCCAAATTTTATTTATAAAGACTTCTAAATTTTTAAAATGATTGATTACATTATTCAAAAACAAGATTAACACTTTATAATACATGGTCATAAAAATTCTATCAGCATTTAACATTTTTTCTAACGCTTGATTACTATTTAGTAAATGCAATATTATCATTGGTTAACACATTGTTAAATAAATTTCTAACCACATTTAACATTTTTTAAATCATTGATTAATAGTTGTCAAACAAAATGATTGATTCAAAAATTTTAAAAATCTTTTCAACATTTTCTAAAATGCTTTATTAATATTATCTATTACATGGCAAAAAAATCATCATTTTTTAATACATGGTCAACATTTTCTATGTAAACATTTAGGATTTGCCAAATGCTTTATTAACATTTTTCAAATACTTGTTCAATATTTTCTGAAGTGCCTCATTAATATTTTTATATACATCATCAAATTGTTTAATCATTCTTTTAATAGATGGTCAACATTTTTCTATACATGTTAAACATTTTCCAAACGTTTAATTAAAAAAATTCAAATACTTTTTTCCAATATTTTTTCAAATGCTTCATTTGCATTTTTATATATACATTGTTATAAAAGTTTATCATTTTTAATGCATGATCAAAATTTTCTACACATATTTAACATTTTCAAATGATTGATTAATACTTTTCAACAATTTTTTGAAATGCTTGATTAACAATTTTCATGTGAACAATAAAAAAATCATCATTTTTTAAATACATGGTCAACATTTTTCCATATACATTTAACATGTATCAAATACTTGATTAACATTTTTAAAATACTTGTTCAACAATTTTCTGAAATAATTTATTAACATTTTTTATATGCATGATAAAAATATCTTCATTTTTCTATACATGGTCAAAAAATTTACATATATATTTAACATTTCTCAAATGTTAGATTGCCATTTTCAGATACCAGTTCAACAATTTTTTGAAATGCATAATTAACATTTTTATATGCATGATCCTAATCATCTTTTTTTAATACTTGGTCAACATTTGTTTCATATATTTTTAAAATTTATCAAGTGGTTGATTGAAAATTTTCAACTATTTGTGCAACAATATTTTGAAATGCTTGATTAACATTTTTCATATGCATGATCAAAACAATCATCATTTTTAATACATGATCAACATTTTTCTATATACATTTAACATTTATCAAATGGTTGATTAACGTTTGTAAAATACTTGATTAAGATTTTATGAACATGTACCAATATTTTTATACATTCTTCGTATACATATCAACATTTTCTTTGTATACATTCAATATTTTTCAAATGCTTGGTATTATTTTTAAATATTCTCTATAGGTTGTCTTTTTAGTATATATATTTAGAATATTTAAAGTATAGAAAAAAAAATGAAAATAAAGACAAATATGAAAACAGAAGACGTTAAAAACATATTAAAAAAAAGGTGGTTGTAGCCTCCCGCGCGGCTTGGCCGTCCTATCTGGAGCTGCCCGACGCAAGACTTCCTTCTGTCTCGCTTACAGCGAGATATAGGGGCACCCTAATACGAGCGCAATTGTTGGACTGTGACAGCGAGATAAATGGCTCAACCACTCCGGGGGACGAGGGTGCGGCTCGACGTAGCCATGCCCGCTCTCGCCTCCCGCTCCGCCGTCGCCGTCGTAGACGGAGAACGGTCGGACGCATCTGCAGCAGGCCGGCTGCGGTTGCACCGGCCAGCGCCGGTGCGTGCCTCCCCGCATCCGACGATCATAGATATCTGTCCGTCCCTGTCCATCCAGCGCATGCATGCCCCCCGTTACACAGCAGCGAACGATCGGTCGACGCACGCACCGCAACTCGCAAATCCTTCCCATATCGTTGACGTCCCGAACCTGATCTCACGTCGAGTGCCTGCCTGCCTGCCAACCCGCGTCGCGGTCATCACAGGATATTATACAAAAAACCAGAGTTAGAAGTGAGTGCATGCCCTGACCCTGATTCTTGACCGGAACCAATCATGGCCGGCCGTGCCTGCAGCCGCGGGCTCGATCTGCTTGCCGTTCCCGGCAGGAGGAGGAGCGTGGCAGGCGACCAGAGCTCACAAGCTGTACCGTACAGATGGCTCGGAGTCAATCATCAACACGCGTACTTTGGACCTAATCTTGTGGCAGGTGGCGGCCCGGGCTGCGGCTCTTACCGAACGGCGAGTACGCCGTCAATTTGCGTAGGCCCAAGGCAACGGCATCCCCCTGATAGGACACGACACGGCGTGCTCGCCGGCCGGCGTCGCGTGTGCCGGTGTGCTTGGCCTCTGGCCTGGAGGAGCGTACGCACGCGGTAGGCGCGCCCACCTAACATACGCCCTGTCAAAACCCCATCGTACGCACGCACTAGCATCTTTAACAGCCGCGCTAAAACAACGTCGCATTGTAAAAATCCTTCTTTTAACGTGCATGTAAAAAAAAATGTTTCAACAGTCAAATGATAAAC
Source organism: Hordeum vulgare subsp. vulgare (assembly GCF_904849725.1). Taxonomy (NCBI): domain Eukaryota; kingdom Viridiplantae; phylum Streptophyta; class Magnoliopsida; order Poales; family Poaceae; genus Hordeum; species Hordeum vulgare. The sequence continues at coordinate 573,378,675 of NC_058524.1, read as the reverse complement.
GGCGCGCAGGGCATAAAGAATACAACGCGCGTTCGGAATAGGCATCGCGCGCTCCTGATTTGGCGCGTCCGTTTCGGCGTGTTGCACATTTAAACAAACACGCATGCACGCACGCTAACAAGCACGGCCTTCTTTTCTTTTCGGGTTAAATTCCACGCACATTTACAGCGGACTCCCCAAAACCTCTCTGTACATCCAACGAACAGTCCGCTCATAAAAATCTAATTCAAGTGAACTCATCATATTTGAGCTGAATGTCAAAGTTGACAAGAACCCCGGATATAAGAAGGCCTGAACGAGCCCGTTAGAGCGACACCGAAGGACGAGTCATTTGGTCCGCTGGGGCCCGTTTGGATCAGTGCGGACACAAAAGTTGGCCGAATGCGCCGACCCAAATGAACGCGCGTCTGCTTGACATTCGCCTGCTGACCCATTCCCGGCTCATTTTTAACCTAGAATTTCGTCGGCACGGACATGAGACAGACGCGCGTGCGCGCCTTCTCCTCCCCTAGGTCCGCTCGTCGGTGGCAGCCTCCACCATTCCCCTTCATTTCCCCCAAAAACCCTCCCGCCCACGCGCGCTCCTGCCCCACCCCCTCATGGACGACGACCTTGACCCCTCGCCTCGTCCACTATGACGACCGCCCCCTCCGGCAAAGGCAAGCCTCGCGCCCCCCGCAAGACCGCCGCCATGCCCAAGCCGAAGAAGATGTTGATGCCCGAACAGCGCGCAAAAGAGTCGGCCAACAGGAAGGGTCGCAGGCACGCGGCGTACGCGAGGGATGAAGCTATCGCGGCGGTCGTCGCCGCCGCCGCCGCGCAGCAGGAGGTCACCCACGCCCGCGTCGCGGCGGCAACGAGGGAGGCGCTCTATATGCTAGGGTTAAACCCTAGCCAGCACGACCTCGTCAACGCCGCTGTGGCCGCGGCCAGCACCGGCTCATCCGCGTTCCCTCGGATGGTGCTGCCCGACTCGCCCGCGCGTCGGCTTGCACCCCGATGCCTGGCTTCCACGTAGGGGTCTTTTGTGCAACAAGTTTTGTGTCACTCTTGAGAGCGTCAAGTCTCGCCCCGTGGACGGCATCGGCATACAAGACATGGTATGGTAGCAAGCCGCCCTCTTTTGTGTCATCAAGTTTATCCTTGGGTGTTCATTTGCATATGATTTGCCAATATCCTTTCATGAAATACATTTGTAGGCATTTCAAGCTTTGGAGGCATTCAAGGTCCAACACAATGACAAGTGCTTCAACCTTTCCCATTGCTTTAGGATCATCAAAGACGAGGAAAGTTTAAGGCGCAATATGCCGCTCTCACGTTGTGTGTGTGTGGGGGGGGGGGGAAGCAAGCCGCGTAGGAGGTTGGGGATGGCGAGAAGGCACGGCCGCGGGGAAGACCAACTCCAAGAAGGAGGACAAGCAGGATGTGGCGTCGAATGCCTTGATCGCAAGCGTGGAGGGCATGATGAGCAAGAAGGACTCAAGGGAGGAGGAGCGCCGGTGTTACAAAGAAGAGCAAATGAACGCCTTCATGGAGATCCAAAGGAGGAGGCTTGAGATGAACGCGGAGAAGCAAGCCAAGATGCTTGAGATGGAGGCGGAGAAACAAGCCAAGATGCTAGAGATCGAGGCCGCCAATGCCAAGACCAAGGCGAAAGAAGTGGCTCTCACGAGCATGATGACCGGGGTGGAGATCATGAAGGTGGATCTCAATACCATGTCGCCAAGGAAGAGGTTGTGGTTCAAGAAGATGCAGGCCAACATGCTCAAGTTCGGCAACGAGTGATCTATGGCGGCGAGCGCCATCCTTTTTTGTATGTCGGCAGGTGTACTGGAATGACCACGAGGCCGCGATGGCGTGGTCGAACTCAAGTCCCACCCCTTTTTTGTGTGATGGCATGTGTGCCGGCCGCTGGCGAGTGAGCCAGCATGAACTGTGTGGTGATATTTTTTTAAGCCGGCATTGTATGACGGCGCTGGCATGGTGCCGGCATGAGATATGGCTGATGACATGATCTATGACCGCGGGCCTTTTTTAAAAATTGTGTGCGGACATGAAATGGGCCGGCTTGTTGGGTGCACTGCCGACCCAAATCTAAAACAAGGCGGACGCCGGGCGGGCGGCCAACCCAAACGGACAAAAAGTGGACAGAAGCGTCGTTCGTTTGGGTCGGCCCGTTGAAGTTGCACTTACGTCAGGACCTGACAGGTAAGACCCACCATAAATTGCATCAAATCTCCTCCCTCCCTTGCCGACCAGCCGTTTCTCTCTTCTCCCTTCTCCCTCGTCCATGCCAACGCTCCTCTAGCTTCACCGCCGTAGCTAGCCCTCAACACCGCCACAAGACTCCTCCCCTCCAATTTTGTCGGCACGAACACTGTCGCCAGTCCGGACACCGCCGCGATACGTCCGACTACACTCGGCCTGCACTTTGCGTTCTATGTGTTCGACACAATGTCAGATAAGTTTTTGTGATTATTACCTTGCCAAAACGATGGATTGAGATGGTTCATCGGATGGGAGTATGGACCCATAAAGCCTGATGAGTTAATTAAGAAGGAGTTCTTCTATTTGTCGGATCCAGACGAAGAAGCAGAGATGACGGTGATCATGAGCATCCAATCAAAAATTGACCAGGAGGTGGAGCACATTATGAGTTCAAGGGCTCGATCAAAGGGAGAAGAGTTCTTAACCAAGATAGGGTCTCTGGAGCGCGGCTACTCTACAAGGACTACTTTGATCTCGTACCTACATTCCCTCGTGAATGGTTAATTTCATCGATGCTTCCTTGTGAGCAAACCCCTTGTTCTTGCGCCTGGTGGGGGGAGTGGAGGCACATGATCCCTACTTCGAGCTCACCAAGGATTGTTGCAGACAATTCCCGTTCTCTGTTAAACTGAAATGTATGGCTACTATGAGGATGCTTGCACTTGATACTACTATCAATGCCGTTGGTGAGATGGCCCGGATGAAGGCAAGCACATGACTAAAGACCATTATGAGGCTTGACCCTGTCGTGTGGTGATGGTGTTTAGAGCAGAGTATCCGAAATAATCAAATGTACAAAATATAGAATGGTTGCTCACTATTAGAGAGTCAAGAGGTTTTTCAGATATGCTTGGTTCAATTGATCGCATACATTAACAACGCATGAACTTTCCTAAAGGTTTGCATTGACTTATGAATTTGTCATGCTTTATTTGGAATGTCTGGTTTACAATGACAATAAATCTCATGTTCGGGAGGCTTTGTAATGGGAAATTGTAGTTGTGCAACTTCAGTGTCAACGGTTGCGACTACAATCTGGTGTACTACCTTGCCAATGGTCTCTATACTCAGTGAACGACGTTTGTAAAGACCGTATCTGGTCCCGATGGCCACAAAAAAAACCACTTTACAACAATAAAAAAAGCATATAGTAAGGATGTTAAGAGGACACTTGGAGTGCTCCAAACTTGTTAAGAATTTTCCGTGGAGTTACAATGATATAGAAATCAGAGACTATATGACAACTGATGTTATGTTGTGTTATTTTTGACAATATAATTATCGTTGACGAGGGTGAAGGGTTATTCTGAACCTGTGCTTTTGACAAGGCTGAAGAAAGTCTAAATCCCTAAAAATTAAGATGCACATCGGCTTATCAATTTTCTGTAGATGCATTAAAATCTTCAAGATCACTGGACGCGTCTGCAGCTATTCAGTGATCTTATGGAGCATACGTAGACCCACAATGAAAGCCGATAAATTATGCATTTAAAATTAATTAACTTTTTTCTGCCAGCAAATATTATTCACGTACGACATTCACGTGTATGATGAACGTGCATGAATTTGTATAAGTTCGAGGGTTCCAATTTAAGATGTGTGGCTGTCTGACATGCCACTTGTTGTGTTCGGACACGTCCATAAACATTTAGGGGACCGAATTTGTTAAGTCCGGCATAGATCGGTAATCCCATTTGGAGGCCGAGCTTCAATAAGGCCAGTTTTTTCCTCTCGTGTCGGCAGTTAAATTCTGAAAAAAGTTATGGATATATATGGAGGCATAATGCGCAAGTTTGTTCCTCTCGTGTCGGCAGTTAAATTATGGTTATATTCATATTTTTTTTTTTTAAAAAGGAGGCTTAGCCCCGGCCTCTGCATCGAAAGATGCATACGGCCATATATTGGTTATATTCATATATACATGGAGGCATAATGCACACGTTAAGAACACGGCTTCAGTTCAGGGGTTCAGGCCGTGATTTAAAAGGCAATAGTGCATGCATGATCTGCGCTGCGAGATTGGAGGCCATGTCTCGTGCGATCTTCGCTGGTTGTCCAGACAGCCCTGCCTGCCAATGCCATCATCAGTCGGACGAAGCAATCATGGCCTGAGCCCGGACGCGTTCTGCTAGCTATCAGCACTGTCGCTATTATTTTATCCTCGGCGAGGACCAACTTTGAATCATAGGTTTCTCGTTTGGGAACATCTGAATCTGATTACAAGCAAGCTCCATGAATTCCCGAGGCCACTTGACATTGGAGAAATAATAATAGTACAACATAGATAGGTGTCAGTTAAGATCTTCAGTTAATTAAGGCATTGATTCCTACCCAACAAAAACCTAAATTATGGCTTCCTTTGTCTAAATATAAAGGTGCCACTATCTAATTGGCCTCGTACTAACGGAGGACAAGTCACCACATACAAGCATGCTCATCATCATCCATCATGCCAACCTTAATCACCTCCCTCCACTCCAACCGTGCCACTTTCTCATCCCCTAAAGAACTTTTGTGTTTTCCGTTGAACCAAACCATCGCTTCGGTTGGTAAAACATTTACTTACCATTTGGTACGGAGCACTCCCAGCTTAGCAGTGCCGCATGTAAATGCAACAGAAGGAAGAACCAAACCAAACCAAACCAAAGCGCAACGGAGACCAACTTGTGGCGCGGAGGTTCCACGGAACTTTTCATGCCAGAGAAGAAGGGGGTCCAGGCCTGGGCCAAAGAAAGTTGGTTGTCCCGTTGTTGTCTTTGAGAAGCAATCAATGGCCAAAAGGAAAGAACTAAGCACTAGATGCTCACTTTCATCAAAGGAAAAGCACAAACAAAAGCTTATAAAGGCGGAGGATGTGACAAAGATGGGGGATGCAAGGGAACTGATTGCTTGACCACAAGGACCGGCCATTGCAGAATTCGAACAAAAGCTGCAACAGGAACAAAGCCACCCTAGATTCCTTGTTAGAGGAATTGGACCAGTTGGGTATGTATCAAGGCAATGAGAGCATTTCAATTCTGATTTCACAAATTGGCGATCAACGGGTTGTGTCATCATCTGTCCGCGACTCCATGTGGACGCCCGGGAGTATTTCTTTCCATTATAGTATGAAAAACATATTCATGATCATGGCCTTCTGGCATATTCATATTGAAACTACGTTGTTTTATCAGTTTCATGCATTTTTTTAAAGAAGGATGGCCTCCGGCATCAGCATCTGGACGATGCATGCAGTCATTTTATTAATTATTTATAAAGACATTACAAAGTAATACACCGTCTGACGCCATCATCTTGGCAACATCTGTCGCTACTCTTATCCAACTCATGAACGCATGCCGATAGTCCGAATCGAATACCAAACAGACATCGCACCTAAGCCTAACATCTAAAGACCCCAACCAAGTCGTCATGTTGGGACTGGGGCACACACTAGTCCGACAAACTCTCAGAGGCCGCCGCCGCCGTCTTCCATCGACCCATCTTCAGAGCAGACACTGACGCATCGACCTTGCCAGGACTACCATCGACGCCACCATGGCGCCAGACAACGCCACCATCAGGCATATATCCATCCACACGCGCCCGTCGTCAAAACTCCGCAGCGCCATGCCGCCGAGATTCGCCATTGTCTTGTGGTAGATGTAACACCACTCCTCCTCTTGTCCACTCCAATCAGTACTTGCTCCAAGATGATGCCTTCAGGAGGGAGAACGACACTGAAGGCGCCGTCATCATTCAATCTGGTAGGCCCAGATCTAGGGTCCCCCAAAACATCTCGATCAAGTTGATGTGACCTGCAACGACGATGCCTCGCGAAGGAAACGACGTCAGAAACGCCGCCATCGTCCGCGAAGACCGCAGTCCGGCGATATTTTCATTGAAAGCCGCATCGTCCCGGTCTCGTGGCTGGCAGGAACCATACAGAGACTCGTCATGGATACGTATGCCGCCGCTGGTACTCCGGTGGAGATCCTCTATTCCCACACCAGAGCCCTCGTCGCGCCGCCGAACATCCATCGACGACGAATCTGGACGGGATCCAGATATGCGGTCGCTGCCATGCCCAACATCGTCGGAGAACTCGCTGGTTCCCTACAGTCATGGGGGCAACCACCGCCGCCGCACGACCAAGGGCCCCGCCCTTGTCGCTGCGCACGTGCCCCTCGTTGGGCTCGCCCTAGTCGATCCATGAGGGTCGCCGCCGCATCCAGCACCCCGCCCCCTTCGACACCGAGCCCGTCGCCATCGCGTCCTATGCCGGCGACAACGGTGGAGGGGAGGCCACGTCGGGCGGGGGGGGGGGGGGGCTGCTGGCATCGTGGACATCGCCCCTTGGCGGCGCCGTGGGGAGGCGCCGTGAGGGGGCATGGCATTCCTATCAGTTCCATGCAAATGATATTGATGACGACGAGCCCCCTTATGATTAGAAAAAAAGTTGATAATAATAATATAATTTCCTTGTTGAAAACCACATCGATTGTCGACGTGGAAGGGCTCGAAGGGGATCTGCGTGGTCTTCTGAGTCTCGACGACATGGTGTACCCGGGTCTCGGCGACAAACTCTCGATGATGGAGTAGCGCAGGGCAGCGAAGCTGTTTGATGTTGTGGTGGCGTCGAGGACAAGCTTGAAAAGATCATTTCATTGATCCCTCAATCGAAGATAGGTTCGCTAAGGGTCTGCTGGACCGGTGCTCCGATTTTACATGGTATGTAAGTGAAGTGACTTTTGTCGTCTAGAAGGTGGATTTGGAAGGATCGAAGTTTCATCTTGGGGCATTGTTGAATAATATAATAATATGGTTGTGTGCATCATTCGATGCAGAGGCTGAGGGTTCAACTTCTTTTTCAAAAGAAAAAATCGTATGGTTTGTTCCGTAGTTGACAGCGTATTGAACTGATTTTTTATGTTTATTAAGGTTGTCGGCGGGATCAAAGCACAATGAACCTTAATGAAGTCGTCGTCGTCGCACCAACCCTACTTCACCAATAAATTTATTGGATCCGTCGGAGATGACAAAGGGAAATGTTGTGATGAAGAGGGATCCAAAGGCAACTTATTTATCGCTGCCATCGGAGATGAAGCATGGCTGGTCGAAACCTAAGCAATCCTAAAACTATGACTACTACACACCGCGTGCAGGTCTCGATGACCCCCCCTCCCCCTCCCACATCCAGATGTCATCAACGGATGCAAGCCACTGGAGATAACACCGACAAAGGGAGGCACCAAGCGTAGGCGGTTTCGCTTCTTTTTCCCGCGAGGAAAAAACGGAGCGGATTCTTTCGTTTACCGGATGTTTAAACTCAGGTATGCTAGATCCACTTCTATAACTTAGATAGAAAGGGGGAAAAATCAGAGTTATATATAAGTTTTGACAAATTACAATAAATAAATAAACACATAGGTATTAATAGAAACATGCAATGTTAATTTTCATGAAATAATATGACCATTCATACAGGTTGCAAATCGCCATATTATTTTTTAAACATTTAAATGGATAAATTTCAACTCGCTATACATCAATACATGTGCATCTTCTTTTTAGAATTTTTTAAAATTATTAATAAATTTTGTAAGCTTTGAAAAGTGGGTCTACTAGAACCACAGGATGATTATAGAATTTTGCTGGTCAGACGACCTTTCCCGTGTCTGTCCAGCCACAAATATATATAGTTCCAAAACTTCTTTGTAAACCAAGTTCGAGCATGTTGTCGAACAAAACTTCAGACAAAAGGCCAAATACATTGTTAGTTGCAGCTACTAGGCGTGCCATTGTGCATATAATCATCCGCCACCAGGATCATGTTGCCGGCCAATAACCCTATGCTTTGTCCCCTGCGACCCGTTGTTTAGTTAGCAGTTGTTCCTTACACGCTTCACAAACAAACATGGGCGTGCACACACGTAATCCAGGCATGGAGCATTTCGGCTGGCTACGTTACAAAACCGGGCGCACTTTCTTAAGCCATCCTTCTTTCTTTACTTATCCCACTGAGTTATGTTCTTCTTCCTTTGGAGATGAACACGCTCGCAGTGCTGATTTGGTCCAGCTACCACTGTCTGCGCATGGGCTACTTACTCCACATTTGGTTTTCACTTCTTAAGTTGTCCCATTCACAAGCACAATACCAACTCACGACGTCCTGATCAACTTAACTCCTATTCTCTCATACCTCTGAAGATGGTGGACACGCCACCCTGTTCATTTGACATCATCAACTCAACTTCACTGTATACATTGTTTGAGCAGGAAGCATCCGTGTTGGCCAGTCATCCGGAACAGCTCAAGGGTTTAAATCGGAGCGATGGCAATATTAAACCACCAATTTGCAGTTGGCAGTTGGTACTATTCCTACATGGCCTGTAGGCAAAAAAGGAAAAAAGAAACGAGTTGAGTTCTCACATCACCGGATCAGCAGTTACTTCCATCAACTAGTCAAAATCCTGAAGTCGACAATGCTCTCTGTGGGCCTCTTGAGAAAATCATTGGTTACCATATACATCATTTTGCTCGGCTTGTAGTGAAGATTGCGTGGTTAGGTGATTAAACCAGTCATTTTTCATTACCTGCGTTATTACATAAAGGGAACTGGCTCTAAAGTGCAAGGTATCCATCAAATTAGGTTTGATGACAATATCATCACCACGAACTAGGAGAAAAATGATCTATTAGCGGTTGCTTAGAGCAACTTTAATGGAACGACCCATTTCGTTCGCCGCCGTCCGTTTGGGTCGGCGTGGACACAAAAGGCGGCCCAACGCGCCGACCCAAACGGACGCGGGTACGTTTTTCGTCCGCGGCCGATCCATTCCCGGTCCATTCCGTGCCGGATTTGCGTCGGCACGAACACGCGATGGACACGCGCACGCTCGCTCTCTCCTCCCCGGGGCATGCTGGTCGGTGGCACATTGGCCTCTCCCCATCCAACAGCAACCCTCGCCCGCCTCCTTCATCGCCGCCGCCGCCGCCCTTTTTGCCGGCGACTCTGCCAGCTGTCCACTCTCAGCAACGCCGCCCCACATCCGCCACTGTCTCGCCACCCCACACCCGCCGCCATATCGGCGTCTTGCCACCGGGGAGCCGACTGCTTCCCTTCCCCCACGCCCCGACCAAGAAGCCGCCTCGCCGCCCGGCCAGATCCTCACTGGCGCGGCCCACTAGTCGGACGTCGGCAGGGCAGCTAGCTGGTCCGTGCGGACCGTGACTCCCCTTCACCGGCCGTCTTCTTCGTCGACGCCCGCAAGCTGTTCGACAGTTTGCCAAGGTAAAAAAAATGGACGTCGTCGACGAGTTGTTTTTTCACAATTTCATCAAGACATGCGTGATTGGAAAACTCACGTGCAATTGCAAAATGATTTGGTTGAGCATATGTGGGCTCATATTGGCAACCAATAGATTTATCTTTTTTTGTTCGTTAGCAAAACTATGTACGTGTTGGGTAACGTAGCATAAATTTAAAATTTTCCTACACATATTCAGATCTTCCTATGGAGAGATCAGCAACGAGAGAGGGGTAAGAGCATCTTCATACCTTTGAAGATCGCTAAGCGGAAGCATTGTTAGAACGCGGTTGATGGAGTCGTATTCGCAGCGATTCCGATCTAGTGCTGAACTACGACACCTCCGCGTTCAACACGCGTGCAGCCCGGTGACGTCTCCTGCACCTTGATCCAGCAAGGAGGAGGGAGAGGTCGGGGAAGAACTCCAGCAGCACGACGGCGTGGTGTCGATGGAGAGACGAGGTCTACCGGCAGGGCTTCGCCAAGCACCGTCAGAGAGGAGGAGGAAGAAGGGCAGGGCTGCGCCGAGGGAGAGGGAGAAGTCTATCTCCCAAGGGCCAAAACCCCTCTCTATTTATAGGAGGAGGGGGAGGGGGTTGCACCACCCCTAGGGTTCCCCCCTAGGTGGTGTGGCAGCCACCAGATGGGAAAGGAGGGCGGCGGCTAGGGTGGGAGGGGGTGGCACACCACCTGGTGGGCCCAAGGCCCACCTGCGCCTAGGGTTGCCCCCTCTCCCCACCACTTGCGCATTGGGCTGGGTGTGGGAGGCGCACCAGCCCACCTAGGGGCTGGTTCCCTCCCGCACTAGGCCCATCTAGCCTTTTGGGGTCGTTGCCCCCCTTCGGAGGACCCCCGGGGCCACCTCTGGTGGTCCCGGTGGTCCCGGTATGTTACCGGTGACGCCCGAAACACTTCCGGTGTCCAAAACCATCTGTCATATATATCAATCTTTACCTCCGGACCATTCCGGAGCTCCTCGTGATGTCCGGGATCTCATCCGGGACTCCGAACAACTTTCGGTAACCTCGTATAACAATTCCCTATAACCCTAGCGTCATCGAACCTTAAGTGTGTAGACCCTACGGGTTCGGGAGACAGGCAGACATGACCGAGACACCTCTCCGGCCAATAACCATCAGCGGGGTCTGGATACCCATGGTGGATCCCACTTGCTCCACGATGATCTCATCGGATGAACCACGATGTCAAGGATTCAATTAATCCCGTATACGATTCCCTTTGTCTGTCGGTGTAGAACTTGCCCGAGATTCGATCGTCGGTATACCTATACCTTGTTCAATCTCGTTACCGGTAAGTCACTTTACTCGTTCCGTACCACGTCATCGTGTGACTAACTCCTTGGTCACATTGAGCTCATGATGATGTTCTACCGAGTGGGCCAAGAGATACCCCTTTGTCATACGGAATGACAAATCCCGATCTCAATTCGTACCAACCCAACAGACACTTTCAGAGATACCCGTAGTGCACCTTTATAGTCACCCAGTTACGTTGTGACGTTTGATACACCCAAAGCACTCCTACGGTATCCGGGAGTTGCACAATCTCACAGTCGAAGGAAAAGACACTTGACATTAGAAAAGCTTTAGCATACGAACAATACGATCTAGTGCTATGCTTAGGATTGGGTCTTGTTCATCACATCATTCTCCCAACGATGTGATCCCGTTATCAATGACATCTAATGCCCATGATCAGGAAACCATGATCATCTATTGACTAACGAGCTAGCCAACTAGAGACTTGCTAGGGACACATTGTGATCTATTTATTCACACATGTATTACTGTTTCCTGTTAATACAATTATAGCATGAACAATAGACTATTATCATGAACAAGGAAATATGATAATAACCATTTTATTATTGCCTCTAGGGCATATTTCCAACAGTCTCCCACTTGCACTAGAGTCAATAATCTAGTTACATTGTGATGTATCGAACACCCATAACATTATGGTGTTGATCATGTTTTGCTCGTGGAAGAGGTTTAGTCAACGGGTCTGCAATATTCAGATCCGTGTGTACTTTACAAATATCTATTACTCCACTCTGGACATGGTCCTGGATGGAGTTGTAGCGGCGTTTGATGTGCTTCGTCTTCCGGTGAAACCTGGGCTCCTTGGCTATGGCAATGGCCCAGTGTTATCACAGAAGAGTGTCATTGGACCCGACGCGCTTGGAACCACTCCAAGGTCGGTGATGAGCTCCTTCATCCAAATTCCTTCATGAGCCGCTTCTGAAGCAGCTATGTACTCCGCTTCACATGTAGATGCTGCCACGACTTCTTGCTTGCTGCTGCACCAGCTCACTGCCCCACCATTCAAAACATATACATATCTGGTCTGTGACTTAGAGTCATCCGGATCTGTGTCAAAGCTAGCGTCGGCGTAACCCTTTACGACGAGCTCTTCGTCACCTCCATAAACGAGAAACATTTCCTTAGTCCTTTCCAGGTACTTAAGGATATTCTTGACTGCTGTCCAGTGTTCCATACCGGGATCACTTTGGTACCTCCCTACCAAACTTATGGCAATGTTTATATCAGGTCTGGTACACAGCATGGCATACATAAGAGAGCCTACGGCTGAAGCGTAGGGGACAAAACTCATCTTCTCTCTATCCGCCGCCGTGTCGGTGACTGAGTCTTACTCAATCTCATACCTTGCAAAACTGGCAAGAACCCTTTCTTTGAATTTTCCATATTGAACTTCTTCAATATCTTGTCAAGGTATGTACTTTGCGAAAGACCTATGAGGCGTCTTGATCTATCTCTATAGATCTTGATGCCTAATATGTATGCAGCTTCTCCAAGGTCCTTCATTGAAAAACTCTTGTTCAAATAGGCCTTTATGCTCTCCAACATCTCTATATCTTTCCTAGTGGCTTTATTCAATTTCCTAAAATTGATCACCATCCTATAGCCAGTAATAATCCTCTGTGGGATCAATTCATCCTTATCATTAGGGACAACGGTAATGCCTCCCTTCTTAGGGACGCAATGCACCGGACTCACCCAATCACTATGGGCAACATGATAGATAATACGTGCTTCCAGGAGCTTTAGTATTTCTTTTCTTACTACCTCTTTCATCGTCGGACAGAAGATCTTTGATAATAGTAATGCTAGGTTTAACTCTAATTTTCTTAGGGGGTGTGGGTGTTCTAATGTAGCCTCTACGTATCACAGTTGAAGCTTTAGAATGATCCTTTATCCTAACAGGGAAAGGTGGTTTCTCAATGTAAGCACTAGGAACAATAGGATCATTATAGGCAATGACTTTCTCTTCAACTGGATTGGGTTTAACTACATTGACTTCTAAAGGAGGATGATATTTAAACCACCTCTCTTTGGGGAGATCAATATGAGCAGCAAATGATTCACACAATGAAGCTACTATCTGAGAGTCAAGTCCATACTTAGCGTAAAAGTCACAAAAAGTATTTGTTTCAACAAAGGATTTAACGCAATGAAACTTGAAATTCATACCTGACTCCTTACCTTCTTCAAGCTCCCAATCTTCAGAGTTGCGTTTAATTCTCTCCAATAAATTCCATCTGAAGTCAATATCTCTCTTCATAAAAGAACTGGTACAAGAAGTGTCAAGCATGGTGCGATCATCATGAGAAGCCGAGCATAGAAGTTCTGAATGATAATTTCTCTCGAGAGATCATGGTTGGGGCATGGATATAACATTGATTTAACCCTCCCCCAAGCTTGAGTGATGCTTTCCCTGTCACGAGGCCAAAAATTATAAATATAATTCCGATCACGATGTACTAAATGCATAGGATAAAACTTTTGATGAAATTCCAATTTCAACCGATTGTAGTCCCATGATCCAGTATCATCACATAGCCTATGCCATGTCAACACCTTATCCTTCAAAGATAAAGGAAAGACCTTCTTCTTGACCTCATCCTCGGGCAAACCTGCAAGCTTAAATAAACCACAAACTTTATCTACATAGATTAGATGCAAGTCTGGATGTGATGTTCCATCTCCTCTAAAAGGATTAGCCAGCAGTTTCTCAAGCATAGCTGAAGGAAATTCAAAGCAAATATTTTCAGTAGGTGCAGCAGGTTGAGGAGAAACTCTTTGTGCTTCCGTTCGAGGTGAAGATACCTCGAACAAGCCCCTCAAAGGATTAGTATCCATAGTGACAAGTGACAATAAATTTCAGCACACTATATGAATGTTTCCTTACCAATTTCCACTTACCAAAGGCGCTTCACTCCCCGGCAACGGAGCCAGAAAAGAGTCTTGATGACCCACAAGTATAGGGGATCAATCGTAGTCCTTTCGATAAGTAAGAGTGTCAAACCCAACGAGGAGCAGAAGGATCTGACAAGTGGTTTTCAACAAGGTAAAATCTGCAAGCACTGAAATTGTCGGTAACAAGTGATTGTGTGGTGAGATGATTCGTAGCAAGCAACAAGTAACAAAAATAGGAACGGTGTAGCAAAGTGGCCCAATCCCTTTTGTAGCAAGGGACAAGCCTGGACAAAGTCTTATAGGAGGAAAAACGCTCCCGAGGACACACGGGAATTTCTGTCATGCTAGTTTTCATCATGTTCATATGATTTGTGTTCGTTACTTTGATAGTTTGATATGTGGGTGGACCAGCGCTTGGGTACTGCCCTTACTTGGACAAGCATCCCACTTATGATTAACCCCTCTCGCAAGCTGATGTGGTTATAGTCCTAGGGTAGGGTCATAGGCCTGCCCTGTAGGTCCTACCCAAGGACTACCCCTCACAAAGGACAAGGCCCTTAGTCAGCTCTGACTGAATTAAGGACTCCCCATCGTCCAGTCGGTAACAGGTCCTCAGTTATCCAGTCGGAGACTAGCATTCGGAGGATATCAAGCTAACTGACTGGCTACCACTCGGTACATCGTAACCTCCCTGGAGGGAAACGGTCGTACGTTTCCAGGTGCATTTACTAGAATTTAGGGCGTACGTTACCTATAACGTATGCATTCAATCGCCATTACTCCACCCCTGTACCGGAACCGTTGTGGAGGGTAGCGCACTCTTTATAAGCCACCCTCCCCCGCTGGTAGAGGGGTTAGCAACTCATTGTATTCCATATTTCCACTCGACAACAAGCTCCCTGAGCACTGAGACGTAGGGCTATTACCTCCACCGTAGAGGGGCCTGAACTCATACAACCTCGCCATAGCTAAGGCTCTGCCCATCCTTTTCGTACCCTACACATCTACTGTCAGGCTTATACCCACGACAGTTGGCGCCCACCGTGGGGCAGGCGTTTAAGCGACTTCCGGCGAGTTTGCGACTACTTCCTTTCGTCATGTCGTCCGTTGGAGATTCGAGCATGGGTCACCAGATCTTCTTCGGCGCTCTCTCCTTCATCGTCGACGATTCAGCGTGGCTTCGGGATGCGCCCCTCGACTTGAGACGCTTCCCCGTCGCGGGGCTACGCACTTCCGTGCCGGCGCCCGCGGCATTCTTCTTCTCCAGCAGTCGGCTCCGGTGTTGACCTACACCGCCGTCACGCGCCGCATCAAGCGGTCCCGCCGTCCGCGGCTCCAGCGTTGGGTGCAACACGCCCAGGCGCGCCAGAACGCGTCTTCACAAGTGGCGGTCCTAGAGTCAGTTGTGGTTGCCCCGCCGTCCCAGCGCTCGGGCTCGGTTCCGACTGAGTTTCCTTCCGAGTACGCGGGTCGCGGGCCTGTAGCAGAAGTACACATGGCCAATTCCCATGAAGACCCCCGTCAAGCTGGCCGGAACGAGCACGAGATCGGCGAAGCGTCCGGCGCGCGTCGTCCGCCTCGCCGTTCTGCCAGTCGGCACACTCGGCGGAGCAACGTGGAGCTGTTCCGCACACCCCTCCTCAACTTGGCTGCGGCTGCCAAGATAACCAATTCCCTCCAGCCGACTGATTCAGAGGCTGGTAGAGGGATCGAGCAGATCCGAGCCCTGTTGCACACGGCGCAGCAGCAGAATTCGGCGGTCTCCCAGTCGCACAACAGGATCTATAATAGTTCTGTTCATGCGAATACGCATTGGTCGGTTCATAGCCCAGGTTCCCATCAGCGGCACAGAGGAGGCGGCCGATCCATAAATCACGAAGATCGCCGCCGTTCATGCACCCCTCCGCGGGGTGGGCCTACGGGCCCCGACATCATGATGATCGGCGTTCAGTCGGTGACACTTACGACCCAAGGCCCGACGCAAGAGGGCATATCGCCCAGCGGAGGGTCGACAGGGGCCGGGCCCACCGCGATGGTCGCGATATTGACCGTCCGAGTGGAAGCAGGGCCATCGTTTCTGGTCCCGAGTGTTTCAGTCGAGCCATCCGTTCGGTTGACATCCCTCCCAACTTCCGATTGGCGACGGGAATTAGCAAGTTTACAGGAGAGTCCAAGCCAGAAACGTGGCTGGATGACTACCGAATGGCAGTCCAGATCGGAGGAGGGGACGACCATGTCGCCATGAATCACCTCCCTCTGATGCTCGACGGCTTTTAACCAGTTGGCCCCCTCAAGCATCTACAGCTGGGCAGATCTGGCCCGGGTGTTCATCAGGACCTTCGAAGGGACGTGCAAGCGCCCTGCTGGCCTCGTGGAGCTCCAGCACTGCGTCCAGAAGCAAAATGAGCCCCTGCGCGACTTCATCCAGCGTTGGACAACTCTCTACCACACGGTGGAGAACGTCACCGAGCATCAAGCAGTCTGCGCCTTCAAGGCAGGCGTGCGGCACAGGGATCTGTACCTTAAGTTTGGCCGAACAGGCGACATCTCTATGAGCAAGATGATGGAGATAGCGACACGCTATGCAAATGGCGAAGAAGAGGACCACATCCGAAGCGGCAAGCACAAAACAGTCGCTGAAGGAGATGGGGGCAACACTCGGAAGCAGAAGCAGAAAGCTCCGACTGCTCCGCAAGCAGAAGCTGCAGCCGTAACGAATGCCAAGTTCAAGGGCAAAGGGAAGGCTCAGTTCACCCCCAAGAAGAAGCAGTTTAATAACCCCATCCTGGACCAGCCATGTCCGGTTCATACAAAGATGGACGAAGAGGGCAACCCCATATATGCGAAGCATACCACTCGACAGTGTCGCCTCCTGATCCAGGGGTTCAGCGAAGGGCAACCGAGTGAGAAGGACCATGAACAGGATGAGGAGGATAAGGAGGATCCGTTCCCCCAAGTCCATGCAACCCTGATGATTTTTGCTGACGCCGAGAGCAAGAGTCGACTGAAGCTGGTGAACAGAGAGGTGAACATGGCCACCCCTGCCAGCCCCAAGTTCCTCAAATGGTCTCAGACTGCGATCACCTTTGACCAGTCGGATCATCCAGCACATGTACCCACCCCGGGGAGACAGGCTTTGGTCGTCGACCCGATGGTGGAAGGAGTCCGACTGCGCAAAGTCCTCATGGATGACGGCAGCGGCTTGAACATCATGTACGCCGACACACTCAAGGGGATGGGCATCCCGATGTCCAAACTCAGCGAGAGCAGCATGCGGTTCCATGGGGTCGTCCCTGGACGGAAGGCTAAGTCACTCGGCCAGATCGCGTTGGACGTCGTTTTCGGCTCCGACAAGAACTTCCGCAAGGAAAAGCTGACGTTCAAAGTGGTCGACTTCCAGAGCGCTTATCACGCAATTCTGGGCCGCCCGACGTATGCACGTTTCATGGCCCGTCCATGTTACGTATACCTGAAGCTGAAGATGCCAGGCCCGAAGGGTGTGATCACCATCACGGGCAATCGACAACGAGCCGAAGAGTGCCTGCAGCAGGGATCAAGAATCGCCGACCAGCAAATGGCCGTCCTCGAGCTCGACGAGTACAAGAAAACAGTCGACCCCGCCGACCTGATGCGCTCGAAGAAGCTAGATTCAGAGTCTGCATTTCAGTCGGCGGGAGAAACAAAGAAGGTCAGCATCCACCCGACGGACACCACTGCTGCCCCGACGAACATCTCCACCACCCTCGATCCTAAATAGGAAGCCGAGCTCACCCAATTCCTCCGTGAGAACTGGGACATCTTCGCATGGAAGCCCTCTGACATGCCAGGTGTACCCAGGGAGTTGGCTGAGCACCGACTGCACGTGGATTCCACTGCTCGGCCTGTCCGAGAGCGCCTGCGCCGGTCCGCCGCGCACAAGAGGAAGGCAATCGGGGAAGAGGTGGCCAAGCTGTTGGCGGCCAACTTCATTCGCGAGGTTCACCACTCCGAGTGGCTTGCCAATGTTGTCATGGTGCCCAAGAAGGACAAGTCGCTCTGAATGTGCATCGACTTCAAGCATCTCAATAAGGTCTGCCCGAAAGACCATTTTCCGCTCCCCCGCATAGATCAAATTGTCGATTCGACTGCGGGTTGCGAGCGTCTGTCATTTCTTGATGCCTACTCGGGCTATCATCAAATCCGTCTGTATGGTCCCGATGAGTTAAAAACAGCCTTCATCACCCCATTCGGGTGCTTTTGCTACATCACTATGCCATTCGGTTTGAAGAATGCATGAGCTACCTTTATGTGCATGATCCAAAAATGTCTCCTCGACCAGATCGGTCGGAATGTGGAGGCGTATATGGATGATATCGTAGTCAAGTCACGCAAAGGTTCTGACCTGCTGACTGACTTGGCAGAAACATTCGCCAACCTTCGTAGGTACGATATCAAGCTCAACCCCGCCAAATGTTCATTCGGCGTTCCCAGCGGAAATTTACTCGGTTTCTTCGTTTCCGAACGAGGGATCGATGTCAACCCCGAAAAGATCGGGACCATCGTCCGAATGGAGAGGCCGGTCAGAATACACGACGTTCAACGGCTCACAGGTTGCCTAGCGGCTTTGAGCAGGTTCATCAGTCGACTCGGCGAGAAAGCGCTTCCTCTGTACCGACTCATGAAGAAATCATATACCTTCGAGTGGACAGACGAAGCCCAAGTCGCATTCGACGACCTCAAAGTCCTACTTTCCACCCAGCCGGTTCTTACTGCTCCGCTCAGTAAAGAGCCCCTTCTTCTGTATATCGCGGCTACAAATCAAGTCGTCAGTACTGTTCTTACAGTCCAACGAGAAGAAGAAGGCAAAGCATACAAAGTTCAGCGGCCAGTGTACTACGTCTCCGAGGTCCTGACTCCTTCCAAGCAGAGGTATCCCCACTATCAAAAACTCATCTACGGGATTTACATGACTGCGAAGAAGGTGGCCCATTATTTCCAAGACCACTCGGTGTCTGTCGTTTCTGATGCTCCATTGTCGGAAATTCTCCACAATCGAGACGCGTCAGGCCGAGTGGCGAAGTGGGCGATGGAGATGCTGTACTGTGATATCAAGTTCGAGGCCAAGAAAGCTATTAAGTCTCAAACTCTGTCTGACTTCATAGCAGAATGGGTAGAACAACAGCAACCGACCCACATCTACTCAGCCCATTGGACAATGTTCTTCGATGGGTCCAAGATGTTGAATGGCTCCGGCGCTGGCGTTGTGATCATATCCAAGTACGTGCTACAGATACACTTCGATTCCTCCAACAACGAGGCAGAGTATGAAGATCTCCTCTACGGGTTGCGTATGGCCATCTCACTCGGCTTCCGTCGCCTGATGGTCTACGACGATTCGGATTTGGTGGTCAATCAAGTGATGAAAGAGTGGGACGTCAGGAACCCCAGCATGACTACATACTGCAATGCAGTGAGGAAGCTTGAGAAGAAGTTTGAAGGTCTAGAACTTCACCATGTTCCGAGACTGAAGAACCAAGCAGCGGATGAGTTGGCAAAACTCGGATCCACTCGGAGACCAGTCCCGAGTGACGTCTGCCTCGAGCACCTCCACCTTCCCTCAGTCAAAGAAGATCCTTTTACAGAGGAACTAGTACAACCAAAGAGTTCAACAGATCCGACTGAAGTCGATGTACCTGCTGTGGTTGATCTGGTCATGGAGATTCTTGCTGTCGTCCCCGATTGGACTGCGCCGATCATTGCATATATCCTGAGGCAGGAACTACCAGAAGACGAAGTCCAGGCCATGCAGATAGTCCGCAGGTCGAAGTCGTTCACTGTCATTGATGGCCAATTGTACAAAGAAAGTATCTCAGGCGTTCTTCAACGATGTATCTCCCCAGAGGAGGGGCAGCTGATTCTGGAGGATATTCACTCGGGGACCTGCGGTCATCACGCTTCTTCGAGAGCAATCGTCGCCAAGGCATTCAAGGCTGGTTTCTTCTGGCTGCAGGCTAACGAGATGGCTAAAGATATGGTTGACCGATGTGAGGGCTGCCAGTTCTACTCCAATAAGTCCCACAAGCCGACGTCTGCGTTGAGGACGATCCCTCTTGTGTGGCCGTTTGCAGTGTGGGGATTAGATACAGTCGGTCCATTCAAGACAAGCCAAGGTGGATACACACATCTGTTGGTGGCAGTCGACAAGTTCACGAAATGGATCGAAGCCAAGCCCATCAAGAAGCTCGACGCCTCAACAGCCGTCAAGTTTGTCAGGGACATCATCTTCAGATTCGGTGTACCTCACAGCATAATCACGGACAACGGGACAAACTTTGATTCGGACAGATTCAAAGGTTTCTGTACAAGCCAAGGTATCCGAGTGGACTTTGCTTCCGTGGCGCACCCGCAGTCCAATGGACAAGCAGAGCGGGCGAACGGACTTATTTTGCAAGGTTTGAAGCCCTGACTCCTGCGAGAGATAGGACATGCTGCTGGCGCTTGGGTTACCGAGCTACCTTCAGTGCTTTGGGGACTTCACACAACCCCGAACAGATCTACAGGGCGATCACCGTTCTTCCTCGTTTATGGAGCAGAAGCGGTCCTTCCGAGTGACTTGCTTCACAATGCGCCACGAGTCGAACTCTTCTCCGAAGCTGAAGCAGAACAAGCAAGACAATACGGAGTAGATCTTTTAGAGGAGGAGCGCGAGATGGCACTGACTCGCTCCACCATTTATCAACAAGATCTGCAGCGTTTTCACGCGCGACACGTCAGGAGTCGTACGTTCCAAGCAGGCGACTTGGTGCTCCGAGTAGATCACCAAAGACCTCACAAGTTGGCTCCTGCCTGGGAAGGACCCTTCATCATCTCCAAGGTGCTGAACAATGGGGCATACAGACTCTACAACGTCGACACGGAGACAGACAAGCCGCGAGCATGGAACGGAGATCTCCTGAAGTGCTTCTACACGTGACCGTCGACTGAAACAATGTAAAGAACAAGTATTGGTGAAATAATATAAAGAAGATTGAGTTTTTTGCAGGTTCAAAGTTCTCCCGCGGTCGGAGACTCTGGTCTCAAAAAAAAAATTTAGCTGCGATCCAGAATCGCCTAAGTATTAACTTTCTCCGAGTGTACACTTAACGTCACACTCGGGGACATAGCTGCGATCCAGAATCGCCTAAGTATTAACTTTCTCCGAGTGTACACTTAACGTCACACTCGGGGAGCTTAGCTGCGATCCAGAATCGCCTAAGTATTAACGTTCTCCGGGTGTGCACTTCATGTCACACTCGGGGACTTAGCTGCGATCCAGAATCGCCTAAGTATTAACCTTCTCCGAGTGTGCACTTAAAGTCACACTCGGGGGCTTAGCTGCGATCCAGAATCGCCTAAGTATTAACTTTCTCCGGGTGTGCACTTCATGTCACACTCGGGGACTTAGCTGCGATCCAAAATCGCCTAAGTATTAACCTTCTCTGAGTGTGCACTTAACGTCACACTCGGGGGCTTAGCTACGATCCAGAATTGCTAAGTATTAACTTTCTCCGAGTGTGCACTTCACGTCACATCGGGGACTTAGCTACGATCCAGAATCGCCTAAGTATTAATCTTCTCCGAGTGTGCACTTAACGTCACACTCGGGGGCTTAGCTGCAATCCAGAATCACCTAAGTATTAACCTTCTCCGAGTGTGCACTTAACGTCACACTCGGGAACTTAGCTGCGATCCAGAATCGCCTAAGTATTAACTTTCTCCGACTGTACACTTAACGTCACACTCGGGGACTTAGCTGCGATCCAGAATCGCCTAAGTATTAACTTTCTCCGAGTGTACACTTAACGTCACACTCAGGGGCTTAGCTGCGATCCAGAATTGCCTAAGTATTAACTTTCTCCGGGAGTGCACTTCATGTCACACTCGGGGACTTAGGTGCGATCGAGAATCGCCTAAGTATTAACCTTCTCCGAGTCTGCACTTAACGTCACACTCGGGGGCTTAGCTGCGATCCAGAATTGCCTAAGTATTAACTTTCTCCGAGTGTGCACTTCACGTCACACTCGGGGACTTAGCTGCGATCCAGAATCGCCTAAGTATTAACCTTCTCCGAGTGTGCACTTAACATCACACTCGGGGGCTTAGCTGCGATCCAGAATTGCCTAAGTATTAACTTTCTCCGAGTGTGCACTTCACGTCACACTCGGGGGCTTAGCTGCGATCCAGACTCACCTAAGTATTAACTTTCTCCGAGTGTGCACTTCACGTCACACTCGGGGACCTAGCTGCGATCCAGAATCGCCTAAGTATTAACTTTCTCCGAGCGTGCACTTAACGTCACGCTTGGGGACTTAGTTGCGATCCAGAATCGCCTCAGTATTAACTTTCTCCGAGCGTGCACTTAACGTCACACTCGGGGACTTAGCTGCGAGCCAGAAATACAACTCGGTGATAATACAGGTCCAATCAGAAATTCCACGGACCCTCAATGAGGCTCGTGCAGATGTCAAGACAACTGACATGTTCCGAATGTTTGCCTTTGACTTCACCAAGAAACGCCAAACAAAAACTCGAGTCAAAATTGCAACAGAAGAGCAAAAGATTCGATTCAAAGTTCAACCAAAGATAGTGGCTCGGTGTGGATCAAGCTTACCCACACCGAAACAAGAATGTGACGGCCAACAGCAGTGGCCAAAGTTTCTTACAGATCAACACTTGGCATACCGAGGATAAAAGTGTTCTTGCGCATCATCTGGATTAACACCAGGACTGGAGGGCTCTACGAACGTGTCCAGATCAATACCGTCGGCGATGCGGGTGGCACTTTCAAGGAAGGTTTCCATGAAGTCTTCGAATTGAAGTTTCTTCGTGTTGGCGACCTTCAACGTCTTCAGCTTCTCCTCGCACACCTCCTTGCAATGGACTCGGACCAGGGACAGAGCAACATCTGCACCACAACGAGCTGCAGATTTCTTCCACGACTGCACTCGGTTCGGAATCTCCTCCAGTCGAGTCATCAGGTTCTCCATCTCCTGCCACGACTCATCTTCTGGCCAAAGCTCCTTGTCGATTCGGCCGACGACTTCTGTCAGTCGACCGATGAAAGGACCAACTTTGCCCACGCGGATGTGCGCGCGGAGCACATCCCGATTGGCATCCTCGCCGAGTGGAACGTTCTCGAGAATCGACCGCTCCACATCAGCTGCTTCAGCTTCAGCGTCAAAGCAAAAATCTGCGACAATAGGACAAGCAAACAATAAGCGCCGAGTGTGACGCGCATAACACAAGCACTCGGAAAAAGCAGGAATTACCAGCCAAACGCGTCATCATCTGCCGAGCCCAGTCGCTGACGTATTTCTCCTGTGCTCTGCATCGTTTGTTCAACACATCCATTTGTCCCATCAGAGCAGTCCTTTGTTTCCCCATCTTTTCAACTTCCTCAGTCAACACCTTGTTCGCTTCACGAGCCTGCTCCAATGACTTCTCTCGTCCTGCCAGAGCATCCTTCATGCCAGCCATTGCAAGCAGCACCGCATCAAGCTCACCAGCTAACTGATTCTTCTCCGCCCTGAGAGTCTCATAGGCTGTTCCCATTTCACAAGTTTTCTGCCAGCAAACACCAAGGGACAATCAGAAAATTCAATAATAAAAGTCTAAGTTCTTCAGACCCCTGCCGACGCAAGCAGTCGACAGCGGTCTCGGGGACTACACCCAGTGGGTTCACTAAGAGTGACCCCACTGGCACGCAAGTCAAGCAGGGCCGCCCTATTGAGATGCATGTTACCACCTACGCCTATGAGGCCAATACTACCCGACCTAAGTACAAATTACTCTCGGGGACTCTTACAGTAAGTGCAATCCGAGTGCCACAACTGCTCGCAGTCGGTCATATTATTTACAGATCTGATCAAAGCAAAGACAATATGTATAAAGACAACTGCCGGTGCAAGCACTCGACAGAAGTCTCGGGGACTACACCCACTGGGTTCACTCCGAGTGAACCCATTGCAAACAACAGATGCTATCCAAAAACACCCAGTGGGTTACAAGAAAAAAGTAAATACTTACTAGCCCACTTACTCGGATATCATCCCGCAGCTCCAAGCTCCGCTGATACAAGGATGCGACGGAGTCGTAGGCCCTCTTGGCTTCTCCAGCCATCAGCTCCGCCTGCACCATGGCTCCCTTGGGTGCTCCCACCTGCTCCTCCGGGAGACGCTGGATGTTGAACTCGACATTCGACGAGCCTGGCATCGTCGAAAGTTCCTGAGGCATCCCAAGGTCCGCTCCGGTCGGCTCTTCAACCACCAGCGCCGGTTCAGTTGGCGGTAGCGCCTCAGTCGGCAGCACGTCGGCAGCGAGAGTAGCAACAGGCGGAGCAGCCTCAAGAACAGGCTCCGCAACTTGTTCAGCTCTCCCCTGATCACCCTCGTCCACGCAAATCGCCCCTGATAGACCGAACGGCGCGCGATCTCAGAAAAAGAAAGAGGCAGAACCTACGATAGAATTCGAGACGCGATAGGATAAAACACTCGAAGTCACTACAACGCACCTGGCTGGGACGAGACGACGTTGTCCGTGTCCATGGGGTCATCCTCCTGGCCCGCCGGGGAGGTGGAAGAAGTAGCGACTCTGTCGAGTGAAATCCATTCGACCAATGAACAGAAATTCACTCGGATATCAGAAGAAATTAGAAGATCGATACACTTACGTGGAGGTGACGGGGACAGCAACCCTCATCCGCGGCAGAGCCTTCCGAGGTTTGGACCCACTCGGTTTGGCCGCCTTGGAAGACTGACCCGCAGGCTCAGCGGCATCATCCCTGGCCCTCTTGGTGCTCCGAGCACTCGGGACCACCGGGGCAGTGGGCGGAGCACTCGAAGATGCTGGAGGGACCGAGGGAGCGGCAGGCTCGTGTCGGCGCTTGGTCCGATGCTCTGATTGCGGAGGCGGCGAGTCTTGCTCTTCGTCTTCCTCCTCTTCCTCGCTAGTCTCTTCCTCCGACTCCCCACTGTCGGAGACATACTCAGCGCTCTCCATGCTGCCTTCCTGGTTGCCTTCCTCCTCCTCGGCCGGGTTCCCGTTCGAGACGGGAGAAAACCAGTTGGTCCACTCCTGCATAAAATTCAGTCGGCGACATCAGACGTCACACAGAGATTCAAGCAAACGATAAGATTAAGACAGTTAGGAGCACTCGACAAGTGCCACTCACCTGATTCGAAGGAGGATTATCCGCGCAGAAAGGCTTCACTCCCCGAGATCCTTTGGGATTCTCGCAGGGGCCTGTGATCTGGAGCACCCACGAGGTCACCTTCTCCTCAGTCACGCCCACAACATTGGTCCGAGTGGAATCTAGCAGAAAATATATGCTTGAACAGAAAATATATGCTTGAACAGCCCCCAATGGGGAGGACAGCCAATGAAACACTCGCACAGAACTATAAAAGCAGAGAGATGAGCAATGGCGTTCAGGGGAAAGTGGTGAAGTTGTGCCCCGAAATGATTCATGATGCCCTTGAAGAAAGGATGCGGGGGCAAGGAGAAACCTCGATAGATGTGGCTGAGCAGCAAGACGCGCTCCCCCTCTCGGGGCGCCGGCTCGACCTCGTTCTCCGCCGGCAACTTCCAAGACTTGTGCACGATCATCCCGTGCTCAACCAGCTGCAGCAGATCCCCCTCCATCACCGTGGAGGGGAGGAAGTCGCCTTGAATCCACCCCGCCGGCAGCGGCCGCTGCCGCCGCTGAGCAGGAGCCGCTGCCTTCCCCTTCTTCTTCCTCGCCTCCATCTTGCTGGTCTGACCCATGGTCATGGCAGAAACTGCGAACCCGCGGGAGGAAGGAGGAGGGAGGAGTGTAGAGGCGCTGGAGGTGGCGAGAGAGACGGAGCAGGCGAAGGCAAGAGATTCGGCGAGCGTAACGAAGAACCCTCGCCGCCGAGATTTAAGTAGGGTTCCGACTGGGTCACTGGCAGGTGGGCCCGAAACCTTATCCCCCGACCCACCGCGGCGATATTAGTGGAGAGGTTGAAGGCATGAGAATCAAGGCGTCAGGCGCTACTTGAGCGCGATGGCGTCATCCCGCTGAGCGCGCGGAACCCGAAATTTGAGATCCCGGAAAATCCGCCGTTGTCAGTTGACCGGTCGCGTCAAAAGATGCCGCAGAAGCACTCGGCTTCCGACAGTCCATTTCGTGAGTACTTCCACTCGGATCGTTGGTCAGAAAAGATAAAATGGATTGAGGCAAGCAACGCCCAAGCCGAGCCCGCTCCAGTCGGATCCAAACTTCAAACATCGTTTCGTCGTTCCAACCCCAATCCATTCGGGGACTAATGATGGGGTTATAGTCCTAGGGTAGGGTCATAGGCCTGCCCTGTAGGTCCTACCCAAGGACTACCCCTCACAAAGGACAAGGCCCTTAGTCAGCTCCGACTGAATTAAGGACTCCCCATCGTCCAATCGGCAACAGGTCCTCAGTTATCCAGTCGGAGACTAGCATTCGGAGGATATCAAGCTAACCGACTGGCTACCACTCGGTACATCGTAACCTCCCTGGAGGGAAACGGTCGTACGTTTCCAGGTGCATTTATTAGCATTTAGGGCATACGTTACCTGTAACGTATGCATTCAATCGCCACTACTCCACCCCTGTACCGAAACCGTTGTGGAGGGTAGCGCACTCTTTATAAGCCACCCTCCCCCGCTGGTAGAGGGGTTAGCAACTCATTGTATTCCATATTTCCACTCGACAACAAGCTCCCTGAGCACTGAGACGTAGGGCTATTACCTCCACCGTAGAGGGGCCTGAACTCATACAACCTCGCCGTAGCTAAGGCTCTGCCCATCCTTTCCGTACCCTACACATCTACTGTCAGGCTTATACCCACGACACAAGCATCCGCAACTACGAAAGAAGAATTAAGAAAAAGCCTAACCATAGCATTAAACTAGTGGAACCAAATCAGCCCCTTACGAAGCAACACATAAACTAGGGTTTAAGCTTCTGTCATTCTAGCAACCCATCATCTACTTAATACTTCCCAATGACTTCCTCTAGGCCCAAATAATGGTGAAGTGTTATGTAGTCAACGTTCACATAACACCACTAGAGGAAAAACAACATACACCACATCAAAATATCGAACGAATACCAAATTTACATGACTACTATTAGCATGACTTATCGCATGTCCTCCGGAACAAAAGTAACTACTCACAAAGCATAATCATATTCATGACCAGAGAGGTAATGAGTAGCATCAAGGATCTGAACATAAACTCTTCCACCAAGTAATCCAACTAGCATCAGCTACAAGGAGTAATTAACACTACTAGCAACCTTACAAGTACCAATCGGAGTCGCGAGACGAAGATTGGTTACAAGTGATGAACTAGGGTTTGGAGATGAGATGGTGCTGATGAAGATGTTGATGGTGATGAGTCCCCTCCGATGAGAGGAGTGTTGGTGATGACGATGGCGATGATTTCCCCCTTCGGGAGGGAAGTTTCCCCGGCAGGATCGTCCTGCCGGAGCTCTAGATTGGTTCTGCTCAAGTTCTGCCTCGTGGCGGCGGCGAATCCACGAAAAAGCCTCCTCCTGATTTTTTCCGGATGAAACCCTTCATATAGCAGAAGAGGGGGGGCAGTGGGCCAGCACGGAGCCCACAAGCCCCCTAGGCGCGACCAGGGGGGTGGCCGCGCCTACCAGGCTTGTGGCCCCCTGGTTGCGTGATAACCCACAAGTATAGGGGATCAATTGTAGCCTTTCTCGATAAGTAAGAGTGTCGAACCCAACGAGGAGCTAAAGATAGGACAAATATTCCCTCGAGTTCTATCGACCACCGATACAACTCTACGCACACTTTACGTTCGCTTTACCTAGAACAAGTATGAAACTAGAAGTACTTTGTAGGAGTGATAGGAAAGGCTTGCAAGAAAGTAAAGAACATGTAAATAAAACTAGGGGCTGGTTAGAAAAATAAACAAATACGTTAGTCTAACGAGTGTCAAAAAGTGGTGGTAGGAGTTATGGAATTGTCCCTAAGCAATTGACTACGTTACTAGATCGATAACAAGTATCATGTGGGAGAGGCCTCTGCTAGCATGTCATCCCTTACTTGGAATTCAATGCACTTATGATTGGAACTATTAGCAAGCATCCGCAACTACTAACGTTCATTAAGGTAAAACCCAACCATAGCAATAAGATATATTTGTCACCCTTTAATCCCATATGCATCAATTTCTATGCTAGGTCTGAAGCTTCTGTCACTCTAGCCTGCCAATACATAGTCCTATCAACATACAACTAACCGTATGGTGTGATCCACGCGCGCGATCATATGATGGGCACCAATAGGACAGCAACACAACCACAAGCAAATTAAACCAACCATAGCAATTCATCAATCACCAATAGGACAATGATAATCTACTCACACATCATAGGATAGCAACACATCATTGGATAATAATATGTAGCATAAAGCACCATGTTCAAGTAGAGGGTACATCGGGTTGCGGGAGAGTGAACCGCTGAATATAGATGGGGGGAAGGTGATGGAGATGTTGGTGAAGATGACGGAGGTGTTGGTGTAGATCGTCGTCACACGATGATGTCCCGGGCGGCGTTTTGGCGTCGTTGGGAGAGATGGGGAGAGAGCCCCCCTCCTTCTTCTTCTTCCTTGACCTCCTCCCTAGATGGGAGAAGGGTTTCCCCTCTGGTCCATGGTCTTCATGGCGGCATAGGGGCGAGAGCCCCTCCGAGATTGGATCTCTCTCTCTGTGTCCTTCTGTTTCTGCGCCCCCAGATTCTGCGTTTCACCGTTTCTTAAATTCCCAGAGATCCGTAACTCCGATTGCGCTGAAATTTTAACACGATTTTCTTTCGGATATTATATTTCTTGCGGCGAAAGAAGGGCTCCAACCGCCTTAAGGAGCGGCCACAAGCATGCCAGCCGTCGCCGTACCTCGTGGTGGCGGCTACAAGGCTTGTGGGCCCTCCGTGCATCGCCTCGCGTTGATTCTTCTTCCCAAAAATCATAAATATTTCAAAAAAAGTCCCCGTATTTTTTTATTACGTTTGGACTTTGTTTGGTATGGATATTCTGCGAAACAAAAAAACATGCAACAAACAGGAACTGGCACTGGGCACTGGATCAATATGTTAGTCCCAAAAATAGTATAAAAAGTTGCCAAAAGTATATGAAAGTTGTAGAATATTGGCATGAAACAATCAAAAATTATAGATACGACAGAGACGTATCAGCATCCCCAAGCTTAATTCCTGCTCGTCCTCGAGTAGGTAAATGATAAAAAAGATAATTTTTGATGTGGAATGCTACCTAGCATAATCTTGATCATATAATCTAATCATGACATGAATACTAAAACACGAGTGATTCGAAGCAATAGTCTATCATTTGACATAAAGACAATAATATTTCAAGCATACTAACAAAGCAATCATGTCTTCTCAAAATATCATGGCCAAAGAAAGTTATCCCTACAAAATCATATAGTCTGGCTATGCTCCATCTTCCCCACACAACGTATTTAAATCATGCACAACCCCGGTTTTAGCCAAGCAATTGTTTCATACTTTAGTGTTCCCTAACCTTTTCAACTTTCACGCAATACATGAGCGTGAGCCATGGACATAGCACTATAGGTGGAATAGAATATGGTGGTTGTGGAGAAGACAAAAAGGAGGAGATAGTCTCACATCAACTAGGTGTATCAACGGGCTATGGAGATCCCATCAATAGATATCAATGTGAGTGAGTAGGGATTGCCATGCAACAGATGCACTAGAGCTTATAAGTGTATGAAAGCTCACAAAAGAAACTAGTGGGTGTGCACCCAACTTGCTTGCTCACGAAGACCTAGGGCAATTTTGAGGAAGCCCATCATTGGAATATACAAGCCAAGTTATATAATGAAAATTTCCCACTAGTATATGGAAGTGACAACATAGGAGACTCTCTGTCATGAAGATCGTAGTGCTATTGGAAGCACAAGTGTGGAAAGAGGATAGTAGCAATTGTACCTTCTCTCTTTTCTCTCTTTTTTTGTGTGGGCTCTTTGGCCTCTTTTTTTATTTTTATTTTATTTTTATTTTGGTGGGCATCTTTGGCCTCTTTTTTATAAATGGGCTTCGCTGGTCTCTTTTATTTCCTCACATGGGACAATGCTCTATTAATGATGATCATCACACTTACAACTCAATACTTAGAGCAATGATGACTCTATATGAAATGCCTTCTGTAGCGTACCATGACAATGATCTAGCATAACAATGACATCAAAAAATGGACAAGCCATGGAAACATCATGCTAGCTATCTTACTATCATGCAATGGCAATATGGAAGTGGTGGCACATGTCATGAGACGGAACGGTGGTAGTGGCATGGCAATATATCTCGGAATGGCTATGAAAATGCCATAATAGGTAGGTATGGTGGCTGTTTTGAGGGAGGCTATATGGTGGGTGTAATGCACCGGCGAAAGTTGTGCGGTACTAGAGAGGCTAGCAATGGTGGAAGGGTGAAAGTGCGTATAATCCATGGACTCAACATTAGTCATAAAGAACTCACATACTTATTGCGAAAGTCTATTAGTCGTCGAAACAAGGTACTACACGCATGCTCCTAGGGGAAAGGTTGGTAGGAGTTAACCATCGCGCGATCCCGACCTCCACACAAAGGATGACAATCAATAAATAAATCATGCTCCGACTTCATCACATAACGGTTAACCATACGTGCATGCTACAGGAATCACAAACCTTAACACAAGTATTTCTACGAATACACAATTACTCACTAGCATGACTCTAATATCACATAATCATGTCGCAAAACTATTGCAAGGAATCAAACATATCATATTCAGTGATCTACAAGTTTTATGTAGGGTTTTATGACTAACCATGTGAATGGCCAACTCCTGTTAACTCTATAAATAGGTATAAGTGAAGCATGAGAGTTTAATTCTTTCTACAAAATATATGCCCCGCTCTAACAAATATAAGTGAAGCAAAAGAGCATTCTACAAATGGCGGTTTTCTATGTGTAGGGAAACATGCAATCCAAACTTCAAAAGATATAAGTGAAGCACAAGAAGCATTCTATAAAGCCAACCAAGGACTATCTCATACCAGCATGGTGCATAAAATAAAAAGGAAAAATAAACACAAAAGACGCTCCAAGCATTTGCACATATCATGTAACGAATTAAAATATAGCTCCGAGTAAAATTACCGATAGATTGTAGACGAAAGAGGGGATGCCTTCCGGGGCATCCCCAAGCTTAGACGCTTGAGTCTTCCTTGAATATTACCTTGGGGTGCCTCGGGCATCCCCAAGCTTAGGCTCTTGCCTCTCCTTATTCCTTCATCCAGCGTGCTCTCACCCAAAACTTGAAAACTTCAATCACACAAAACTCAACAAAACTTTGTGAGATCCGTTAGTATAATAAAATAAATCACCACTTCAATTACTGTTGTGAACTCATTCTAAATTCATATTAGCATTATATCTACTGTAAACCAACTTCACCATGGTTCATACCCCCCAATACTACCCATAGATTCATCAAAGTAAGAGAACAACGCATAGAAAACAGAATCTGTTAAAACAGAACAGTCTGTAGCAATCTGTATATTCCGTATATTTCTGATATCTCAAAAAATCTGAAAAATTACGAACATCTAGAAAATTTTCATATCAATCAGCAGAAAAAATAATCAACTCAAAATCTCTTCCAGAATAAAAATTAAAATTAATTTCGTGAGCAAAAAGTTTCAGTCTTTTCTCAGCATGATCAAACAACTATCACCCAAACTAATCGTAAAGGCTTTGCTTGGCACATTATTTTTAAAAAACACAAAGGAATTGTACAAGGGGATAATTATTTTTGTGAGAAGCTTCCATGAAAAAATCTACATTGTTTCCATGAGCATGAACACAAGTGTTCAAGGTCGACCCTCACTTCCGCAATGCATCACCTTTCAATCGCTTCTCTTTTTGAAAAAGTTTTTAAGTTCCCATCTATATTTTTTTGTTTTTAAACTAAATAAAAGCACTCAACAGAAATAAATGAATCTATAAAATTTCCGGGTTGTCTCCCAGGCAGCGCTTTCTTTAAAGCCATTAAGCTAGGCATAAAGTGCTCAAGTAATGGATCCACCCGGATCCCAAGGTATACCAAAGCCAATTTTAATTAGCAATGATTTGTAATTTAGTAGTGAGCACAAGGTAACATATATCATGCAATGATGAAGTCTAACTCTCTTCCTATGCATTGGCATGTCATAAAAGAACAATTCATGCACATCAAGTAAAGGCCAATACATAGCATAAGCAGTTTCTTGCAATTTTATCGTATTGGAAACATAGAGAGGTGGAGATGTAGTTCCTCTCTCATAATAACTGCAAGTAGGAGCAGCAAGCACATGCATATTATATTCATCAAAATCATCATGTGTAACATAAGGAACTATAGCTAGCTCATCTTCATAAGCATCATTCATATTGGCATCATGGCCACAAGCGTAGCAAGCATCAAGTTCATCAAAAAGGGATATTTCAAACGAATCCAAGGGATCATAGCATTCATCCTTCGGTAAGAACGAAGGGAAATTAAATAATGTATGAGTAGAAGAGTTACTCTCATTAGAAGGTGGACACAGGTAGCTAGTCCGTTCTTCCTCCTTTTGTTCTTCGCTCTCCTCGTCATCTTTTTCATCTAATGAGCTCACAATTTCAGCATTTTCTTCTTCCATAGTTTCCTGCAAAATAATAATCTCTTCTTGGGCAGCATAGGATTTCTCCTTAAATCATTCAATATGGGAATTATATTCATAATTAGTATAACAATAATGAAGCATAGCCAAATTTTCAGATCGGTAAGGAGCATCATCATTATCATTACACCTTTTAAACAGAGCCTCAATTTCATAAGCACCCATAAAAGCAACAAACTCTTCTATTTGATCCACATCATAGTAATCATATATACCATTAGCATAAGAAGCCAAGGTTCTATGATCATTAAACTCACAAGAAAAGGGAAGGTGTGGAGCCTTCATCCTAGAGCAACAAGTAACACCATGTCTCTTGCATAGTTCCCAAACATACCATTTCAACAAATGGATTTCATCCCATAAAAGTTTCCCTTTTTGAGTCAAGCGATAATCCCTAAAGTATTCACGTTGATCCAACATGTATCCCATTATATAATTGAATGGGGCTTTCTCAGGATTATTAAAGAAGTACATAATATTTTCCACATAACGAGCCTCGAGGATTTTAGGAGGTTCCCCATCTCCATGAGTAGCAAGTACACCTATTTTTTTGGTATTTTGTGTTCCATATCCATAACTAAAGATAGAGAACAACTTAGAACAGCAAATAAATCTACTTAGTGATAAAGCAAACAAGCACACACGAGAATATTCACCCCACGCTATTGCTCCCCGGCAACGGCGCCAGAAAAAGGTCTTGATAACCCACAAGTATAGGGGATCAATTGTAGCCTTTCTCGATAAGTAAGAGTGTCGAACCCAACGAGGAGCTAAAGGTAGGACAAATATTCCCTCAAGTTCTATCGACCACCGATACAACTCTACGCACACTTTACGTTCGCTTTACCTAGAATAAGTATGAAACTAGAAGTACTTTGTAGGAGTGATAGGAAAGGCTTGCAAGAAAGTAAAGAACACGTAAATAAAACTAGGGGATGGTTAGAAAAAGAAACAAATACGCTAGTCTAACGAGTGCGGAAAAGTGGTGGTAGGAGTTGTGGAATTGTCCCTAAGCAATTGACTACGTCACTAGATCGATAGCAAGTATCATGTGGGAGAGGCCTCTGCTAGCATGTCATCCCTTACTTGGAATTCTATGCACTTATGATTGGAACTATTAGCAAGCATCCGCAACTACTAACGTTCATTAAGGTAAAACCCAACCATAGCAATAAGATATATTGGTCCCCCTTCAATCCCATATGCATCAATTTCTATGCTAGGTCTGAAGCTTCTGTCACTCTAGCCTGCCAATACATAGTACTATCAACATACAACTAACCCTATGGTGTGATCCACGCGTGCGATCATATGATGGGCACCAATAGGACAGCAACATAACCACAAGCAAATTAAACCAACCATAGCAATTCATCAATCACCGATAGGACAACGATAATCTACTCAGACATCATAGGATAGCAACACATCATTGGATAATAAAATGTAGCATAAAGCACCATGTTCAAGTAGAGGGTACAGCGGGTTGCGGGAGAGTGAACCTCTGAATATAGATGGGGGAAGGTGATGGAGATGTTGGTGAAGATGGCGGAGGTGTTGGTGTAGATCGCCGTCACACGATGATGTCCCGGGCGGCGTTCCGACGCCGCCGGGAGAGAGGGGGAGAGAGCCCCCTCCTTATTCTTCTTCCTTGACCTCCTCCCTAGATGGGAGAAGGGTTTCCCCTCTGGTCCATGGTCTCCATGGCGGCGGAGGGGCGAGAGCCCCTCCGAGATTGGATCTCTCTCTTTGTGTCCTTCTGTTTCTGCGACCCCAGATTCTGCGTTTCACCGTTTCTTAAATTCCTGGAGATACGTAACTCCGGTTGGGATGAAACTTTAACACGATTTTCTTCCAGATATTATCTTTCTTGTGGCGAAAGAAGGGCTCCAACCGCCTTAAGGAGTGGCCACAAGCCTGCCAGCCGCCGCCGCACCTCCTGGTGGCGGCTACAGGGTTTGTGGGCCCTCCGTGCATCGCCTCGCGTTGATTCTTCTTCCCAAAAATCATAAATATTCCAAAAGAAGACCCCGTAAGTTCTTATTACGACTGGACTTCGTTTGGTATGGATATTCTGCGAAACAAAAAAACATGCAACAAACAGGAACTGGCACTGGGCACTGGATCAATATGTTAGTCCCAAAAATAGTATAAAAAGTTGCCAAAAGTATATGAAAGTTGTAGAATATTGGCATGAAACAATCAAAAATTATAGATATGATGGAGACGTATCATTGCGCTCCTCTAGCACTTCTTCGGCCCAGTATTTTTTATAAATACAGAAAAAAAAATCATTGTTGATTTTTACGGCGTTTGGAGTTGCGTAGAATAGGTATCTCAAACTTGCTCCACTTTCAGGCCAGAATTCCAGCTGCCGGCATTCTCCCTCTTCATGTAAACCTTGCAAAATAAGAGAGAAAAGGCATAAGTATTGTACCATGAAGTGAAATAACAGCCCAAAAAGCGATAAATATCAACATGAAAACATGATGCAAAATGGACGTATCACTTGGGCACATCATCTCTGCCGAGGGCATAAAAGTTGATCCTTCGAAGGTGCATGCCATTGTTGAGTGGGAACCTCCGCAAAATGTGAAGCAACTTTGAAGCTTTCTCGGGCTTGCAAGCTATTCCAGAAGATTCGTTTAGAATTTCTCCAAGATTGCTAAGACTCTATCAAGTCTTCTTCAGAAGGGTGTGAAGTATGTCTGGTCTCGAGAGTGTCAGTTAGCTTTCGACAAACTCAAAGAGAAGCTCACTTCTACTCCAGTCTTGGTTCCTCCTGATGACTCCAAACCTTATCAAGTGTTCTGCGATGCCTCTCTTCAAGGTCTTGGTGCAATGTTGATGCAAGACAAGAAAGTGGTAGCTTATACCTCGAGGCAGTTGAAGCCAAGTGAGAAGAATTACCCCACTCATGATCTTGAGTTGGTGGCAGTGGTACATGCTTTGATGTCTTGGAGACACCTCTTGTTGGAAAGAAAGGTTGAAGTGTTGACCGATCACAAGAGTCTCAAGTACATCTTCACGCAGCCTAACCTCAATCTTCGGCAGACTCGTTGGGTGGAAATGCTCCAAGATTTTAATCTGAGCGTTGAGTACACTCCAGGCAAAGCTAATGTCGTGGCAGATGCTTTGAGCAGGAAGGCTTACTGCAACAGTCTCATTCTGAAGCCTCTCCAGCCCGACTTTTGTGAATCTTTCAGAAAGCTCAACCTTGAGTTAGTACCTCAGGGATTTCTTGCTAATCTTCAGATTTCTCCTACCTTGGAAGACCAGGTCCGACAAGCTCAACTTCTTGATGCAATGGTGAAGAAAGTTAAGATTGGCTTGGCAAAGGGAGTTCCCAAATATAAGTGCTTCAGTGTTGATGCCAGAGATACATTATTCTTTGAAGATCGTCTTGTCGTTCCGAAAGGGGATCTCAGAAAGGTTATCATGGAAGAAGCTCATAACTCTCTTCTCTCGATACATCCAGGAAGTTCAAAGATGTATCAGGATTTGAAACAGACCTTCTGGTGGACTCGCATGAAGCGTGAGATTTCTCAATTCGTAAATGAATGTGATGTATGTCGAATGGTGAAAGCAGAGCATCAATGTCCAGCAGGTCTTTTGCATCCATTGCCCATTCCTGAGTGAAAGTTCGACCATATTGAGATGGATTTCGTCACCGGGTTTCCGAAGTCCAAGAAGGGTAACGATGCCATCTTCGTCGTCACCGACAAATTGAGCAAAGTAGCTCATTTCCTTCCAGTCAAAGAGTTTATATCGTGAGCTCAGCTTGCAGAGCTGTATACGTCAAGGGTAGTCTCATTGCATGGTGTTCCAATGTTGATTTCTTCGGATCGAGGAAACATCTTTACTTCCAAGTTCTGGGACTCATTTTAGTCTGCGATGGGTACTAAGATTCGATTCAGCGCAACCTTTCATCCTCAGACTAGTGGGCAAGTTGAGAGAGTCAATCAGGTCCTCGAGGATATGCAAAGAGCCCGTGTCATTTCCTTTAGCATGAAGTGGGAAGACTGCCTACCTTTTGCTGAGTTTTCATACAACAACAGCTATCAGGCAAGTTCAGGCAAAGCTCCGTTTGAGATTCTCTATGACAGGAAGTGTCGTACCCCGCTCAATTGGTTAGAGACTGGCGAGCGTCAGATTCTTGGGAATGACATGATTGAAGAAGCTAAAAAATGTGTTGTGTCATTCGGGATAATCTCAAAGCAGCGCAGTCCCGTCACAAGAGCTACTACGATAGCAAGCATCGTGACATGGCTTATCAGCTCGATGACTTCGTCTATCTTAAAGTGTCTCCTATGAAGGGCACTCAGCGTTTTGGCATCAAAGGGAAGCTTGATCCTCATTTAGTTGGGCCTTTCAGAATTGTTGGCAAGAGAGGCGACCTTGCATATCAATTAGAGCTCCCTTCAAACTTCGCAAATGTGCATGACGTGTTCCATGTCTCTCAGCTCCGGAGATGCTTCAAGACTCTCGAGCGCACAGTTGATCTTCAGGATATAGACCTTCAACCCGACCAATCCTACCGTGAGCATCCAGTTGCAGTTCTTGAGACAACTGAGCGCAAGACCCGCAATAAGTCAATCAAGTTTCTCAAGGTGCAGTGGTCACATCATTCTGATAAAGAGGTCACTTGGGAGCGCGAGGATCACCTCCGTTCCGAATTTCCAGAGTTCTTTCAGTCCTAGATCTCGGGTCGAGATCTTCTTGTAGTTTGGGAGAGTTTGTAATGCCCCAGATGTAATCCTTGCCATTTTGGGATCGTTTCCTTTTGTGGAGCTATGTTGTGGTTGATATAAAGTCATCATTTCATGTGGATCATTTCATGACATCATCTTTGCATCATGGAATTTTCTTTTCTTTGGCTTTGTTTCAGTTTTGTTGGTTGCTAGCTATGCTTGTGGTGGTGTGTGATGATGTGGAGGTTTCCAAAACAAGGCTTGCAAACACATTGCTTTCCTTCTATGTCAAAACCTTCTCCCCCTTTCTATTTATTTAACTTGTGTGTCAAACCTTGCTAGAACCTATTTTAAAAATGTTGATCATTTCGTGTTTTATCTTGTGCTTGAAGGGGTATTGTCTTGGGGTTCTAAAACTTAAGTCATATAGGGTTTTTATTATCAAAACAGCATATTAAATCCTGTTTTGAATATAATTTAATTGCTCCAAAAATCAGTTTTGTATTTTATTTAAATAGGGCATAACTCCCTCATGCCCCAGGTGTTCTTATTTTTATTTTTCAAACCCTGTGTTGCTCTGGGTATTTTGTTTTGCTGTGGGGTTTAATTTTAAAACAAAACCCTAGTTGTTTCTTATTTCAGAGAGACCTAGGTGGGCTAGCTCCCTCCTCTTACCTGGGCCTTGCCCTTTTCTCCTTTTCCCCGCATGTAGCCCGCTCCCTTTTCCTTTCTTCCTCCTGACGCCGTTGCGTTCCCCTTCTTTCTGTTAGTGGAGCAACAGAGAGAGGAGCGTCGTCGACGCCGTGAATACACGGAAGCCGAGGGCTATAAAGCCTCGGCGTGCGTGCCCCTCCTCCTAGGGTTCCTCTCCTTCCTTCTCCTCCGCCGCGAGCATCTTATTCTCCCTCCTTCTATCTTCTCGTCACGTAAGTTCAGAGAGAGAGAGAGGTGAGGTTCAGAGATCGCCGCCGTCGATCCCCCGTCCTCCTCGTCGCCGGCAGCCTTCCCCACGGCGTCCGAGGCGTCCACGAGGATGGGGGTTCTCCCCCCGTTCCATTCCCATCGTTAGTGGGGCTGTTCCCCCTCCCTGGCGCCTCCTCCACAACGGCCTCGCCAGAGCGGTGCGTCGGGTCACCGCAGGTCTTCTTCCCCTTCTTCCTCTCCTCGGTAGCAAGCGCGTCTCCGAGCACACCAGGGTGAGCAGCTCTTCCTCCTCCCTCCTCTTCTCCTTGCCATAGGCCTCTGTGAACGCATAGTTGTTGTTGGGGAACTTCGCATGGGAAACAAAAAATTTCCTACGCGCACGAAGACCTATCATGGTGATGTCCATCTACGAGAGGGGATTTTTGATCTACGTACCCTTGTAGATCGCACAACAAAAGCGTTAGTGAACGTGGTTGATGTAGTGGAACGTCCTCACGTCCCTCGATCCGCCCCGCGAACCGTCCCACGAACCGTCCCGCGATCCGTCCCACGATCTAGTGCCGAACGGACGGCACCTCCGTGTTCAACACACGTACAGCTCGACGATGATCTCAGCTTTCTTGATCCAGCAATAGAGAGGGAGAGGTAGATGAGTTCTCCGGCAGCGTGAGTGCGCTCCGGAGGTTGGTGGTGATCTAATCTCGGCAGGGCTCCGCCTGAGCTCCGCAGAAACGCGATCTAGAGGTAAAACCGTGGAGGTATGTGGTCGGGCTGCCTTGAAAAAGTTGTCTCAAATCAGCCCTAATTGCTCCATATATATAGGAGGAGGGAGGGGAGGCTTGCCTTGAGGCTCAAGGAGCCCCAAGGGCTGCGCCACCAAGGGGAGGAGGAGTCCTCCTCCAATCCTAGTCCAACTAGGATTGGAAGGTGGAGTCCTTCTCTCTTTTCCCACCTTTCCTTTTTTTTCTTTCTCTTCTTTTGGTTTTTCTTTCTCTTGCGCAAGACAGCCTTGGGATGACCCCACCTACTTGGTGCGCCACCCCCAAGGTCCTTGGGCCCTCCCGGGTGGGTGGTCCCCCCTCCCGGTGAAGATCCGGAACCCATTCGTCATTCCTAGTACATTACCGGTAATGCCCGAAAACCTTCCGGTAACCAAATGAAGTCATCCTATATATCAATCTTCGTTTCCGGACCATTCTGGAAACCCTCATGACGTCCGTGATCTCATCCTGGACTCCGAACAACATTCGTTAACCAACCATATAACTCAAATACGCATAAAACAACGTCGAACCTTAAGTGTGCAGACCCTACGGGTTCGAGAACTATGTAGACATGACCCGAGTGACTCCTCGGTCAATATCCAATAGCGGGACCTGGATGCCCATATTGGATCCTACATATTCTACGAAGATCTTATCGTTTGAACCTCAGTGCCAAGGATTCATATAATCCCGTATGTCATTCCCTTTGTCCTTCGGTATGTTACTTACCCGAGATTCGATCGTTAGTATCCGCATACCTATTTCAATCTCGTTTATCGGCAAGTCTCTTTACTCGTTCCGTAATACAAGATCCCGCAACTTACACTAAGTCACATTTCTTGCAAGGCTTGTGTGTGATGTTGTATTACCGAGTGGGCCCCGAGATACCTCTCCGTCACACGGAGTGACAAATCCCAGTCTCGATCCATACTAACTCAGCGAACACCTTCGGAGATACCTGTAGAGCATCTTTATAGTCACCCAGTTACGTTGCAATGTTTGATACACACAAAGCATTCCTCCGGTGTCAGTGAGTTATATGATCTCATGGTCATAGGAACAAATACTTGACACGCAGAAAAGAGTAGCAACAAAATGACACGATCAACATGCTACGTTTATTAGTTTGGGTCTAGTCCATCACATGATTCTCCTAATGATGTGATCCCGTTATCAAGTGACAACACTTGCCTATGGTCAGGAAACCTTGACCATCTTTGATCAACGAGCTAGTCAACTAGAGGCTTACTAGGGAGAGTGTTTTGT
Organism: Hordeum vulgare subsp. vulgare; assembly: GCF_904849725.1. NCBI lineage: Eukaryota > Viridiplantae > Streptophyta > Magnoliopsida > Poales > Poaceae > Hordeum > Hordeum vulgare. Next base: position 573,338,455 of record NC_058524.1, on the reverse strand, counting down.
CAATGTATCCACACATGCACTGTGTTTCCAATCAATACAATTATAGAATGGATAATAAACGATTATCATGAACAAAGAAATATAATAATAACTAATTTATTATTGCCTCTAGGGCATATTTCCAACAGTCTCCCACTTACACTAGAGTCAATAATGTAGTTCACATCACCATGTGATTCCAACGAATCCAACACCCATATAGTTATGGGGTCTGATCACGTCTTGCTCGTGAGAGAGGTTTTAGTCAACGGTTCTGAAACTTTCATATCCGTGTGTTCTTTACAAATCTTTATGTCATCTTATAGATGCTGCTACTATGTGCTATTCGGAAGTACTCCAAATATATACTCTACTATACGAATCCGTTTCACTACTCATAGTTATTCGGATTAGTGTCAAAGCTTGCATCGACGTAACCCTTTACGACGAACTCTTTAACCACCTCCATAATCGAGAAAAATTCCTTAGTCCATCAGTTACTAAGGATAAATTTTGACCGCTGCTAGTGATTCAATCATGGATCACTCTCTGTACCTCTCAACAAACTTTGAGTCAAGGCACACATCAGGTGCGGTACCCAGCATGGCATACTTCAGATTCTACGGCCAAGGCATAGAAGACGACCTTCGTATATTCTCTTTATTCTGCCGGGGTCGGGTTTTGAGTCTTACTCAAATTCACACCTCACAACGCAACCAAGAACTCCTTCTTTGCTGATCTATTTTGAACTCCTTCAAAACTTGTCAAGGCATGCATCTTGTTGAAACTTCTATTAAGCGCTTTCGATCTATCTCCATAGATATTTGATGCTCAACGTTCAAGTAGCGCAATCCAGGTATTCCTTTGAAAAACTCCTTTCAAACAACCTTGTATGCTTTACAGAAATTCTACATCACTTCTGATCCACAATATGTCAACCACATATACTTATCAGAAATTCTATAGTGCTCCCACTCACTTCTTTGGAAATACAAGTTTCTCATAAACCTTGTACAAACCCAAAATCTTTGATCATCTCATCAAAGTGTATATTCCAACTCCGAGATGCTTGCACCAGTCCATTGAAGGATCGCTGGAGCTTTCATACTTGCTAGTATCTTTAGGATCGACAAAACCTCCTGGTTGTATCACATACAATGTTTGCTCAAGGAAACCGTCGAGGAAACAATGTTTTGACATCCTATGTGCAATATTTCATAAATAATGCAGCAACTACTAACATAATTCTAACCGACTTTTAGCATCGCTACGAGTGAGAAAGTCTCATCAAAGTCAACTGTTTGATCTTGTCGGAAACATCTTTGCGACAAGTCGAGCTTTTCTTAATAGTGACTTATCACCATCATCGTCTGTCTTCCTTTTAAAGATCCATCGTTACTCAATAGTCCTATGACCATCAAGTAGTTCTTCAAAAGTCTACACTTTGTTTTCATACATGGATCCTCTCTCGGATTTCATGGCCTCCAGCCATTTGTCGGAATCCGGGCCCACCATTGCTTTCTTCATAACTCGTAGGTTCACTGTTGCTCAACAACATGACCTCCAAGACATGGTTACCATACCACTCTGCAGTAGTACACGACCTTGTCAACCTACGAGGTTTGTAGTAACTTGATCCGATGCTCGATGATCACCATCATCAGCTTTCACTTCAATTGGTGTAGGCGCCACAGGAACAACTTCCTGCGCCCTGCTACACACTGGTTGAAGTGATGGTTCAATAACCTCATCAAGTTCTACCACCCTCCCACTCAATTCTTTCGATAGAAACCTTTCCTCGAGAAAGGATCCGTTTCTAGAAACAAACACTTTGCTTTCGGATCTGAGATAGGAGATGTACCCAACTGTTTTGGATAACCTATGAAGATGCATTTATCCGCTTTGGGTTCGAGCTTATCAGACTGAAACTTTTTCACATAAGTGTCGAAGCCCCAAACTTTCAAGAAACGACAGTTTAGATTTCTCTAAACCTCAGTCTATACTGTGTCATCTCAACGGAAATACGCGGTGCCCTATTTAAAGTGAATGTGGTTGTCTCTAATGCATAACCCATAAAAGATAGTGGTAATTCGATAAGAGACATCATAGCATGCACCATACCAAATAGTGTGTGGCTATGACGTTCAGACACATCATCACACTATGATGTTCCAGGTGGCATGAACTGCGAAACAATTTCCACATTGTCTTAACTGCGTACCAAAACTCGTAACTCAGATATTCATTTCTATGATCATATCGTAGATCGTTTATCCTCTTGTTACGACGAACTTCAGTGTGAAACAGAATTGAACTTTTCAATATTTCAGACTTGTGATTCATTAAGTAAATACTCTTGTATCTACTCAAATCGTCATTGAAGTAAGAACATAATGATATCCACTGCGTGCCTCAGCACCCATTGGACTGCATACATCAAAATGTATCACTTCCAACAAGTTACTATCTTGTTTCATCTCAATGAAAACAAGGCTTTGCTCATGTGGTATGATTTGCATGTTACTAGTGATTCAAAATCAAGTGAGTATAAAGATCCATCAGCATGGAGCCTCTTCATGCAATTTATACCAACATGACTCAAGCGGCAGTGCCACAAGTAAGTGGTACTATCATCATTACATCGTATCTTTTGGCACCAATATCATGAACATGTGTAACACTACAATCGAGATTCAATAAACCATTGAAGGTGATTATTCAAGCAAATAGAGTAACCATTATTCTCTTTAAATGAATAATCGTATTGCAATAAACACGATCCAATCATGTTCATGCTTAACGCAAGCACTAAATAACAATTATTTAGGTTTAACACCAATCCCGATGGTAGAGGGAGCGTGCGACGTTTGATCATATCAACCTTGGAAACACTTCCAACACGTATCGTCACCTCGCCTTTAGCTAGTCTCCGTTTATGCCGTAGCTTTCATTTCGTGTTACTAATCACTTAGCAACCGAACCGGTATCCAATACCCTCGTGCTACTAGGAGTACTAGTAAAGTACACATCAATATCATGTATATCAAATACACTTCTTTTGACTTTTTCCAGCATTCTTATCTACCAAGTATCTAGAGTTGCTCCGCCTCAGTGACTGTTCCCCTCATTACAGAAGCACTTAGTCTCGGGCTTGGGTTTAATCTGGGGTCTCTTCATTAGTGCAGCAATTGTTTTGCCGTTTCACGAAGTATCCCTTCTAGCCCTTGCATTTCTTGAAACTTAGTGGTTTTACTAACCATCAACTATTGATGCTCCTTCTTGATTTCTACTTTTGCTGTGTCAAACATCGTGAATTGCTCAAGGATCATTGTGTCTATCCTTGATATGTTATAGTTCATCACGAAGCTCTCACAGCTTGGTGGCAGTGACTTTGAAGAACCATCACTATCTCATCTGGAAGATTAACTCCCACTTGATTCAAGCGATTGTCGTACTCAGACAATGTGAGCACATGCTCAACGATTGAGCTTTTCTCCTTTACTTTGTGGACAAAGAATCTTGTCGGAGGTCTCGTACCTCTTAACAAGGGCACAAGCATGAAATCACAATTTCATCTCTTTAGAACATCACTTATGTTCCGTGACGTTTCAAAACGTCTTCGGCGCCTTGCTTCTAAGCCATTAAGCATTTTGCACTGAACTATCGTGTAGTCATCAGAAACGTGTATGTCGGATGTTCACAACATCCACAGACGACGCTCGAGGTGCAGCACACCAAGTGGTGCATTAAGGACATAAGCCTTCTGCGCAGCAACGAGGACAATCCTCTGCAAAGTTTGCTACTATCAACTTTCAACTAAATTTTCTCTAGGAACATATAAAAAACAGTAGAGCTATAGCACAATCTACATCGTAATTCGCAAAGACCATTAGACTATGTTCATGACAATTAGTTCAATTAATCATATTACTTAAGAACTCCCACTCAAAAAGTATATCTCTCTAGTCATTTGAGTGGTACATGATCCAAATCCACTATCTCAAGTCCGATCATCACGTGAGTCGAGAATAGTTTCAGTATTAAGCATCTCTATGCTAATCATATCTACTATACGATTCATGCTCGACCTTTCGGTCTCATGTGTTCTGAGGCCATGTCTGCACATGCTAGGCTCGTCAAGCTTAACCCGAGTGTTCCGCGTGTGCAACTGTTTTGCACCCATTGTATGTGAACGTTGAGTCTATCACACCCGATCATCACGTGGTGTCTCGAAACGAAGAACTATCGCAACGGTGCACAGTCGGGGAGAACACAATTTCGTCTTGAAATTTTAGTGAGAGATCACCTCATAATGCTACCGTCGTTCTAAGCAAGATAAGGTGCATAAAGGATTAACATCACATGCAATTCATAAGTGACATGATATGGCCATCATCATGTGCTTCTGGATCTCCATCACCAAAGCACCGGCACGATCTTCTTGTCACCGGCGTCACACCATGATCTCCATCATCATGATCTCCATCAACGTGTCGCCATCGGGGTTGTCGTGCTACTCATGCTATTACTACTAAAGCTACGTCCTAGCAATATAGTAAACGCATATGCAAGCACAAACGTTAGTTTAAAGACAACCCTATGGCTCCTGCCGGTTGCCGTACCATCGACGTGCAAGTCGATATTAACTATTACAACATGATCATGTCATACATCCAATATATCACATCACATCGTTGGCCATATCACATCACAAGCATACCCTGCAAAAACAAGTTAGACGTCCTCTAATTGTTGTTGCATGTTTTACGTGGTGACCATGGGTATCTAGTAGGATCGCATCTTACTTACGCAAACACCACAACGGAGATATATGAATTGCTATTTAACCTCATCCAAGGACCTCCTCGGTCAAATCCGATTCAACTAAAGTTGGAGAAACCGACACTCGCCGGTCATCTTTGAGCAACGGAGTTACTCGTAGCGACGAAACCAGTCTCTCGTAAGCGTACGAGTAATGTCGGTCTGAGCCGCTTCGATCCAACAATACCGCGGAGTCAAGAAAAGACTAAGGAGGGCAGCAAAACGCACATCACTGCCCACAAAAACTTTTGTGTTCTGCTCGAGAAGACATCTAAGCATGAACCTAGCTCATGATGCCACTGTTGGGGAACTTCGCATGGGAAACAAAAAATTTCCTACGCGCACGAAGACCTATCATGGTGATGTCCATCTACGAGAGGGGATTTTCGATCTACGTACCCTTGTAGATCGCACAGCAGAAGCGTTAGTGAACGAGGTTGATGTAGTGGAACGTCCTCACGTCCCTCGATCCGCCCCGCGAACCGTCCCACGAACCGTCCCGCGATTCGTCCCACGATCTAGTGCCGAACGGACGGCACCTCCGCGTTCAGCACACGTACAGCTCGACGATGATCTCGGCCTTCTTGATCCAGCAAGAGAGACGGAGAGGTAGATGAGTTCTCCGGCAGCGTGACGGTGCTCCGGAGGTTGGTGGTGATCTAATCTCGGCAGGGCTCCGCCTGAGCTCCGCAGAAACGCGATCTAGAGGTAAACCCGTGGAGGTATGTGGTCGGGCTGCCTTGAAAAAGTTGTCTCAAATCAGCCCTAATTGCTCCACATATATAGGAGGAGGGAGGGGAGGCTTGCCTTGAGGCTCAAGGAGCCCCAAGGGCTCCGTCACCAAGGGGAGGAGGAGTCCTCCTCCAATCCTAGTCCAACTAGGATTGGAAGGTGGAGTCCTTCTCTCTTTTCCCACCTTTCCTTTTTTTCTTTCTCTTCTTTTGGATTTTCTTTATCTTGCGCAAGACAGCCTTGGGCTGACCCCACCTACTTGGTGCGCCACCCCCAAGGTCCTTGGGCCCTCCCGGGTGGGTGGTCCCCCCTCCCGGTGAAGATCCGGAACCCATTCGTCATTCCCGGTACATTACCGGTAATGCCCGAAAACCTTCGGGTAACCAAATGAAGTCATCCTATATATCAATCTTCGTTTCCGGACCATTCCGGAAACCCTCGTGACGTCTGTGATCTCATCCGGGACTCCGAACAACATTCCGTAACCAACCATATAACTCAAATACGCATAAAACAACGTTGAACCTTAAGTGTGCAGACCCTGCGGGTTCGAGAACTATGTAGACATGACCCGAGTGACTCCTCGGTCAATATCCAATAGCGGGACCTGGATGCCCATATTGGATCCTACATATTCTACGAAGATCTTATCGTTTGAACCTCAGTGCCAAGGATTCATATAATCCCGTATGTCATTCCCTTTGTCCTTCGGTATGTTACTTGCCCGAGATTTGATCGTCAGTATCCGCATACCTATTTCAATCTCGTTTATCGGCAAGTCTCTTTACTCGTTTCGTAATACAAGATCCCGCAACTTACACTAAGTCACATTGCTTGCAAGGCTTGTGTGTGATGTTGTATTACCGAGTGGGCCCCGAGATACCTCTCCGTCACACGGAGTGACAAATCCCAGTCTCGATCCATACTAACTCAACGAACACCTTCGGAGATACCTGTAGAGCATCTTTATAGTCACCCAGTTACGTTGCGACGTTTGATACACACAAAGCATTCCTCCGGTGTCAGTGAGTTATATGATCTCATGGTCATAGGAACAAATACTTGACACGCAGAAAACAGTAGCAACAAAATGACACGATCAACATGCTACGTCTATTAGTTTGGGTCTAGTCCATCACATGATTCTCCTAATGATGTGATCCCGTTATCAAGTGACAACACTTGCCTATGGTCAGGAAACCTTGACCATCTTTGATCAACGAGCTAGTCAACTAGAGGCTTACTAGGGAGAGTGTTTTGTCTATGTATCCACACATGCACTGTGTTTCCAATCAATACAATTATAGAATGGATAATAAACGATTATCATGAACAAAGAAATATAATAATAACTAATTTATTATTGCCTCTAGGGCATATTTCCAACAGTTGTCGCCACCGTCACCATAGCTAGGTGCTCCGGTGCGCCACCGTCGTGGGCCTCCTCCTGTTGCGGTTGGCACGGTTCCCCATTCCTCCCGCGTCCCGCGCCATAGCCGCCATTCAGATTAGATTGCCGGAGCATCGCCGGAGAACCTCCCCTGTTCAGGCCGTCGTGGGTGTGTGCAGTAGGATCAGAGGGGGCTGTTCAAAAGAGCATCTCCCCCTCTATGTTAAGATTCGAATGCGTAGTGCAGTGGTTTGGGTTTGTTGTTGCATCGGGCAGGTCTGGGGTTCGAGACCCAGCGTCGCCCTTTTTAATCTAGGGTTTTCTTGTTTTAGTTTGTCTGGCAGAGACTGCATAAGAGGGTTTACCCCTGTGATAGTGCAGCTACACCGCGGTAGCCCAATGGTGCGTGTGTGGAGCAGTGCTGCAAGGGGTGTGGGTTCGAAACCCAGGGCCTCCCCTTGTATTTTATTTCATTTATGTTATTTTTTTCTTTTTCTTTTCTTTTGTTGCAAGTAATGATGTTTTGTTTCTTTTAACAAAACCAGGGGATGTTTTATTTCTTTTAGGGCCTAGAGTGCATGTGTGAGCATATGAGTGCATGTGTATGTGTATGAGAGTGTGTATGTGCATATGAGTGTGTGTATGTACATGTCAGTGTGTGTGTGTGTGTGCATGAGGTTGCACATGCACATATGCAAGAGGGCCTAGCCTCTCATGTTGCACATATTCTTGTAGTGTTTGTGTGAGTGTATGCACTTGAGTGTGTGTGAGCACATGTATGTGTGTGTCTGTGCTCATGTAGGTGTACGTGTGTGCATGGGTGCATATGCACTTGTGCATGAGGGCCTAACCCCTCATGCTTGCCACTATGAAAGTGATGTAGTTGTGTATGGTGCTTGTGTGTGTGCATGTGTAGGTGTAGATGTTGCAATATGTGCTATTTTTACATGTGATGTTATTCTTTTTTAGCTTATTGGATTCTAGGTGGTATTTTTCGAGCTAGCTTTGTGCCTTGATGTTACATGCAAGTACCCAGGTATTACATATGATTTTGGGGTAGAATCATCCGAGGAGTCCATTGGTGCAATCAGATTTCACTTTAGAGCAACTTCATAAAATTGTTATTTTCTGTCGTGATGCCATGTTTAGTGCTTTGTATTAGGTGGTGCCTTGACCCTTTGAGGATGAATCCTTGATGTGGTGGTCGTGGGTGAACCCTTCTACAACATGGGGTCTTTGTTTTGTTCTTAGGAATTTGTATGCACTATTGTGCCTTGTCAAAGTTGACACTTGGCTGAAACTTACAGATTTGTGAAACCTTGTGATTTTCACCAAGTCTGGGAATCTGATGTTATTTTCTTGTCCTGTTGTCTTGGATGAATTACCTCATGTGTTGGGAATCAGCCCATGCAACAAACTAAAGTTTGTGAGCTTTTATGTTTGTCTAGATCCCTGTTAAATTTCATGCTTTTACACTTCCTGTAGATATCATTTTGGAGGCTGCCAAAATGCTTCAGAGCATAAGCAGCTGGTGAAAATCTGTGATTTTCACTAAGTCCCAGACTCTGTGATATTTTGTCCAAGTTAGGGCCTATAGATCTGCTCATGGGTGATTACTTTGCATTAGCTTCTTGCACAGGGTTGTAGAGATTTTGGATGGCTTTTGCCTCATATCTTGATTGATTCATTTAGATGGTTGTAGCTACTTTAAATATTGTAGACAAACTGCTATGATGTTGTTGAAAACAGATTGCATGTTTATGATGATTTGAAGCTTGTGTGGGCATTGTTGATGGTGTGGTGTGTTCCCATGCACCACCCCACTTATATGTTGTTGCTTGATCATGTGGCAACCTGGTAACACCAGGGGAGTGCGATTGGAGTGTGTTTGTGGCTGATTTGAACCGTAGGTCTCCATAACTTGTTTCATAGTTTCTGGTTGATCCGTAACTCCGTTCTCTATGTTCCTTATATGTTTTTGCATCATTTTCTCGTGATGCACATGTTCATACCATATTCATGCATGTCAAGATAACTTAATATGAGGTTCTGTCCAGAATTCAATTAACTCAACTAATGCATATGGAAGTGACTAGAATAGTGATGCATGTTTCCTTCTTCACACATGCATCATATTGCTTGTTGCATCATGTTGTGTTGGTGTTCATTGGCTGTTATCTTATCTTGGGTAGCATCGGGATCGGATAGCGAGTACGTGGATTTTGGAGAGTACGTGCAGGAAGATCAAGAGCAGTTCCAAGCTGAAGACATCACAGGCAAGATGACCGTGACCTTGATACCATATCTAGCTTTGTTACGCTTAGAATCGCGTTTCCTTCGATACATGCTCGCTGCCTACCACTTGATATAAATGCCACCTGTCTTTGCCATGAACCCCAAACACCTCCCTCTCCTAGCAAATGTTGTCCGGCTAAGTAGGCTTGCTAAACCTCTAATGAGTAGCTTTGCTAGTTGCAGGTGCCAGCTGTCTCATGTGATAACATGAGTATATTGATATCATTATGTTTAAACTGTTATTTAATTAATGCACCTACATACTTGGTAAATGACGGAAGGCCTAGCCTTTTGCCGGGTGATTTGTTCCGTTGTTGCCGCCTTAGTTTCGGTTACCGGTGTTTGATTCCATAACTGATCGCTCGTAACACGGTCGGGGTTGTTATGGGGACCCCCTTGATAAATCGTGTAGTGTTAAGGCTTGTCTGGCAGGACCAAACATTGGTTTTAATCTGCTAATCACCTAATAATAATTTGCATAGGGAATAGCTACCCCAAGGATTTAATCAACAACCCGGGCCAGTGCTCCTCACGAGTGTTGGTCCAAACTAGAGCACTGTGCGGGGCCAACTCAGGGCAACTTGAGTGATTTCTATCAGGACACTGTACGCGTCGCTTATCCATCGTGTCCTGAGAACGGGATACGTGGCTCCTATCGGGTTCGTCGACACATCGGGAGGTCTTGCCAGATGTGTCTTACCTTAGCGATATATCTTGCGTATAGGGATTCCGATGAAACTTTGGGTCTCCTCAAAGTTGAGGTTTTCCTCTAAGGAATCTGGCGAGATCACGAGTTTCGTGATACAGGATGACTTTGCGGCCCGTGGCAGTTTGTGATGGACTAGTTGGAGCACCCCTGCAGGGTTAAATCTTTCGGAAAGCCGTGCCCGCGGTTAGTTGGCAAATGTGGATATTTTGTTAACATCCGGTTCTAGACAACTTGAATTAACTCTAATAAAACTGCCAACTGTGTGTAACCGTGACTGTCTCCTTCGGAGATTGCTCTTCGATCGAGAACATGGTGGGGTTATGTTTGACGTAAGTAGGTGTTCAGGATCACTTAGTGATCAATTGAGTCTTCGATCGCTTGCGTAGACCACCATATGATACTCTGATCAACGTAAGTTAGCCACCATATATGCTTAGGTTGCTGCAAACCCATACACTAAACCTTCCTCACCTAATAACTTGACTAGATTCAGTACCAAGGTCATTAGATTGATGAGTCCCTGTGGCTCACAGATTACTACAAACCCCAACAGGTACAGGTACACCCGACGCGGGAGATCCTGACGACAACCAGCTGAAGTGGGAGTTCGATGAGGACTCAGGCCGTCTGTATGTGAACTATCCGGAAGACTGAGGCCGTGGTCGTGATCGTGGGCTAGCATACGGGATGTGTTAGGTCATCTATTTTCTATTTAAGTCCGTAGCTGGACCTGCTGCTACGCTGAATAATGTGTGTCTGTAAGCTATATGATATGTTCTTAACAGATGGCAATTGTATGCCCTACTTGTTGATCTTAATTATATACTGTGATGCTTATCCCGTTTGCGAAATGCATAGATGCGCCCCTTTCCCCTTTTGAGGCCTCGCCCCCAAATAAGGAAAGGGACGCATCTTAGTTGTTACAGACTCTTTGCTTGGAACTGCACCAGCTTACCGCCCCCCGTTAAGAATAAATACGTATCCGGTTTGTGACTTAGAGTCACCCGGATCAGTGTCGAAGCTTGCATCGATGCCACCCTTTACGACGAGCTCTTCGTCACCCCCATAAACGAGAAACATTTCCTTAGTCCTTTTTAGATACTTCAGAATATTCTTGACTGCCGCCCAGTGCTCCACTCCTGGATCACTCTGAAACCTGCCTGTCGTACTTATGGCCAGGCTGACATCTGGTCTTGTGCACAACATTGCATACATGATAGACCCTATAGCTGAAGCATAGGGGACGACACTCATCTTTTCTCTATCTTCTGCAGTTACTGGACATTGAGTCTTACTCAACTTTATACCTTGTAACCCAGGTAGCGAGGCACAAGATTGGGCGGAGGGAAGGTGGCGCTGAGAGGGCGCCGATTAGAAGAGGAAGATAATGCTAACAAGTGGGAAGATCTAGAAGAAAAATGAAGACAAAGACGCGAGAGGAAGAATAGTTGGTTGCGCACTTGCCCTACATGCGTTGGATTCCGTATTGATTCAACTAAAATAGTAAAAGTAAAGAACAACTCGCCCTAATTGACGTTCAAATATACGTTTTCTATTGTTAAGTGATAATAAACCAAATAAGATAACAATCAATTATACAAAACTCTCTACTAGGTGCTCTTACAGCGGGAAAGTGGACTAGAGTCCACGAAATGATGGAGAGGAGAAGGTAACAATGTGGAAGAGTAGGAAAATAGATGGTGGGGCAAGGACGTTGAGCAGAGAAGCTCACAAGTATAACGGACGGGGAGCTAGCAGAAAGACATAGATAAAGAGGATGAGGGAAGAATAGCAGGTTACAAGGTAGCCATTTTTATAAAGGATGAATTTTATTAGCTAAAATGAAACACACACTCAGCCTATGCATGGTTAGAATGCACACAACCAACGTCAAAACACAGAGAAACACACCAACAACTAGAAAGTCATGTATAAGACCAAAGTCATGCGTAGGCAGGAAAAAAACAGGCCCAAGACGGTTAGATCTGCAGTTGGTAAAATATAGAAATGACCATATCCACGCCAACCATTTCAATTTTTTTGATAAAGAATGTATATTAATATCACGAAGATACCAATTACACCCAGCCTCTGCAACAACGCAATGCCTTAATGGCATGGGATGCACACAACCTAAAAAACGAAGAAGCTAAAAAAGAAAAGTCCCGCTACAAAGATTCAGTAGTTGCAGCAGCAGCACAACCACCACCAAGACAACACCTGACGTCCAAGTACTTCAAAAACGACGCCTCCAAGAAGAAAACAGTGCACTAGCACCGTCGTCGCCCGATCGTAAATCTTGGGCTTTCACCCTGGAGATAATCCCCACTCTCAAAACAATGTCTTCAACAAGGCCAATGCGAGACCTTAGATTTTCACCATGAAAAGTAGGACCTTGAACTTCACGAGTGATGTCGCCCCCACTTACATACCACTCTTACAAATTCCGAAACTCCAAGCAAATTCCTCAATGGCGTAGGCTACAATCACCATTACTAGTCCTTCAATCTCGTTTTTTCTGACATTCTCCGCCTTTGACATCACCATAGAGGAAAGTATCTCTTGATAGAAACAAATAGCAGAGCTTCGTGCCTCTTTCTCCTTAATGGAGAATCAATGGGCACGATCGAATTCCACCCAATCCAGCAATCTCGAGGCATAACACACACATCGCCGACGGAGAGTTCCGAAACCCGCCACTCCGGCTAGATCAGAAGTACGGGCATCTTGCAGATCTTCGTCTTGGCGCAAGAGGAACCTAGGACCTTCTTCGGTGGATAGACCTTGCGACGGATATCCCCAACCATTTCATAATAGACCACACGAACAACGACGTTCATCAACAACAACGCCTTCGGAAAAGAGATGACGTCCACGCGCCACTGTCACCAGATCCAACCATAAAGGTCGGAATCCAGATCTTACCCTGAAAAATCAGTCTAAGCATATTTCATACACTAAAAAAACATCCTCGTTGTGAGGTATAACAAACTCGAATCGGACATAGGTTCTCACCATGAAGCCCGGAACCGGGTGCCCTACGCCGTGTACATCACGCACATCCTTTCTTGAATTTTGTATTGAACCAGCTAAATTAGCGAAAGCAAAGAAAATGGCTCACCATAATTAACCTTCCTTCCAACATACGTTTTGCACTACTAAATGCTAATAAACCAGATGAGATAGCAGCACATTAACATACCCGATCAAAACCAATCGTCCAGAACCCCCATGTCATCCTTTTGTTGAAGATACAATACACAGGAGCTCAGTTTTCCTTTCACAAAAACCGGCGGCGCCAGCCCCCGTGCGCGCAGGTCAAGCACGCACGCGCACCACGACGCAGACGCACCCGCACCCGGTTCCGTTCCGCGTGCGCGCCACCACTGACCCGCGCACGGGTCGTCGCGCCACGTGGCCGCGACGGGGCTCCGCTAAAGGCCACCGCGCGCCCGACCCGCTACGGCCAGCTGCTAAATAAATGGCCTCGGATCTGACCAAATCCTCCCCGTCCGGACCGCACGCCGTCTCCTCCGTTTCCATTCCGCGTCGGGAGGAGGAAACCAGGACAAAGAAAAGAAAAGAAAGGGGTCGCCGCCGCCGCCGCCGGTCCGAGGAGGAGGAGGAGGTACGAAATGGATATGGATGCGCGCTCCGCGTGCGTGCCTTCGATTAGATAGAGGGGGGAAGCGGACGGGCTCGGAAACCTCCGTTCCCTCGATCGTTTCCTTCCCTGCCTTCGTTTCGTTTCTGTTAGTGTTAGCGTGGGGATTTTGTTTAGGAGGAGATGAGATGAGAGGGTCTCCAGCCTGCGACGTTCACCTCCTTCGATGTGGGCGCTGTCGATCGTTTGGACTTCGGATTCGTTGATTCCCCCGTCGATTTCGTTTCCCCGCCCTCCATCTGTAGCCTCCCGCTGCTAGTACATGGTTGCGTCGATGATCGTTGTAGTTCCAGAGGTTATGCATATTGTGCAGCAATCTGTGTGCGTTTATGATCCAGAAGGCAGAGGAAACTTGGTTGCTTTTGGTTTTCTCTATGTGATTTGGGTTTTCTGCAAGCATTTCTCTGTTTCTGTAAATCGATCGGCAGTTTTTTCCTGTTTGTGTATCTATCTTGGAATAAATTACTATGTGGTAGAAATGATGTTTGCGCATGATATAGTTATCCAGGACCCCCAAGTGTTTTTATATTGTATGGGTGGTCCCAAACTGTCCCTTCTTTGTTTGAAGCAGGAAATTCGGCATCACTGTATCACAATCTAAACTGTTATATGGAGCTTTCGATCAAGTCATTGTCATTCAACTGCTAATTCCAATTGGTTTCGCGATAATGAACAGATGATGGCCAAGATGCAGATAGGATAATGAACAGGGTGTCTTATTTTGTTCCAGTTCTGTTGCAAAAATCTATTGATTACGTTTTAGGAAATATTTTCCAATATATTTTTTGTGAGCTTTGCTTAAAATGAAAAAACTGAAGAGCGGCCGGTTAACTTGTAGAGCCGCTGCAACGTAGTCATTTGATGTAATTTCATAAACATAGGTGGATATAGCTTCCTTGGAGTGGAGTTAAATGTTCTTAACTAACAGTAGGTGCAAAGTTGGATTGTTTGGTGCTATTGGAGATTGGTATCATTACCTTCTTCCCGTTTTCTTGCGTGAACTGTACCATTTCTACACGCGGATTTACATATTTGAGGTTACCTTTCTGACTGTTTGTCTCAACATTAGTTCGTAACTTCCATTGCATTGTGGCTGCAGAAGTGTAACACGAGTTTTCCATGGAGGAGAACGCTAGTAGATCCACCACAACAGTTGGCCTTCTAAGAAGGGGTTCTGGTGTCTCCTTGAGAAATCAAAGCAATGAGGAGAGACCGAATCAGTTCCAGAATAAGCCAGGGAACACCACAAAGCTCAACCCCGCAAAAGCAACATGGGCTGGCAATAAGGAAAAGCCGGGATATTTGCGTGAATCTTTCAATTCATCAGGATCGAAGTCCGTATCTGCAAGCTCTTCAAAAGCTCATGTCAGAAAGAATTACGAGGAAAAGCTAAGGCGCCCATTGTCGGCACAGTTTAACAATGCTGAAAGTAGTAACAGAAGAACTGTTGTCAACCGTCTGCAGAGTAGCAAGAAAGCTATTGCTGATGAGGAGGATGGGCATCCATGTGCTCAGCAGGTTGAGTCGGAAGAATCATCGTCCACATCAACCACTGGGGATCAGCCAACAGGGCTAGATCCTGAAGTTTTAGATTCGTCTGTTTCTTCAGGGAGTTCTCCACATGCAGTTGATTCCGCGGGCAGAAATACTGCACCGAGGACTAAACCACCCAGGCAGAAGGATAAAGAGGAAATCTTTTTGGGTAAAACTCAAACTGCATCTACTTCTGTTCATCAACCTACTGGACCTCGCAATTTGGCCATTGGTGTGAAATCATCAAATGGTGCTGGTCCTGGGGTACAAAGGCGTGGTATAAAAAACCTTGGTTGCACATCAATCTCTGATGTTTTGCAGTCAGGCTGTTCTTCATCTAATTCTGTCAGTGGTAAGAGGACTGAGATTGCGAGAAAGAGGATTTCTGATGGACAGACTTCTTCAAGACCAAGCGGCTTAAGTGGGCAGTCCAGTTTAGGTCATTCACCTTCCTTGTATCCTGGCATTACTGGTCCTAGAGTCAGAGACTCTGAACAATCAGCTTCTCAACAAACAACAAGGACTAGCAACAGAACTATTCGGAATTCTGCAGATTCAGTAAGGATGAGACGTCCTTCTACTCAGCAGGCTAGGATGAGGATGCCAGATGAAACAGAGCAGGGCGTGTTTGCTATGCGTGAGACTGTTTCGGGGGCTCGTCAACCAGATTGGGCCCGATTTTCGTTGGACGAAGTTCCCCCACAGAGGTCAGCTAGGCCTTTTCCTATGGAACTTCCTCATGCAATTTACTCTTCTAGTCGTCAAGGCTCTAGTAACCGTACATCAAGGAGCAGAGCGAGTTCTCGTCCCGAGGATAGCTCATCACAAATGTTTAGAGATGTCTACAGACGCATGAACATGGACGGAATTGCAGAGGTAAAAAAAATCCATGTACTGTCTGAGTTGTTTGATTTTGTGCTTGGTTCTGTTTGGGATTAAACTGATCAAATTATCATAGTTTACAGTGCAGTGCTTTTTATTAGCTGCTAGGAAGTCTTGACATGAGAACGCAATAACAGTGCTGATATATGGAATGCTTATTGTGAACAGGTGTTGCTAGCATTGGAAAGGATCGAACAACATGATGAATTGTCTTATGAGGTCAGTCCTTTTGTCCTTGTTTGCAAGTCTAATTTTCTGTTTTCTTGCCAACCTGGCTCTGAAGCGTATTCTGTACGAAATATTGGCAGCAATTGCTGGTTCTGGAAACCAATCTATTCCTCAGTGGCCTCGGCTTGAATGATCAGCATAGAGATATGAGAATGGATATTGATGACATGTCTTATGAGGTATTACTTTCATGATAATATTGATTTTGCGTGATAGTTTGGTATATTTATCATTTTCTTTGTTAAGAATTGTTACTCTCTAACCATTCAGTTTGCGTGTACAATTCTTAAAATGTAGACATGTGCGCGTCAAGTTAAGAGGCTCCGGAGCTGATGTGTTTTGTTTTACCCAGGAACTGTTACAACTAGAAGATAGAATTGGCTCCGTAAGCACTGCCCTTTCTGAAGAGCAATTGGCAAAGTGCCTCAGTCGAGTCGTGTATAAACAAGCAAATCCAGGGCCGGAAGTGAGCAGACCTGTAGTGGATGATGTCAAATGCAGCATATGCCAGGTATTTATTTCCCAGTTCATGGCCATTATTACTGTTTCTGCCGCAAGAAACTATTGTTTGTGCACTTGTATACTGTTATTGTTTTGTGCTGGCTAGCTATGTTCTTGGCACTGACCGGGTATTTTACAGGAGGAATACACCGAAGACGAAGAGGTTGGTAGAATGAAGTGTGAGCATCAGTACCATGTGAGCTGCATCCAGGAGTGGCTCCGACAGAAGAACTGGTGTCCGATATGCAAAGCTTCAGCAGTACCTTCGTCGCCGTCGGACGCGGACGAGGGGAGCGCATGAATCCATGTCAAATAGCATGAAACTGTGCTAGAGATTGTAGGCGCTGCCTCAAGTCGTGATTCCCTCCAACTTGTGAATATATATGATATAAACTGTTTCTCTCTTGCATTGCAAAGCCCTGTTCCCTTTTTGGTTTCGTTTTCTCGTTCTCCTCGTCGTACGCCTGGCTGCTGCTCGCTAGAGAAAGGACATGGGAAAAGAAGAAGAAAGCAAAGAAGATAAAGAGGGGCATGTGATCAGCTTCAGCATCGTCTCTGCTCCCATCATTACTCGTGCTGTACAGTGTCATGATTCAAATTCGTGTCAGAAAAAGAGCGCTTAGTTGGTCATTGTGTTACTGCAAAGCAAAAGGCATAGTTGATCAAGATCGGCCATTGATGAAGTAGATCGTTCCGTGGTCTTGGACGTGCACCGACATGACGGAGAGATAGGCGTACTGGAGTCGGACAAGGTCACGACTCATAAACTCCTCACTATAGGAGCAATTCACTTTGGCTCATATAGACGTAGATGCACGCTTTGTGAAAAATATATATGTTCATGTACATCCAGACATTATATTTGCATGCACAAAGGTTCGATGAAAAAAGACATTTTTCATCGCCTGTGTAAGAAAGACAATTTTCAATCTTGATTATAACTATTCATAAGACTTTTTTATCTTTTTATTTATATATGCCACAAAAGATGTTCTTTCTTTACTATTTTTTATACAAACATAAAACGTCTGGATGTACATGTAAAATTATTGTTTAAATTTTTGTAACAATCTAAAATTTATTTATATTTTTTATGATAGGTGTATTTACACCTATGAGTCAAAACACCACCAAAATTTCAAAAAAAAAAGTTCATCGGTAACCTGATTTTGTAAACTTCCTCGTATGCACCCTTTGTGAAAAAAGAAAAGGCATCATTCATTGGATCATTGTGCTTGGCAGTTCAATTAATTTAGGTGATGCTGTCCACCATAAGTCGGGCTACACCCTCTTTTTTTCTAAAAGGAAGTTCTTCGGGTGCCTACATGAAGTAGCAACAATTTCTACAACTGGGTCGTCGGCCTGATTCGTCTTAGCACTGCTGCAACATTTGGGCTTCCTAATTTTGAGGCCCAAGAGTTCTCTATCCACAATCTAACGCAGGTCGACACCGATGCTGCTACTGTACTGGAATGCAAGCAATTATTGTTGGGCTTCATTCACGGGTGTGGAGTATTTTCACTGCCTACATGAAGCAAATGAGGTGGCTCATGCGCTAGGACAATGTTTTTTACAGATAATATTTCTATGTTTTGAGGCTCCGTCATCCTTGATTTTAGTTTCCACTACTATGTAAACGACCTTGCTATTATTTGAGGAACAAAGTGGATTATGTTTCCAAAAAAAAATGTAGCATAGGAATCGCCGACAGGCGACGTCTAGTGGATCCACCCATTAGCGTGATTTGTTTGTTGCACGCTATAGCTTCTTTCTGCTTCGGTTTTCTATCTTTTTTATTTTTATTTTCATTTGTTTTTCCTCTGGTTTTATTATTTTTCATTGGTTTTCTTAGGGTTTTTTGTATTCCTAATTTTGCAACGTTTTTCTTTATTTTCTCAATGGTTCTTTTCCTTTTTAGTTATTATTTGGTTTCTTTCCCCATTTTGTTCAGCCTTTTTGCTTTCTTTTTTGTTACTTTGTCGGCTTTTATCAGGGCTTTTTCAACACATTTCTACTTTTGTGAGCACACAATGTACATTTTAGATCAAATGTGAAACATTTTCCTAATAGACATTGGAAAATTTTCAAACACACGATGTTCTTTCTTCGTTCGGAATTAGTTGACGCTCAGACGGAGTACATTTTTTAAATACATGTTGTACATATTTAATGCCAATAAACAATTTTCTAAACTATGGAACATTTGTTTACACTGTATAAACAATTTACAAATTTCACGGACATTTTTTGAAACACGAGATTATTTCTTTAAGATGTTGTGTACATTGTCTTAACCTATGTGAACTATTTTGTACATTGTACATAACCATATTAGAATGTCAGAAACAATTTTTTAATGAGGGAATGCTTCAAAAAGTGTCACCGGCATTTTTTATGCAGAACATTTTTTTTAAGTATGCAAAAAATTTCTTACATTGTATTCCATTTTTGAAAAATTCTCATGCATTTGTTTTGTACACGGGAACATTGTCATTGGCATGACCATTTTTTTAAGTTATCATTTACTGAAATTGTGCTAACATTTTTCTTATACTAGGTTAACATTTTTCAAATTCCTGGTTTAAATTTTTCTTAACAGAACTTAAGTTTTCGAACTATATGCATTTACAATATAATAAAAAGAAACTTAGAAATTCAAGTGACATCAGCATGCCTAACTACAACCACGCGTTGTATGTGAGGCAGCCGGTTGCCTCGAAATAAGCGGCACATAACTGCACCCTCTAGTTCACCAAAAATATTCCGAAGTAGCTACAATTTCTACAACATTTGGGCCTCTTGATTTTGAGGCCCAAGAGCTCTTTGTCTACAATTCTAACGCAGGCCGACACCGGTCGTGTGAGAATCAACAGTGAATGGAATGATAATAATAACAGTGAATTTGTTCTCGCTAATAATAACAGTGAATGGAATTACGGGGATTATATGCTCTCTTTTTTTTTTTTGCGAGACAACATAGGGTTTTTATTTCATAATGATAGAGTTACAATCATCAGCGACTGAGCTCCGGATACATGGAGGTGGACGCCCCAACCAGCAGGCTGTGCTGTCGCCACCTCTACCAAAATTCCCTAAACAATGTGCAACCCTATTCTGTTCTCGGGAAATTTTGACAGGAACAAAAGCCCTAATGTTCATATACTCCCTAATATCCGCCACCAAGTGTCCATAAGCTGATCTGTTAGGGATAGCATCGTCAATCATCCTAAGTGCCTCTGCGCAGTCGGATTGAAGGATAAGTGTAGCTTGAGAATGCTCCGTAGCTAGCTGGAGTCCTTCTTTGATTGCATGCAGCTCAGCTTCGAGGGCGTCATTGAAGTGAAACGGCTTAAGGTATGAAGCAAAAATTACCGCCCCTTACTATCCCGCAAAATCACACCCGAACCAGTCGATCCATCCATAGCCAGGAATGATCCATCAACTGACAGCGCTACCTCATGTTCTGCTGGGTGTGGCCAAACCAGTTTGCACTTAGGAACATGTTGGTGAACTTGCTGATGCCCCATATCGAGCACTGGAGATTTTCCTTTCAGGATCTCGTCGACACTTAACGAAATGTGTTTGTACGTATTATAATAGTTAGATAGAAAAGACCTGGATGTATCCACCGGGGGAATGGTTTTGCCATGAACCAGTTCATTCCGAAGATGCCAGATTCGCCAAAGTACCATGATAATCCTGCTCCTGATGTCCTCCTGTGATTCAGCAAGCAAATGGAGGAGCCATTCTGATCCAGTGCAAGGGATATCTACCCGATTAGGTAGTGGCCACGAGAGCTGCATTATATCCCACATTAGAGCGGCATTTGGGCAGACCAACAGAGCATGAAATGACGATTCCTCCTCTCTATCACAGAGACTGTAGTGTCCGGAATTCCCAATGTGCCGTCTGAACTTCTCTGCATTTGTTGGTAGAGAGCCTGAGATAACCTGCCATGCAAAATGCCTCATCTTCGGGGGAGCATCAGCACTCCACACCAACTTCCAGATCGGCCGATCGCCCGTGGGTGCATTGCTTGCAGAACCGGGATTAACCTGCTCCCTTACCGGAGACATAGCAAAATGGTAGGCACTCCGGACTGTAACATTACCCGATTTATCCCAAGGCCAGGAGATAAAGTCGTCCTGTTGGTTAGAGGAGGTTCGTATCTTCAGAATAGCTTCGATATCTGATTGGCAGAAGTGCTGGTGGAGCAGGTTTAGCTGCCAATTCCCCCGTTCATCAAGGAAGTTCTGAACCCTGTTGAGACGACAGTTTCGTTTAGGCAGAATAGGAGTAAATGGAGGACCCCGAGGGATCCAAGGATCCCTCCAAACTCGAATACTTGCCCCATTGCCAACCCGCCAAAGCATTCCACGTTTAACTAATTGCAGCTCGTGCTCAATGCCCTTCCAAACTGTTGAGTTGTTACCTGGGAATACTGTATCCATAAGATTGCCATTAGGAAAATACTTTGCTCGGAGGAGTCGAGCACACAGCGAATCTGGTGATGTTAAAAGTCTCCAGGCCTGCTTTGCTAACAATGCCTGGTTATAGGCACGCATATCTCGGAAACCAATACCTCCTTGGGCTTTAGGAAGTGTCATGCGCTCCCAAGCAACCCAAGCCATTTTCTTCTTCCCATTCTCCACTCCCCACCAGTAATGTCGCATCATTCTAGTTATGTCATCACAAACCAAGAGAGGCAGCTTAAAGATGCTCATAACATAGACCGGGATAGCTTGGGCGACAACCTTTATAAGGACCTCCTTACTCGCAAAGGAAGAGTATTTTTCACTCCAATCCACCAAGCACTTACTCAATCTTGATTGCAAAGATTCAAAGCGTCCTTTATGCATTCGCCCTTCTGGTACTGGTAAACCTAAATACCTTGGCTCAAATTCCTGTTGTGTGATACCCAGGATCAACTTAATCTGCTCTGCAACTTCAGATGGACAGCCTTCGGAGAATAGGATGGAACACTTAGAGGGGTTTATAAGTTGACCCGTAGCTGAGGCATAAGTGCTCAAAACATCCGAAACTATCGATGCCGAATCAGTAGTTGCATTGAAGAAAAGCAAAGAATCATCCGCAAATAACAAGTGTGAGATAGCTGGGGCTCTTCTACATATTTTGATCGCTTCTAGGCCCCTCTCTTGGACTGCTTTATTTATCAGGGATGATAGGGAGTCAGCTACGAACAGAAAAAGAAAGGGTGATAATGGGTCACCTTGTCTTAGACCACGTGAGGGGGAGAACTGCTCCAGTAGACGTCCATTAAACTTCACTGAATACCGCACCGACCGAACACACTCCATGGTTTGCTTAACCCATCGTGGAGCAAAACCCCATCTCAAGAGTGTTTGCTCCAGAAAATCCCAATCAACTCGGTCATAAGCCTTTGATAAGTCTAGCTTAAGGGCACAAAGATCCTTGTTCCCTGGAGAGGACTGGATATGGTGGATACACTCAAAGGCAATAATGGAATTGTCTGAGATTAATCTACCTGGGATGAAAGCACTTTGATTCTCAGAAATAAGCTCTGAAAGGAACGGTCTGAGGCGATTTACCATGCATTTGGACACTATCTTGTATATCACATTGCATAAGGATATAGGGCGGAAGTCTTTTAGCGAGGCCGGGTGTTGGATCTTTGGAATCAGAACAATGCTAGTATCATTGACACCTTCTGGCATATGACTAGTGGTGAAGAACTGTCTAACCGCTGCAAAAATTTCTTCCTTGAGGCTACTCCAGTTCTTCTGATAGAAACGGGACGGAAAACCATCTGGGCATGGTGCTTCCAATGGACCAATTTGGAAGAGCGCATCGGATATCTCCTTGTCAGATAGGGGTGCAAGCAAGCTCTCATTCATTGCACCCGACACTTTATGTTCTATCACCTCAAGGGCTGCCTCCGGGACTATCGTCGGGTCCTTCGTATACACCTCTTTGAAATAAGAAGCGGCCATACGGTCCATATCGGATGGGGAGTTGCACCACGACCCATCAACCTTCTGTAGTCTCCGAATATTGTTTCTCCTAGCTCGCCACACAGCTTGTCGATGAAAGAAGTTTGTATTTCGATCTCCCTCCTTTATCCAGACGATACGGCTCCGCTGCAGCCACATCATCTCCTCCTGATATAATAGTTCGTCCATGGCTGCCATCTTCTGACGGATTAGAATACGATCCGTACTATTGAGCTGCAATGTTTCTAACTCCGTCCGCAAGTTCTTGATTTGCTTTTGCACCTGTCCAAAAGTTTCCTTACTCCACTTCCGAAGATCTGTCATGACCGTCTTCAGAGACTTGGCCACACTACCCAAATCACCCTCGGGGCGTGACCGCGACCACGCCCGCGAAACTATATCAGGGAGTGCTTTATCTCGCTCCCACATGATCTCATATTTGGAGATCCCTTGCGCCTGCGATCCTCGGTGATATCCAGGGCAAGCAATATAGGGCAGTGATCGGAGCGGGGGGAGATCAGATGTTGCACCTTTGCATACGGAAACTCCTCCCGCCATTCATCTGTTGCACATGCCCGGTCTAGCCTCACCCTGACATTACCCTGCCCAACTTGGCCATTATCGTATGTGAAAGGAGCTCCCGAAAACCCTAGGTCTATCAGCTCGCAGACAAACAAGGTGTCTCGAAAGGCTTCCATCTGGTTCTCACCTCTTGTGGTTCTCGAAAAGTGTTCGTGTTGCCACAAGGCCTCATTAAAATCTCCACAAACTACCCACGGCAGGGCTGAGATCCCCTTCAATCTGATCAAGTGTTCCCACATAAGATGGCGCCGTTCAACACGTGGTTCCCCATATACGAAGGTGGACCTCCAAGTTTTCCCAGAGCCTTGATCAACTATGCTAACATCAATGTATCTTTTGCAAGAGTCAAGAATTGTCACCTGGAGAGATTTATCCCAGAAGAGTGCCAAACCACCCCCCCCCTACCATCACAGTCCACACAAGAAAAACCTCTCAATCTTAGCTTCCACTTCATTCTCTCAACTTTCGAGCTTGGCTGTCGTGTTTCCGCAAGAAAAACCAAGCTTGGGAATGGGCTTTTACAAGAGCCCCAACTTCACGAACTGTTCGGCGGTTTCCTGACCCCCGACAGTTCCAAAATAGGTGACTCATTGGGACTGGCGGCGCTCCGCCTGGGAGCCCGCCGAAAGATTTTCAGATGTTGCTTGTTCACCAGTTAGTTTAGCTCTTTTACCCCCCGAGCTGTTACTCGGAGACGTTGCCTCGCCCGTTTCTTTGCCATCAGTGAGAAGAAGCCGTCCTCCAGCCTGGATAGATAAACCTTCTTCCTGGGGTATGACTACCCCTTCCTCCATCATCAGTCGCTTGCGGGATGTCTTGTCGAGGTCCATATCAATAGGTTGGGATGGTTTATGCGGACTAGACGCCGTGTCCTTTAACTCCCCATCACCCAGTTCTTCAGTCTTCCTTGCTGCTGGTTTGGGAGCTGGTATATCAGCATGGAACTTTTTCCCACTCCGGTTCCCTTCCCAATCCCGTCGAACACGACCCGGAGGTTCTGCATTCAGATAATCACCAAATTTGAGATCTTTCTCTTCAAAAACCCCATTGCCGCACTCCTTATGCTCATGCCCAATGATGCCACAGACGCTACAAAATCTTGCAAGCTTCTCATACCTCACCGCGTACACACTGCGGTTCTTCCCTTTAACTATGCTGACAAACCTAGTAAGGGGCCTACTGATATCATGTCGCACCCTGACCCTCACGTAATCCCCACGAGAATTACCATTGATCCTGGTTTCCAGCACCTCTCCGACAGATCGCAAGAGCTTCATGATTAGTTCGTGCCTGCAGTAACCATCTGGCAACTTGTGGATCTGGAGCCAGATTGGCATATACATTATTGGCACCTCTTCAGCTTTTGTGAATCCATCATACTGGGTTAGCAGGACCGCCATGTTGCGGAACAGCCATGGCCCTTGGTCCATGATCCGATCCCAATCACCAAGACAATACACCTGAATCACAAAAAGATTGGGGCCTATTGGCCTGAACCGAACAGCCTGAGAGCAATTCCACGCTGAGCGCATGTCTTTGTAGAAGGCCGCTTGGCTAAAGGTCTTCGTGGTTTGAACCCTAGCTAGGGCTATCCACCGAATCTCGTTTAGCAGCTCCGGGGCTTCCTCTTCGACCACAACATCCTCGGACTCCTCCTCCTGCAGATCTAACTTGTCAAAGAACTCACCCAAGTCATCATCTTTCCCTTGGGATCCACGATTTGTGGACGAGAACGCGTCTGACGCCGACGCCTTGACGAACGGCCAAGAAACTGCACCACGTGCAACCCTAAACACCGTCGGCCGGGTAACCTAGGCGACAGTAGGGGGGTTTGGGTGAAAGGGATCGGTGACGATCGATCCGTGGGACGGCAAGAATCGATGGAAAGGTGAACTTACGGCGGGGAGTCGCCGCAAGGATATAAACCCTAGCCTACGCTAGGGGAGATTTTTTAATACCACGCGTTCGGGGATTATATGATCTTGGGATTGAAAGTTTCCAAGATAAACATAGTCCAGAACACAATAGATTATGTGAACGGGCAAAAATGTGAGCGAAACCCTACAACTATGGAAAACACAAAAGAAGTACCCATCTTCGTTTTGCGCCAGTGTCAAATTTTGCGAAGCATCATGTGGCATCTTTTATGGAGGAGGACCAAAAAAATTATCACGTTTTTTGTGGCTTGCTCCAGTAGGAAGAATAATGTAGCATAACTCGGCTATGAATTAGACATGACTTACCTTTTTCTTTCCATCTACGCCAACACATCTATAGCTTAAACCATTTGCTAGTCTTTGATTCTCAATCACCTTACCAGATAACCGTTCAATCATTTTCGTGATAGACTAGCCTAAATTAATGCAAGAACTGAGAGGTACTATTCCAACCATTTATTGGAAACTTTGTACAGTCTTGTATGATCCAATCATTCATGCGTTTCCCCATCATAAAAACAGAACAATTCAAATGGACCGTTTGTTACACAGGGGACATCATGTCAATTCACTGAGAGCATCATATCATTTTCTCCGGACAATTAACAGTTTGAGGAGCCCACATCTGTATAAGCTTCAAATTATGGCACATACACTGCATTCTGATCGAGTGGTCGTATCCAGAGAATCCAAGTCGTCATTCAATAAAATTGAGTGGCATTGCCATGCAACGTATAAGACCTGGACCTACTTTTGCCTGGCCATAACAAGTAAAGTACACCATCACATGGGACTTTCATAGAGCAGCCAGCCACATATGAATATATGGACAAGACGACCTAACAAGCTTTTTCCTAGGGATGCAATCTTAGTAAGTACTGTAGGAGACAATGGCTTGCTTGCAGCTTTATGCAGAAAGAGCGAGACAAGAACAATTTGGTTTGGCCGTGCCGCATGCGGCCTGTCGCAGCCAGCCGCATCGTTTGGCTGGTTCTTGTAGATGCTTCAGAGGGGGGGGGGGGGGGGGGGGGGAGAGTTCATCCTTTTCCTTGCATCAAATCTACGTACGCATTAGGTAAGGGGATGGACACAATATGCACAGGATAAGTGTCTTCCAGATGAATTTGGCACCGATAAGCAAAGGAAAGGAAATATGGACATGGTCTGTCGGCACTCGGCACCGGTCATCTGTTATCTTTGCAAAGCTTCCCTCGAGTGTCACTCCTGTTATCTTTGTTCAGTTTCTCTTCTTTCGTTACCTTATTATTAGTTGCAATTGGCGTTTCTGAATGATACAAGTTCAGAAACAGCAACTTCGAATCCCTGCCTGACCATGGTGCATGTTCAGAAAGGAAAAAAGAAAACCCTACTTTAGCATCCGTTTCATTATCCTCTCATCGGTTAAGTTGGTTTGGAAAGTAAGGCAGGAGATAAGTCCAGAGTTGACAGCTGATTTTGCTGGAGAAAGAGACGGCGCATTCGCGCCACCGAATGCAATCCGAGGCGATGCCAATGACAGGAGTGAGCTCCTTGATTAACATGTCGACCAAGAAAAGCAGCGGCGCATGGCGGGCAATTGGAGGCATCGTATACCTGTCAACACTCAACACCACTTCTCTTTGTGCCTGTGGATTTGTGGTCTCTCCCGTATTTTCCATCCTTTTAGCTAGGCCGGCCCCGGGACCATGAGAAAGGCAGCGCGTCAACTTACAGCCAATCCTTCTGCGTACAGCTAAATTTCGTCCACAGCTCATGACAAACACAGTGCACGCTGTTTTCCTAGGCTCGCTGCACAATGACGTTGACTGCGAGATCGAGGTTTAAAGGCCATCATAATCTTTGGTAGAATGGATGAACGGATCGAACGGGACCCGAAATGGCCTGTGATCAAGACATGACACAAATGGCAGCACCAAAGTCGGTTGGGTTCTCATTTTGATCAAGGCAGGAAAGGGACCTGACTGTTGTGCGGTGCCAATACCAACGCATGAAGTCTATGCAGTCCAAGCGTGTGCTACGAAAGTACGAATGGCTTGAAACGGAGTGCTTGACCTAGAAAACAAGTGGTTATTATGGCCGGCATACTCTGGTGTTATGGAATCACATTCCAGCCTCCACTTCCTTCTCGTGTGCTACGGCTTGGGCCCTCTAGCTTCTGTTTCATGCCCATCTAATACACATCTGTTATTTAGGGGATCAAACTTAGAAAGACTTAAACGAAATCATTAATAACCGTTGATATGGTGATTTTTGACCAAAATCGCACTCTATCAAAGTTGTCATGCGTCCTTGAATAGTCATAATTTATGAAGGGCGCTCCATACAGAACCAGGCCAGTAGTGGTATAAAATATACGGCCCGCACAGCGCCTATAATTTTTAAAGGCTCAAATTTATATATACACATTATAGTATTACTCAAAAAAGAAAAATCCTAAACGTTGTATCTAGACCTGAGTTGAGGCCATCGAGCGCAGGAGGGTTAGTGCTCGATCGATATTTCTCAAAAAAAAAGGAAACAACTCGATCGATAATATGGAAACACTATCGTCAGTCAAAAAACAGGATCGCTACAAAAGTCCATCGGGAGCGTCTTGTCTCTCGATCTGGAGACCGCAACAACAGTCGCTTCTACTTTGCTATAGGAAACAAGATCGTCTTGTCAACTTTGCCTCATAAGATCGATTGGATTCAAGCCGCTGCCACTGTTGCCTTCGTAGCTTCCTCTCCCAAATTTTAGAGTCATCGCCTTGTCGGATCGATCTCTCACAGAATTTTCTAGCTAACTTTTGGTAGGGATCATTACTTCATTAGAAATCGTTTTTTACCTCCTCAGTTAAAGATTATAGTATAACAGTTCAACCGGACAGGACCAAAATTAGGTGAGTTAGACGATTTGTCTAATATCCAAACATTGACGCATGATCTTCAATTGATATATGCTACTTTATAACTTCAAATTTATTTTATTCGTTTCTTTATCTTATGTTTTAATAATACATAGTTGGGTCATCATAAAAAAACATTAGTCTGATTCGTATAATTGCTCATTAGCTTATTTTTTAGTGAGATAGGGCCTCATTTTTTTTAGTTTCGCACAGGCCCTAGATTTTGCCGGTCCGGTCAAGCTCCATATCCAGCCTATAGGCCTTCATATTTAGATGTTGTGGGCGTTGGTTTGGAGCACGCTCCATCCGCCAACCACTCGCGTGCAAGGGGAGTTTCACCTTCTTCCTAGCCTCGAGCGTGGTCCATGATAATTTGACTACCATTTTCTTTCGTTGTTCGGCGGTCGCAACTATAAAGTGCAGCATGACCTCCACTTCCCTTCTCGCCACCCACACCCTCCCCTTCCCTTCTAGCCGCCCACATCGTCCACTATCA
Organism: Hordeum vulgare subsp. vulgare; assembly: GCF_904849725.1. Classification (NCBI taxonomy): domain Eukaryota; kingdom Viridiplantae; phylum Streptophyta; class Magnoliopsida; order Poales; family Poaceae; genus Hordeum; species Hordeum vulgare. Next base: position 573,309,847 of record NC_058524.1, on the reverse strand, counting down.
TCGTCGGTGACCTGGTGATCTTGGAGAAGGAAAACTTCTAGTAAATATTAAGCCAGTCATTTTGGGAGAAATAATGAATTTTGAAAGGATTATTGTACGTGTCTCCAAAATGGTTAGCACAAATTTTCCATTACATGAAATGAAATCAGCGACTTTACGAAGATGTGTGATGTGTGAAGGAATGAAATCGAGGTCGATGTTTCAAAATGTAAGTAGGAGTCATTGGAGATACATGGATTCTTTGCATCTCATGTTTTCATGCATAGTCGTCGAAATTGAGTTGTTGTTGCGGGAATCAGCACCCCGAAGCTGAAATTGATGTCGATGTTTGAAAATGTAAACAAGAATCAATGGAGATACATGGATTCTTTGCATCTCACGTTTTCAAGCATAGCCGTCAAAATCGACTTGTCGTTGCCGGAATTGGCACCCTGAAGCTGAAATCAATGTCGATGTTTGAAAATGTAAGCAGGAACCACTAGAGATACATGGATTCTTTACATCTCACGTTTTCAAGCATAGCCGTCGAAATTGAGTTGCCACTGCCGGAATTGGCACCCCGAAGCTGAAATTGATGTCGGTGTTTGAAAATTTAAGCAAGAATCAATGGAGATACATGGATTCTTTGCATCACACATTTTCAAGCATAACCGTCGAAATCGAGTTGGAGCTGCCGGAATCGGCACCGCGAAGCTGAAAGCGGTCCTCGAAAATGTAAGCAGGAACCAATGGAGCTACATGGATTCTTTGCATCTCACGTTTTCAAGCATAACCGTTGAAATCGAGTTGCCACTGCCGAAATCAGCACCCCGAAGCTGAAAACGATGTTTAAAAATGTAAGCAGGAATCAATGGAGATACATGGATACTTTGCATCTCACATTTTCAAGCACGTCAAAGTCGAGTTGCTGCTGCTGAAACCAGCAACCGAGGTTGAAGTCGATGTTTGAAAATGTAAGCAGGAATCAATGGAGATACATCGATTCTTTGCATCTCACGTTTTCAACCATAACCGTCAAAATCGAGTGCCGCTACCTCAATCGGCACCCCGAACATGAAATCGATGTCGATATTTGAAAATGAAAGCATGAATCAATGGATATACATTTGCATCTTACGTTTTCAAGCATAACCATCGAAATCGAGTTGTCGCTGCCGGAATCGGCACCCCCAAGGTTGAAATCGATGTCGATGTTTGAAATTGTGAGAAGCATTAGATCGGGCATCCATGTGGATGCTTCTCATAGTGCTTCTCACAATTTTGAGCATTGTCATCGGATTCAATCGTCGTTGTTGGAATCAACACTCTGAAGTTGAAATCATAGCTAGAAACGAATCGCTAATGACGAAATCATCGTTGGGATCATTGGTACGCCGTCACAATGTTCCTTGTCCTCGTTGTTGTGATCATGGTCCCTTGCCACCATACTGAAGTTTGACTGAAAACTATGCATTGGAGATTCGAGAAAAAACATGTCTTATTAACGAATTAGTCCCATTAGAGCATCCACAGCCGGGCATTGCAAATATGACCCCCTAAACGTCCGCAGACGCGTTTGGTCAGTGACCGGGCTTTTTTTCTATTTGTGCGTCCGCGCAGCCACACTCCTCATTTTCTTCTTGATATATCCGATTACTTGCAAGTTCGATGAAGAGGAAGAGAGAGAAAGAAAAGAATAAAGAAAGAAAAGAAAAATGTGGTTCGGGGTGGGGTCGCCTCATATGTGACAAACTGATCGGGCGCACCTGGGTGCGTCCACGAGCCCTCATATCGTCTTCATATTTGGAATGGATATGAGGGTTCACGGATAGCTCAGACGTATATGGATGATACGAGGAGTCCGGTTGGGTCACTTTTTTCTTTCTATCTCCTGTTGATCATTACCGGGCGCGTCCACGGGCGTATGAGGGGTCATTTGAGGGGGTCCAGCTATAGATTCTCTTATATGAAGATAGCTTTTATGGAAGTTCTATGTTTGCGCTTTGGCTCGGCAGTCTTCATCTCCATATGAAGCGCGCTCCATATATGATATGGAGGCTGCTAATGGAATCACTATCATGTGTCGAGACACCTTATTCATCTCTATGCTTGGACACCATGGGCGTGTTTGGTTCCCCGCATCGAGCCGAACCAGGCCCTCTGTTAGAGCATATATCTCCATATGTGGTTTTCGTAATTGATGACAATTCCTATGGACTAATAGTTGCCTTAAGTTTAATTTATAGGATTTGTCCATAGGCACTTCTTGAAGTCCATCTGTTGGGTTCAAGGAGTTTATATGATGACCAAGATGGTATTCAAGGTATTATCCAAAGAATGGTCATAGAGACACATGGTTGATCAAGATCTCAGACAAAGAGTAAATCAAGATGATCAACACACAAAGCTTACAAGATGTGCCGAGAGGGATCAAATGATCCCATGGTATGGTAAGCATTGTCCATTACGTGTTTGTGTACTAACCCATGGTCTTTGTGAGAGTTCTATGTGGGGGTTAGGTGTGTTTCCATGGGCTTGCGTCAAAGGGAAGATCTCATACAACCCATGAAGTATGACATCAAGTTGTGATCGTCATCAAGATTGCGATGTGCAAGTTCAAGTGGATCAGCACGAAGATATCATGCTTGAAGCTTGCCGTCCATTGTGGTGGCAATGGACTTGTGAAGATATGCTGAAGAGTGGCACACCCATAGTGAGTATGAGGGAGCAATCAACTAGTCTTCATCAAGCCAACGCAATCAAGAAAGGTGGTCCATCTTGAGGAAGCCAAGATCATCATCATCTAGCTCAAGAGGACGAGGTGCAAGGTATAGGTTTGCCCTTGATAGGTTTTCTGTTTAGGATAGATTGATGTACTATCAAGGGGGGCTCTCAAGTGAGTAGCTTGATCGTATCGTTCGTTGAGAGCTCAAATCATTTGCATCCTTGCATCATACTTCTTGGTTCTTTTTGGTGTTTCTCTTTGTGAGTTTTAGAGCTTATGGTCATCTTCGTGACAAGCTCGAGTTCATCGAAAACGGAGTCCATATGCATCTACTATGATGTTTTCGATGTTGGAGTTTTTGCCGGTTCTTCATTCATAGAGGACTTACATCTCTATATCATTGGCATTTTCATATCTGCATGGTCTTAAGATTTCCAACAAGCTGTTTGGATAGCTCTTGTCGTCCTGAATCCAACAAGCTTGGGTTTGCTCGATTCGGAGCTCGTATGCGAAAGTTATGGCAGTTTCAGTGGCGAGCGGTAGTACCGCTAGAGCTGGCGGTAGTACCGCTGTCCCAGCGGTAGTACCGCCCCTGGCCAGCGGTAGTACCGCTCCAAGTTTTTAGTACCGTCATCTTTGCAGTTGTACTGCGTCGGACATTTTTGCGAAGACTTTCTTGGCGGTGGTTGGCCCGGTAGTATCTTTGCGCTACCATGGGCTCAGCGGTAGTACCGCTGCAGCCAGCGGTAGTACCGCCGGAGGGTCAGCGGTAGTACCGCTGGGCTCGGGCTGTAAGTGGGGGTAACGGTCTGATTCCTTCCCCCACTATATAAAGGGGGTCTTCTTCCCCCTTGGCCTTATCCATCCATTGAGCTCTTGTTCTACCTCCATTGTTGACATTCTTTGAGCTTGCTTACTCTCAATCCCTCCAATGATTCTTGCTTGTTCTTGAGGGAAAAGAGAGAGGAGATCTAGATCCACATCTCCACCAATCACTTTCTCCTCTATGTGAGGGGAACCCCTTGGATCTAGATCTTGGAGTTCTTAGTGAGCTCCTTGTTCTTCCTCTCATATTTCTCCATAGCTTTCGTTGTTGTGGAGGGATTTGAGTGTGAGGGACTTGACCACTTCGTGTGTTCTTTCCATTGCATTGGTTGCATCGGTTTGAGTTCTCCACGGTGATACGTGGAAGTGAAGTTTGAGAAGCTTATTACCTTTGGTACTTAGTACCCTAGATATTGTTCTTCGTGGATGCTTTGGCGTCCTAGAAGCTTGGTGGTGTCTCGGAGCTCAATCATTGTGGTGTGAAGCTCCGGGCAAGCGTCGGGGTCTCCAATTAGGTTGTGGAGATTGCCCCGAGCAATTTGTACGGGTACCGGTAACCGCCCCAAGGGTTTCCACGTGTACGGGTTCGGTGACCGCCCCCAAGGTTTGCCATTTGTACGGGTTCGATGACCGCCCTCAAGGGTCCCTTAGTGGAATCACGACATCTTGCATTATGCGAGGGCGTGAGGAGATTACGGTGGCCTTAGTGGCATCTTGGGGAGCATTGTGCCTCCACACCGCTCCAACGGAGATTAGCATCCGCAAGGGTGTGAACTTCGGGATACATCATCGTCTCCGCGTACCTCGGTTATCTCTTACCCGAACCCTTTGCTTATGCACTTTACTTTGTGATAGCCATATTGTCTCTTGTCATATATCTTGCTATCACTTAGTTGTTTATCTTGCTTAGCATAAGTTGTTGGTGCACATAGGTGAGCCCAGTTGTTTGAGGTTTTGTGCTTGACATATTAAACGTTAGTTTTATTCCACATTTTTTCAAGCCTAAACCTTAATTATTTTAAAGCGCCTATTCACCCCCCTCTAGGCGACATCCACATCCTTTCACCCGCGCGGGAAGGAAGGGGCATATTTGGTTGCCTAGTTTCACTGTTGGGCCTACATCGCACGCTTCGCAAAGCAGCCCACAGCCTGCCTCGCTAGAAACGCTCGGATCGGCAGTTTCAAGCGAGCCAGGTTGAGTGCGGCGTGAGGTCGCATGGGCGGGTGCGACGCGAGGGCGAGAGGGGTGGCGGGAGATGGGAAATCTGGTGTGCCATCCCGACGCCAAATTAGCCTCACCCCCTTTCTACTCGATCACCCATAGCCACTTTCTTCCCTACTGTCTCACCACCGGCGGCGGCTGCCATTTCAGATCTGCACTAGAGGCGGCAGTATTTACGACGGATCTGGTGCTCCCTTTGCTGTTGGCCATGGCTCCCCCTACGTCGTCCTTGTCTCCGATGCCGGTAAGCATCACCCTCCCCCTTTGTTAGGTCGGTGGTTAAGCCGTTAGGCAAGGTGTAGGATCGATTTCCCACTAAACGAACCGTCGATGTCGACTAGGTTATGGACGCACGGGTGAGTCTGATATTTCACGCAACAGCACTGATAAGTGTGATTCAAGCATGGGTCATGTTCATGCACCAGAGATTTGTTCGTCGTGTTGGGAGACCTTTGATCCTCTATGGTTCAATGTTTATTCGGGATCAGGAGAGGATCCAAAATCTGAACTACATCTACAACTGCAATGAAGTCGAGGCTCTGTGGATGCTTCGGATGAAAAGAGCGCCCTTTGCCAGGCTTGTCGAGACCTTCAGGATCAGGGCTCTGCTACAAGATAATATCAACACCTGTGTGGAAGAGCAAGTGGCAATGTTCCTCCATGTTGTTGGCCATAACCAGAGGTCCAGGGTCATTCACGACACGTTTAGGAGATCAATGGAGACCATCTTTGGGTACTTCAAGCAGGTGTTTTTTGCTGTTGGGCAGCTTAGAGGAGAGATGATCAAGAGACCATCTGACGGACTCCACCCAAGATTCGAGGAAGCCCAAGATGGTATCCATACTTTAAGATGAGCAATTACAATATACACTTTTCATGGCTTGATATGCTTGTATTGTTCAAGTTGAGCACTAACACAGGCTTGTGATGCCATTTTCAGGATTGCATTGGGGCAATAGATGGTATTCATGTCACTGCCAGAGTTCCTAGGTCACAGTCTCCAGCATACATGGGGAGGAAGCACTACACAAGCTAGAACGGGCTTGCTGCTGTTAACTTTGATCTGAAGTTCATATATGTGCTGGCTGGCTGGGAGGGGGTCAGCGCATGATGCTAACATTCTCAATGACAGCATGACTCGACCTGATGGTATCAACATCCCTGACGACAAGTTCTACCTTGGAGATGCTCGCTATGCATGTCGGTCGGGTGTTCTTCGACCCTTTAGGAAAACCAGATACCTGTTGGGGAACGTCGCATGGGAAACAAAAAATTTCCTACGCGCACGAAGACCTATCATGGTGATGTCCATCTACGAGACGGGATTTCCGATCTACGTACCCTTGTAGATCGCATAGTAGAAGCGTTAGTGAACGCGGTTGATGTAGTGGAATGTCCTCACATCCCTCGATCCGCCCCGCGAACCGTCCCACGAACCGTCCCGCGATCCGTCCCACGATCTACTCCGATCTAGTGCCGAACGGACGGCACCTCCGCGTTCAGCACACGTACAGCTCGACGATGATCTCGGCCTTCTTGATCCAGCAAGAGAGACGGAGAGGTAGATGAGTTCTCTGGCAGCGTGACGGAGAGGTATGTGGTCGGGCTGCCGTGGCAAAGTTGTCTCAAATCATCCCTAATACCTCAGTATATATAGGAGGGAGGGAGGGGAGGAGGCAGCCTCAAACCCTCAAGGTTTGTCCGAAATTTGAGGTGGAGGAGTCCTACTCTAATCCTACTTGGAGTAGGATTCCACCTTCCCACTTGGAAACTCTTTCCACCTTGTGTTTTTCCCTTCTCAAACCTTATGGGCCTTAGTGGGAACTTATTCCAGCCCACTAGGGGCTGGTTTATCTCTTCCCATAGCCCATGAGACCCCTTGGGGCGTGACACCCCTCTCGATGGTCCCCGTCACCCCTCCCGGCACTCCTGGTACACTACCGATGAGCCCGAAACTTTTCCGGTAATGCCCGAAAACTTTCCGGTAACCAAATGAGGTCATCCTATATATCAATATTCGTTTCCGGACCATTCCGGAAACCCTCGTGACGTCTTGATCTCATCCGGGACTCCGAACAACATTCGGTAACCAACCATATAACTCAAATACGCATAAAACAACGTCGAACCTTAAGTGTGCAGACCCTGCGGGTTCGAGAACTATGTAGACATGACCCGAGTGACTCCTCGGTCAATATCCAATAGCCGGACCTGGATGCCCATATTGGATCCTACATGTTCTACGAAGATCTTATCGTTTGAACCTCAGTGTCAAGGATTCATATAATCCCGTATGTCATTCCCTTTGTCCTTCGGTATGTTACTTGCCCGAGATTCGATCGTCGGTATCCGCATACCTATTTCAATCTCGTTTACCGGCAAGTCTCTTTACTCGTTCCGTAATACAAGATCCCGTGACTTACACTAAGTCACATTGCTTGCAAGGCTTGTGTGTGATGTTGTATTACCGAGTGGGCCCCGAGATACCTCTCCGTCACACGGAGTGACAAATCCCAGTCTCGATCCATACTAAATCAACGAACACCTTCGGAGATACTTGTAGAGCATCTTTATAGTCACCCAGTTACGTTGCGACGTTTGATACACATAAAGCATTCCTCCGGTGTCCGTGAGTTATATGATCTCATGGTCATACGAACAAATACTTGACACGCAGAAAACAGTAGCAACAAAATGACACGATCAACATGCTACGTCTATTAGTTTGGGTCTAGTCCATCACATGATTCTCCTAATGATGTGATCCCGTTATCAAGTGACAACACTTGCCTATGGTCAGGAAACCTTGACCAACTTTGATCAACGAGCTAGTCAACTAGAGGCTTACTAGGGACAGTGTTTTGTCTATGTATCCACACATGCACTGTGTTTCCAATCAATACAATTATAGCATGGATAATAAACAATTATCATGAACAAAGAAATATAATAATAACTAAAAATCTTTGAACATCTCAGAAATTCTATAGTGCTCCCACTCACTTCTTTGGAAACCGTCGAGGAAACAATGTTTTGACATCCTACGTCCAATATTTCATAAATAATGCATCAACAACTAACATAATTCTAACAGACCTTTAGCATCGCTACGAGTGAGAAAGTCTCATCATAGTCAACTGTTTGATCTTGTCGAAAACATCTTTGCAACAAGTCGAGATTTTCTTAATAGTGACTTATCACCATCATCGTCTGTCTTCTTTTAAAGATCCATTTTTACTCAATAGTCCTATGACCATCAAGTAGTTCTTCCAAAGTCTACACTTTGTTTTCATACATGGATCCTCTCTCGGATTTCATGGCTTCCAGCCATTTGTCGGAATCTGGGCCCACCATCGCTTTCTCCATAACTCGTAGGTTCACTCTTGCTCAACAACATGACCTCCAAGATAGGGTTACCGTACCACTCTGTAGTAGTACGTGACCTTGTCAACCTACGAGGCTTGTAGTAACTTGATCCGATGCTTCATGATCACCATCATCAGCTTCCACTTCAATTGGTGTAGGCGCCACAGGAACAACTTCCTGCGCCCTGCTACACAATGGTTGAAGTGATGGTTCAATAACCTCATCAAGTTTTACTACCCTCCCACTCAATTCTTTCGAGAGAAACCTTTCCTCGAGAAAGGATCCGTTTCTAAAAACAAACACTTTGCTTTTGGATCTGAGATAGGAGATGTACCCCCAACTGTTTTGGATATCCTATGAAGATGCATTTATCCGCTTTGGGTTCGAGCTTATCAGACTGAAACTTTTTCACATAAGTGTCGAAGCCCCAAACTTTCAAGAAACGATAGTTTAGATTTCTCTAAACCTCAGTCTATATTGTGTCATCTCAACGGAAATATGCGGTGCCCTATTTAAAGTGAATGCGGTTGTCTTTAATGCATAACCCATAAATGATAATGGTAATTCGATAAGAGACATCATAGTATGCACTATACCAAATAGTGTGTGGCTATGACGTCCAGACACATCATCACACTATGATGTTCGAGGTGGCATGAACTGCGAAACAATTTCCACATTGTCTTAACTGTGTACCAAAACTCGTAACTCAGATATTCATTTCTATGATCACATCGTAGACCGTTTATCCTCTTGTTACGACGAACTTCACTCCGAAACAGAATTGAACTTTTCAATATTTCAGACTTGTGATTCATTAAGTAAATACTCTTGCATCTACTCAAATCGTCATTGAAGTAAGAACATAATGATATCCACTGCGTGCCTCAGCACCCATTGGACTGCATACATCAAAATGTATCACTTCCAACAAGTTACTATCTTGTTTCATCTTAATGAAAATAAGGCCTTGCTCATGTGGTATAATTTGCATGTCACTAGTAATTCAAAATCAAGTGAGTATAAAGATCCATCAGCATGGAGCCTCTTCATGCAATTTATACTAACATGACTCAAGCGGCAGTGCCAGAAGTAAGTGGTACTATCATCATTACCTCGTCTCTTTTGGCACCAATATTATGAACATGTGTAACACTACGATCGAGATTCAATAAACCACTGAAGGTGATTATTCAAGCAAATAGAGTAACCATTATTCTCTTTAAATGAATAATCATATTGCAATAAACACGATCCAATCATATTCATGCTTAACGCAAGCACCAAATAACAATTATTTCGGTTTAACACCAATCCCGATGGTAGAGGGAACGTGCGACGTTTTGATCATATCAATCTTGGAAACACTTCCAACACGTATCGTCACCTCGCCTTTAGCTAGTCTCCGTTTACGCCGTAGCTATCATTTCGTGTTACTAATCACTTAGCAACCGAACCGGTATCCAATACCCTCATGCTACTAGGAGTACTAGTAAAGTACACATCAACATCATGTATATCAAAATATACTTCTTTTGACTTTTGCCAGCCTTCTTATCTACCAAGTATCTAGAGTTGCTCCGCCTCAGTGACTGTTCCCCTCATTACAGAAGCACTTAGTCTCGGGTTTGGGTTTAATCTTGGGTCTCTTCATTAGTGCAGCAACTGTTTTGTCGTTTCACGAAGTATCCCTTCTAGCCCTTGCCTTTCTTGAAACTTAGTGGTTTTACAAACCATCAACTATTGATGCTCCTTCTTGATTTCTACTTTCGCAGTGTCAAACATCGTGAATCGCTCAAGGATCATTGTATCTATCCTTGATATGTTATAGTTCATCACGAAGCTCTCACAGCTTGGTGGCAGTGACTTTGGAGAACCATCACTATCTCATCTGAAAGATTAACTCCCACTTGATTCAAGTGATTGTCGTACTCACACAATCTGAGCACACGCTCAACGATTGAGCTTTTCTACTTTACTTTGTGGACAAAGAATCTTGTTGGAGGTCTCATACCTCTTAACAAGGGCACAAGCATGAAATCACAATTTCATCTCTTTAGAACATCACTTATGTTCCGTGACGTTTTAAAACGTTTTCGGCGCCTTGCTTCTAAGCCATCAAGTATTTTGCACTGAACTATCGTGTAGTCATCAGAAACGTGTATGTCGGATGTTCACAGCATCCACAGACGACGCTCGAGGTGCAGCACACCGAGTGGTGCATTAAGGACATAAGCCTTCTCCGTAGAAACGAGGACAATCCTCGGTTTTACAGACTTAGTCTGCAAAATTAGCTACTATCAACTTTCAACTAAATTTTCTCTAGGAACATATAAAAACAGTAGAGCTATAGCGCAAGCTACATCGTAATTCGCAAAGACCATTAGACTATGTTCATGACAATTAGTTCAATTAATCATATTACTTAAGAACTCCCACTCAAAAAGTACATCTCTCTAGTCATTTGAGTGGTACATGATCCAAATCCACTATCTCAAGTCCGATCATCACGTGAGTCGAGAATAGTTTTAGTGGTAAGCATCTCTATGCTAATCATATCAACTATACGATTCATGCTCGACCTTTCGGTCTCATGTGTTCCCAGGCCATGTCTGCACATGCTAGGCTCGTCAAGCTTAACCCGAGTGTTCTGCGTGTGCAACTGTTTTGCACCCGTTGTATGTGAACGTTGAGTCTATCACACCCGATCATCACGTGGTGTCTCGAAACGAAGAACTGTCGCAACGATGCACAGTCGGGGAGAACACAATTTCGTCTTGAAATTTTAGTGAGAGATCACCTCATAATTCTACCGTCGTTCTAAGCAAGATAAGGTGCAAAAAGGATTAACATCACATGCAATTCATAAGTGACATGATATGGCCATCATCACGTGCTTCTTGATCTCCATCACCAAAGCACCGGCACGATCTTCTTGTCACCGGCGTCACACCATGATCTCCATCAACGTGTCGCCATCGGGGTTGTCGTGCTACTCATGCTATTACTACTAAAGCTACAACCTAGCAAAATAGTAAACGCATCTGCAAGCACAAACGTTAGTTTAAAGACAACCCTATGGCTCCTGTCGGTTGTCGTACCATCGACGTGCAAGTCGATATTATCTATTACAACATGATCATCTCATACATCCAATATGTCCGATCACATCGTTGGCCATATCACATCACAAGCATACCCTGCAAAAACAAGTTAGACGTCCTCTAATTTTGTCGTTGCATGTTTTACGTGGTGACCATGGGTATCTAGTAGGATCGCATCTTACTTACGCAAACACCACAACGGAGATATATGAGTTGCTATTTAACCTCATCCAAGGACCTCCTCGGTCAAATCCGATTCAACTAAAGTTGGAGAAACTGACACCCGCCAGTCATCTTTGAGCAACGGAGTTACTCGTAGCGATGAAACCAGTCTCTCGTAAGCATACGAGTAATGTCGGTCCGAGCTGTTTCGATCCAACAATACCGCGGAATCAAGAAAAGACTAAGGAGGGCAGCAAAACGCACATCACCGCCCACAAAAACTTTTGTGTTCTACTCGAGAAGACATCTACGCATGAACCTAGCTCATGATGCCACTGTTGGGGAACGTCGCATGGGAAACAAAAATTTTCCTACGCGCACGAAGACCTATCATGGTGATGTCCATCTACGAGAGGGGATGTGTGATCTACGTACCCTTGTAGACCGTACAGTAGAAGCGTTAGTGAACGCGGTTGATGTAGTGGAACGTCCTGACGTCCCTCGATCCGCCCCGTGAACCGTCCCACGATCAGTCCCACGATCTAGTGCCGAACGGACGGCACCTCCGCGTTCAGCACACGTACAGCTCGATGATGATCTCGGCCTTCTTGATCTAGCAAGAGAGACGGAGAGGTAGATGAGTTCTCCGGCAGCGTGACGGCGCTCCAGAGGTTGGTGATGATCTTATTTCAGCAGGGCTCCGCCCGAGCTCCGTAGAAACGCGATCTAGAGGTGAAACCGTGGAGATATGTGGTCGGGCTGCCGTGGCAAAGTTGTCTCAAATCAGCCCTAAAACCTCCATATATATAGGGGGAGGAGGGGGGAGCCTTGCCTTGGGGTCCAAGGACTCCCAAGGGGGTCGGCCGAACCTAAGGGGGAAACCCTCCCCTTCCAAACCGAGTCGAACTAGGTTTGGAAGGAGGAGTCCTTCCCCCTTTCCCCACCTCCTCTTTTTTTTCTCTTTGATTTTTCTTCCTATGGCGCATAGGGCTCTCTTGGTCTGTCCCACCAGCCCACTAAGGGCTGGTGCGCCACCCCCAATGCCTATGGGCTTCCCCGGGGTGGGTTGTCCCCCCCCCCCCCCCGGTGAACTCCCGGAACCCATTCGTCATTCCCGGTACATTCCCGGTAACTCCAAAAACCTTCCGGTAATGAAATGAGGTCATCCTATATATCAATCTTCGTTTCCGGACCATTCCGGAAACCCTCGTGACATCCGTGATCTCATCCGGGACTCCAAACAACATTCGGTAACCAACCATATAACTCAAATACGCATAAAACAACGTCGAACCTTAAGTGTGCAGACCCTGCGGGTTCGAGAACTATGTAGACATGACCCGAGAGACTCCTCGGTCAATATCCAATAGCGGGACCTGGACGCCCATATTGGATCCTACATATTCTACGAAGATCTTATCGTTTGAACCTCAGTGCCAAGGATTCATATAATCCCGTATGTCATTCCCTTTGTCCTTCGGTATGTTACTTGCCCGAGATTCGATCGTCAGTATCCGCATACCTATTTCAATCTCGTTTACCGGCAAGTCTCTTTACTCGTTCTGTAACACAAGATCCAGCAACTTACACTAAGTCACATTGCTTGCAAGGCTTGTGTGTGATGTTGTATTACCGAGTGGGCCCCGAGATACCTCTCCGTCACACGGAGTGACAAATCCCAGTCTCGATCCATACTAACTCAACGAACACCTTCAGAGATACCTGCAGAGCATCTTTATAGTCACCCAGTTACGTTGCGACGTTTGATACACAAAAAGCATTCCTCCGGTGTCCGTGAGTTATATGATCTCATGGTCATAGGAACAAATACTTGACACGTAGAAAACAGTAGCAACAAAATGACACGATCAACATGCTACGTCTATTAGTTTGGGTCTAGTCCATCACATGATTCTCCTAATGATGTGATCCCGTTATCAAGTGACAACACTTGCCCATGGCCAGGAAACCTTGACCATCTTTGATCAACGAGCTAGTCAACTAGAGGCTTACTAGGGACAGTGTTTTGTCTATGTATCCACACAAGTATTGTGTTTCCAATCAATACAATTATAGCATGGATAATAAACGATTATCATGATCTAAGAAATATAATAATAACTAATTTATTATTGCCTCTAGGGCATATTTCCAACAGGAAGGTGGAATCCTACTCCAAGTAGAATTGAAGTAGGACTCCTCCACCTCCAATTTCGGCCAAACCTTGAGGGTTTGAGGCTGCCTCTTCCCTCCCCCTCCCTCCTATATATACTGAGGTATTAGGGCTGATTTGAGACAACTTTGCCACGGCAGCCCGACCACATACCTCCACGGTTTTTCCTCTAGACCGCGTTTCTGCGGAACTCGGGCAGAGCCCTGCTGAGATTAGATCACCACCAACCTCCGGAGCGCCGTCACACTATCGGAGAACTCATCTACCTCTCCGTCTCTCTTGCTGGATCAAGAAGGCCGATATCATCGTCGAGCTGTACGTGTGCTGAACGCGGAGGTGTCGTCCGTTCGGCACTAGATCGGAGCGGATCGTGGGACGGATCGCGAGATGGTTCATGGGACGGTTCGCGGGGCGGATCGATGGACGTGAGGACGTTCCACTACATCAACCACGTTCACTAACGCTTCTGCTGTGCGATCTACAAGGGTACGTAGATCGGAAATCCCTCTCATAGATGGACATCACCATGATAGGTCTTCGTGCGCGTAGGAAAATTTTTGTTTCCCATGGGACGTTCCCCAACAGTGGCATCATGAGCTAGGTTCATGCGTAGATGTAATCTCGAGTAGAACACAAAATTTTTTGTGGGCGGTGATGTGCGTTTTGCTGCCCTCCTTAGTCTTTTCTTGATTCTGCGGTATTGTTGGATCAAAGCGGCTCCGACCGACATTACTCGTACGCTTACGAGAGACTGGTTTCATCGTTACGAGTAACTCCGTTGCTCAAAGATGACCGGCGAGTGTCGGTTTCTCCAACTTTAGTTGAATCGGATTTGACCGAGGAGGTCCTTGGATGAGGTTAAATAGCAATTCATATATCTCCGTTGTGGTGTTTGCATAAGTAAGATGCGATCCTACTAGATACCCATGGTCACCACGTAAAACATGCAACAACAATTAGAGGACGTCTAACTTGTTTTTGCAGGGTATGCTTGTGATGTGATATGGCCAACGATGTGATGTGATATATTGGATGTATGAGATGATCATGTTGTAATAGTTAATATCGACTTGCACGTCGATGGTACGGCAACCGGCAGGAGCCATAGGGTTGTCTTTAAACTAACGTTTCTGCTTGCAGATGTGTTTACTATATTGCTAGGGCGTAGCCTTAGTAGTAATAGCATGAGTAGCACGACAACCCCGATGGCGACACGTTGATGGAGATCATGGTGTGACGCCGGTGACAAGAAGATCGTGCCGGTGCTTTGGTGATGGAGATCAAGAAGCACATGATGATGGCCATATCATGTCACTTTTGAATTGCATGTGATGGTAATCCTTTATGCACCTTATCTTGCTTAGAACGACGGTAGCATTATGAGGTGATCTCTCACTAAAATTTCAAGACGAAATTGTGTTCTCCCCGACTGTGCACCGTTGCGACAGTTCTTCGTTTCGAGACACCACGTGATGATCGGGTGTGATAGACTCAACGTTCACATACAACGGGTGCAAAACAGTTGCACACGCGGAACACTCGGGTTAAGCTTGACGAGCCTAGCATGTGCAGACATGGCCTCAGAACACATGAGACCGAAAGGTCAAGCATGAATCGTATAGTTCATATGATTAGCATAGAGATGCTTACCAGTGAAACTATTCTCGACTCACGTGATGATCGGACTTGAGATAGTGGATTTGGATCATGTACCACTCAAATGACTAGAGAGATGTACTTTTTGAGTGGGAGTTCTTAAGTCATATGATTAATTGAACTAATTGTCATGAATATAGTCTAATGGTCTTTGCGAATTACGATGTAGCTTGCGCTATAGCTCTACTGTTTTTATATGTTCCTAGAGAAAATTTAGTTGAAAGTTGATAGTAGCAAACTTTGCAGACTGAGTCTGTAAAGCCGAGTATTGTCCTCGTTGCTGCGCAGAAGGCTTATGTCCTTAATGCACCACTCGGTGTGCTGCACCTCGAGCGTCGTCTGTAGATGTTGTGAACATCCGACATACACGTTTCTTATGACTACACGATAGTTCAGTACAAAATACTTAATGGCTTAGAAGCAAGGCGCCGAAGACGTTTTGAAACGTCACGGAACATAAGAGATGATCTAAAGAGATGAAATTGTGACTTCATGCTTGTGCCCTTGTTAAGAGGTATGAGACCTCCGACAAGATTCTTTGTCCACGAAGTAAAGGAGAAAATCTCAATCGTTGAGCGTGTGCTCAGATTATCTGAGTACGACAATCGCTTGAATCAAGTGGGAGTTGATCTTCCAGAGAAGATAGTGATGGTTCTCCAAAGTTACTGCCACCAAGCTGTGAAAGCTTCGTGATGAACTATAACATATCAAGGATAGATACAATGATCCTTGAGCGATTCGCGATGTTTGACACTGCGAGAGTAGAAATCAAGAAGGAGCATCAATAGTTGATGGTTAGTAAAACCACTAAGTTTCGAGAAAGGCAATGGCTAGAAGGGATACTTCGAGAAACGGCAAAGCAGTTGCTGCATTAATTAAGAGACCCCAGATTAAACCCAAGCCCGGGACTAAGTGCTTCTGTTATGAGGGGAACGGTCACTGAGGCGGAGCAACTCTAGATACTTGGTAGATAAGAAGGTTGGAAAAAGTCGAAAGAAGTATATTTTATATACATGATGTTGATGTGTACTTTACTAGTACTCCTAGTAGCACGAGGGTATTGGATACCGGTTTGGTTGCTAAGTGATTAGTAACACGAAATGAAAGCTACGGCATAAACAGAGACTAGCTAAAGGCGAGGTGACGATACGTGTTGGAAGTGTTTCCAAGGTTGATATGATCAAACGTCGCATGCTCCCTCTACCATCGGGATTGGTGTTAAACCTAAATAATTGTTATTTGGTGCTTGCGTTAAGCATGAACATGATTGGATCATGTTTATTGCAATACGATTATTCATTTAAAGAGAATAATGGTTACTCTATTTGCTTGAATAATCACCTTCAATGGTTTATTGAATCTCGATCGTAGTGTTACACATGTTCACGATATTGGTGCCAAAAAGATACGAGGTAATGATGATAGTACCACTTACTTGTGGCACTGCCACTTGAGTCATGTTGGTATAAATTGCATGAAGAGGCTCCATGCTGATGGATCTTTATACTCACTTGATTTTGAATCACTAGTGACATGCAAATCATACCACATGAGCAAGGCCTTGTTTTCATTGAGATGAAACAAGATAGTAACTTGTTGGAAGTGATACATTTTGATGTATGCAGTCCAATGGGTGCTGAGGCACGTAGTGGATATCATTATGTTCTTACTTCAATGACGATTTGAGTAGATACAAGAGTATTTACTAAATGAATCACAAGTCTGAAATATTGAAAAGTTCAATTCTGTTTCAGAGTGAAGTTCGTCGTAACAAAAGGATAAACTGTCTACGATATGATCATACAAATGAATATCTAAGTTACGAGCTTTGGTACGCAGTTAAGACAATGTGGAAATTGTTTCGCAGTTCATGCCACCTGGAACATCATAGTGTGATGATGTGTGTGAACGTCATAGCCACGCACTATTTGGTATGGTGCATGCTATGATGTCTCTTATCGAATTACCACTATCGTTTATAGGTTATGCATTAGAGACAATCGCATTCACTTTAAATAGGGCACCGCGTATTTCCGTTGAGATGACACAGTATAGACTGAGGTTTAGAGAATCAAAATTGTTGTTTCTTGAAAGTTTGGGGCTTCAACACTTATGTGAAAAAGTTTCAGTCTGATAAGCTCGAACCCAAAGCGGATAAATGCATCTTCATAGGATATCCAAAACAGTTGGGTACATCTCCTATCTCAGAACCGAAAGCAAAGTGTTTGTTTCTAGAAACGGATCCTTTCGCGAGGAAAGGTTTCTCTCGAAAGAATTGAGTGGGAGGGTGGTAGAACTTGATGAGGTTATTGAACCATCACTTCAACCAGTGTGTAGCAGGGCGCAGGAAGTTGTTCCTATGGCGCCTACACCAATTGAAGTGAAAGCTGATGATGGTGATCATCGAGCATCGGATCAAGTTACTACAAGCCTCGTAGGTTGACAAGATCGCGTACTACTGTAGAGTGGTACGGTAACCCTGTCTTGGAGGTCATGTTGTTGAGGAACAGTGAACCTACGAGTTATGAAGAAAGCAATGGTGGGCCTGGATTCCGACAAATGGCTGGAGGCCATGAAATCCGAGAGAGGATCCATGTATGAAAACAAAGTGTAGACTTTGGAAGAACTACTTGATGGTCGTAGGACTATTGAGTAAAGATGGATCTTTAAAAGGAAGACAGACGATGATGGTGATAAGTCACTATTAAGAAAAGCTCGACTTGTCGCAAAGATGTTTCCGACATGATCAAACAGTTGACTATGGTGAGACTTTCTCATTCGTAGCGATGCTAAAAGTCTGTTAGAATTATGTTAGTACTTGTTGCATTATTTTTGAAATATTGCACATAGGATGTCAAAACATTGTTTCCTCGACGGTTTCCTTGAGCAAACATTGTATGAGATACAACCAGAAGGTTTTGTCGATCCTAAAGATACTAACAAGTATGCAAGCTCCAGCGATCCTTCAATGGACTGGTGCAAGCATCTCGGAGTTGGAATATACACTTTGATGAGATGATCAAAGATTTTGGGTTTGTACAAGGTTTATGAGAAACTTGTATTTCCAAAGAAGTGAGTGGGAGCACTATAGAATTTCTGATAAGTATATGTGGTTGACATATTGTGGATTAGAAGTAATGTAGAATTTTTGTAAAGCATACAAGGTTGTTTGAAAGGAGTTTTCAAAGGAATACCTGGATTGCGCTACTTGAACGTTGAGCATCAAAGATCTATGGAGATAGATCGAAAGCGCTTGATAGAAGTTTCAACAAGATACATGCCTTGACAAGTTTTTGAAGGAGTTCAAAATAGATCAGCAAAGAAGGAGTTCTTGGTTGCGTTGTGAGGTGTGAATTAGAGTAAGACTCAAAACCTGACCCCGGCAGAATAAAGAGAATAGACGAAGGTCGTCTTCTATGCCTTGGCCGTAGAATCTGAAGTATGCCATGCTGGGTACCGCACCTAATGTGTGCCTTGACTCAAAGTCTATTGAGAGGTACAGAGAGTGATCCATGATTGAATCACTAGCAGCGGTCAAAATTTATCCTTAGTAACTGATGGACTAAGGAATTTTTCTCGATTATGGAGGTGGTTAAAAAGTTCGTCGTAAAGGGTTACGTCGATGCAAGCTTTGACACTAATCCGAATAACTATGAGTAGTGAAACGGATTCGTATAGTAGAGTAGATATTTGGAGTATTTCCGAATAACACATAGTAGCAGCATCTATAAGATGACATAAAGATTTGTAAAGAACGCACGGATCTGAAAGTTTCAGAACCGTTGACTAAAACCTCTTTCACGAGCAAGACGTGATCAGACCCCATAACTATATGGGTGTTGGATTCGTTGGAATCACATGGTGATGTGAACTAGATTATTGACTCTAGTGCAAGTGGGAGACTGTTGGAAATATGCCCTAGAGGCAATAATAAATTAGGTATTATTATATTTCTTTGTTCATGATAATCGTTTATTATCCATGCTATAATTGTATTGATTGGAAACACAGTGCATGTGTGGATACATAGACAAAACACTGTCCCTAGTAGGCCTCTAGTTGACTAGCTCGTTGATCAAAGATGGTCAAGATTTCCTGACCATAGGCAAGTGTTGTCACTTGATAACGGGATCACATCATTAGCAGAATCATGTGATGGACTAGACCCAAACTAATAGACGTAGCATGTTGATCGTGTCATTTTGTTGCTACAGTTTTCTGCGTGTCAAGTATTTGTTCCTATGACCATGAGATCATATAACTGACGGACACCGGAGGAATGCTTTGTGTGTATCAAACGTCGCAACGTAACTTGGTGACTATAAAGATGCTCTACAGGTATCTCCGAAGGTGTTCGTTGAGTTAGTATGGATCGAGACTGGGATTTGTCACTCTGTGTGACGGAGAGGTATCTCGGGCCCACTCGGTAATACAACATCACACACAAGCCTTGCAAGCAATGTGACTTAGTGTAAGTTGCGGGATCTTGTATTACGGAATGAGTAAAGAGACTTGCCGGTAAACGAGATTGAAATAGGTATGCGGATACTGACGATCGAATCTCGGGCAAGTAACATACCGAAGGACAAAGGGAATGACATACAGGATTATATGAATCCTTGACACTGAGGTTCAACCGATAAGATCTTCGGAGAATATGTAGGATCCAATATGGGCATCCAGGTCCCGCTATTGGATATTGACCGAGGAGTCACTCGGGTCATGTCTACATAGTTCTCGAACCCGCAGGGTCTGCACACTTAAGGTTCAACGTTGTTTTATGCGTATTTGAGTTATATGGTTGGTTACCGAATGTTGTTCAGAGTCCCGGATGAGATCCAGGACGTCGCGAGGAGCTCCGGAATGGTCCGGAGGTAAAGATTTATATATAGGAAGTCCTGTTTTGGTCACCGAAAAAGTTCCGGGCTCATCGGTAGTGTACCAGGAGTGCCGGGAGGGGTGCCGGGGACCATCGGGAGGGGTGTCACGCCCCAAGGGGTCTCATGGGCTATGGGAAGAGATAAACCAGCCCCTATTGGGCTGGAATAAGTTTCCACTAAGGCCCATAAGGTTTGAGAAGGAAAAAACACAAGGTGGAAAGAGTTTCCAAGTGGGAAGGTGGAATCCTACTCCAAGTAGGATTGGAGTAGGACTCCTCCACCTCCAATTTCGGCCAAACCTTGAGGGTTTGAGGCTGCCTCTTCCCTCCCCCTCCCTCCTATATATACTGAGGTATTAGGGCTGATTTGAGACAACTTTGCCACGGCAGCCCGACCACATACCTCCACGGTTTTTCCTCTAGATCGCGTTTCTGCGGAGCTCGGGCAGAGCCCTGCTGAGATTAGATCACCACCAACCTCCGGAGCGCCGTCACGCTGTCGAAGAACTCATCTACCTCTCCGTCTCTCTTGCTGGATCAAGAAGGCCGAGATCATCGTCGAGCTGTACGTGTGCTGAACGCGGAGGTGCCGTCCGTTCGGCACTAGATCGGAGCGGATCGTGGGACGGATCGCGAGATGGTTCGTGGGACGGTTCGCGGGGCGGATCGATGGACGTGAGGACGTTCCACTACATCAACCACGTTCACTAACGCTTCTGTTGTGCGATCTACAAGGGTACGTAGATCGGAAATCCCTCTCGTAGATGGACATCACCATGATAGGTCTTCGTGCGCGTAGGAAATTTTTTGTTTCCCGTGCGACGTTCCCCAACAGGAACAGCTTCCTGCGCCCTTCTACACATTGGTTGAAGTGATGGTTCAATAACCTCATCAAGTTCTACCATCCTCCCACTCAATTCTTTCGAGAGAAACCTTTCCTCGAGAAAGGATCCGTTTCTAGAAACAAACACTTTGCTTTCAGATCTGAGATAGGAGATGTACCCAACTATTTTGGGTATCCTATGAAGATGCATTTATCCGCTTTGGGTTTGAGCTTATCAGACTGAAACTTTTTCACATAAGTGTCGAAGCCCCAAACTTTCAAGAAACGACAGTTTAGATTTCTCTAAACCTGAGTCTATACTGTGTCATCTCAACGGAAATACGCGGTGCCCTATTTAAAGTGAATGCGGTTGTCTCTAATGCATAACCCATAAACGATAGTGGTAATTCGATAAGAGACATCATAGCATGTACCATACCAAATAGTGCGTGGCTATGACGTTCAGACACATCATCACACTATGATGTTTCAGGTGGCATGAACTGCGAAACAATTTCCACATTGTCTTAACTGTGTGCCAAAAACTCGTAACTCAGATATCTCTCTAATAATAAAGAGGCTATCGCTTCCGTCGGAAAACCCACCGAGATGATTTTACAAAAAAGCCCTTACTATTTATATGACATTAAACTCGTAGTATATATTATGTTTTTTTAAATACTCATATCTTTTAAACCGTAACTCCAAATTTAACATATTATACATGGAATTTGATTAGAAAAATATGTAGAATTTAAATATGATATTATTTTATCTGTTAAACGTTTAATAAAAATACTATCTAGGGTGCAATCTTAATAAATAAGTCATTATTCGTCTTTCTTTCATACCGGTACTCATCCGGATTGGGGATGAACACGTCAACAAAATCAGGATTAAAGATGAAACTGAAGGTCACTTGACTGATTCTTTGTACGTATTAAATCTACATGCAAGCCGTGTTAAAATAGAAGACCTGTGAAATTTTGAACTGCATTTTTGTAGGATAAGACCATCTTTATTTGTATCGTAACTATAAATTCTCAAATTATAGACTTTTTTATAAATTAAGAGCGTGTGCCGTGTGGTATTTCTTTCTCCCATTGCAACGCATGGGCCCTTTTGCTAGTAATAATAAAGAGGCTATCACTTCCGTCGGAAAACCCACCGAGATGATTTTACAAAAAAGCCCTTACTGTTTATATGACATTAAACTCGTAGTATATATTAAATGTTTTTTAAAATACTCATATCTTATAAACCGTAACTCCAAATTTAACATATTATACATGGAATTGGATTAGAAAAATATGTAGAATGTAAATATGATATTATTTTATCTGTTAAACGTTTAATAAAAATACTATCTAGGGTGCAATCTTAATAAATAAGTCATTATTCGTCTTTCTTTCATACCGGTACTCATCCGGGTTGGGATGAACACGTCAACAAAATCAGGATTAGAGATGAAACTAAAGGTCACTTGACTGATTCTTTGTACGTATTAAATCTACATGCAAGCCGTGTTAAAATAGAAGACCTGTGAAATTTTAAACTGCATTTTATACGATAAGACAATCTTTATTTGTGTCGTAACTACAAATTCTCAGATTATAGACCATTTTTTATAAAATAAGAGCGTGTGGTATTTCTTTCTCCCGTTGCAACGCATGGGTCCTTTTGCTAGTTTATTTCTATGATCATATCGTAGACAGTTTATCCTCTTGTTACGAAGAACTTCACTCCGAAACAGAATTGAACTTTTCAATATTTCAGACTTGTGATTCATTAAGTAAATACTCGTGTATCTACTCAAATCATCATTGAAGTAAGAACATAATGATATCCACTGCGTGCCTCAGCACCCATTGGACTGCATACATCAAAATGTATCACTTCCAACAAGTTACTATCTTGTTTCATCTCAGTGAAAACAAGGCCTTGCTCATGTGGTATGATTTGCATGTCACTAGTGATTCAAAATCAAGTGAGTATAAAGATCCATCAGCATGGAGCCTCTTCATGCAACTTATACCAACATGACTCAATCGGCAGTGCCACAAGTAAGTGGTACTATCATCATTACCTCGCATCTTTTGGCATCAATATCATGAACATGTGTAACACTACGATCGATATTCAATAAACCATTGAAGGTGATTATTCAAGCAAATAGAGTAACCATTATTCTCTTTAAATGAATAATCGTATTGCAATAAACACGATCCAATGATGTTCATGCTTAACGCAAGCACCAAATAACAATTATTTAGGTTTAACACCAATCCCGATGGTAGAGGGAGCGTGCGACGTTTGATCATATCAACCTTGGAAACACTTCCAACAGGTATCGTCACCTCGCGTTTAGCTAGTCTCCGTTTATGTCATAGCTTTCATTTCGTGTTACTAATCACTTAGCAACCGAACCGGTATCCAATACCCTCGTGCTACTAGGAGTACTAGTAAAGTACACATCAACATCATATATATCAAATATACTTTTTTCGACTTTTGCCAGCCTTCTTATCTACCAAGTATCTAGCGTTGCTCCGCCTCAGTGACTGTTCCCCTCATTACAGAAGCACTTAGTCTCGGGTTTGGGTTTAATCTTGGGTCTCTTCATTAGTGCAGCAACTGTTTTGCCGTTTCACGAAGTATCCCTCCAAGCCCTTGCCTTTCTTGAAACTTAGTGGTTTTACAAACCATCAACTATTGATGCTCCTTCTTGATTTCTACTTTCGTAGTGTCAAACATCGCGAATCGTTCAAGGATCATTGTATCTATCCTTGATATGTTATAGTTCATCACGAAGCTCTCACGGCTTGGTGGCAGTGACTTTGGAGAACTATCACTATCTCATCTTGAAGATTAACTCCCACTTGATTCAAGCGATTGTCGTACTCAGACAATCTGAGCACACTCTCAACGATTGAGCTTTTCTCCTTTACTTTGTGGACAAAGAATATTGTTGGAGGTCTCGTACCTCTTAACAAGGGCACAAGCATGAAATCACAATTTCATCTCTTTAGAACATCACTTATGTTCCGTGACGTTTCAAAACGTCTTCGGCGCCTTGCTTCTAAGCCATTAAGTATTTTGCACTGAACTATCGTGTAGTCATCAGAAACGTGTATGTCGGATGTTCACAACATCTATAGACGACGCTCGAGGTGCAGCACACCGAGTGGTGCATTAAGGACATAAGCTTTATGCGCAGCAACGAGGACAATCCTCGGTTTTACAGACTCAGTCTGCAAAGTTTGCTACTATCAACTTTCAACTAAATTTTCTCTAGGAACATATAAAAACAGTAGAGCTATGGCGTAAGCTACATCGTAATTCGCAAAGACCATTAGACTATGTTCATGACAATTAGTTCAATTAATCATATTACTTAAGAACTCCCACTCAAAAAGTACATCTCTCTAGTCATTTGAGTGCTACATGATCCAAATCCACTATCTCAAGTCCGATCATCACGTGAGTCGAGAATAGTTTTAGTGGTAAGCATCTCTATGCTAATCGTATCAACTATACGATTCATGCTCGACCTTTCGGTCTCATGTGTTCCGAGGCCATGTCTGCACATGCTAGGCTCGTCATGCTTAACCCGAGTGTTCCGCGTGTGCAACTGTTTTCCACCCGTTGTATGTGAACGTTGAGTCTATCACACCCGATCATCACGTGGTGTCTCGAAACGAAGAACTGTCGCAACGGTGCACAGTCGGGGAGAACACAATTTCATCTTGAAATTTTAGTGAGAGATCACCTCATAATGCTACAGTCGTTCTAAGCAAGATAAGGTGCATAAAGGATTAACATCACATGCAATTCATAAGTGACATGATATGGCCATCATCATGTGCTTCTTGATCTCCATCACCAAAGCACCGGCACGATCTTCTTGTCACCGGCGCCACACCATGATCTCCATCAACGTGTCGCTATCGGGGTTGTCGTGCTACTCATGCTATTACTACTAAAGCTACATCCTAGCAAAATGGTAAACGCATCTGCAAGCACAAACGTTACTTTAAAGACAACCCTATGGCTCGTGCCGGTTGCCGTACCATCAACGTGCAAGTCGATATTATCTATTACAACATGATCATCTCATACATCCAATATATCACATCACATCGTTGGCCATATCACATCACAAGCATACCCTGCAAAAACAAGTTAGACGTCCTCTAATTTTGTTGTTGCATGTTTTATGTGGTGACCATGGGTATCTGGTAGGATCGCATCTTACTTACGCAAACACCACAACGGAGATATATGAATTGCTATTTAACCTTATACAAGGACCTCATCGGTCAAATCCGATTCAACTAAAGTTGGAGAAACTGACACTTGCCAGTCATCTTTGAGCAACGGGGTCACTCGTAGCGATGAAACCAGTCTCTCGTAAGCGTACGAGTAATGTCGGTCCAAGCCGC
Source organism: Hordeum vulgare subsp. vulgare (assembly GCF_904849725.1). Lineage (NCBI taxonomy): Eukaryota > Viridiplantae > Streptophyta > Magnoliopsida > Poales > Poaceae > Hordeum > Hordeum vulgare. The sequence continues at coordinate 573,284,491 of NC_058524.1, read as the reverse complement.
TTCAATCCAACAATACCGCGGAATCAAGAAAAGACTAAGGAGGGCAGCAAAACGCACATCACCGCCCACAAAAACTTTTGTGTTCTACTCGAGAAGACATCTACGCATGAACCTAGCTCTGATACCACTGTTGGCGAACGTCGCATGGGAAACAAAAAATTTCCTACGCGCACGAAGAACTATCATGGTGATGTCCATCTACGAGAGGGGATTTCCGATCTACGTACCCTTGTAGATCGCACAGCAGAAGTGTTAGTGAATGCGGTTGATGTAGTGGAACGTCCTCACGTCCCTCGATCCGCCCCTCGAACCGTCCCACGAACCGTCCCGCGATCCGTCCCACGATCTACTCTGATCTAGTGCCGAACGGACGGCACCTCCGCGTTCAGCACACGTACAGCTCGACGATGATCTCGGCCTTCTTGATCCAGAAAGAGAGACGGGGAGGTAGATGAGTTCTGTGGCAGCGTGACGGCGCTCCGGAGGTTGGTGGTGATCTAATCTGAGCAGGGCTCCGCCCGAGCTCCGGAGAAACGCGATCTAGAGGAAAAACCGTGGAGGTATGTGATCGGGCTGCCGTGGCAAAGTTGTCTCAAATCAGCCCTAATACCTCAGTATATATAGGAGGGAGGGAGGGGAGGAGGCAGCCTCAAACCCTCAAGGTTTGGCCGAAATTTGAGGTGGAGGAGTCCTACTCTAATCCTACTTGGAGTAGGATTCCACCTTCCCACTTGGAAACTCTTTCCACCTTGTGTTTTTCCCTTCTCAAACCTTATGGGCCTTAGTGGGAACTTATTCCAGCCCACTAGGGGCTGGTTTATCTCTTCCCATAGCCCATGAGACCCCTTGGGGCGTGACACCCCTCTCGATGGTCCCCGTCACCCCTCCCGGCACTCCCGGTACACTACCGATGAGCCCGAAACTTTTCCGGTAATGCCCGAAAACTTTCCGGTAACCAAATGAGGTCATCCTATATATCAATCTTCGTTTCCGGACCATTCCGAAAACCTTCGTGACGTCCGTGATCTCATCCGGGACTCCGAACAACATTCGGTAACCAACCATATAACTCAAATAGGCATAAAACAACGTCGAACCTTAAGTGTGCAGACCCTGCGGGTTCGAGAACTATATAGACATGACCCGAGTGACTCCTCGGTCAATATCCAATAGCGGGACCTGGATGCCCATATTGGATCCTACATATTCTACGAAGATCTTATCGTTTGAACCTCAGTGCCAAGGATTCATATAATCTCGTATGTCATTCCCTTTGTCCTTCGGTATGTTACTTGCCCGAGATTCGATCGTCGGTATCCGCATACCTATTTCAATCTCGTTTAGCGGCAAGTCTCTTTACTCGTTCCGTAATACAAGATCCCGTGAGTTACACTAAGTCACATTGCTTGCAAGGCTTGTGTGTGATGTTGTATTACCGAGTGGGCCCCGAGATACCTCTCCGTCACACGGAGTGACAAATCCCAGTCTCGATCTATACTAACTCAACGAACACCTTCGGAGATACCTGAAGAGCATCTTTATAGTCACCTAGTTACGTTGCGACGTTTGATACACACAAAGCATTTCTCCGGTGTCATTGAGTTATATGATCTCATGGTCATAGGAACAAATACTTGACACGCAAAAAACAGTAGCAACAAAATGACACGATCAACATGCTACGTCTATTAGTTTGGGTCTAGTCCATCACATGATTCTCCTAATGATGTGATCCCGTTATCAAGTGACAACACTTGCCTATGGTCAGGAAACCTTGACCATCTTTGATCAACGAGCTAGTCAACTAGAGGCTTACTAGGGACAGTGTTTTGTCTATGTATCCACACATGCACTGTGTTTCCAATCAATACAATTATAGCATGGATAATAAACGATTATCATGAACAAAGAAATATAATAATAACTAATTTATTATTGCCTGTAGGGCATATTTCCAACAATACCATCTCAACGAGTTCAGTGGTAGGAATTATCCTAGGACTGTATAGGAGTTGTTTAATCTCACACACTCCAGCCTTAGAGTAACTGTTGAGAGGGCATTTGGAGCTCTGAAGAATAGGTTTAAGATCCTGGATCACAAGCTATTCCACCCATACCCCACTCAGGTTTAGCTTGTTCTTGCTTGTTGCATTCTGCATAACTGGATCCTCAAGTGGGGCTTTGAAGAACACGTGCTTCAGGAGAAAGAGGTCGAGCCTGATCATGTTGTTAGCTCCGACCATGGTGTGAAGGCATTTGACAATGACGCTTGGAAGAACAAAAGGTTGAAATGGGCAGAGGCAATGTGGCTTAACATAGGTCAGTGCATGATTTGAAGAAGAAGAAGAAGAAGAAGAAGAAGAAGAAACAAAAGCACAAGAAGAGAAAGATGAAGAGGAAGATCTGATAGCAGCAACATCGATAAACTATCCCCAATTTAGCCAATGGATGTTAATAATTTGTTCTATCATTTGATAGTAGTTAGGATGAATTGTCATTTGTTTAACTAGCTGGCACTACATATTCAGATTGTGTGCGGTAAGCTCGCCACTAGTTAGAAGTGATGACAACAACTTATGCAGGTTGCAACCAAACACCATGTCATATGTGCGCCTAATGCAATGCAGGCAACCAAACCCGGGTCAAAAATGGTTGTCTCATGCAACTAAGATAAATGCAGACAACCAGACTATGTGCATCTGGGGTCTTTTTACCTGCATCCTCTCAAACCGGCGCTTAGAGCCAGGCTAGTCGGGCTAGACTCGATTGCCAATGTAACCAAACACACCCCATACTGTTGTTCCTTATCATTTCCTGGGTGTATTGAGGTGTACTTGGAGCCTTGGATGTTTGACTGCAAACATCACATGGTTCCTTGCAGCTGTTCACAGCTCACCTTGGCCGTAGTTATGAGAAACTTGGACCATCCATGCACGTTGCATCCTCTGTCACCAGCTGGCTGGAGCCACCATGCCATACAGTTCAGTGCACAGACCATTCAAGTTCACATACTAGTTAGTACATCCTCTGTACTGTACTACGTTCAGTACTAGTAAAATGTTCTTGCATCAAAGAATAACTTGATATTCATTCATAGTATGGGATATACCTGTTGATTAACCGGACCAAACCGTAACATTTACATCGACGCAACTTCGCCTCCTATCCCATGGCATCTACATGCTTTATTACATGGTGAAGAAAAGAATCGGGCTGGAACAAATCGGCTATGACAATATGATCGATCGACATGTGTGAGCATATGGAATTGATTGGCCCGTCCATCCATTTACGCTCTCTACTGAATGTACGTGTGATGCTACTACCATGGCAGCTGCAGCTACCATGATATATTGATATTAGTTGACCTTGGTGCAGACCCGCCGGATCTCGCCGTCGGAGCCGGCGGTCTTGACCCCGATGCGGCCGAGCTTGGCCATGGCGGCGACGAAGGCGTCGAAGAAGGCGGTCTGGTTGGCGGCGAAGTGGTTGACGGTGGCCCGGGAGCGGCGGTCGGCGAAGAGCACCTGGTCGGACGACAGCAGGCCCTTCTGCTGCTGCAGCGTCTGGTAGTAGCCGTTGTCGAACTTGAGCGGCGTGACGGCGTCGAGCATGGCGACGGTGGCCGGGCTGTAGTTGAGCGGGCACGTCCCCCGCATCTGCCGCAGGAAGGCCAGGTTCATCGGCGGGCTGTACTGCGGCCTCGCCCCCTTGAACGTGTACAGCCGCCTCACGAACTTGTCGCAGTGCGTCACCCCGATCGTGTGCCCCCCTGTAAACATTCGTTGCCTTTTCACGTCAGTAAACTGTAGTAGTAACTTTTCACGTCAGTAAGTGGTACGATTGGGGCATTGTCCTGGTGATAGGGATTGTAGTAGGGAAGTGATGAGCGCCCTCATGGCGCCGCTTCCAGCCATCCGGCTGGGCACTCTCGTTGGGTGGGCATGGGACTTGCTAACCACCGTTCCAACTAGAGTATCTGTCCATGTATGTATCTATGTTGAGCGGCTAATAATTCAGAGGGAATGTTTCGGCGTGATGCCTGTTGCCGGAGCGAGCGAGGGGATTATCAATCAATCAAGCAAGCAAGGAAGCAAACCGTACTGCTAGTACTGACCTGAGAGGGCGATCATGTCGGTCTGGGTGAGGCCGTTGACGGCGAAGAGCTTGTTGAGCTGGTCCAGCGTGAAGCCGGCGCCGGGGAGGCTGTGCTTCACCACGGCCCGCGTGCCCACCTTGCCGTCCAGCCGCCCCAGCTCCACCGGGTACGACGGCCCTCCCGCCTGCGAACAAGAATCGCCATTAATTTGCAGCACAAAACCAAACAGTCAGATTATTACAGCACAGTACGAGACCACGGCTCGCAATAATTGACGGGGTTAATTCCGCAGCAGCTCTGCCGCTGCCGCCACAGTGGTCATGCGTACTCCTACGTACGTACGCGGTTCATTTACGCGGCCAAACCGTGTGTACGCGCCACGCTTTTCTTCACGACGTGCGTGCGTGCCCTCTGGACTATGGAAGAAGACTGCTGCAGGGCTGCTACTGGATGGGATGGACTAATGAATAAATACGACAGCGGAGTTCCGACCAGCTTCGCTCCCACGGCCGGGACCACGACCCAAGTTTTAGCGCCAAAACATCCGAACTTTTCGGGCTTTTTACCCGAAACAATCTACAATCTAGTCGAACAACCGAGAATGTTGCAACCGATGCTAAGATCGATATAGCAAGTGGCATGTATGTATCGGTAGTTTTAATCCAGCGGTCGTACTACACTACTACTATAGCACTAATCTAGGAGTACTGGTGGTACTTAATCGAGTGGCTTGGAGTGTACTGTACGAGTAGTTGTTTGTTGGGCAGCGCCACTTACTCCGATGTTCGATCCTGGCTAGCTACTGTGTGCCGGTGGCCGGCCATGGTTTCGGCACCACCGAGGTTGCGGCGCGCGCACACAAAGTCCAGAGCGGGCATGGCGCGTGGGCGCGTACGTACGTGTTCCCGGCACAGGGGGAGGCATAATGGCGTCGTCACTGACATACAGCTAGGAGAGAGAGAGAGAGACAAGGCTCGTCGCTGCGGCTGCAGAGACAGAGAGCTCTGGAGCGCCAGTGCGCAGCCCCGTCGCCCATCATGGCTGTCCGCCGACGGGCAGGCGCGGCGCGGTTAGCACTAATATAAGACACGGAGAGCTCAATAGGCTAAGTGAGGGTTTAGGAGCACGCTCTGTTAATTGATGCCGCGCGTCGCCGTCGACCAGGGAAAGCGGCGGCACCCGAACGGCGCTCCGCCGCGCTTTTTCAGGCCGAAAGCGGCGGCGCGGGGAGAGAGAGGCTGGGTTTGCTGTGCGCGTCGTACCTGCTGGACGACGTCGCGGGTGGCGAGGGCGAGGATGTCGGCGCAGGAGACCTTGTTGGAGCAGCTGGCGTCGGCGTCGACGGCGGCCTTGGCGCGGGTGATGAGGTCCAGCGCGTCCGGCGACAGCGTCGTGTCCGCGCCCGCGCTGTGCTCGTCGCCCGGCCCGGAGATGAGCACCGACGCGTCGCACCCCTGCACGCGCCCATCACACCAACCATTCCATCAATCGACGCAGAGCAGCAGTCGAACACCACAGTCGTCGAAGAAGCAGCGACGGCGTACGTACCCTGACGAAGCAGTCGTGGAAGAAGAGGCGGAGGGTGCCGGGCGCGGCGTTGAAGGTCTCCTGCAGCTTCTGGGTGACGGCGCCGCGGACCAGCGCCTCCACGTTGGGGCAAGTCTTGGCGTAGTAGTTCTGGCTCAGCCCCGCCGCCGCTGCGACCTGCGGCGCCGCCGTCGCCAGCAGCAGCAGCAACACGCCGACGAGGACGCTCTGGCTCTGGCTCTGGCTCTGCTGCCGCCGCGGCCGCATCTGCAACCCCCTCGACCTCATTGCCATCCACTACAATAGGAGCTGCGTGTCTCCCTCCCTCCCTTGGACTCTTAACTATGGGTCTCCTTGCTTTGCTTATCCCTCTCTCCCTGGCTCCCTGCTCTGCCTGACCTTAATTGATGCTCGCACTTGCCGCTGCCCTCACACACTTACTATCTGTGTACTGCTAGCTAACACTCGGCGTGCCTTAAGTGGGGAGAGAGGCGGGCTTATATAGATGGGGAAGATGATGATATGATGAGATGAGATGAGCTGGGCTCGCCCCGCCGGCGAAGGAGCTCAGCTGGCTAGAGGAGTAGACTGGAGACGAGCGATGGAGTGTTACGAGCTGCAATGATGTGGACGAGGGAAGGAGTGAGAATATCAAGGCCCAGGCGTCGGCATGGGGACAAGCCCTGCTCGGCTCCGCGCTAAACAAAAGGCCAGCGCCAGCCAGCCAACGGCTGTGATCCTCTACTCCTCGCATTCATAAACATACGAGCGACCCAAATGTACGCATGCTTTATCGTATTTTATTGAATAATGATACATCTATAAAGGTTTAATTAAAGATTTTACGTATAAACTAATGTATAGAATTGTGATTGGTAATTGGGGATGAGAAGCATCATCCTCACCGAAAATCAGGGAAGAGAAGAATTAGTTTGGAAGGTTAAGTAAACCTTTGTAAGTCTTTGTAGGTCTAACATTATTGCATTTTATTCGTTTTAATTGGTTTGTTAGTCTTTTTTATAAATAGATTAATCATGCGTTTAACACGATGATCCATTTTTCATCCACACGACAGATTTGCGGTTATTTTTTTATCGCTTTGATAAATATTTTAAATATTTTAAATTAATAAATATTGAATACAAAACATTGCACAATTTAAGAATTACAAAAATATCTCATAGTAGATACAATTAAAAGAAAAGGTTGTCGATACAACTACTGGTTGCTGATATAAATTCACATATGCTCAACCAAATCATTTTGCAGCTGCATGTGAGTATTCTAATCACACATCTTATGATGAAACTCGACGAACTGTGCAAACGTTGTCTCTTCTTCATGCTTAGGTACAAAATTATCACCCTGAAACTCAAATCCTTGATCAGAAAGATGTTCTGAACGTTCATCGTCTACGATCATGTTGTGTATGATCACACAAGCTGTCATTACCTCCCACAATTTATACGTACTTCATGTTCTAGCAGGATATCGAACGATGCCCGTCTAGATTGAAGAACGCCAAAGGCACGTCCTACATCTTTTCAAACACTCTTTTGCTCTTGGGGCAAATCTCTTTCTTTTCTCTCCTACAGGATTGGAGATTGTCTTCACAAGAGTAGACCACTTTAATAGAAACCGTCACCTAGATAGTACCCATTGGTATATTGGTGGCCATTGATCTCCACATTGACCTGCGGCCAATTGCCTTCTACCAGCCTAGCAAACATTGATATCGTTGTGAGATCCGGCCATGCCGAAGAAAGCGTGCCAAATCCAGAGATCTAGGGCAGGCTGCCCGGTCATAAAAAACCGATCCATACGGACCTCTCAAACCGGCCTCAAACACCCGGGCTGACCGACACCCCCTATTTCCAGCCCAAATATGAGGCGGATATGGAGAAGCCCGGGTGCGTCCAGGCACGCCCGCCTAGCCCGCACTGGCCCGCGCTGGACCTCATCTACCCCACATATATTCGTCCCCATCCGCTCGCCAGACCAAACCCTAGCCACTTCACTCCACTCTCATTCGCCACCCAAGCTCACATCCGGCATGGCTGACATCGGATTTGAGTCATTCACATCCAGATCCGTCGACCACGAGCTTGTCCCACACGGTCGCGAGGAGGAAATGGTCGTCCGGCTTCCGCTCTGCCGCTCCCAAGAGGCGGCCGCACGACGGCAGCGCGTGGACTCGCAATGCCGGGAATCCATTGCTTCCGCACAACCGGTGCATGGGTCTGGCGTTGTTGCCTCACCGGAGGTGGTGCGATCCGTCTGGCGTGCGAACACCGTGGCGGAAGCGCGACCCCTCCATTGGCGCGCCGAGCATGAAGCATGGCCGACCTCAGACGAGGTCATGGCACGGCGTGCCCGTGTGGCGAAGCAGCGGTCACGGGATGCGACGGAGGCCCTCGCGATGACGGATGTTGGAGAGGCGGAATCACACTCTCTGGCGCCCCGTAGGGTGGAGTAGTGTGCTCGACGCAACCGCGTCGCGGTGGACGTCGGCTCCCCCAGAAAGGATCCATCATCGACCTCACGTCAACTGTCACCGTCCGGGTTACGAGCTCCGACGAGGAAGAGTAGGGCATGGAAGACGGGCGGGAACTTGACACGCGTGAGCCGGCTAGTGCCCCATGTCCTCGTCGGCGATCGCACCGACAGTGAGAGGCGCAGCCAGCCATGAGACATGAATATGACAGAGCCGGATGAGCTCGGTTTAATATTGGGTTTACGTTGCATGTAATAGTATGGATTTGAAATTTTTAATTTGAAGTATTCGAATATATAATGTATTATTTGAGACGTGTCACGTTTGATGTAATAGTATGGATTTGAAAATTTTAATTTGAAGGGTCCGGCTGTAGATGCAGATGCTCTAAGCAACCACAGTCCAGATTACCGTAATTTAATAGTACGGGTTTGCAGTACGCAGCGTACAGGCACTCGCTGAAACCTGTGATCCCTTTGATTAAACTACTGGTGGCTCGACGATCCCAGCGGCCAACTTGACCACTGTTCGTTTCCGCGGCAGCTCGTGTGCTTTGCTCGTCGCGCACGCCAGATGGTGTGTCGCGTCGCAGCTGTATCCGTATCCGGCCCATGCATTTCGGCGCGGCGGATAGGCTTTAGTATTCCAAGTACCCAAGCCCGGAGCCGTCTCACCTCTCACGGGAAGGTTACCGGTCCGGCGGAAAGGGTTCACGGGCTCCGCCACGACGCCCGCCGGTACTCGCCGCGCCCGCCCCCGCCCGGGAACGGTGGCGGGGGAGATGGGGGTAACGTGTACGTGCTCGCTGATCAGGCCATGTGCCGGGTTAGCAGCGCCACTGCACAATTGTTGGTTAGCTGTATCACGTCAAGAACATTAGTTAGCTGTATCACGTCAAGAGCGTATGTAGAGAAGTCTCGGAAAAACAAACCCAGAGCTGTGCAAAAAGATGTTGCGTCTGGAACTCTAGATACGCCGCCGCGGCCTCGAGCCGAGGCCCACGCGTGACACATGCGTGCGCGCACGGGTGCCGCGGGAAGAAGGGTAGCCAGAGGAGCGGCGAGGAGGAATAATAGAAGCCGACGAGAAAGGGAGGGAAGCCGAGTCCAAAAGGCCGGCTGGCCGGCGGGCGGGCGTGTTCTTCTTTTCTTGCTTGCGCATTTTTTTTCTTCCAAAACGAAGGTGAAGATTGGCTCATCCATTAATATAAGCAAAAAGAATCGTCTAGTTAATTATAGAAAATTGGATAAAAACAGTTAAAATCATTGAACGGCACACATAAAAAAGCTCAGGCACACTACTTCAAAAAGGGTCTCGACGAGACAGCACGCACGCGTCATCATCGTCACTCCTCCCCTAAGGCGTCATCGCCATCCCTACACTCTGAGCAAACGACTTCGACTCCACCATAGGCAATCATCGACTCAACTCATCCTGAAGAGGACACATGAACCTACGGCCAGACGACGTAACTCCGACTTTGACGAAGAACTGTGAAGGACAAAACTAGGCACAGCTGGCGCCATGGGATATCACCGAACGGGCTACCTCCAGCCAGTCATCGTATACCAGAGGGCCCCGTCGTCGCAGCTTCGACTCCGTAGCAACAAACAAACCGAGGCAAAAACCATGGACCGCGTCGCCGACATCGCACCCACCATCATCATTGCCACAGAAGCCTGGACGCCACACCCACTTCCAACCTCCATCCAACGGCCCTGCTCGTCGATACCAAGCTCCCAAGATGAAGCCTCCAAGAGGGAATACGACATCAAGGCGCCGCCATCGTCCGATCATAGATCGGGGTTTCCCCCGGAGAGGCCAAAATGACCGGATCCGTGAAGGGGGGTGGGAGAACACATCAACGATGCCTCCAAAAAGGTCAACGACACCCACAGCCGCCACCATCGCTCGTCACGGCACTAGGCCAAGACATGGTTTTCACCAACCTCCACACCGCCACAACCGCACATCATCCCGCAATGGCATCGGTAAGCCCACCCAACAACACCACCGTTGAAGCTGCCCATCGACAAAGAAGCCCAAGATCCGCCGCAGCCAACCGCACCTCGTGGAGGCCACGACGGCCGGACACGGGAGCGCACTTTCTCGTAGCCAAGGACCTCCAATTCGCGCACATCTAGGGGCGTCAACGTTGTGCCGGACCGCGCAGACATCCACAAGCCATGCCCTTCGCGGCCGAAGCCGCTGCTCGAGCATCGTACAGGCCGCTCAAGCCCCTCCACCATGGGCTCCACGCCAGATTAGCCGCACACCACACCCAGCGCATCCTTGCGCGTCCGCGCGTCGACTCCAGAGGAGCAATGCCCGTAGCGCATGCCTTCCCCCACGTCACCCAGCTTGCCCCGCTGCCGTGGCCCGCGAGCAGCCGGCCGTAGGTGAGATAGATCCGGATCTTGATCGAGATCGAGAGGCCCAACCCTGCCACCCCGCACGTCGGCATGCACCACTGTTGGAAATATGCCCTAGAGGCAATAATAAATTAGTTATTATTGTATTTCTTCGTTCATGATAATCGTTTATTATCCATGCTATAATTGTATTGATTGGAAACATAGTGCATGTATGGATACATAGACAAAACACTGTCCCTAGTAAGCCTCTAGTTGAATAGCTCGTTGATCAAAGATGGTCAAGGTTTCCTGACCATAGGCAAGTGTTGTCACTTGATAACGGGGTCACGTCATTAGGAGAATCATGTGAAGGACTAGACCCAAACTAATAGACGTAGCATGTTGATCGTGTCATTTTGTTGCTACTGTTTTCTGCGTGTCAAATATTTGTTCCTATGACCATGAGATCATATAACTCACTGACACCGGAGGAATGCTTTGTGTGTATCAAACGTCGCAACGTAACTGGGTGACTATAAAGATGCTCTACAGGTATCTCCGAAGGTGTTCGTTGAGGTAGTATGGATCGAGACTGGGATTTGTCACTCCGTGTGACGGAGATGTATCTCGGGGCCCACTCGGTAATACAACATCACACACAAGCCTTGCAAGCAATGTGACTTAGTGTAAGTTGCAGGATCTTGTATTACGGAACGAGTAAAGAGACTTGCCGGTAAACGAGATTGAAATAGGTATGCGGATACTGACGATCGAATCTCGGGCAAGTAACATACCGAAGGACAAAGGGAATGACATACGGGATTATATGAATCCTTGGCACTGAGGTTCAAACGATAAGATCTTCGTAGAATATGTGGGATCCAATATGGGCATCCAGGTCCCGCTATTGGATATTGACCGAGGAGTCACTCGGGTCATGTCTACATAGTTCTCGAACCCGCACGGTCTGCACACTTAAGGTTCGACGTTGTTTTATGCGTATTTGAGTTATATGGTTGGTTACCGAATGTTGTTCGGAGTCCCGGATGAGATCACGGACGTCACGAGGGTTTCCGGAATATAGGATGACCTCATTTGATTACCGGAAGGTTTTCGGAGTTACCGGGAATGACGAATGGGTTCCGGATCTTCACCGGGAGGGGGGACCACCCACCCGGGAGGGCCCAAGGACCTTGGGGGTGGCGCACCAAGTAGGTGGGGTCAGCCCAAGGCTGTCTTGCGCAAGAGAAAGAAAAAACCAAAAGAAGAGAAAAAAAAGGGAAAGGTGGGAAAAGAGAGAAGGACTCCACCTTCCAATCCTAGTTGGACTAGGATTGGAGGAGGACTCCTCCTCCCCTTGGTGGCGCAGCCCTTGGGGCTCCTTGAGCCTCAAGGCAAGCCTCCCCTCCCTCCTCCTATATATATGGAGCAATTAGGGCTGATTTGAGACAACTTTTTCAAGGCAGCCCGACCACATACCTCAACGGTTTTACCTCTAGATCGCGTCTCTGCGGAGCTCGGGCGGAGCCCTGCCGAGATTAGATCATCACCAACCTCCGGAGCGCCGTCACGCTGCCGGAGAACTCATCTACCTCTCCGTCTCTCTTGCTGGATCAAGAAGGCCGAGATCATCGTCGAGCTGTACGTGTGCTGAACGCGGAGGTGCCGTCCGTTCGGCACTAGATCGTGGGACGGATCGCGGGACGGTTCGTGGGACGGTTCGCGGGGCGGATCGAGGGATGTGAGGACGTTCCACTACATCAACCGCGTTCACTAACGCTTCTGCTGTGCGATCTACAAGGGTACGTAGATCGGAAATCCCCTCTCGTAGATGGACATCACCATGATAGGTCTTCGTGCGCGTAGGAAATTTTTTGTTTCCCATGCGACGTTCCCCAACAACCACCTGCCCACACAGCCACCGCCACAAGCATGCCTACGCCGCCAACGCAGCCGCACGCCTCGCCGTCGTCGTGCCTCGTGCGGAGCACGACGCCCCCGTCAGCCACCGCGTCCCACGCCGTGAGTCGCCGAGCGAGGAGGAAGGGGATCCCCGCTGCCGATGACGCGTACCAGGCTTTGCCCGGTAGCGCCCTCTGGCGGTGGCAGGGAGAGGTAGAGGCGGGAGGCGGACTAGGGCCGGCGGTGCTTAGGGCTCTACACGCGCTGTACACTAACGAAGCGAAGGGAGGAAATAGCTTGCGCATATATTCATTTGTAGTAGACCTGTATAAAACCATGATCTACAAAATAACCGTCAAAATAAAGGTTGGCGTGAAAAATGTTGCCCGATCAGACCCCGCAAACGCGTTTGACCCGTTAATATTTTTGAAGGACGCGGTAAAATCTCATCCCCGATCGTGAAAACGCAGGTTTCCACCTCGCCCCTACGGTGCCCCGTATCATAGGAAAGCGGTTGGCAGTAGGGACATTTCATCCCGCCGAAGAGCCACCGTCCCTGAGCGGCTGGTGAATTTGTACTTGTGCTTGTGCCGAGGGTATGCGTAGTTGGTTAATGCGGCGCGCGTACTTGTGAATTTAGATGGAATTGAGCCCGTGCGAGAAGTTTTTGCTCGACAATTCGTCCGATTTGGACGACTCGGATGTTGAGACGCTGCTTGTCAACTATCGCAAGCACACGTTGATGATGGCCCTTGTCGTGAAGGAGCACGAAAACAAGAACTGAAAGAGGCGGCGAGGATCGACTGTCCGGTGTCTTTGCATTCCTCGAAATCCAACATATCTACCGCACCTCTTCCGAGGAAGGTATCGAATGCGCCGATTCTTCTTTGTGAAATTTTTTCAAGCTTGCGGGGCCAATTGTTCGAAAAGGCATTGAAAGATCATCCAGGTTTTTGCAATCTAGGTTTGCCACTATTCACGGTACTGCTCGTTTTTGGGGCAAACGATCCTTGAAAAACATCATTGACATGATGTGTTATTCTTTACAATATGACTATCGACGATGAGAGAGACATGAATTTGAAGTTCTTCTACGACAATGTGGGTAGCCGTATCAAACCAGCTAGAGACCCTAACCGCATTCGAGCTTTTCTTCACACCTAAAAGAAGATTGAAAATGCAAACAACCACTTTCAGCTTCACGAGGATCAACATCGTTGGCAAAGGGCTCGGTACTAACACATACAATTTTTTCATTCATTTTCATTTAATTCATGTGTGATTTGTATTTGAGACAAGTTTGTATTGAATTATTTAGTTTGCTTTGATAATTTGAATAACTATTGTAATTTAGATGATCGCGAACTATGTTTTATTGTTTTAATTTGAACTCATTTGTCAGAATCATTGTCAAATTCGTCTATTGGGGTTTTTCTGTTCGCGGGCCGATGCTAAGATGCCCGAGCAGATCCCGTGTACCGATCCGTAAAAAAACAACTTCTGTGAATATCATTTTTTACGGGCCGTTTTGCGGGGTATGACTTTGCCCTCGTGCATGTCGATCCGTAAAACCGTTTTTTCGCGAACTGTAAACACGTTTTGCGAGTCGACGTTATACGGGTCTACTAGAGATGCTCTACAGCCATAGTTAATCAGTTTTTACCATTAAATCGACTACGACGTGGGTGGTAGTGTGGTACTGCCCGTTATAGTGCACGAGACATCCTCTGCCTATGTTCGTTGAGGGTGGTACTGGTAACCGTCGCTCCCGAGGGAATCCGTGAGGCTGACATGCGTGAAAGTGGGCATAAAAAATACCTGAGGAGTAGTGCTAACAAAGGGTAGGTACGTACGAGTGATGAGTTGGTATCTTTTGTTTACTGGAGCGAACAGATCCGGCCTGTTGGGACGCGGCTGCTGTGGTATACGACAAACCTTTGCGGAAACCAGGTGCAGAGATGTGCATTTTCTTTACTCGGAATGATGCACACAGATGTGTCTGCTGTTTTCTTCAGATTAGTATAAGTATACAAGCGTTATTGCAGATGCGCTACTGCTACAGCAAAGTTAGTACAGCTTTGTCCGTAGCAAATGTGACGTGTTATACACTCGTATAAGTCTTTTAGGAGATTTCACTAGAGGTCTACATACGAAACAAAAATGGATGAATCTGTACTTTAAACTATGATTATATACATCCGTATGTAGTCTTCTACTAGAATCTACTTATATTTAGGAACGAAGGGCGTATTTGGAAAGTAACTAATTGGGGAAACTTAATCACCAAGAAGCTCCTATCGTTGAATGGTTAGAAAAGGCGATCAGAGTTTAAATCATGATACTCACATTTATTTTTTAAATTTATTTTAGAATTTTCAGTCATCCTCTTTCAAGAAAAGGAAGCCTTTATTTTGTAAATTTTAAAATGATATGCGAACTCAGTATTTCGGAGGATAGAATATGCGTGTGTACATTCGTAAGAATGAGTGTATACACGTGTATATTAACGCTTGCGTCTGTATGAGATCAGCCGGTCATCCAACATTGTCTGCGTACATTTGAAAACGGGTTACTTAGTAATCTCAAGATGATATACCGATTCAGACTCTCGAAGGTGCTCATAAGTGTACAATGCGCGTGTGTGCATTCATAAAGATGAGTGTATGCACATGTATATTAGCGCTTGCGTCTCTATTATGTTTAAAAAAATTAAAGGGAAACTTAATCCCGAAAAAGCTATTGCACATTTCTGACTCTGTCTAACGAGACCAGCCGGTCATTCAACATTCTCCGCATACATTTTAAAGCGGGTTTTGACTTAGAGCATCTACACCGAACCTGCAAATCCTTCCCCTCTCCCCATGGACAAGCACTGACCGAGCGCGCCTCATATTTGATACTCTGCCCTCACGTATCCTATACGGCAGATCCTATATCTATACTATACATGGAACGTTAAACTATTCCACGTGATCAAATATCAGACAACGAATTTGAAAGCAAACGAACATAAGATCGACTGCAAACACACATTAAACATCACCTAAAAAATCATCTTAAGTTCACCGACATAGTTCATAGATTTCAAACAACTAAGTCCTATATAAAAAATACTGGGGGTTCGGTCACCGGCCTAGCTATTGCCGTCCGCGGCTGTGGGAGGGTCTTGATCGTCGTCGTCGTCATCGTGGGTGCAGCTGCCGCCCTCTTCGTTAAAGAAGTCAGAGTGGACGATGAGCCCCTTCATCCGACGGACCACCCTGTCCTGCTCCCGCTTCAACTTGACGAGCCGAGCCTTCTCCTTCGATGCCTCTGTCGCCTCGCGCTTCGACTGCTCAATAGCAAGCCGGAGCGCCTTGGCGTTCTTCCGTCGAAGGCGCCTAGCGTCCGTCTCCACCGTCGCGAGGGACCGACGATCGTCCTCGTCGGGCTCCGCCAGCATCCCGCAACGGCGGCGCGCGGACTGCTCCGCCTCTTCCCTCTCCCTTGCCCATTGCCTCTCATGGCGAGCGACGCGCGCCTCCGATTCTGGAGTGAGTATGCAGGCCGACGGCGCGGACACTAGCACCCATCGCTACCCGCATGGAGGAGCAGCGGACAGGGGAAGAAGACGACGCGAGGCCGATGCAGACTATGCACCCCTGGAGGAGCTACGCGCTTTCCGGGAGGGTCTAGCTCCTGCGTCCTACGCTGCGCCGGTCCGGGAGCTACGACGATGGTCCAGATCTGGAGTTGTCGCCCGTGTCCACCTTGGACCGCTCCAAGGCGACGCAGTGGGCCAGCTCGTTGTCGTAGTCGACGTCGGAGCCGGAGCGTTTGTCCGAGCTAGACATCGGAGTTTATGGGATCGGAATCAAAGAGGGAGAGGAGAGGACGGAATGAGAGAGAGTGAGCTAGGCTTCTGAGTGAAGCGCCCGGGGTGGGATTTTTGTGGGACAACGGTGGGGTTGGTGGTGGGCCGGACTTGTCACTAGGACATGGCGGACGCGCCCGGGCATGAATAGGCTGAATATGAGGGGTGTCTGTCAACACACGCGTTTGAGGCGGATTGAAGAGGTATGGTTGTGTTGGGGAACGTCACATGGGAAACAAAAATTTTCCTACGCGCACGAAGACCTATCATGGTGATGTCCATCTACGAGAGGGGATGAGTGATCTACGTACCCTTGTAGACCGTACAACAGAAGCATTAGTGAACGCGGTTGATGTAGTGGAACGTCCTCACATCCCTCGATCCGCCCCGCGAACAATCCCGCGATCAGTCCCACGATCTAGTATCGAACGGACGGCACCTCCGCGTTCAGCACACGTACAGCTCGACGATGATCTCGGCCTTCTTGATCCAGCAAGAGAGACGGAGAGGTAGAAGAGTTCTCCGGTAGTGTGACGGCGCACCGGAGGTTGGTGATGACCTTGTCTCAGCAGGGCTCCGCCCGAGCTCCGCAGAAACGCGATCTAGAGGAAAAACCGTGGAGGTATGTGGTCGGGCTGCCGTGGAAAAGTCGTCTCAAATCAGCCATAAAACCTCCGTATATATAGGTGGGAGAGGGGGGCCTTGCCTTGGGGCTCAAGGAGCCCCAAGGGGGTCGGCCGAGCCAAGGGGGGAAGGTCTCCCCCCCCCCCAAACCGAGTTGGACTTGGTTTGGTGGGTGGGAGTCCTTCCTTCCCTTCCCACCTCCTCCTTTTTATTTCTTTCTCTTTCATTTTTCTTCCAATGCGCATAGGGCCCTAGGGCTGGTGCGCCACCCTCAAGGACTATTGGCTTCCCCGGGGTGGGTTCCCCCCCCCCCCGGTGAACTCCCGGAACCCATTCGTCATTTCCGGTACATTCCCGGTAACTCTGAAAACCTCCCGGTAATCAAATGAGGTCATCCTATATATGAATCTTTGTTTCCTGACCATTCTGGAAACCCTCGTGACGTCCGTAATCTCATCCGGGACTCTGAACAACATTCGGTAACCAACCATATAACTCAAATACGCATAAAACAACGTCGAACCTTAAGTGTGCAGACCCTGCGGGTTCGAGAACTATGTAGACATGACCCAAGAGACTCCTCGGTCAATATCCAATAGTGGGACCTGGATGCCCATATTGGATCCTACATATTCTACGAAGAACTTATCGTTTGAACCTCAGTGTCAAGGATTCATATAATCCCGTATGTCATTCCCTTTGTCCTTCGGTATGTTACTTGCCCGAGAATCGATCGTTAGTATCCGCATACCTATTTCAATCTCGTTTACCGGCAAGTCTCTTTGCTCGTTCCGTAATACAAGATCCCGTAACTTACACTAAGTCACATTGCTTGCAAGGCTTGTGTGTGATGTTGTATTACCGAGTGGGCCCCGAGATACCTCTCCGTCACACGGAGTGACAAATCCCAGTCTTGATCCATACTAACTCAACTAACACCTTCGGAGATACCTGTAGAGCATCTTTATAGTCACCCAGTTACCTTGCGACGTTTGATACACACAAAGTATTCCTCCGGTGTCAGTGAGTTATATGATCTCATGGTCATAGGAACAAATACTTGACACGCAGAAAACAGTAGCAACAAAATGACACGATCAACATGCTACGTCTATTAGTTTGGGTCTAGTCCATCACGTGATTCTCCTAATGACGTGATCCAGTTATCAAGCAACAACACCTTGTTCATAATCAGAAGACACTGACTATCTTTGATCAACTGGCTAGCCAACTAGAGGCTTGCTAGGGACAGTGTTTTGTCTATGTATCCACACATGTAAATGAGTCTTCATTCAATACAATTATAGCATGGATAATAAACGATTATCTTGATACAGGAATTATAAGAATAACTATATTTATTATTGCCTCTAGGGCATAATTCCAACAGTCTCCCACTTGCACTAGAGTCAATAATCTAGCCCTCACATCATCATGCGAATTACATTGTAATAAATCCAACAGCCATACAGTTTTGGTGTTGATCATGCTTTGGCCGTGGAAGAGGTTTAGTCAGCGGGTCTGCTACATTCAGATCCGTGTGCACTTTGCATATATTTACGTCCTCTCCTTCGACGTAGTCGCGGATGAGGTTGAAGCGTCGTTTGATGTGTCTGGACTTCTTGTGAAACCGTGGTTCCTTTGCTAAGGCAATGGCGCCCGTGTTGTCACAGAACAAGGTTATTGGATTCAGTGCGCTTGGCACCACTCCAAGATCCGTCATGAACTGCTTCATCCAGACACCCTCCTTAGCCGCCTCCGAGGCAGCCATGTACTCTGCTTCACATGTAGAATCTGCTACGACGCTTTGCTTGGAACTGCACCAGCTTACCGCACCCCCATTAAGAATAAATATGTATCCGGTTTGCGACTTAGAGTCGTCCGGATCTGTGTCAAAGCTTGCATCGACGTAACCTTTCACGGCGAGTTCTTCGTCACCTCCATACACGAGAAACATCTCCTTAGTCCTTTTCAGGTACTTCAGGATATTCTTGACCGCTGTCCAGTGATCCACTCCTGGATTACTCCAGAACCTACCTGCCATACTTATGGCCAGGCTAACATCCGGTCTAGTGCAGAGCATTGCATACATGATAGAACCTATGGCTGAAGCATAGGGGACGGAGCGCATATGCTCTCTATCTTCATCAGTTGCTGGGCACTGAGTCTTACTCAATCTCGTACCTTGTAAAACTGGCAAGAACCCTTTCTTGGACTGTTCCATTTTGAACCTCTTCAAAACTTTATCAAGGTATGTGCTTTGTGAAAGTCCTATCAGGCGTTTTGATCTATCCCTATAGACCTTAATGCCTAGAATGTAAGCAGCTTCTCCTAGGTCCTTTATAGAGAAAATTTTATTCAAGTAATACTTTATGCTCTCCAAAACTCCACGTTGTTTCCAACCAGCAATATGTCATCCAAATATAATATTCGAAACGCCACAGAGCTCCCACTCACTTTCTTGTAAATACAAGATTCTCCAACCACTTGTATAAACCCAAATGCTTTGATCACCTCATCGAAGCGTTGTTCCAACTCCGAGATGCTTGCACCAGTCCATTAATGGATCGCTAGAGCTTGCACACCTTGTTAGCATTCTTAGGATCGACAAAACCTTCGGGTTGCATCATATACAATTCTTCCTTAAGGAAACCGTTAAGGAACGCCGTTTTGACATCCATCTGCCAGATTTCATAATCGAAAAATGCAGCTATTGCTAACATGATTCTGACGGACTTAAGCATCGCCACGGGTGAGAATGTCTCATCGTAGTCAACTTCTTGAACTTGTGAAAAACCCTTTGCCACAAGTCGAGCTTTATAAACGGTTACATTGCCGTCAGCGTCCGTCTTCCTCTTAAAGATCCATTTGTTCTGAATAGCCTTGCGGCCCTCAGGCAGTACCTCCAAAGTCCACACTTTGTTCTCATACATGGATCCTATCTCGGACTTCATGGCTTCTAGCCATTTGTTGGAATCCGGGCCCACCATTGCTTCTTCATAATTCGCAGGTTCATTGTTGTCCAAAAACATGATTGATAAGACGGGATTACCGTACCACTCTGGAGCAGCACGTGGTCTCGTCGACCTACGTGGTTCGACAGAAACTTGAACCGGAGTTTCATGATCACCATCATTAACTTCCTCCTCGGCCGGCGTCGCAACGACAGAGGTTTCCCCTTGCCCTGCGCCACCATCCAGAGGGATGAGAGGTTCGACAACCTCGTCAAGTTCTATCTTCCTCCCACTCAATTCTCTCGAGAGAAACTCCTTCTCGAGAAAAGCTCCATTTTTAGCAACAAACACTTTGCCCTCGGATTTGGGATAGAAGGTGTACCCAACTGTCTCCTTTGGGTAACCTATGAAGACGCACTTTTCCGCTTTGGGTTCCAGCTTTTCAGGCTGAAGCTTTTTGACAAAAGCATCACATCCCCAAACTTTAAGAAACGACAACTTTGGCCTTTTGCCATACCATAGTTCATATGGCGTCGTCTCAACGGATTTTGATGGTGCCCTATTTAAAGTGAATGCAGCTGTTTCTAATGCATAACCCCAAAACGATAACGGCAAATCGGTAAGAGACATCATAGATCGCACCATCTCTAATAAAGCACGATTACGACGTTCGGACACACCATTACGCTGTGGTGTTCCAGGCGGTGTTAACTGTGAAACAATTCCACATTGTCTTAAGTGAGCACCAAACTCGAAACTCAGATATTCACCCCCACGATCAGACCGTAGGAACTTGATCTTCTTGTTACGATGATTTTCAACTTCACTCTGAAATTGCTTGAACTTTTCAAATGTTTCAGACTTGTGCTTCATCAAGTAGACATAACCATATCTACTCCAATCGTCAGTGAAGGTGAGAAAATAACGATATCCGCCGCGTGCCTCCACGCTCATCGGACCACACACATCGGTATGTATGATTTCCAACAAGTCACTTGCACGCTCCATTGTTCCGGAGAACGGAGTCTTAGTCATCTTGCCCATGAGGCATGGTTCGCATGTGTCAAGTGAATCAAAGTCAAGTGACTCCAAAAGTCATGTTTCTTCATGCGCTTTACACCAATATGACCTAAGCGGCAGTGCCACAAAAATATGGCGCTATCATTGTTAACTCTAACTCTTTTGGTCTCAATGTTATGTATGTGTGTATCGCTATCAAGATTCAATATGAACAATCCTCTCACATTGGGTGCATGACCATAAAAGATGTTACTCATAGAAATAGAACAACCATTATTCTCTGACTTAAAAGAGTAACCGCCTCGCAATAAACAAGATCCAGATATAATGTTCATGCTCAACGCAGGCACTAAATAACAATGGTTTAAGTTCATAACTAATCCTGATGGTAACTGAAGTGAAACTGTGCTGACGACGATTACATCAACCTTGGAACCATTTCCTACGCGCATCGTCACTTCATCTTTCGCCAGCCTTCGTCTATTCCGCAGTTCCTGTTTCGAGTTGCAAATATGAGCAACAGAACCGGTATCGAATACCGAGGCACTACTACGAGAGCCGGTTTAACACATCAATAACTTGTATATCAAATATACCTGATTTTTCTTTGGCCGCTTTCTTATCTGCGAGATACTTGGGGCAATTGCGCTTCCAGTGACCCATACCCTTGCAATAGTAACACTCCGTTTCAGGCTTAGGTCCAGCTTTGGGTTTCTTCGTCGGATTGGCAACAGGCTTGCTGCTCTTCTTTGAATTACCCTTCTTGCCTTTGCCGTTTCTCTTGAAACTAGTGGTCTTATTCACCATCAACACTTGATGCTCTTTACGGAGTTCAGACTCTGCGACTTTCAGCATCGCAAACAACTCGCCGGGAGACTTGTTCATCCCTTGCATGTTGTAGTTCAACACAAAGCCTTTATAGCTTGGCGGCAGTGATTGAAGGATTCGGTCAGTGATAGCCTCTTGCGGGAGTTCAATCCCCAGCTCAGCTAGACGGTTTGAGTACCCAAACATTTTGAGCACATGTTCACTGACAGACGAGTTTTCCTCCATCTTGCAAGCATAGAATTTATCGGAGGTCTCATACCTCTCGATCCGGGCGTTCTTCTGAAAGATAAACTTCAACTCCTGGAACATCTCAAATGCTCCATGACGCTCAAAGCGACGTTGAAGTCCCGGTTCTAAGCCATACAAGACTGCACATTGAACTACTGAGTAGTCCTCCTTACGTGCTAACGAAGCGTTCTTAACATCCTGATCAGCCGTAGCGGGTGGTTCATCTCCTACCGCAGCATTAAGGACATAATCCTTCTTCCCAGCTTGTAAGATTAGCTTAAGATTACGAGCCCAGTCTACAAAGTTGCTTCCATCATCTTTCAACTTAGCTTTCTCTAGGAACGTATTAAAATTCAGGGTGACTGTCGCGTGAGCCATGATCTACAACACAAATATATTCAAAGTGGACTTAGACTATGTTCAAGGTAATTAGAGTTTAACTTAATCAAATAATTCGCTAAACTCCCACTCAAAAAGTACATCTCTCTAGTCATTTGAGTGGTTCATGATCCACTTACACTAGCTCAAGTCCGATCATCACGTGAGTTGAGTATAGTTTGAGTGGTAAGCATACCTATGCTAATCATATCATCTATATGATTCATGATCGACCTTTCGGTCTCATGTGTTCCGAGGCCATTTCTGCACATGCTAGGCTCGTCAAGCTTAACCCGAGTGTTCCGCGTGCGCAACTGTTTTGCACACGTTGTATGTGAACATTGAGTCTATCACACCCGATCATCACGTGGTGTCTCGAAACGACGAACTGTAGCAACGGTGCACAGTCGGGGAGAACACAATTTCGTCTTGAAATTTTAGTGAGAGATCACCTCATAATGCTACCGTCGTTCTAAGCAAAATAAGGTGCATAAAAGGATTAACATCACATGCAATTCATAAGTGACATGATATGGCCACCATCACGTGCTTCTTGATCTCCATCACCAAAGCACCGGCACGATCTTCTTGTCATCGGCGCCACACCATGATCTCCATCAACGTGTCGCCATCGGGGTTGTCGTGCTGCTCATGCTATTACTACTAAAGCTACATCCTAGCAAAATAGTAAACGCATCTGCAAGCACGAACGTTAGTATAAAGACAACCCTATGGCTCCTACCGGTTGCCGTACCATGGACGTGCAAGTCGATATTATCTATTACAACATGATCATCTCATACATCCAATATATCACATCACATCGTTGGCCATATCACATCACAAGCATACCCTACAAAAACAAGTTAGACGTCCTCTAATTTTGTTGTTGCATGTTTTACGTGGTGACCACGGGTATCTAGTAGGATCGCATCTTACTTACGCAAACACCACAACGGAGATATATGAGTTGCTATTTAACCTCAACCAAGGACCTCCTCGGTCAAATCCGATTCAACTAAAGTTCGAGAAACCGACACTTGCCAGTCATCTTTGAGCAACGGGGTTACTCGTAGCGATGAAACCAGTCTCTCGTAAGCGTAAGAGTAATGTTGGTCCATGCCGCTTCAATCCAACAATACCGCGGAATCAAGAAAAGACTAAGGAGGGCAGCAAAACGCACATCACCACCCACAAAAACTTTTTGTGTTCTACTCGAGAAGACATCTACGCATGAACCTAGCTCATGATGCCACTGTTGGGGAACGTCGCATGGGAAACAAAAATTTTCCTACACGCACGAAGACCTATCATGGTGATGTCCATCTACGAGAGGGGATGAGTGATGTACGTACCCTTGTAGACCGTACAACAGAAGCATTAGTGAACGCGGTTGATGTAGTGGAACATCCTCACGTCCCTCGATCCGCCCCGCGAACAATCCCGCGATCAGTCCCACGATCTAGTACCGAACGGACGGCACCTCCGCGTTCAGCACACGTACAGCTCGACGATGATCTCGGCCTTCTTGATCCAGCAAGAGAGACGGAGAGGTCGAAGAGTTCTCCGGCAGCGTGACGGCGATCCGGAGGTTGGTGATGACCTTGTCTCAGCAGGGCTCCGCCCGAGCTCCGCAGAAACGCGATCTAGAGGAAAAACCGTGGAGGTATATGGTCGGGCTGCCGTGGAAAAATCGTCTCAAATCAGCCCTAAAACCCCACTATATATAGGAGGAGGAGTGGGGAGCCTTGCCTTGGGGTACAAGGACTCCCAAGGGAGTCGGACGAGCCAAGGGGGAAGGTCTCCCCCTCCCAAACCGAAATCTACTTGGTTTGGAAGGTGGAGTCCTTCTTCCCTTTCCCACCTCCTTCTTTTTTTTTCTCTTTGATTTTTCTTCCAATGCGCATAGGGCCCTTTTGGGCTGTCCCACCAGCCCACTAAGGGCTGGTGCGCCACCCTCAAGGCCTATGGGCTTCCCCGGGGTGGGCTGCCCCCCCCCCCCGGTGAACTCCCGGAACCCATTCGTCATTCCCGGTACATTCCCGGTAACTCCGAAAACCTTTCGGTAATCAAATGAGGTCACCCTATATATCAATCTTCGTTTTCGGACCATTCCGGAAACCCTCGTGACGTCCGTGATCTCATCCGGGACTCCGAACAACATTCGGTAACCAACCATATAACTCAA
The DNA here is from genome assembly GCF_904849725.1 of Hordeum vulgare subsp. vulgare. Lineage (NCBI taxonomy): Eukaryota > Viridiplantae > Streptophyta > Magnoliopsida > Poales > Poaceae > Hordeum > Hordeum vulgare. The sequence continues at coordinate 573,260,042 of NC_058524.1, read as the reverse complement.
ATACGCATAAAACAACGTCGAACCTTAAGTGTGCAGACCGTGCGGGTTCGAGAACTATGTAGACATGACCCGAGAGACTCCTCGGTCAATATCCAATAGTGGGACCTGGATGCCCATATTGGATCCTACATATTCTACGAAGAACTTATCGTTTGAACCTCAGTGTCAAGGATTCATATAATCCCGTATGTCATTCCCTTTGTCCTTCGGTATGTTACTTGCCCGAGATTCGATCATTAGTATCCGCATACCTATTTCAATCTCGTTTACCGACAAGTCTCTTTACTCATTCCGTAATACAAGATCTCGTAACTTACACTAAGTCACATTGCTTGCAAGGCTTGTGTGTTATGTTGTATTACCGAGTGGGCTCCGAGATACCTCTCCGTCATACGGAGTGACAAATCCCAGTCTTGATCCATACTAACTCAACTAACACCTTCGGAGATACCTGTAGAGCATCTTTATAGTCACCCAGTTACGTTGCGACGTTTGATACACACAAAGTATTCCTCCGGTGTCAGTGAGTTATATGATCTCATGGTCATAGGAACAAATACTTGACACGCAGAAAACAGTAGCAACAAAATGACACGATCAACATGCTACGTCTATTAGTTTGGGTCTAGTCCATCACGTGATTCTCCTAATGACGTGATCCAGTTATCAAGCAACAACACCTTGTTCATAATCAAAAGACACTGACTATCTTTGATCAACTGGCTAGCTAACTAGAGGCTTGCTAGGGACAGTGTTTTGTCTATGTATCCATACATGTAAATGAGTCTTCATTCAATACAATTATAGCATGGATAATAAACGATTATCTTGATACAGGAATTATAATAATAACTATATTTATTATTGCCTCTAGGGCATAATTCCAACAGGTTGATCTATCCGCGTTTTTGTGTCCGTGGTCACTGACCGGACGACGTGGCCGTCCGTTTGAGACCGATATGAGGGGTCCGGTTTGTAGATGCTCTTACCTGACAAAATTCATGCAAACTGGTTGATATTCATTAAAGTCGGCAAGAAAAGCGTAAATCATTCATACATAACATGCTTGTACAACAATGTCCCTAATTCAATATCCAAAAAGTTTTTCAACGATCTTGTTGCCTCACACATAGTGTCTCTTCAAATTCATCCAACAATGTGTGCATGTAACTGGTTGCCCTTGTGTGTTGTGGTATGACACGACATCGTGTACGGGCTGCACAACGTGAATTGAAACATTGGATGAACGAATGATTCAATCAACAAGTTGAGGAAGAAGAAGAAAAACTTACGATCTCCTTCTCTGTCGTGTATAATGGCCACCTTGCCTCTGGTCGAGCAACTACGTGACTAAACTTGATGACAATGGTCTGGATGTCGTCCATCGATACAATAACGACCTCACATTGCAATCATGAATGATGTGCATGTCATAGGCCGAACGTGCTTTTGTTCGTGAAACTATTCACGACTTGCTACGAGAAGGTCTCCCTCTGCAACCATGCATTGCACAACAACTCGTCCTCTATGGTCGAGTACCCCACCATCCTCCTTACTCTAAAAATGACATGGGTTCCAAAAATAAGTTCAATGGCATTTGGCCGAACATCTGCCGGGCGTAGTAGCCACCATGGCGGTCGTCGATAGGGTGATGGAGTGTACCTAGGTACAAACGGCTTGAGGGTGGACAACACCGTCGTAAAAGGCGGGCGGACATGTTAGTGCTTGTTGCGAACATTTAACAATGCATGTGTAGCGTCCGAAGAGGTACAACAACGACGACGACAAAGGTTGAGCGTGCAGATGCAAAGCAAGGTGGAGAAGTGATGGAGTGAAAGAAAATGAGGCACGGAGGGCGAATCTAGTGGGCGTGTGCTATTGGAGTCCAACCTGGCTGCTATCCAAACTCCTGCGACCCCTTGCACTTTGTCTCCGCTTTATGTAAAAACTGTTTCCGGACTGCCGAACGGACCGATACAGGCCCCCGTTGGATGCCTTCCACCTTCTCGATCGTGTCGTCCGAATGTATTCGGTCGGTTTGACGGTTGCCCTTAGTCCATCAAGTAACTAGTGTTTGTGCTACACCCCTTACTATGGTGTGATTCTGCTTGGGGCTACTCCCTCAGTCCGTAAATAAGTGTATTACTTTTGTCTTAAGTAATTTTTTTAAAACTTTATCCAACTACATAAAAAAAGTACTCCCTCCGTCACGGCTTAGAAGGCACAGTTAGACTTGCGTGTGTTTCCAAAATAGATAAAGATTAAGGCATGTTGCATTTACTCCTAGCAGCTAATTAGTACTTCGTTGTACTACTTTTATATGTATGAGTAGTGTGAATGTTATTTTTTAACTCATTTCACAGCCAATCAATAACCACCTAGTTTCTAGAGAATTTGCATGCACGCCTTCTAAACCGTGACGGATAGAGTAGTAACACATAAAAAAGAGTAATAACATACTAATTTCAAAACGGATTTGCTAGTACTAATTTAGCATCATAAATGCTGCTATTTTTGTTTGTAAAGTTGGTCAAAGTTTTAAAGTTTGACTTAGGATAAAAGCCAGATGTACACTTATTAAAGGACGGAAGGTGTAGACTTTGTTGTAAACATTTCCAAGGCTGATAATGCTCCTTGATTAATGATTTTTTTTTTACCCCGTAAGAAAGGAACTCGTGTTTGATTCTCCACAACGGATGAACAGTGTCTCTTAGAAAACGATTCTCAGTGACTGAAAAAATGTGTACGTGCTTGGCGAAGAATGAAAGTGCTATGGTTCGATCGAAGTGGAGGAAAAGCATCAAAGCAACCAGACGCGCCTCTCGGACTGCGTCGACCTATATAAAAATTGAGGTCACATCCGGCTGATTTGCAATCCCCACTGGAACCAAAACTCCTTGGAATTTTGGTCTTGTGTGGTTGCAGAATAAAGAGCGCCCAGCTTTCAGGCTTTAGCAAACACGAGTGGGTTTATCCTCCTCCGAGATTTGTTACTGAACCAAGCATATCTTGCAGTGAAGGGACACGTCTCTGGAGTGCTTTTGCACACATTTCATCCCCGTTGCTTTCGGCTGGGCATCACAGAATTTGGAATCTCCAACAGGCATTGCTGTTTCCCGTTGTTAATTCCATCTTGTCCCGCACATAAGTGTGTGATGTCGGACAGGGATATCAGATATGCAGTTTCCAATATCAATCAATATACTGCTAGCTACTAGTATCTGGGGAAGTATCCCGGAGAAGAAGCCGTGCTCCCTGTGAGGCACATCTGATTCCAGGTTACTGAACTTCAGTGTTGTTGCATGGAATGACTTGTATCGGCCATATACGTAAGTAAAGCAATTGTGCCACTGTTTGCTCTGGAATACAAGTTTTTTTTTTTGCCGGAATATGCTTGTTCCAACCGGGGAAGTAATGCTCTTTCTTTTTGTTCGGGTTGGGTTCCAGCTGATTAGACACAACAAGTCTTTTGCACAAAATATTGCTAGTTAATATTGCAGTGTTGTCAAGTCGAGTAGAAGTGGGTGCCAAGGCGAATGATTAAAGAGAAGACACACTGATCAACTCGCGTAGAGTATGAGGGCGCAGCAGCGCGGCATTCGGAGACCGGTCAGTAGGACAATCGGACGCTTTAACGGTAACTGCTTTGGAAAAAAGCTTGACAGTTACTACAAGTGTAATAAAGTGCATCACAAGCTTCCAGAACCAGAAAAACAGTCCGGCCGTAGTGGGACGCACGGTGGAGGTCGCAATTACTAGTATATTGTCTCGCGGATATACACGCGCGTTTGCCACGAAAGCGCGACAGTAATCAGTCACCACTGACGTAGCTTGGACGGCAAAAAGGCCGGTAAGCCATGATTAAAAACAGGGGTTAGAGTTAGACGATGATTACAAGATCTTCCAACGTGCGAGACACAAGGCACAACGGCCGGGGGAGCAGATATACTCATATATACATGCTGCCGTCCCCTCCCGAACCACTATAATTCCATTCGCCTTTCCGAGAAAACTGACTACAAGTCGATCGGCAGTTCATGCATCGATCGCATGTCCAGGAAAATTTATCACTTCTGTTGCGATCCATGAAGTGAAGCCGGGCGTGCGTGTACGTGTGTGCGCACTCGATCACCATTGAATCGCGCAGCCAGCAGCCCCCGTATCCATGCGCGCATTCCTCCTCGTGGACATGCGTGACGCCTAGCTAAAACCCTCGCCGCACTGCGTGAAACTCTTGACGAACCCAAGGACATGAATGTTGGGCGCGTCGCGGCATTCAGGCCGAGACGTTGATCGGCCGGCCACCTAGCCAATAGCCATCCCATCCAATCGTGTTTCCCAATGATCTCCGGCGTTTCATGGGCCAGCAGCTAGCCCGGATATGTTGACCACCGTGAAGTCGATCTATACATCGGAGGAGAAATTTTAAGTGGAGTCGCCGTCCGGTCGTTGAAGAATGAAGACGCGCGCACGCACGTACACGCACCGCGTTGTTTTCGCGCCCATGCCGACCACCACGCACGTCGTTTTTGCCGCGGATTCCGTCGCACCCGCGGGTGCCCTGCCTTGTGTGCGTCGTGGTGGATGGATGTGGCCATCTGTACGTCTTGCTCGGATCTTGATCTGCCACCGAGAACGTACGTACGTGCGTACGATCTTATCCTAAGCATTGGTGCATCTATGTGTGGATGTTCTCCACTCCGAATTGATCAGCCATCATGAAAGCATTCGTCGGATACGTACGTAGGCGCAAATCCTGCCAATGCCCCTCGCCCGTGAGCTTTATGCCCAACTCATTCGCGTTGTGCTCACAGCCAGGTTGTTATTTATTTACAACGCCACGCCCGTGAGCGAGTCGACGGGGTGGTCGACCAGCCCAATGATGATGCCTTTTACACAAATCTCGGTCGATGATGATTGTGAGGAGTGAAAGTGAATAATGCATTGTCTGCTCGTGAAACAAGTGTTGACGTCGTCGTAGGCGCGATCATACCGGCCACGACGACGGGGATGACTAATCCACGTCGACCGTCTCATGCATGCATGCATGCCCGCGTGTCTCCCCTGGCTAGCTACGTACCGGCCGCGCGCCTTTGTCTGCTTCCTCTTTGCGCTATACGATCGGCACACGGGCGCGTGCACTGACGCACGCCGAATGGCCGGCTGGCGGCGAGCGGCGAGCGGCGAGGCGAGGGGCCATGCATGCATCATTGGCGGGAAAACGACGACATTGCATGGGACAGGGCCACGGAAGGCCGGGGGTTGGCTATGCCTATCTATCCGTCTTTTCCGTCCCAATCATCCCGTCCTCATCTTGGATTCGTGTACGGCACTTCTCCTTCATACATGTCCAACGATTCGCCCCCCCTGCCGCTGCCCGCTGTCCTACATGATATAGGAGTACTTGTAGTGGTACTACAAAGCACATCCGCGGCCTCCTCTTTGCATTGCTTTACGGGTGTCGCGCTCTCTGATAGCGTGAAACATTGTTTATTTTTTGAGGGAAAATTATAATCTTGACATTCTGATATACGGAGAAAGCTATGCTTGTGTGTGTGGGTGTGTGCGTGGTGCATTTCATATACATGCACCAATGCAACAAGCATGCTAAGGCCTAACTATATATCTTCGAGGATAAGCAAAGGTACGGTAGAGACTAGAGAGCCTTTAGTGGTGTCTCCCGCGTCTAACGGCGCACGTCAAAACTACTACAAAACACACGACTAGAAGTCTAGAATATACTACTAGTAGATAGGCATACGCAAGAAAAGCACTTTGGACGGACGGCCGGGAAGATAGTGCTCTGGATAACATACACCCTGATGGCACGGGTGCATTCTAACTCTGTGCGCCGAATGGCAGGCTGGAAATTGCTGGACACGTGAGCGAGCCTAAGCCTAGCCCTACACGACCGAATGCCGGGGTTGCTTGCCCTGACTCACAAGGTGTGCCATGGAACCACGGACAGCCGTCGAGCTACACGAGAATGTCTACTAGCGAACCGGACAGCGACGGCCCAACTGCCGCTACAGCGGTAAACAGCCTACGGGCTACGCCGATGCGAATGCGATGCATCTTGTTGGCTGGATACATGATGCATCCGCTGCTAGCTGAGCTAGCCAGCTTCTGTTTGGTTTGGTGCCTGCACAGTACGCACTGTGCGTGCCCAAGCGCATATGCTCTCCTTTGTTCACAGGTCAAGCGCAGCAGGCTTTGGGTCGAGCACTACGTTCATTGTGCAGCTGTGACCGGTGACCAAGCAACGACCCTGCGCTGCGTACCTCTGCCGAACATGGATGTATGGTCTGATACGAGCACACCCGAGATTAACTGATGCATGTACTACTACTACGTTGGATCTGACGATACCGGCAAGGGTACGTACGCATCCCGTGATGACGAGATGGGCTCTCCGATCCGAGCGATCTCGTGGCGAACATGCGCTCGTGCCCAAGCCCAACATTTTCCTGCGCTGGTCCCGGCCGGACTCCCAGGAACGACCGCCGATACACGAGGGATTCGGCCGGAGGCGCCTCCACCTGCTCCCACGTACCCCTGTCTCGGCAGTCGGCGCCCATGGACCGGCGTGCGCATGTCTCCGTCTGGCCCTCTGCATGCGCAAGACCGATCTGGGTCTTGGAATGTTGCGGACCTGCCAACCAGGTTTGCAGATGCTAGCGTAGCGCATGCAGCGCGGCGCGGCTCCATTGTGGCGAGGTTGGCAAGCTCGATCCGCGGCTGGGCGGCATCTGCATCACCTTCCTCGGCCCTGTTTGGATACTCTAACTTGGCTAGAGGTTAGAGTTAGTTTCTAACTTTAGTCTAACCATGAACTAACTCTAGCCTTTGGTGGTGTTTGGATGCAAAGGTTAGTTTGATAATAAATCCACTTTTTTCAATCATGTGTATCTTTTAACCAGGATTTGTTGTGTTCAGCTTTTGTGTAGGCCTGGTGCGGCCGGCGGGGCGAGCGCGGCCGGCGGGGGCGAGCAGGCCGCGCGGGGGCGAGCGCGGCCGGCGGGGCGAGCGCGGCGGGGCGGGGCGAGCGCGGCCGGCGGGACGAGCGCGGCGGGGCGGGACGAGCGCGGCCGCGCGGGGCGAGCGCGGCCGGCGGGGCGAGCGCGGCCGGGCGGGACGAGCGTGGCCGGGCGGGGCGAGCAAGGCCGGCGGGGCGAGGGCGGCCGGGCGGGGCGAGGGCGGCCGAGCGGGGCGCGCGCGGCGGGCGGGGCTAGCATGGCCTGGCCGGGCGGGGCGAGCGCGGCCGGGCGGGGCGAGGGCGAGCGCGGCGGGCGGGGCGAGGAAAGGATCTGATGGGGTCAAAATATTATTATTTTTACCTGTCCATCCCCAACTAGCTTCAATTAGCACCTCTTCTCAGGGCTAGTTTTTTTGATGGGTTAGTTTGCATCTAACCCAAACTAGCCCATGTGTTTGGATACTTTGAGAGCTAGTTCAGCTCAAATTAGCTCAAACTAGCTCTAGCAGTGGGATCCAAACAGGGCCCTCGTGGTGAATCACCTGCTTTACTTTGATTAGAAACGCCTTCCTCATTTCCTCTCGCCTCGGGGAGAACCTGGACGTACGGCTCGCCTTCTGGGCATCAACTTATGTCGGATCGGGATACTATTTTGCGTGCCTAATTAAGTGTGGTTTTGGTGAGCGTATATACTAAAGTGGTGGCCTACCTATCTTGGTTTGGAAAAGAGCTGGTTGGGCATGTCAGTATGCAGCGGCTTGTTTTGGAAACGGATTTAGCTTTATTCATACTCGTGAAGGTTATAAGCAGGGACGAAGCCAACATGCAAATATAGGGGGACAAGTTTGTTTATGGAAAGGGCAAAATTCATACGAAGTAAAAAAAAATTGGCTACAAGAACCACTATCATAGTAGAAAAATTAATTTGTTAGGGGGGTCTAGCCCCCCCCCCCCCCCCCCCCGAATCGTCCCTGGTTATAAGGTGCAAATCTTTGAATTCAAGGTTCGGAAAATTACAACAACAACTCTTACAATTAAGAACTACAACAAAAATCGCAACTTGCCACGATATGCTCCGGTGTTTAGCCAAAAACAACAAAAATTGCAACCTCTTTGTGGTATCAATCTTTGCAGAACGCGATACTTTCAAGAATGTTCTCGGCTGAGAATAGACCCCTAGAAATGTAGGCCATCGAATTACGAAATCTTAACCGTAGACGTCAAAGAAAAATTCCAGCTCTGCAGAGAGTCAAATTGACCAAAACGACAGGAAACAATAACGTAAACTCACCAAATCTGAACAAACGGGTTCGCGAGGACACAAACCTTTCTTGCTCCATAGTCCATAGCACTGCCACAATAGAGAGAGAAATTTAATTCAAAAAGCTTACAAAGACGTCGATAAAACTAGCAGATCGGTCCATCACCTCTCAAACCTGAGATGGTATCTGAAGGATAGGGTATCAAGAAAATATTCATCAACTATCACTATCTCACAAATGGTACACCTTGTTTTGTTCATGATCCTATCCTCTTATTCTCCGCCGCTTTTTATAGAGAACTCTTATTCTCCTATGCTTAAGAGGCAAAACATGACAGGTCTGATACGCCGGCATGCTTTTGGGCCTACACATCAAACTAGTTTTCAAGTTGTTGTTTTTCCATTTTCTGAAAAATACATTATTTACATGTTTTCCATCGTCTTTTAATTTATGTGAAATACTCCAAATAATGTTCAAGTTATTTTTTCAAGAAATAATTTTTCAATGAAGTTCAAAAATTGTTCATGAATTTTAAGAAAATGTCCAATAAATGTTAAAATGGTTTACATTTTTTTTGAAAAATCGTAATTATTCATAAATTTTGTCAATTTTATAAAGCTTTTATAAATCTATATATTAGTAAAATATTTCAAACAATGTAAAATATCAAGAAATTAAAAATATTTATTCATAATTTCTATAAACAATTCAAAAACTTTGAACGTGTTCATTTTTAAATGTAAATTTATTTTTCAAAATAAATAAGTGCACTACTAAAATTTGTCATGCATTTCCCTAATGATCCATGACTTTAATAAAATTCAAAAAATAAAAAATCTAAAATAATAAAAGGATTAAAATTATGTGTAAAAATGGAAACTTAATGAAAGAACAAAAAAATGAGAAATAAATACGTAATTAAGTTAAAAAAAATAAAAAAGGAAGAAATAAAAGGAAATAAAAACCAGCAGCATAACGCATCTGGCTATTTTTATTTTTTAGAAAGTATGCTTGCATTTAAATCACGAAATAATATAAAGTTTTTTATCCGTACAAACACATTTATGCCTCGCTTACTGCATGGCAGACAGCTGCCTTGCCAGCGAGCAGGCTACATGGAGCCTGTGGTGGCTGGCCTGGCCATTGGGCTGTCGTCACATATTTTTTATTTATAAGTTGAGTAAATGCACGTAAAAAGCTTCAATTTACTTTAAAAAAATGAAAGCTCGGATATTTTCATGAATATGGATTTTTTTACTGTAATTTATAAAAAAACTCATAGCTTTTGAAATATGCCCGTAAGAATGAAAACATGTTTCTATGTTTTGCGAAAATCTATATGAAAATTTCAAAACATGTCTATACAATGTCAAAAAAGGTTGTGTGTAGTATATAAATGTATTTTTTTAAAACTAAAAACAGTGTAGAACATTCTGAACAAATGTTTCCACGTTAAGAAATGCTTCTAACATTTAAAAAAAATTGTTTACACAAATGTAAGATTTTTTTTTGCGTAGTTTCTTTACTATCATTGAAAAAAATGTTTGAATGTGTATTTTAAAACATTGTTGACCATGCATTAAAAAACTGAAGCATGCAATGAAAGAAATATGTGAGGCACTGTTAGGTTGCAGGCGCTAGAGGTTCCCAAGTGCGATCTCGGGGAGAAATGAGCCGCAGGAGCCTTGGGTGTGTGAGGCACCGTTAGGAGTGCATGTCAATGGATGGGCTCGCGTAGGTGTTCTAGCAGGGAGCTCATGCAACTCCAGTGGTATGTACGTTGCACTCCGTTTTTTTGCTGACTACTTGTGCTAATTTGTTCACACTTATCATGGTATGTTTCACAAACCTTGTAATAGTTACATGGCAAGCTCATGAAAAGCTAATTTATAGCACATGCCAATTATCGTGTAAAATGGATGGATGGCCCACTTGGTGCTATTTAAGTGTAACTATGTTAGCTTAAAAAAATCATGGGAATTTTGCTACTGTTTTAAGGAATAAACAAGCATTGTTATTTTTCTTAATCGTTTATCATTACTCAACAGTTGCCATGTCTCCACATTTTCCATGGCAAACATATTTTTCAATTTTTCACAACTTAACATCTCTCTTTTGTTCTCGTGGCAAAAAAAAACTATTTTAAACCATGGCAAATAAATATACTATATTGGTCATGGCAAATTTCCTTCTTTTATGGGCCATTGCAAACTCACTTTTTATACATACATGGATTCTTTTGCCTATAACTGGTTCTTCTTATCGAACCTAGACACATTTCCTTTTTCATACCATGGGCGCGGGGGGAGGGGGGGGGGGATAGTACCTTCGCGTGATATGCATATTTGACTATATACAAGTATTTCTTTAGTTCTAAATCCACATTTTCCATAATCCGCAGAGCATATTTGCCATTTTTTTCAAGTACGTGGGAAAATCACTCCATGGAACATGGAATTCCACTTTATGGGTCATGTAAATTTTTTGAACAATGACAAATTATTTTCTTCATCCACCATGGCAAAATCACTTGATGGACCATGACATTTTTTCCAGTTGACCTTTTTCCTTCAGTAAACAAGATTCCTAATGTCCAATTCATAAAAAAAATCGAAATACAAAATTCTTAACTTTACATGCGCCCATTACCCAATGCCAAAAGTGCCTTCTCTATTTAGGTAACCTAGTTTCCAAAATTGTATTATTTGTTGGACCATGGAAAATTTACATAACAAGCCATGGGAATTTTACCCTTTCAAACTGAGGCAAATTTACTTAATGGACAATGGTACATTTACTTTTCAAACCATTGCAAATTTACTTAAGGAACCATGGCAATTTTACTTAATGGACAGTCACAAATTCATTGTTAACAACATGGTATTTTTTTCCAAAAAAAACATGGAAAGGTTATCGTTGAGACCATGACTATTTTTTGCAAATTAGACCTTGCTAACTTTTTATTGTTGATTATGGAAATTTTCACTTTTCGGCCATGCCAAGGTTTTTCTTTTACAAACCATGGACAATTTTATTGTTTGCAACATGTCATATTTTCTTAAGCATGACAAAGCTATTGTTTGGACTATGTCAAAGTTTTAGGTTAGAACATCACACAGATATTTATTTGGACCATGGAAAATTCATACTTCCGACATTGGATTTTTATTTATTTTTTACCACGAAAAAACCCAACCTATTGGCAAAATTATTGTTCGGATCATGGCACATTCATACTTCAAACAAATTTATATATTTCGAACTTGACAAACTTTATTAATTTAGCCACTAAAAACTTATTGTCTTGGACCATGGCAAATTAGTTTTGCACACATCAAGGATTTTTTCATCTCATACACCATTATAAATTACTGTTCTTGTACATTATTTTGGACTTTTTCTCTAAAACATGTCAAAATGTTGTTGAATTTAGCATGGAGATTTTTTAGTATAGCATGGCATTTTTCTTGAACATCGCATTGCAAAAATATTTTCCATTAGACTCTATAACAATGTTTATTTCCAAAAAAAACCATATCTTCTTTTTATATGAAACAATGGCAACTTTATGTTGGAGCATATTTTTTTGCCAAGTTTCTTTCCATGTGTTTTCGATTCTGGCATTGTTTAGTTCATAACTGTCAAGGATTCATTTTTTCAACTACATGACATGTTATTATACATATTATGGCAATTTTATTTTTTTGGTATTCATAATCATGTTAAAAGTCCAACTTCAAATCTTAATAGTATTCAGAGGGAAATTAGGCTTTTTATGCCCTTTCTTTTAGTGTTTTGGCATTACGTTGGGAGGCCCATTTAGCAGGCCTGGTAGCGAACGATTCGTTCGTTGTAAGGAGCCTTTAAATGTGATGTTCGGCTAATATTGGGGGTCCTAACTCTTTTCCTCCAAAAAAAACATGTCAATGACTTACCATTTTCTTGGCCTGATAATTTTCTCTGTTGTAGCATGCCAAATCTCTAAAATGCATGACAATTTATTCTCTTGTAGTATGACAATTCTTCCTATTGTAGCATGAAATTCTGTTTTCTTGGCATGACAAATCTCCCTCTGATAGCATAGCAATCTTTAAAACGTCTTCTGAGATTATTTTTTAAGCGTAAGATTCTTGGCGACGCTGTCCGCTCGAATGAGCACATTCTCTACCTATCAAATGATAAAAATATGTCTACGGTGGTTGGATAGTTAGATGGACAGTGATATCCCCAACCCACCATGGTTCAATTTCTCGTGCTCGCATTATTTCTGGATTTATTTCAGGATTTCCGACGATGCGCATTCAGTAGAGGAGACATTCCCGTCGATGACGAGGTGCCTAAGGTGACTCTGTAAATCTGAAGATGTGCCATCTCAGTCTCTCGAAGATGCTCATAAGGATATGGTGTGCGTGTGTGTGTGTTTATAGATATGAGTGTATGTGCGCATATATGATCGCTTGCATGTGTACTGTGTTTAGAAAATGATACAAATATGTCGTCAGTTTTTAAGATGACAAATTGAATGGTTTTTATGGAAAATTGAATGTTTTTTACTGCCAAATTATGTTGTCGCGAGGATGAGAATTTTTCATGTTTGATAAAGTAAATCGTCGTCCTTCTTTTTAGAACGAAGGTTCGTGATGAGCCTGGTTTTGAATTAACAAAGCACCAACCCACCAGGATTACAACTGTCAACAACTTACAAACAAGAACAGGAAAAATAAAAACACATGACACATACAAGGTGCACAAATGAGACAAGTTGAAGGCCACGTCATAAGCGATCAAAGCTTCACAATGTCACGACCATCGTCCTATGGTACAACCTTCACGCGTAAAACGGACTAAGGGCTACCGAGGAATGCACTGCCGCACTTGAATAGATCCCGCAGCCGCCCTTGAATGACCAGACATGGGCATAAGCATTATGTGGATCCGTCGCCGCAGAAGGCCCCTACCCTCTCACCCTGGTTTGAAGGGTGTCACATCGACATATGATAGATCGGTTCTCCCTAGAACCCAGATAGATGGCAGCCAAGATGCCAATGAGAAGAAACCGGAACAACATCAGCAAGCCGAGACCGCAATATCCAGGAGCACCGTCGTCGTCTCTGTTTGGTAACGTAGCATAAATTCAAATAATTTCCTACAAATGTTAAGATCTTCCTATGGAGAGACCAGCAACGAGAGAGGGGTAAGAGCATCTTCATACCTTTGAAGATCGCTAAGCGGAAGCGTTGCTAGAACGCGGTTGATGGAGTCGTACTCGCGGCGATTTCGATCTAGTGCCGAACAACGGTACCTCCGCGTTCAACACACGTGCAGCCGGTGACGTATCCCGCACCTTGATCCAGCAAGGAGGAGGGAGAGGTTGGGGAAGAAGTCCAGCAACACGACGGCGTGGTGTCGGTGGAGAGACGAGGTCTCCCGGCAGGGCTTCGCCAAGCGCCGGCAGAGAGGAGGAGGGAGAGGAGCAGGGCTGCGCCGAGAGAGAGAGAAAACCGTGTCCTCCAAAGGCCAAAAGTGCCCACTATATATAGGGGAAGGGGAGAGGGGGTGCCTCCCCTAGGGTTCCCACCCTAGGGGGTGCGGCAGCCCTCCCAGATGGGTGGTGCGGCGGCCAGAGGGGGAGGAGGGGGTGGCGCACCCACTGGTGGGCCTTAGGCCCACCTGGCCTAGGGTTTGCCCCCCTTTTTCTTTCCCTTGCGCCATGGGCTGAGTGGGGAGGCGCACCAGCCCACCTAGGGGATGGTTCCCACCCCCACTTGGCCCACCTTACCTCCCGGGGTCGTTGCCCCCCTTCGGTGGTCCCGGTAGTCCCGGTACGTTACCGGTGATGCCCGAAACACTTCCGGTGTCCGAAACCATCCGTCCTATATATCAATCTTTTCCTCCGGACCATTCCGGAGCTCCTCGTGACGTCCGGGATCTCATCCGGGACTCCGAACAACTTTCGGTAACCTCGTATAACAATTCCCTATAACCCTAGCGTCATCGAACCTTAAGTGTGTAGACCCTACAGGTTCGGGAGACAGGCAGACATGACCGAGACACCTCTCTGGCCAATAACCATCAGCGGGGTCTGGATACCCATGGTGGCTCCCACTAGCTCCACGATGATCTCATCGGATGAACCACGATGTCAAGGATTCAATCAATCTCGTATACGATTCCCTTTGTCTGTCGGTATAGAACTTGCCCGAGATTCGATCGTCGGTATACCTATACCTTGTTCAATCTCGTTACCGGTAAGTCTCTTTACTCGTTCTGTAGCACGTCATCGTGCGAATAACTCCTTAGTCACATTGAGCTCATGATGATGTTCTACCGAGTGGGCCCACAGATACCTCTCCGTCACACGGAGTGACAAATCCCGATCTCGATTCGTGCCAACCCAACATACACTTTCGGAGGTACCCGTAGTGCACCTTTATAGTCACCCAGTTACGTTGTGACGTTTGATACACCCAAAGCACTCCTACGGTATCCGGGAGTTGCACAATCTCACGGTCGAAGGAAAAGATACTTGACATTAGAAAAGCATTAGCATACGAACAATACGATCTAGTGCTAGGCTTAGGATTGGGTCTTGTCCATCACATCATTCTCCCAATGATGTGACCCCGTTATCAATGACATCTAATGCCCATGATCAGGAAACCATGACCATCTATTGACTAACGAGCTAGCCAACTAGAGGCTCGCTAGGGACACATTGTGATCTATTCATTCACACATGTATTACTGTATCCTGTTAATACAATTATAGCATGAACGATAGACGATTATCATGAACAAGGAAATATGATAATAACCATTTTATTATTGCCTCTAGGGCATATTTCCAACAGTCTCCCACTTGCACTAGAGTCAATAATCTAGTTACATTGTGATGTATCGAACACCCATAGCATCATGGTGTTGATCATGTTTTGCTCGTGGAAGAGGTTTAGTCAATGGGTCTGCAATATTCAGATCCGTGTGTACTTTACAAATATCTATCACTCCACTCTGGACATGGTCCTGTATGGAGTTGTAGCGGCGCTTGATGTGCTTTGTCTTCCGATGAAACCTGGGCTCCTTGGCTATGGCAATGGCTCCAGTGTTATCACAGAAGAGTGTCATAGGACCCGACGCGCTTGGAACCACTCCAAGGTCGGTGATGAGCTCCTTCATCCAAATTCCTTCATGAGCCGCTTCTGAAGCAGCTTTGTACTCCGCTTCACATGTAGATGCTGCCACGACTTCTTGCTTGCTGCTGCACCAGCTCACTGCCCCACCATTCAACACATATACGTATCCGGTTTGTGACTTAGAGTCATCCGGATCTGTGTCGAAGCTAGCGTCGACGTAACCCTTTACGACGAGCTCTTCGTCACCTCCATAAATGAGAAACATTTCCTTAGTCCTTTTCAAGTACTTAAGGATATTCTTGACCGCTGTCCAGTGTTCTGCACCGGGATTACTTTGATACCTCCCTACCAAGCTTATGGCAAGGTTTATATCAGGTCTGGTACACAACATGGCATACATTAGAGAGCCCATGGCTAAAGCGTAGGGGACATAACCCATCTTCTCTCTATCTGCTGTCGTGGTCGGCGACTGAGTCTTACTCAATCTCATACCTTGCAAAACTGGTAAGAACCCTTTCTTTGAGTTTTCCATATTGAACTTCTTCAATATCTTGTCAAGGTATGTACTTTGCGAAAGACCTATGAGGCGTCTCGATCTATCTCTATAGATCTTGATGCCTAATATGTATGCAGCTTCTCCAAGGTCCTTCATTGAAAAACTCTTGTTCAAATAGGCCTTTATGCTCTCCAACATCTCTATATCATTCCCCATCAATAATATGTCATCCACATATAGTACGAGGAAAGCTACAGAGCTCCCACTCACTTTCTTGTATAGACAGACTTCTCCGTAAACCTGTATGAACCCAAACGCTTTAATCACCTCATTAAAGCGAATGTTCCAACTCCGAGATGCTTGCACCAGCCCATAGATGGAGCGCGGGAGCTTGCACACTTTGTTAGCACCCTTAGGGTCGACAAAACCTTCTGGTTGCATCATATACAACTCTTCCTTAAGGTTCCCGTTAAGGAACGCTGTTTTGACGTCCATTTGCCAAATTTCATAATCATAAAAGGCGTCAATTGCTAACATGATTCGGACTGATTTCAGCTTCGCTACGGGAGAGAAAGTCTCTTCGTAGTCAACTCCTTGAATTTGTCGAAAACCCTTGCGACAAGTCGAGCTTTGTAAACGGTTACATTACCATTTGCATCAGTCTTCTTCTTGAAGATCCATTTATTTTCTATGGCTCGCCGGTCATCGGGCAAGTCCACCAAAGTCCATACTTTGTTCTCATACATGGATCCTATCTCGGATTTCATGGCCTCAAGCCATTTGTTGGAATCCGGGCCCACCATCGCTTCTTCATAGTTCGAAGGTTCACCGTTGTCTAACAACATGATTTCCATCACAGGGTTGCCGTACCACTCTGGTGCGGAGCGTACCCTTGTGGACCTTTGAGGTTCAGTTGTAACTTGATCCGAAGCCTCATGATCATCATCATTAACTTCCTCTTCAGTCGGTGTAGGCGCCACATGAACAACTTCCTGCGCTGCGCTACTTTCCTGTTCGAGAGGGGGTGTAATTACCTAATCAAGTTCTACCTTCCTCCCACTTACTTCTTTCGAGAGAAACTCTTTTTCTAGAAAGGATCCGTTCTTGGCAACAAAGGTTTTACCTTCGGATCTAAGATAGAAGGTATACACAATAGTTTCCTTAGGGTATCCTATGAATAGGCATTTCTCCGCTTTGGTTCGAGCTTTTCTGGTTGAAGTTTCTTCACATAAGCATCGCAGCCCCAAACTTTAAGAAACGACAACTTAGGTTTCTTGCCAAACCATAGTTCATACGGTGTCGTCTCAACGGATTTAGATGGTGCCCTATTTAAAGTGAATGCTGCAGTTTCTAATGCGTATCCCCAAAATGATAGCGGTAAGTCGGTGAGAGACATCATAGATCGTACCATATCTAATAAAGTGCGATTACGACGTTCAGACACTCTGTTGCGCTGCGGTGTGCCAGGCGGCGTGAGTTGTGAAACGATTCCACACTTCCTTAGGTGTGTGCCAAACTCGTGACTCAAATATTCTCCTCCACGATCAGATCGTAGACATTTAATTTTTCTGTCACGTTGATTCTCAACCTCACTCTGAAATTCCTTGAACTTTTCAAACGTCTCAGATTTGTGCTTCATTAAGTAGATATACCCATACCTACTCAAATCATCGATGAGAGTGAGAACATAACGATAACCACCGCGAGCTTCAACGTTCATTGGACCACACACATCAGTATGTATTATTTCCAATAAGTCGGTTGCTCTCTCCATCATTCCTGAGAATGGAGTCTTAGTCATCTTGCCCATGAGGCACGGTTCGCATGTGTCAAATGATTCAAAGTCAAGAGACTCTAGCAGTCCATCAGTATGGAGCTTCTTCATGCGCTTAACGCCGATATGACCAAGGCGGCAGTGCCACAAGTATGTGGGACTATCATTATCAACTTTGCATCTTTTGGTACACACACTATGAATATGTGTAACGTCATGATCGACATTCATCAAGAATAAACCATTCACCAGCGGAGCATGACCATAAAACATATCACTCATATAAATAGAACAACCATTATTCTCTGACTTAAATGAGTAGCCGTCTCGCATTAAGCAAGACCCTGATACAATGTTCATGCTTAAAGCTGGTACTAAATAACAATTATTAAGGTTTAAAACTAATCCCGATGGTAGATGTAGAGGTAGCGTGCCGACGGCGATTACATCGACCTTTGAACCATTCCCGACGCGCATCGTCACCTCGTCCTTGGCCAGTCTCCGCTTATTCCGCAGTTCCTGCTTTGAGTTGCAAATGTGAGCAACAACACCGGTATCAAATACCCAGGAGCTACTACGAGCGCTGGTAAGGTACACATCAATAACATGTATATCGTATATACCTTTAACGTTGCCGGCCTTCTTGTCCGCTAAGTATTTGGGGCAGTTCCGCTTTCAGTGACCCTTTCCCTTGCAATAGAAGCACTCAGTCTCAGGCTTGGGCCCGTTCCTTTTCTTCTTCCCGGCATCTGGCTTACCGGGCGCGGCAACAGCTTTGCCGTCTTTCTTGAAGTTCTTCTTACCCCTGCCTTTCTTGAAACTAGTGGTCTTGTTGACCATCAACACTTGATGCTCCTTCTTGATTTCTACTTCTGCAGACTTGAGCATCGAGTACAACTCGGGAATGGTTTTCTCCATCCCTTGCATGTTGTAGTTAAACACAAAGCCTTTGTAGCTTGGTGGGAGAGACTGGAGGATTCTGTCAATGATAGCATCATCCGGAAGTTCGACTCCAAGTGAAGTCAGACGACCGTGTAACCCAGACATTTTGAGTATGTGCTCACTGACAGAACTGTTCTCCTCCATCTTACATCTAAAGAACTTGTCGGAGACTTCATATCTCTCGACACGGGCATGAGCTTGAAAAACTAGCTTCATCTCCTGGAACATCTCATATGCCCCGTGTTGCTCAAAACGTCTTTGGAGCCCCGTTTCTAAACTGTATAACATGCCACACCTGACCAGAGAGTAGTCATCACTCCGCGCTTGCCAGATGTTTAGAATGTTCTGGGCTGCTGCGGGAGCGGGAGGGTTACCTAGCGGCGCATTAAGGACATAAGCCTTTTTAGCTGCTTCAAGGATGAGCTTCAGGTTGCGAACCCAGTCCGCATAGTTGCTACCATCATCTTTCAGCTTGTTTTTCTCTAGGAATGCGTTGAAGTTGAGGTTGACGTTGGACATCTACAATATTTGTAAAGACAACTTTTATACTAAGTTCATGACAATTAAGTTCATTTAATCAAATTAAGTATGAACTCCCACTTAAATCGACATCCCTCTAGTCATCTAAGTGATACATGATCCATGTTGACTAACCCGTGTCCGATCATCACGTGAGACGGACTAGTCACCATGGTGAGCAACTTCATGCTGCTCGTATTCAACCATACGACTCATGTTCGACATTTCGGTCTCTTGTATTCGAGGTCATGTCTGTACATGCTAAGCTCGTTGAGTCAATCTAGGTGTTTCGCGTGTGTAAATCTGGCTTACACCCGTTGTATGCGAACGTTAGAATCTATCACACCCGATCATCACGTGGTGCTTCGAGACAACGAACCTTCGCAACGGTGCATACTTAGGGGAATACGTTCTCGAAATTTTAAGAGGGATCATCTTATTATGCTACCGTCGTTTTAAGCAATAAGATGTAAAACATGATAAACATCACAATGCAATCATATAGTGACATGATATGGCCATTATCATCTTTGCTCTTTCGATCTCCATCTTCAGGCATCGCATGATCATCATCGTCACCGGCGTGACACCATGATCTCCATCATCATGATCTCCATCATCGTGTCTCCGTGAAGTCGTCACGCCAACTACTACTATCACTACTACTATGGCTAACCGTTAGCAATGAAGTAAAAGTAGTAAGCACATGACGTTGCATCTCATACAATAAATTAAGACAACTCTTATGGCTCCTGCCGGTTGTCATACTCATCGACATGCAAGTCGTGAAACCTATTACAATAACATGATCATCTCATACATCATACATGCAACATCACAACTTTGGCCATATCACATCACATGTCAAACCCTGCAAAAACAAGTTAGACGTCCTCTAATTGTTGTTGCAAGTTTTACGTGGCTGATTTGGGTTTCTAGCAAGAACGTATTCTTACCTACGTGACAGCCACAATGATGATATGCCAAAGCTATTTACCCTTCATAAGGACCCTTTTCATGAAATCCAATCCGACTAGAGTAGGAGAGACAAACACCCGCTAGCCACCTTTATGCACGATGTGCATGTCTGTCGGTGGAACCAGTCTCACGTAAGCGTACGTGTAAGGTCGGTTTGGGCCGCTTCATCCCACAATACCGCCGGAAAAGAATAAGACTAGTAACAGCAAGCAAATTGACAAACCATCGCCCACAACTTTTGTGTTCTACTCGTGCATAGAATCTACGCATAGAAAACCTGGCTCACATGCCACTGTTGGGTAACGTAGCATAAATTCAAAAATTTTCCTACGCATGTTCAGATCTTCCTATGGAGAGACCAGCAACGAGAGAGGGGTAAGAGCATCTTCATACCTTTGAAGATCGCTAAGCGGAAGCGTTGCTAGAACGCGGTTGATGGAGTCGTACTCGCGGCGATTCCGATCTAGTGCCGAACAACGGCACCTCCGCGTTCAACACACGTGCAGCCCGGTGACGTCTCCCGCACCTTGATCCAGCAAGGACGAGGGAGAGGTTGGGGAAGAAGTCCAGCAACACGACGGCGTGGTGTCGGTGGAGAGATGAGGTCTCCCGGCAGGGCTTCGCCAAGCGCCGGCAGAGAGGAGGAGGGAGAGGAGCAGGGCTGCGCCGAGAGAGAGAGAGAGAAAACCGTGTCCTCCAAAGGCCAAAAGTGCCCACTATATATAGGGGAAGGGGAGAGGGGGTGCCTCCCCTAGGGTTCCCACCCTAGGGGGCGCGGCAGCCCTCCCAGATGGGTGGTGCGGCGGCCAGAGGGGCTGGCCTAGGGTTTGCCCCCCCTTTTTCTTTCCCTTGCGCCATGGGCTGAGTGGGGAGGCGCACCAGCCCACCTAGGGGCTGGTTTCCACCCCTACTTGGCCAACCTTACCTCCCGGGGTCATTGCCCCCCTTCGGTGGTCCCGGTAGTCCCGGTACGTTACCGGTGATGCCCGAAACACTTCCGGTGTCCGAAACCATCCGTCCTATATATCAATCTTTACCTCCGGACCATTCCGGAGCTCCTCGTGACGTCCGGGATCTCATCCGGGACTCCGAACAACTTTTGGTAACCTCGTATAACAATTCCCTATAACCCTAGCGTCATCGAACCTTAAGTGTGTAGACCCTATGGGTTCGGGAGACAGGCAGACAAGACCGAGACACCTATCTGGCCAATAACCATCAACAGGGTCTGCATACCCATGGTGGCTCCCACTAGCTCCACGATGATCTTATCGGATGAACCACGATGTCAAGGATTCAATCAATCCCGTATACGATTCCCTTTGTCTGTCGGTATAGAACTTGCCCGAGATTCGATCGTCGGTATACCTATACCTTGTTCAATCTCGTTACCGGTAAGTCTCTTTACTCGTTCCGTAGCACGTCATCGTGCGAATAACTCCTTAGTCACATTGAGCTCATGATGATGTTCTACCGAGTGGGCCCACAGATACCTCTCCGTCACACGGAGTGACAAATCCCGATCTCGATTCGTGCCAACCCAACATACACTTTCGGAGGTACCCGTAGTGCACCTTTATAGTCACCCAGTTACGTTGTGACGTTTGATACACCCAAAGCACTCCTACGGTATCCGGGAGTTGCACAATCTCACGGTCGAAGGAAAAGATACTTGACATTAGAAAAGCATTAGCATACGAACAATACGATCTAGTGCTAGGCTTAGGATTGGGTCTTGTCCATCACATCATTCTCCCAATGATGTGATCTCGTTATCAATGACATCTAATGCCCATGATCAGGAAACCATGATCATCTATTGACTAACGAGCTAGCCAACTAGAGGCTCGCTAGGGACACATTGTGATCTATTCATTCACACATGTATTACTGTTTCCTGTTAATACAATTATACCATGAACGATGGACGATTATCATGAACAAGGAAATATGATAATAACCATTTTATTATTGCCTCTAGGGCATATTTCCAACAGTCTCCGGCTCAGCCACACCGTCGAACGAGAGCAACCGGCAGAAGCCACGAAAGCAAGGACCTACATGAATAAATAGCCAAACAAAGGGCCAGAAGAAGGACTCGTCGTAGCACATTGCTCCCACCAAACCGGCATACCGCAGTCGCCGCAGAGGGGAACCCAAACCCGTCTCGCCCAGGCACGAGGGCGTCGGTCCTCCGACCACCATGAAAGGGACCTGCCATACTTGGAGCCAATGAAAAGGTGCCGACGAGAAAGACCTAGCAGGCGCCCGCCGCCTCCACACCCACCACCGCTCAAATGCCACCCTTGCGATCCCCGGACGAAGCCTCCGAGAAAAAATACGACACAGATGCACCATCACCGCCTGAAGCAGGGGACCTTGGATTTCACCAAGATGAAGGGGAGGGGAGGAGACAGAGTGGATTCTCACCAAAGCCTCCATGGAGGAGATCGACGCCCAAGACGTCGACTTTGATGTGGTCGCCGCGTCGGCCATCCCCCAAATCCACCCCACCCAACGAGAATCCCGCATCCAACACCCGGGGGCGGTGACTAGTGCCACCAGAGACCGGATCTGGCGAGGGAAGGAGCAGATCGGGGCGAGAAGAAGGATCAACTTCACATGGACGACGTCGGGGTTGCAGGGAGCATTGCCGTACTAGGAACCGTCGACCGCCATCGCCCCGTCGCCCACACGATCGGGGGAAGACGGCTCACCAGCACCTGCAGATGCGCCCCACCGCAAGGGCCACAGCGCACGCATCCCATGGGCCGTTTTCCTGGCTGTCGAGGCCCTTCAGGCCTCCACCCAAGGTGGAGCCGCCGGATCCCCGTCGCCACCTTCACCGGCGTCGCATGCGCAAGCCGGAGGACACCTCTGTCGGCGGTGGAGGGTTGGGAGGAGGGTGGGGGAGGGTGGTGGTGGCGGCTAGGGTAACCCACGAGTCGCCTCGGAGGGGGGGGGGGGAGGGGGAAGTAAATTGTCGTCCTCACCACAACATAATTTGTCATGTCAAACGTTTAATTTGCTATGGTAATTTTGGAGTCGTTATCTTATCTTACCTACTAATAAAGCAAATAGTGCTTCTTCCATACGTCATCCAAATTACCCTTAAAGTTCACTAAAATTACCCACCAATGCCACCTATAAGTCATTAAAAAAACGTTTCAAACAGGAAAATCTCTGGACTGGGCCGGCCCATGTAGGAACCTTCTATATTACGCTCTGGGCGTTGGAAAAAGATGCAGCACACCTGTGTGGGCCAGCCCATGCGTGGGCTCATGTTTTTTTAGTTTAGTTTTTTTATTTTTCTTTTTAGTTCCATTTTGTTTTTCTACTTTAAATAATTTATAACTTCAAACAACTTTTCTCAATTTTAAGAAACTGAGAATTTCGAAATAAAATATTCAAAAAAACATATTTTTTTGAGAATTCAAAACTACTAAGAAGTTTTGAAAAATGTTTGTACATAAAAAAATGTTTAAACTTTGAGAAAATGTCCATAAAATAAAAAATTCAATGATTTTAAACAAAAGTCCGTGTAAAAATATTAAAAACAGTTCATGCCTCTGTTTTTAGTCTCATTTTTTATTTTCATTTTTTAGTTTAAACAATTTAGAACTTTGAAAAACTTTTGCAATTTATAAAACTGGGAATTTTAAAATAAAATTTTGAAGAAAATATAAAATGTTTGTGAATTCAAAAAATGCTTAGGATTTTTGTTAAAATATTCGCGTATTCAGAAAAATGTTCATAATTTTGAGAACATTGTTGGTGAAAACAATAAAAGTCCATGATTTTGAAAAAAGTTTGTGTGTTATCTTTTGAGTGCAATTGAAAAAAATATTTGCTAATTCAAAAAATGTTCATGCATTTGAAGAAATGTCCTAAAATTTTAAAGACAAAATATGATCAGCATCATTGGAGATTATAATTGTTTTTCTCCCGTTGCACACGCACGGGTCCTTTTGCTAGTTTTTTATAATGATAATAAATTGATTTGTAGCCAAATCACTCCCTATTCCCTATTATAGAGTCCATAAAAAGAGGCATTCCGTATTGGCTGGTCAGAACCCAAAGTTCCTGAGACGTTTGAACGGAGAAGATCGGCTCACAGAATCGATAGTTCCTTACCCGTGAACACCTAAACAAAGGGATATATACCTTATTTTGGACAAGATAGGAGATACAAACAGACTCGGATACAAATATGCATCTCGTTCGAAATAACAATCAGAGACAGATTGGCAGACCACGTGTCGACGTAGGCAGCACTAGCAGTATATATAACGGTGCAGCACTTCCCCTTGAACGTTCCAAACCCACCGCCGCCGAGAAAACAAACGGGCAAACCAACACATCTCGTGGATCACGCACGCCTCCGATCCGATCAGCGACCAACCAAAACTATGGTGAGCATGAAGCTTCCGCCGCCGCCCACGCGCTCGACGATCACAGCCACGACGAGCGAAGGCACCCACGAGCTCAAGGTGGAGGGCTACTCCGTGGCCAAGCTGCTCGTCGACGGCGAGCGCATCGAGTCCAGCAAATTCAGGGCGGGCGGCCACGCCTGGCAGATCTGCTACTACCCGAACAAGTACCGGAAGAAGGACTGCAACGCCGGGAGAATAGCAGCGCCTCCCGGAGCTCAAACGCTCCACGCCGGGAGCAACGCCACCATCTCGTTCTTCCTCAAGTTGGCCGACGGCGGCACGGGCAAGAACGTCCGCGCCGAGTTCCGGTTCAGCCTGGTCCCTCGCTACGGCGGCGAGCCTGCAGCACCGGGGGCGCCGGCCAAGGTCCGGTTTGCTGGTGAGCGCCAGGTGATGACGTTCCCTCGCAAGCACACTGGGGTTGAGTACTGGGGCCTGAAGATCTCGAAGAGGGAGCTCGAGCAGTCGCCGGAGTACCTCTGGGAGGATTCCTTCGTCGTGCGGTGCGAGATCTCCGTCGTCGAGAAGCCGGTCGTGAGAAGCCGTGACTTCACGCTCTGCCGCTGCAAGGATGACTTGTGCAAGCGTCATCACCTGACGGGCGCCTCATTGGTCAAGGACGTAGTCGTCAAATACTTTCTCTGGTGTCTCGGTATATGAGTTACTTCCTCCGTACCTAAATACGGAGTGTAAGTTTTTTTAGAGATTCTACTAAGGGACTACATACGGATGTATATAAACGTATTTTAGAGTGTATATTCATTCATTTTGCTCCGTATGTAATCTTCTAATGAAATGTCTAAAAAGACTTATATTTAGGATCAAAGGGAGTAGTATTCAAACCATAGTTTCGATTCTACAATTGTATTGATTTTTTGGTCACTATAGATATATAGTTCAGGTGCATTAGTTTGAACTGTCGTGTTGTGAATTGTTTACATACAGAATGATTTATGTATTGATATGTACGTCATGTTCTCTGTTGGTCAACTAATCTAGCTGCATACACTGTTTCTTGCAAGCAATGTTGTAGATTTGTATAATGATTCTACAACTTTAGAGAAATTTTTTGGAATGTTCTTTGTTTTTTTTTTGACTTTACTGTTCCTTTAGGTGCATTTGAGCTCGAGCTCAAAAGGATACTTTCCGAGTAAGACCGAGCAATGCTACATCTATGTAAATGTTTACGTACGTTTACGTAATAGTCTGATTTAACAATAACTGATTGGATTAAGAAGAGGATGAGATCCACCTATCCCTGAAAATAAGGGAGGCATGTTTAGATTAGTTGGAAGGTTTAGTAAACTTATGTAGATTTTAATAGATCTAGCATTTTCGGAGTAAGACCACACTACAGCGACGCGAGCGTCTAAACTAATTGTTTGCCCGTAGACGACTTGTAATAGGAACCGGTACGTGCAACACATAGCCATTGGAAACGCATGCTCGAAGTTTTGTCTTGAGTTCCGCGTCCAAAAGCCAGAGAATACATAAAATCCCGGCTTTAATGAAGTAGAGGAATAATAATGCATTCTTTATTCCATATATAGTTAATTTGGCATTTCATCAAAATAGAAAAGTGACACTGTTTAGTATATTTCGGGCTGAGGCAAACTTGGCTTGGCATTTTACGAATAGACGTGTTTGCTTCACTGCCTCCAGCTCGAGGCTATTCTTGCCAGCACAGGACAGTAGGAGCCTAGGAGGAAGACGTCGGAAGAGCCTTTTCCTTCTGAATTTGAGAGAAAGAAGAAGATGCCGCCCTGCGGCGGTCAGACCTTTTCTTGAAGGATGCGGCGGTCAGACCTGGTGACGGGCGCACGCATGAATCATGCACGACCGTCTGTGTCCCCCTACCATGCGGGAATTGGCGCCGGCTTCACCTCGTCGTGTCGCCAACTGCAACAAGCACGCCGCCTTGCGTTGCTGGCCTGCCCTGGGTGATACCCGCCGACGCACGCACGTGAGTATCACTAAGAACATATACGCCCAGACCCTCGTACTCCTCTCAAACGTCTGAAAGGCATTCTGATTATTGATCGATCACGAAATTTTGACTCAACCGAACCTCTGTAACCAGCCTCAGACGTCTGGACTGACCGACATCTTTCATAGTCAGCTCAAATATGAGGCGAATATGGGGAAGCCCGGGCGCGCCCGCTGCGTCGGTATGACGACGAGGCCCCACACGGACTCGCTCGAAAACCCGATGGCCCGCCGGGCGCCTCGACCGTTGCGGCAGTGTGAACACCGCGTGACGGTGCTCAAGCTCGGCGCCCAAGGCCATAGCCGTCAATTTAAGCAAGTCGACGTCCTTCAACCCTAGCATATCCATCTCCTTCGTTCCTCCATCGCAACCCGAGCCCATCCGTCTCCTTCCTCAGCTCTCCAACGTCAGTATGGTCCGCCGTAGGATCATCACCTACGCTATGCTCACGTCGGAGCGTCGGATGCAAATCGAGGCGGAGATCCATACCGACGTGTCGCCCACATCGTTGCGGGTCTCCCTCCGGACTCGCTGAAGATGGAGGAGGAGGAGGTGGAGGAGGAAGCGTAGGAGGAGCTACCGGAGGCGATGAAGGAGGACGAGTCAGAGATCCATGCTCCGGGTTTGAACATGACGGAGGCGGAGACGGAGTTCGCCGTCACCCAATCTAAGAAGATGACGAAGCAGCAGGCCATCCTGGATTTCATCCGGGATAAGGCCAAGGTGGGGGCTAACCGCCGGCTCATCCGACAGAGGCATGCGGAGGCGCCGATGCCCTGTTGGACGAGCTTGACACGAAGATAGCGGTGAAGGAAGCCGCAACAAAAGCAGCCAGAGGCGTTGGAGGTGGCTGCAACGGAGGGTCGAAGCTTCAACTTCCGCACTTTTAGCCGTTGAAGGGCACCAAGATCGTCGAGATCGCTGTCGAGGAGTAGTTAGTTCCTACGGTTTTGATGTTTGTATGCTTTTGTATGGATTTAAGAATCTAGTATGAGATGTCTGATTGCACCACTGTTTATTTCAGGCGTGCCCCGCGCATCCGCGGACGTTTGAGGAGTCATTTTTACAAGTTCCTACTGTAAATGCTATAATAGCTTTTCCTTTTTTCTAAAACATAATAAAGAAGCACGCACTCATACACACACACACTTTTCGAAATATCAAGCTAGACAAATTTTGGTCAAGTTTTGAAAGAAAAACATTTACATCTAGCTAACCATATATCATTAGATTCATTATAAAAAAGTAGTGTCATATTTTAATATTTCATATTGTAGATAAAAATAGTTTTCTCTATAAACCTGATAAAAAGTTGAATAGAAAAATGATACACGCTACATTGTTGAATAGAGGGAGTATATGACATCTACGTACTTGTTGGACCTACCTCATAGAGCATGCACCCGGAACTTGCAAATCCGGCATCTTAAACGTGTGTGAACGCGTTCGGACGAGTCCGCAGATATTGATCGATCATGTCTTAAATAATACATTCTACATCGGACACCTTAAATATGATATCTCAAATTCATATAAACTCATGTAACTACTATGTCGATGTATTACACACGTCGTCCGGCTACTCCATCATTATGAACATGACATCACACTATTAAAATTTGGCATGTTTGGGTATGGTGGACATCATCCATGGCTGCCCTTGCCGTCCATCTCGCGGAAGTACCGGTCGAAGATGCAATACGGATCGAGTCGGATCTGCTCGTCGCCGGAGCCATCCTCGTCGTTGCCGACCTCCTTTTCCACCTTCGATGGCAGTCAGGCCATCTCACGGACCGCCTGATTCTGCTCTCGGGCCAAGGGCGCGCGTGTTCCTCCACTGCTGTTACTTTAAATTGCAGGCGTGAATGGATTCCTCCTCTACGGCCGCCTGCGCCTCCGCCACCGCCATTTCCTTCGTGCCTCGAAGGCCATTATCTTCTCCTTCCCACGGCGGGAAGCCAGTTCCTAGTGGGACTCACAGTCTCACGGACTAGTGATGGGGATGGAGAGAATTTCCGCTGCCGGTACCACGATGATCCAGCCTCGAAGGACCTGGACGCCCATTAAGCCAAGGCAATGGAGTTGGGGCGGATATATTTTGTCGTCGACCGGGCGCTGCCCTCGCAGGAGCGGCGGAGTGCAATGAGGACCGCCATTGCGTCCTCCAGCCCACAGGGAACGACACCCCGGTCGACGGATCTGGACTGGTCGGAGTCAGGTCCGCTGCCCCCATGCCGAAGAAGGTCGGAGATCACCGGATGTGAGCTTGCATGACAGATAGAAGTGAAGCAGAGTGGAGTGAAGTGTCTAGGGTTTGGTCCGACGAGTAGATGGGGACAAATAAATGTGGGGTCGATGCGGACCAGCGCAGGCTAGGCCGACATGGCGGGCATGCCCGAACGCCCCCATACCCCCTCCCAATTATTTGGGCTGGATATGAGGGGTGTGCTACCTCTTGAGCCTGCGTTGTTTTTTCCCTTGAAGAGGAAAGGGTGATGCAGCACAATAGCGATAAGTATTTCCCTCGGCTTGAGAACCAAGGTATCAATCCAGTAGGAGTATCAAGATGAGGCACCAATGTACCTGCGCAAAAACAAACAAACTTACACCCAATGCTATAAACGGGTTGTCAATCCTTCACGATTATTTGCAAGGTGAGATCTGAAGGTTGAAAGTGCAACAAAGTAAATGTGTAGATCTGAAAATATGATGTGAAGTAGACCCGGGGGCCATAGTGTTCACTAGAGGCTTCTCTCATGACAACAAGTATTACGGTGGGTGAACGAATTACTGTCGAGCAATTGATAGAATCGCGCAAAGTCATGATGATATCCAAAGCAATGATCATACATATAGGCATCACGCCCGAGACAAGTAGACCGATACTTTCTGCATCTACTACTATTACTCCACACATCTATCGCTATCCAGGATGCATGTAGTGTATTGAGTTCATAACAAAGAGAGTAACGCCTTAAGCAAGATGACATGATGTAGAGGGATAAATTCATGCAATATGATATAAACCCCATCTTTTTACCCTTGATGGAAACAACACGATGCATGCCTCGCTACCCCTTCTGTCACTAGGTGAGGACACCACACGGTATGAGCCGAAAACCAAGCACTTCTCCCATTGCAAGAATTATAGATCAAGTTGACCAAACTAAACCCACAACTCGAAGAGAATTACAAGGATACGAAATCATGCATATAAGAGATCAGAGGAGACTCAAATAATATTCATAGATAATCTGATCATAAATTCACAATTCATCGGATCTCGACAAACACATCGCAAAAGAAGATTACATCGGATAGATCTCCATGAAAATCATGGAGAACTTTGTATTGAAGATCCAAGAGAGAGAAGAAGCCATCTAGCTACTAGCTATGGACCCAAAGGTCTATGGTGAACTACTCACGCATCATCGCAGAGGCAATGGTGTTGATGAAGAATCCCGCCGTGTCTGAATCCCCCTCCGGCAGGGCACCAGAACGGTCCCTAGATGGGATCTTGCGGAGACAGAAGCTTGCGGCGGTAGAAAAGTTTTTTCGTGGCTCTCTCTGGTGGTTCTGGATTTTTAGAGAATTTATAGGCGAAAGAAGTAGGGCAAAGGAGCCACGTGGGGCCCACAAGCCTGCTAGGCGTGCCCCCCAGGCCGCGGCTAGGGGGCTTGTGATCTCCCCCTAGGTCCTTTGACTTGGTTCTCAAGTTCCCTGCGTATCTTCCGTTATGGAAAAAATCATTCTGCAGGTTTTATTCCGTTTGGACTCTGTTTAATATTCTTCTGTGAAAAAGGTCAAAAACACGGAAAAAACAGAAACTGGCACTTGGCACTGAGTTAATAGGTTAGTCCCAAAGAAGATATAAAATAGCATATACATGCATATAAAACATCCGAAGTTGACAAGATAATAGCATGGAACCATAAAAATTATAGATATCTTGGAGACGTATCAAGCATCCCCAAGCTTAACTCCTACTCGTCCTCGAGTAGGGAAGTGATAAAGACAGATTTTTTGATGTGGAATGCTATCTAACATATTTGTCCTTTGTAACTTCTTTCTTGTGGAATGAATGTTCACATCCGTAAGATTCAAAACAATAGTTTACTATTGACATGAAAACAATAATACTTCAAGCAAACTAGCAAAGTAATCATGAAGTTTTGAAATAACAAGGCCAAAGAAAGTTATCCCTACAAAATCATATAGTGTGGCTATGCTCCATCATCCGCATACAACGAATTTAAATCATGCACAACCCCGATATTGGCCAAGTAATTGTTTTCACACTCTTACTTTCTCAAACCTTTTTAACTCTCATGCAATACATGAGCGTGAGCCATGGATATAGCACTATAGGTGGAATATAGTGTGGTGGAGGTTGTGAGGCAAAAAGGAGGAGATGGTCACATTGACTTGCCGTATTAATGGGCTATGGAGATGCCCATCAATAGATATCAATGTGAATGAGAAGGGATTGTCATACAATGGATGCACTAGAGCTATAAGTGACTGAAAGCTCAAAAGAAAAACTAGTGGGTGTGCACCCAACTTGCTTGCTCACGAAGACCTAGGGCAATTTTGAGGAAGCCCATCATTGAAATATACAAGCCAAGTTATATAATGAAAATTCCCACTAGTATATGGAAGTATCAAAACAAGAGACTCTCTATCATGAAGAACATGGTGCTATTTTGAAGCACAAGTGTGGAAAAAGATAGTAGCATTGTCCCTTCTCTCTTTTTCTCTCATTTTTTTGTCTGGGCTCTTTGGCCTCTTTTTTTCATTTTTTTTTGGTGGGCATCTTTGGCCTTTTTTTATTTCCTCACATGGGACAATGCTCTAATAATGATGATCATCACACTTTTATTTACTCACAACTCAATACTTAGAGCAATGATGACTCTATAGGAAATGCCTCCGGCAGTGTACCGGGATGTGCAACGATCTAGCTTAGCGTATGACGTTGAAACATCTCGCTATCTATCTTACGATCATGCAATGGAAATATGAAAGTGACGACACATGTCATGAGACGGAACGGTGGGAGTTGCATGGCAATATATCTCGGAATGGCTATGAAAATGCCATAATAGGTAGGTATAGTGACTGTTTTGAGGAAGGTATATGGTGGGTTTGTGCACCGGCGAAAGTTGCACGACACTAGAGAGGCTAGCAATGGTGGGAGGTGAAAGTGCATCTATACCATGGACTCACATTAGTCATAAAGAACTCATATACTTATTGCAAAAGTTTTATTAGTAACCGAAACAAAATGCTAAACGCGTGCTCCTAGGGGAAGGGTTGGTAGGTGTTAACCATCGCACAATCCCGACCGCAACATAAAGGATGACAATCAATAAATCAATTATGCTCCGACTTCCTAACACAGCGGTTCACCATACGTGCATGCTACGAGAATCACTAACTTCAACACAAGTATTTCTAGATTCATAACACCCTACTAACATAACTCTAATATTACCAAATCCATATCTCAAAACTTAATTGTTAGGAATCAAACTTCTCTTACTAATCAATGCACTTTGAATATGGAAGTTTTTATTATATCCTCTTTGGATGCCTATCATCTTTAGGACTACTTTCATAGCACACGCCAATTACCAAGTTGCTTAGAGAGAGCACTCTCAAAAAAATATAAGTGAAGATCGAGAGTTTCTATTTCTACAAAATATGACACCGCCGTGCTCTACAAAGATTTAAGTGAAGCACTAGAGCAAAATTGCCTAACTCAAAAGATATAAGTGAAGCTCAATGAGTATTCTAGCAAATTCAGGATGAGTGCATGTCCCTCTCAAAAAGGTGTGCAACAAGGATGACTGTGACAAAACAAAAGCAAAATACTCCTATAATACACGACGCTCCAAGCAAAACACATATCATGTGGTGAATAAAAATATAGCTCCAAGTAACGTTACCGATGTATTGAAGACAAAAGAGGGGATGCCTTCCCAGGGCATCCCCAAGCTTAGGCTTTTTGGTGTCCTTGAATTTGTCTTTGGATGCCTTGGGCATCCCCAAGCTTAAGCTCTTTCCACTCTTTATTCCATTGTCCATGAGAACATCACCCAAAACTTGAAAACTTCACAACACAAAACTTAAACAGAAACTCGTGATATCAATAGAATAAGAAAACAAACTACCAACTCTTTAGGTACTGTAGTAAACTTGATTTCTATTTAGATTGATGTTAGATTACTGTATTCTCATTTTTCTATGGCTAGTACCCCCCGATACTAATCATAGTTTCATCAAAATAAGCAATCAACACAACAAAAACATAATCTGTCAAAAACAGACCAGTCTGTAGTAATCTGTATACTTCGTATACTTATGGTATCCCAAAAATTCTGAAAAATATGACAATTAGGGAAATTTGCATATCAACCAGTAGAAAAAAGAATCAACTCAAAATCTCGTTCTGGATAGGAATTAAAAATAATTTCGTGAGCACAAAGTTTCTGTCTTTTTCAGCATGATCAAACAACCATCACCAAAACTGATCATAAAGGTTTTACTTGGCACAAACACTAAAAGAAACATAAAAACACAATCATAACAGAATTATGATGGTGTGGACACAACAAAACAGAAAGAAAAAAGGAAAGATAAATTCATTGGGTTGCGTCCCAACAAGCGCTATTGTTTAACGGCCTTAGCTAGGCATAAGCCAATAGAATCAAGTATCGTCGTCTTTGGTGCTCAAACCATAAGTAGCCCTCATCATGGATTAATAAGGCAATCTTATTTTCTTTCTAGGAAAGTGTTCCATGCCCTTCTTTAACGAAAATTGAAATCTAATATTCCCTTCCTTCATATCGATGACAACACCAATAGTCCTAAGGAAAGGTCTACCAAGAATGATGGGACATGTCGGATTGCAATCAATATCAAGCACAATGAAATATACGGGTACATCGTTCCTATTTGCAATAATAAGAACATCATTGATCCTTTCCATAGGTTTCTTAACAGTAGAATCCGCAAGATGCAAATTAAGAGAGCACTCATCAATCTCATTGAAGCCTAGAACATCACATAAAGACTTTGGAATAGCAGAAACACTAGCACCCAAATCACACAAAGAATTGCATTCATAGTTCTTAATCTTGATTTTTATAGTAGGTTCCCACTCATCATGAAGTTTTCTAGGAATAGATATCTCTTCAAGAGATTTCATCATAGCATCAACGATATGATCGGTAAAGGCCTTATTTTGGCTATAAACATGTGGAGAGTTTAGCATGGATTGCATCAAGGAAATACATTCAATCAAAGAGCAACTATCATAATTGAATTCTTTAAAATCCAAAGTAGTAATTTCATTACTACTCAAAGTTTTGATACCCTCTACTCCACTTTTAGTGCTTTTAGTGTCAAGATAAATAGACTTCGAATCATTGGGGCGTTTCTCAACCAAAGTGGATTCATATCCAGCCCCATCATTATTAGGATTGACATTGGAAAACAAGTATTCAATAGGAATGACTCCAAGCACTTTAAGATCTTCGTGATTCTCATCACGAGAACGTGCCTTTTTAAGCCATTCATGTCTAGCACGAATTTGGGCGTTCTTTCTTTACTCTCATTCATGGAAACATGCATAGCTTTCAAAGTTTCATCCATATTAATCTTGGGAGGAGTACATCTCAATTTCAAAGCATCAATATAAGGAGACATTCTATCAACGGTCCTAGCCAAGTCATCAATTTTGAGCAGTTTTTCTTCTATGGACGCATTGAAAATCCTTTGCGAGTTGATAAACTCTTTAATATTACTCTCAAGATCCGAGGGTAATTTATTGTAATTTCCATGAGCATTGTTGTAGGAATTTCCAAAGTTATTAGAGGGATTACTAGAAAAAGGCCTAGGAACAAAGTTACCTCTATAAGCATTGTTGTTGCCAAAATTATTCCTACCAACAAAATTAACATCCAAGCTTTCATTGCTATTCTCAATCAAGGAAGAAAAAGGCATATCATTTGGATCTAGAGGAGCACATTTACTAGCAAACAATTTTATTAACTCATCCATCTTAGCACTCAAAGAGTTAATTTCTTCTATAGCATGCACTTTTTTACTAGTAGGTGACCTTTCAGTGTGCCATTGAGAATAGTTTGTCATGATATTATCTAGGAGTTTTGTGGCTTCTCCTAGTGTGATTTCCATGAAAGTTCCACCGGAGGCGGAATCCAAGATATTTCCAGAAGCAAAATTCAAACGAGCATAGAGGATTTGTACAATCATCCAAAGACTCAAGCCATGAGCGGGACAATTTCTAATCATCAGTTTCATTATCTCCCAAGATTGTGCAACATGTTCATGATCTAGTTGCTTAAAATTCATGATATCATTACGGAGAGAGATGATCTTAGCCGGTGGAAAATACTTGGATATATAAGCATCTTTACACTTGTTCCAAGAATCAATATTATTTTTGGGTAAAGATGAAAACCAAGTTTTTGCGTGATCTCGTAATGAGAACGGAAATAGCTTCAATTTAATCACATCATTATCCATATCTTTCTTCCTTTGCATATCGCATAACTCAATGAAGGTATTAAGATGGGATACGACATCTTCGCTAGAAAGGCCGGAAAATTGCTCTTTCATAACAAGATTCAGCAAGGCAGCATTGATTTCATATGATTCCGCACTAGTGGCGGGAGCAATCGGAGTACTAATAAAATCATTATTATTAGTATTCGAGAAGTCACACAATCTGGTGTTTTCAGTAATGGTGACTCAGCAAGCAAACAAGCACACAAGCGAACAGAAAGCAAGCGAAAGAAAGGGCGAACGAAAAAGGCAAATATTTTTGTATTTTTTTCAGAAATGGGGGAGAAGAAAACGAGAGGCAAAAGACAAATAATGTAAATGCAAGAGATGAGTTTGCGAGAGTTACTTGGATATGCTTCACTTTGAATACTCCCCGACAACGGCGCCAGAAATCCTTCTTGGTACCTCTTGAGCTTGCGTTGGTTTTTCCCTTGAAGCGGAAAGGGTGATGCAACACAGTAGCAATAAGTGATTCCCTCAGTTTGAGAACCAAGGTATCAATCCAGTAGGAGTATCAAGATAAGGTACCAATGTACCTGCGCAAAAACAAACAAACTTACACCCAACGCTACAAAGTGGGTGTCAATCCCTTCACGATTATTTGCAAGGTGAGATCTGAAGGTGGAAAGTGCAACAAAGTAAATGTGTAGAATTGAAAATATGATGTGAAGTAGACCCGGGGGCCATAGTGTTCACTAGAGGCTTCTCTCATGATAACAAGTATTACGGTGGGTGAACGAATTACTATCGAGTAATTGATAGAATCGCGCAAAGTCATGATGATATCTAAGGCAATGATCATACATATAGGCATCACGTCCGAGACAAGTAGACCAATACTTTCTGCATCTACTACTATTACTCCACACATCAACCGCTATCGAGCATGCATCTAGTGTATTGAGTTCATAACAAAGAGAGTAATGCCTTAAGCAAGATGACATGATGTAGAGGGATAAATTCATGCAATATGATATAAACCCCACGAAAGATGACATGATGTAGAGTAATGCCATCTTTTTACCCTTGATGGCAACAACACGATGCGTGCCTCGCTACCCCTTATGTCACTAGGTGAGGACACCGCACGGTATGAACCCAAAACCAAGCACTTCTCCCATTGCAAGAATTATAGATCAAGTTGGCCAAACGAAACCCACAACTTGAAGAGAATTACAAGGATACGAAATCATGCATATAAGAGATCAGAGGAGACTCAAATAATATTCATAGATAATTTGATCATAAATCCACAATTCATCGGATCTCGAAAAACACACTGCAAAAGAAGATTACATTGGATAGATCTCCATGAAAATCATGGAGAACTTTGTACTGAAGATCCAAGAGATAGAAGAAGCCATCTAGCTACTAGCTATGGACCCGAAGGTCTGTGGTGAACTACTCACGCATCATCAGAGAGGCAATGGTGTTGATGAAGAAGCCCTCCGTGTCCGAATCCCCCCTCCGGCAGGGCACCAGAACGATCCCCAGATGGGATCTTGCGGAGACAGAAGTTTGCGGCGGCGGAAAAGTATTTTCGTGGCTCTCTTCCGTGGTTTTGGATTTTTAGAGAATTTATAGGCGAAAGAGGTAGGGCAGAGGAGCCACGGGGGCCCCACAAGCCTGCTAGGCGCGTCCCCAGGCCGCGGCTAGGGGGCTTGTGACCTCTCCCTAGGTCCCCTGCCTTGGTTCTCAAGTCTCCTGCTTATCTTCTGTTATGGAAAAAATCATTCCGCGGGATTTATTCCGTTTGGACTCCGTTTAAAATTCTCCTCTGAAAAAGGTCAAAAACACGGAAAAAACAGAAACGGACACTTGGCACTGAGTTAATAGGTTAGTCCCAAAATATATATATAATAGCATATTCATGCATACAAAACATCCAAACTTGACAAGATAATAGCATGGAACCATAAAAAATTATAGATACTTTGGAGAGTATCAGGGTGCCGGTCAGCCTGAATGTTTAAGGTCCGTTTGAGATGCCCGGTTGGGTTTAAATTTTATTACTGATCATTGACCGGACGACCTATCTAGGCGTTTGAGATAGGTATGAGGGGTCCGACTGTAGATGCTTTAAAACCATCTATAGTACGTCCCCTCAAGTCTATCTCAAACATCCGGTATACACCCAATTAGCGACGAGACATAAAAATGAAGGAAAATATGTCCTAACTGAAACCCGCATATCATCCCTATACGGTTTAGGCTGTCTCCAACCCTCGTATTGACACTAAATATGAAAAGAATATGAGAGCTAACGAAAGCGTTCGATCATCCCGCCACGTAGGACACAACCAATCTAGGGCCATCTTTCTTTTTTCTTCTGTTTCCTTCTCTTCATCTACATGCAAGTAACCGAACATGCAAGAGAGAAAATGATAAGTATGACTAGATGCACACACATCATATAGGGGTCTCAAATAGACATACTTGTACGCTGACCGCATCCACAAACGTTTTGGAATGATTCCCGCTCTAATTAGACACTAAAAATACATTAGTGCGGGATGCGGGGAAAACTTGGGTTTTCCTATGAGTGGAACCCTTTTGTTTTATTTTTTATAAATTCTAATTATTCTTAATTATGGATTGACTAAGGGATGTTACTGATTGAATGTGTAAAAGAGTATATTGATAAAGAGGTTTTATTCCAAGGTTAAAACATTCGATTGGCCTGCAAAAATTAAAAACTTGTTATGTTTTTTTTTGTAGTTTCTAGATTTGCTAAGTCCAGATGCTCTTAGCATTTACAGTGGCGGTCACCTAACTTGGGTACCTATACGCTCCCAGATGCATCTGGCCTTGTGTGCTGGAGACCGAGGAGGCGTCATTTCTCCCACCCCACAACCAGATCCCTCATTGCCCTACTCCAAATTCATAAAACCATGCAAATGATATTCCGACACAGATCCAAATACAAACACAGCAATCCAGCATAGATAATATACAAAGATAATCCGATCTGACATAGATATAAGATAAAACTTAACACGGTTCAACCCAAAAGGGACTTCCGCCGGATTTCATGACTTAACTACTTAGATACTACTAAAAACTATAATAGTCATTGGATCTCACCACTTCCTTGTCGGACGTTCCCTTTTGGGATCTCAGGCCTCCTTTGTTTTGAGGAATTTCACAAGAATTTTATAGGATATGATTCTTGTAGGAATTTTTTTCTTTAGAGACCTTTTGTTCATAAGAATGAATTTCTCTTCCTACATAGGATTAGTTCCTATCCTCCACATTTTAAAGGAAAATAAACATGAGCCTAGACTTAATGAAAAAATTCCTATGATGTGAACAAAATGACATATCTTTTCCTAATCCTACTTGTAGGATTTGACATACATGTCATCTCATTTCCTACAAGTTTCCTATTTTTGTGATAATCCTATCATATGAACCAAAGGAGGCCTCAGCGGTTGTCCTCACCTTAGGCGTTGGCGGCTCCTAGCGCATCATCACCGCATGAAGCCGGGGTGGAGGAGGACAAGAGGACGGTGCCCGCCATGCGTCTGATGGCATAGTTCTACTCCCCCTGAAGCCATGCAACTCTCTACATCGTTGTCGCTGCATAGCTAACCGCTGGGACGCTCGAGCACCTTGCGGAGCGACGCTGCATTTTTCCGTGACGATGGTGGGTGTTCGTCTCCATGCATGTGTAGGAGCGACAACGAATGATGCGGAGGGCCTCGTCATCGTTTGTTGGCCGTGCCGGGGGAGGGGGACCTCTCACATTGATATCCTCAATCCGCATTTGGAGCTGCCTTCACCAACCGCTTCTTTGCACACTAATACGCGCCCTCACCAACTCTAGCGGCGATTGTGTTGGAAAAATGCCTTAGAGGCTATAATAAATTAGTTATTATCATATGTCCTTGTTCATGACAATCATTTATTATCCATCCTATAATTGTAATAATTGGAAACTCATATACATGTGTGCATACATAGACACCATCGTGTTCCTAGTGAGCCTTTATTAGACTAGCTCATTGATCAAAGATGGTTAAAGTTTCCTAGCCATAGACATGAGTTGTCATTTGATAAAGGGATCAAATCATTAGGAGAATGATGTGATGAACAAGACCCAAACCGTAAGCATAACATTTGATCGTATCACTAAGTTTATTGCTATTGCTTTGTGCATGTCAAAGTATCTCTTCCTAAGACCATGAGATTGTTGGGGAACATAGCGTGGGAAATAAAATTTTTCCTACGCACACGCAATACCTATCATGGTGATGATCATCTACGATAGAGGAGATCAGATCCACATACCCTTGTAGATCGCTAAGCGGGTTGATGTAGTCGAACGTCTTCGTGATCCAAATCGCAGCCGTCCCACGATCCGTCCCGATCTAGCGCCAAACAGACGACACCTCCACGTTAAGCACACGTACATGTCGATGACGATCTCCGCCTTCTTGATCCAGCAAGAGGGGGCGGAGAGGTAGATGAGTTCTCCGGCAGCGCGACGACGTGACGGCGATGGTGGTGGAACTATTCTGGCAGGACTTCGCCTAAGCACTGCCGAACTAGACTAAAGGAAGAACTACGATATAGAGGATGAGGTAGCACGTGGCTGATTTCTGTGTCTTCAAAAACCCTCAATACCTCTAGTATATATGGGAGGAGAGAAGGGAGGTCGGCGCCCTAGGGTTTCCCCTTTGGGTCGGCCGAAGTGGGGAGGTGAGGGGAGTCCAACTCCAATCCTACTCCTAGTAGGATTCCACCCCACTTGGATACCCTTCCACCTTTTGGCTTTTTGCCTTTTCTCTCCACTCCAGCCGCATGGGCCCTTAGGGGAGGCTTAGGGCAGACCACTAAGGGATGGTTTGCCTCCACTGTTGGCCCATGAATCCCTTGGGTTGTTACACCCCTCTTGGTGATCCCCGGTATCCTCTTGGCACTCCCTGTACACTACCGATGAGCCCGAAACTTTTCCGATGACCAAAACAGGACTTCCTATAAATTAATCTTTACCTCCAGACCATTTCGGAGCTCTTCGCGATGTCCTAGTTCTCATCTGATACTCCAAACAACCTTCGGTCACAAGCACCTATAACTCAACTATACCGAAATGTCACCGAACCTTAAGTGTGCATACCCTCCGGGTTCGAGAACTATGTAGACATGACCTGAGACACTCCCCGGTCAATATCCAATAGCGGGACCTGGATGCCCATATTGGATCCTACATATTCTATCAATATCTTATCGGTTGAACCTCTATGTCAAGGATTTAGTTAATCCCGTATATCATTCCCTTTGTCCTTCGGTATGTTACTTGCCCGAGGTTCGATCGTCGGTATCCCAATACCTATTTCAATCTCGTTACCGGCAAGTCTCTTTACTCGTTCCGTAATACAAGATCTCGTGGCTAACTCTTTAGTCACATTGCTTGCAAGGCTTGTTTGTGATGTTGTATTATCGAGTGGGCCCCGAGATACCTCTCCGTCATACGGAGTGACAAATCCCAGTCTTGTCCATGCTAACTCAATGGACACCTTCGGAGATATGTGTAGAGCACCTTTATAGTCACCCAGTAACATTGCGACGTTTGATACACACAAGGCATTCCTCCGGTGCCAGTGAATTACATGATCTTATGGTCACAAGAATGTATACTTGTCATGGAGAAAATAATAGCAACAAAATAACACGATCACATGCTACGTTTATAGTTTGAGTCTTGTCCATCACATCATTCTCCTAATGATGTCCCGTTATCAAGTGACAACACTTGTTTATGGGTAGGAAACCTTAACCATCTTTGATCAACGAGCTAGTCGACTAGAGGCTCACTAGGGACAGTATTTTGTCTATGTATCCACACATGCATTTGTCTTCCCATTCAATACAATTATAACATGGATAATAAATGATTATCTTGTAACAGAAAATATAATAATAACTATTTTATTATTGCCTCTAGGGTATATTTCCAATAGAGATCATGCCACTCCCTCACACCGGAGGAATGCCTTGTGTGTATCAAACGTCACAATGTAACTAGGTGATTATAAAGATGATCTACAAATATCTCCGAAGGTGTGTGTTGGGTTGTCATAGATCGAGACTGGGTTTTTCCCCTAGTATGAAGGACATGTATCTGTGGGCCCACTCGATAATATAACATCAGAAGAAGCATGGAACCGATGTGACTAAGGAGTTAGTCACATGATCTTGTATTACGGAACGAGTAAATAGCTTGCCGGTAACGAGATTAAATTAGGTATGGAGATATCGACGATTGAATCTCGGGCAAGTAACATAGCGATGGACAAAGGGAATTGCATACAAGATTGACTGAATCCTTGACATCGTGGTTCGACCGATAAAGAACTTCGTAGAATATGTAGGAACCAATGTGGGCATCTAGGTCCAATTATTGGTTATTGACCGGAGAGTTGTCTCGCTCATGTCTACATCATCCTCGAACTCGTAGGATCCGCATGCTTAATGTCCGATGACGAGATAATATTGTTGAGTTGCATATGTTGGTAACTGAAGGCTGTTCGGAGTCCAGGATGAGAT
The DNA here is from genome assembly GCF_904849725.1 of Hordeum vulgare subsp. vulgare. NCBI lineage: Eukaryota > Viridiplantae > Streptophyta > Magnoliopsida > Poales > Poaceae > Hordeum > Hordeum vulgare. The sequence goes on along the minus strand of NC_058524.1, from coordinate 573,218,404 downwards.
CCTATACATGACGAGGACCTTCGGAATGGTCCATAGGTAAAGATTGATGGTATTCAAGTTCCGGGACTTACCGGTAATGTGACGGAGTTGCCGGAATTTTTCTGGGGGTCTACCGGGAAGGTCTACCTGCCCGAGAGGGCCCCATGGGCTGTGAGATATGACGCACCAGCCCCTGGTGGGCTGGTCACCCTCCAACCTAAGGCCCATGTGGCCAAGGGCTGGGCTGGCCCAACGGTGGCCGCCCCCTCTCCTTGGGGGCCAAGGCACCTCCTTGGCCGCCGTCCCAACCCTAGGGGAGAACCTAGGGCGACCACCTCCCCACCCCTTCCCCTATATATATGAGAGGAGAGGGAAGGCAGTCGCACCACAAGCCACGGTGCAACCCTCCTCTCTCTCTCTCTTTCTCTCTCTCTCTCTCTCTCTCTCTCTCTCTCTCTCTCTCTCTCTCTCTCTCTCTCTCTCTCTCTCTCGTAGTTCTCCTCCATCGCGTCGCGGTAGCGCTTGGCAAAGCACTATCGAGATAACACCACCACCATCGTCATCATGCCGTCATGCTGTCGGAGAACTCATCTACTACTTTGCTTCGCTCGCTGGATTCAGGAGGTGGAGATGTCATCGAGCTGTACATGTGGTGAACGCGGAGTTGTCGCCCGCTCAACACTAGACCGGGACGGATCATGATTGGATCGCGAAGACGTACGACTACACCAAACTTGTTTCTTAAAGACCCCCCTTAGCGATCTACAAGGGTATGTAGATGTACTCCCCCTCTCATAGTTGTTCATCTTCATAGATAGATCTTGGATGTTTGTAGATTTTTTTTGTTTCCCATGCAACGTTCCCCAACAGTTTCCACCGACATGAGCACCCAGTGACGCATTAGAAAAGCAGTTGCGGGCGATGTTAGGTGTCGCCTAATAGGGGACTACAGGGACCGTGTTAGGTAGCCATGGGGGTGTAGCTGCCCACCCGGTCCGCCTCCAACGCCCTGGAAGAGGAGGTGCCGCCCTGGTCCAGCCGCAACCGATAAAGGACAATGTGGAGTGCTAGCTCCTTCTCGTTGACGCCCAACGAGCTATGAGACTCTATGGCGAGCTTCTCCCGGCACATGCTGTCAGAGTCGTTGTCGGCCATGACACGCGGGGAGTGGATTTGGGAGGAGAGCGAAAATGGATGAGATGGAGAAGGAGAGAGGCCAAGTGACTCAGCTTGACTAGGTTTTGCTCGTTGGTTATCGAATATTTATGAGGGCTGGAGTGGGGTCGATGTTGGCCATAGTGAGTCGATCGATGCGACTCGGCCTCTCAATATGTGCCCTAGGTTTAAGTTAGATATATGAAACCAGGATTGTCTTAAAAAGAAAAGAAAAAAAAAACTTTTTGTCCCCCAAAATTTGATGGAGTCCAGATTTCATCCCTCAACTGTAAAACCGGACAACTTACGACCTGAACTACTCAAACTAGACAAGATTTGTCCCCGATCACGGTTTGACCGGTTTGGGTGTAGCATCCTGGTTTTGACCATGTTGACTCAAGTTTGAGTAGTTTTTCCATGTCCGCGTAACGTTCTCAACTTAGCTTCACGTACTTTATTGATATCTGTGATCCTTTTTGAAATTCACATATTTTTTCAAATCCATGTACTTTTTTCAAGTTCATGTACTTTTTGCAAATTTAAGTACTTTTTCAAAGTGAACAGTGTTTTTTTCAAATTCATTTTTGTTTAGTTCACATACTGTTTTTGGAAAATTTCATGAATTTGAAGTTTTATGGGAACTTGAAAAAAGTACGTAGATTTGCAAAAGAAATGCACGCAAATTTAAAAAAAAAGAGGATTTGAAAATATTATGTGAACCGAAAAAGGTGCAAGAATTTGGAAAAGATGCTCGAATACGAAAAAAGTACGGCGATTTGAAATAAGTATGTGTTAAAAAAACTTCATGGATTGAAAAAGAACACAAATTTGAATAATAATAATATATGGATATCTAAATACTACGTGGATTAGCACGGTAAGAACCATGACGAGTCAGCACCAGAATTGATAAAAACGGAGATCAGGGACAAACCTTGTCTGGTTTTAGTAGTTTGGGTGTGTAAGCAAAAATGCTAAAGATACGGATAAGTTCTAACAGACATTTACGGAACGCTAACGCGGCCTAATCTAATTATTCCTCCCTGATTTTCACCGATGAGACCGTCCTCCTTAATCAAGTTTCAACTAATCACAACTAACGAGCCTGTAAATCTTTCGTAGAGAGCCCGTACGTCTAGCATTACTGGGTGTATAAGTTGTCTGGTTCTAGAGTTAAGAAACCAAATTTAGACTTTGTCAACAATTAAGAGATAAAAAATATATTTTTCTGAAGAAAATGAAAACCAGGATGAACTGTTTTTTCTGACCGATCGAACGGACTGCATGTATACGCAGAGTTTAGGCATCCAGATGCAGATGCTCTAACTCCAACCAGGCGGTCCAAACAGACAACATTTTTATCTGTTTTTGTTTGTTTAGATCGTTTGTGTCGGTCTGTTCGTATTTATTTTTTTACAGATGTCGGTACATGCACCCAACAAAAAGTAATTAGGCAGCAACACTATGATATTAAAATAATAAGACATAGATGGGTGGGATGTGCAAGCGAATTAAATAAGCAGGTAGAGGTGGGTGGGTGACTGTGTGACAAATGAGTCAGGCCAGTCACATGCGGACATCAAGATGACGCGTGCGTGTTTGCTTCGCGTCGGCGCCGACATATTTCAATCTCAAATTTGAGTCGAAAATGGATCAACGAAGACGCGTTTTGACAATTAATCCGTGCAATGGACCATCACTTTTGTTCACACGGATCTAAACGAACGGCGACGAACGAAATGAATCGATCCGTTGAGGTTGGTCTTATCCCTCAAGAAAAAAAAAACCGTAGATGCTCCTCCGGATCAGCAACACGAGTCCAGACTCCCCTCCAGTCCAGTGCAGAGGTGGCGGCCGTCACGGAATGCCACCGTTCTCGCTAGTCCGCCCACCTCGGTTGGAGCCCCGAATTCTCTTGGATCGAAAAGCTAATAATAAAAGCGGACGCGTCATATCATATCCGACGCTACGCTCCACCCGGCGCGCACTCTCTTTCTTCCCCGTCTCTGCTCCTTTGCGGTGCGAGCTTCTCTCCTCTTCCGCTCCACGCTCCACGCCACGATCGAATGGGCTCAGCTTCAGGTAGTTCTTCCGTTGTTTCTTTTGTTTTTTATATGGCTGACGATATGATCCATCGTTGCCGTGCTGGACTTGTGCAGATGATAGCAGGGAGCACCTGCTGGACGTGGGCGGCCTCGCCGCCGGCGGGCCCAAGATACGGGTGCGCGGGCTGCGGCGGCGGGCGGAGGCGAGCGGCGAGGAGATCCTGCGCGGGGTGGACCTGGACGTGCCGGGCGGGGTGGTGATGGGCGTCATCGGCCCCAGCGGCAGCGGCAAGTCCACGCTGCTCCGCGCGCTCAACCGCCTCTGGGAGCCCGCCCCCGGCGCCGTCACCCTCGACGGCGCAGACATCTGCGGCATGGACGTCCTCGCGCTCCGCCGCAAGGTCGGCATGCTCTTCCAGCTCCCCGCCATGTTCGACGGTACGTGCGCGCCTGTCTCTGTCTGCTCGCTCCTCAAATTCTGTCGCAGAGTTGAAAATGCTCAGATTGGTTTCCCCCCAAAGCGTGATGAACTGATTAAAGCTGATCAGACCCATACATGCGACAACTCCATAGTGCAACCTTTGCATAATTACCGTAAAATCAGTTGAACACGTTTGTTCAAAGTTGGGATAGTAGAGCAGCTTGTGCATGCCAAAGGTACCATTCCATGATCCCAAATTCCAGAATCCGGAAGCAGTGGGGAGAGGTTTCAGATTCTTTGGACTTGCTGACAAACATAAGATAAGAGGTCATACACCATGCATGAAATTGGGTATCCTACATCATCTGAAAACCTACTACTGTTAAATTGAGAATTTCGATTCAACTGTACCTTAGCAAATCGCCCGACAAATGTACGGGTCGTGTTGAGGGCAGAGGATAATCATGTTTTGTGGGCAAGCATGTTTTGTGCCAGCATTCGCTGACAATCGATATTTAATTATGATGATCGTGGTGCAGTGCTGCAGTTGTTTATATAGATACTTGCTACTGGTAAGCTATCAGAAGTGCTTACTTTACGAAGTCTACATGCCTTGTCCATGTCCAAGTGGATGGACACTTCAGATTTTATTACGCAATTGCACACCTTTGCTAGCGTCATCCGAATATTACGTGCATGATGTCAACCGGCAATATGACGGGTTGTAAACGATGTGCTACACAAGAAAAGACAAATATGTAATGGCAGTATGTATAATAAGCGATATATGCATAGTAGTGGATGCAGAAAAGAAGTTTGAGAGAGGAGAGATTTGTTTCTGAATCTGTCTTGCCGTGTGCATTACGTCCAGGGAGCGTGGCGGACAACGTGCGGTACGGGCCGCAGCTGCGCGGCAAGAAGCTGACGGAGGCGGAGGTGAAGGGGCTGCTGAGCCTGTCGGACCTGGACCCGGCGCTGTCCTCCCGGCCGGCGTCGGAGCTGTCCGTCGGGCAGGCGCAGCGGGTGGCCCTGGCCCGCACCCTCGCCAACGACCCGGAGGTGCTGTTGCTGGACGAGCCGACCAGCGCGCTCGACCCCATCTCGACGCAGAACATCGAGGAGGCCATCGTGCGGCTGAAGAAGGCGAGGGGGCTCACCACGGTCATCGTCTCGCACAGCGTCAAGCAGATCCAGCGGATCGCCGACCTGGTGTGCCTCGTCGTCGACGGCGAGGTCGTGGAGGTGCTCGCGCCGTCCGACCTCTCTGAGGCCAAGCACCCCATGGCCCGCCGCTTCCTGGAGCTCAGCTGAATGCTTTACATCGCCGACTACATCGTCCAAGTGCCGGGTGTCGACCTCTGTTTAATTCAGACTTGCTACTATATATACTACCACGACGAACGCTGTGCGATTTGAAACTGTTGCATTTTATCGGCCGGCTTCACAGCCGTACCATCTGGTCAAATCTGACGTTTTTACCCCCCGATCTACTCCTTGTGGTTAGGGATGGCACCCACAGGGTATGGTACGGGTGGAGCCTCCCCCGTAACCTTACTCGTCCCGTCTGATATTACCCATCATCCTTACCCATATCCATCAACGGTATAATTTTTTCCCATACTCGTTATCCGACAGGGTAGACGGATACCCGCGGGTAATATTATTCATATTTGCAAACATCAATTTAAACAACTTATTGTTATAAAATGCATTGTATTGTATATTTTATAAAGATAGATTATAATTACAACACATACGTATAAAACAACATCATATAGTCATAAACAACAACACATAGGCATACACTTTCAATTCATAAATTATTGATATAGTGTAGATTGTAGAGATAATTTTGACTTTACATAGATGTTATATGGATACATGGGTATATGGATACGGGTTCTATGATCCCATACCCGTACCCGCTCTACCCGATGGTTTTAGATTTTACTATTTATATACTCATGGGTAAGTGTTTGTCCCATACCCTTACCCTGATATGGTTTTTACCTGCAGGGTACGTGGGTAATGGGTACCCATTGTGTTGGAGAACGTCGCATGGCAAACAAAAAATTTTCTACGCGCACGAAGACCTATCATGGTGATGTCCAGCTATGAGAGGGGATGTGTGATCTACGTACCCTTGTAGACCGTACAGCAGAAGCGTCAGTGAACGCGGTTGACGTAGTGGAACGTCCTCACGTCCCTCGATCCGTCCCGCGAACCGTCCCGCGATCAGTCCCACGATCTAGTGCCGAACGGACGGCACCTCCGCGTTCAGCACACGTACAGCTCGACGATGATCTCGGCCTTCTTGATCCAGCAAGAGAGACGGAGAAGTAGAAGAGTTCTCCGGCAGCGTGACGGCGCTCCGGAGGTTGGTGGTGATCTTATCTCAGCAGGTCTCCGCCCGAGCTCCGCAGAAACGCGATCTAGAGGAAAAACCGTGGAGGTATGTGGTCGGGCTGCCGTGGAAAAATCGTCTCAAATCAGCCCTAAAACCTCCGTATATATAGGGGGAAGAGGGGGAGCCTTGCCTTGGGGCTCAAGAGGCCCCAAGGGGATCGGCCGAGCCAAGGGGGGAAGGTCTCCCCTTCCAAACCGAATCCAACTTGGTTTGAAAGGTGGAGTCCTTCTTCCCTTTCCCACCTTCTCCTTTTTCTTTTTCTTTTCTCTTTGATTTTCTTCCTATGGCGCATAGGGCCTTCTTGGGCTGTCCCACCAGCCCACTAAGGGCTGGTGTGCCACCCCCAAGGCCTATGGGCTTCCCCGGGGTGGGTTGCCCCCCCGGTAAACACCCGGAACCCATTCGTCATTCCCGGTACATTCCCGGTAACTCTGAAAACCTTCCGGTAATCAAATGAGGTTATCCTATATATCAATCTTCGTTTCCGGACCGTTCGGGAAACCCTCGTGACGTCCGTGATCTCATCCGGGACTCCGAACAACATTCGGAAACCAACCATATAACTCAAATACGCATAAAACAACGTCGAACCTTAAGTGTGCAGACCCTGCGGGTTCGAGAACTATGTAGACATGACCCGAGAGACTCCTCGGTCAATATCCAATAGCGGGACCTGGATGCCCATATTGGATCCTACATATTCTACGAAGATCTTATCGTTTGAACCTCAGTGCCAAGGATTCATATAATCCCGTATGTCATTCCCTTTGTCCTTCGGTATGTTACTTGCCCGAGATTCGATCGTCAGTATCCGCATACCTATTTCAATCTCGTTTATCGGCAAGTCTCTTTACTCGTTCCGTAATACAAGATCCCGCAACTTACACTAAGTCACATTTGCTTGCAAGGCTTGTGTGTGATGTTGTATTACCGAGTGGGCCCCGAGATACCTCTCCGTCACACGGAGTGACAAATCCCAGTCTCGATCCATACTAACTCAACTAACACCTTCGGAGATACCTGTAGAGCATCTTTATAGTCACCCAGTTACGTTGCGACGTTTGATACACACAAAGCATTCCTCCGGTGTCAGTGAGTTATATGATCTCATGGTCATAGGAACAAATACTTGACACGCAGAAAACAGTAGCAACAAAATGACACGATCAACATGCTACGTCTATTAGTTTGGGTCTAGTCCATCACATGATTCTCCTAATGATGTGATCCCGTTATCAAGTAACAGCACTTTCCTATGGCCAGGAAACCTTGGCCATCTTTGATCAACGAGCTAGTCAACTAGAGGCTTACTAGGGACAGTGTTTTGTCTATGTATCCACACAAGTATTGTGTTTCCAATCAATCCAATTATAGCATGGATAATAAACGATTATCATGAACAAAGAAATATAATAATAACTAATTTATTATTGCCTCTAGGGCATATTTCCAACAGTCTCCCACTTGCACTAGAGTCAATAATCTAGTTCACATCACCATGTGATTCCAACGAATCCAACACCCATATAGTCATGGGGTCTGATCACGTCTTGCTCATGAGAGAGGTTTTAGTCAACGGTTCTGAAACTTTCAGATCCGTGTGTTCTTTACGAATCTTTATGTCATGATGGAGTCATAGTCCTAGGGTAGGGTCATTGGCCTGCCATATAGGTCCTATCCAAGGACTACCCCACACAAAGGACAGGGCCCTAAGTCTGCCCCGACTGAATTAAGGAGTCCCCATCATCCAGTCGGTAACAGGTCCTCAATCATCCAGTCGGAGCTAGCATTCGGAGGATACCAAGCTAACCGACTGACTACACTCGGTACATCGTAACCTCTCTGGAGGGAAACGGTCGTACGTTTCCGGATGCATTTATTAGCGTTTAGAGCATACGTTACCTGTAACGTACGCATTCAATCCCCACTACTCCACCCCCGTACCGGAACCGTTGTGGAGGGAAGCGCACTCTATATAAGCCGCCCTCCCCCACTGGTAGAGGGGTTAGCAAATCATTGTATTCCATATTACACTCGACAACAAGCTCCGAGAGCACTGAGACGTAGGGCTATTACCTCCACCGCAGAGGAGCCTGAACTCATACAACCTTGCCGTAGCTAGGACTCTGCCCATCTCATTCGTACCCTACACATCTACTGTCAGGCTTATACCCACGACAGTTGGTGCCCACCGTGGGGCAGGCGTCTAAGCGACTTCCGGCGAGTTTGCGACTACTTCCTTTCGTCATGTCGACCGGTGGAGATTCGAGCATGGGTCACCAGATCTTCTTCGGCGCTCTCTCCTTCACCGTCGACGATTCGGCGTGGCTTCGAGAGGCACCTCTCGACGTCGAGGCGCTTCCCCGTCGTGGGGCCACGCACTTCCGTGCCGGCGCCCGCGGCGTTCTTCTTCTCCAACAATCGGCTCCGTTGTCGACTTGCACCTCCGTCATGCACCGCAACAAGCGGTCCCGCCATCCGCGTATCCAACGTTGGGTGCAGCATGCCCGAGCGCGTCAGATCGCGTCTTCTCAAGTGGCAGCTCTGGAGTCTGTTGTGGTTGCCCCGCGTTCCCAATGCTCGGGCTCAGTTCCGACTGAGTTTCCTTCCGAGTACGCGGGTCGCGGGCCTGCAGCAGAAGTACACATGGCCAACTCCCATGAAGATCCCCGTCAAGCTGGTCGAAGCGAGCGTGAGGTCGGTGAAGCATCCGGTGCGCGTCGTCCACCTCGCTGTTCTGCCAGTCGACACACTCGGCGGAGCAACGTAGAGTTGTTCCGCATGCCCCTCCTCAACTTGGCTGCGGCTGCCAAGATAGCCGATTCCCTACAGCCGACCGATTCGGAGGCAGGAAGAGGGATTGAGCAGATCCGAGCCCTGTTGCACACGGCGCAGCAACAGAATTCGACAGTCTCCCAGTCGCACAACCGGATCTACAATAGTTCCGTCCACGCAAACACGCATCGGTCTGTTCACAGCCCTGGTTCCCATCAGCGCCACAGGGGAGGCAGCCGTTCCGTGATTCACGAAGATCGTCGCCGCTCATGCACCCCTCCGCGGGGTGGGTTCTATGGGTCCCGACATCATGATGATCGGCGTTCAGTCGGCGACACTTACGACCCAAGACCCGACGCAAGAGGACGTATCGCCCAGCGAAGAGTCGACAGAGGTCGAGCCCACCGCGATGGTCACGATATCGACCGTCCGAGTGGAAGCAGGGCCATCGTGTCCGGTCCCGAGTGTTTTAGTCGAGCCATCCGCTCGGCTGACATCCCGCCCAACTTCCGATTGGCAGCAGGAATCGGTAAGTTTACACGAGAGTCCAAGCCGGAAACATGGCTGGATGACTACCGAGTGGCAGTCCAAATCGGGGGAGGGGACGACCATGTCGCTATGAAGCACCTCCCTCTGATGCTCGACGGCTCGGCGCGAGCGTGGCTGAACCAGTTGGTCCCCTCGAGCATTTACAGTTGGGCGGATCTGGCCCGAGTGTTCATCAGGACCTTCGAAGGGACGTGCAAACGCCCTGCAGGCCTTGTGGAGCTCCAGCACTGTGTCCAGAAGCCGAATGAGCCCCTGCGCGACTTCCTCCAGCGTTGGACAACTCTCTACCACACGGTGGAGAACGTCACCGAGCATCAAGCAGTCTGCGCCTTCAAGGCAGGCGTACGGTACAGAGAGTGTACCTAAAGTTCGGTCGAACAGGCGACATCTTCATGAGTAAGATGATGGAGATAGCGGCTCGCTATGCAAATGGCGAAGAAGAGGACCGCATCCGGAGCGGCAAGCACAAGACAGTCGGCGATGTTGACGGAGGTAACACTCGGAAGCAGAAATAGAAAGCTCCGCCCACACCGCAAGCAGAAGCTGCAGCCGTGACCAATGCCAAGTTCAAGGGCAAAGGGAAGGCGCAGTTTACCCCCAAGAAGAAGCCGTTCAACAATCCCATCCTGGACCAGCCTTGACCGGTTCACACGAAGATGGACGAAGAAGGCAACCCCATATACGCGAAGCATACCACTCGACAGTGTCGTCTCCTGATCCAGGGGTTCAGCGAGGGACAACCGAGTGAGAAGGATCCTGAACAAGATGAGGAGGATAAGGAGGATCCGTTCCCCCAAGTCCATGCAACCCTCATGATTTTTGCTGACATCGAAAGCAAGAGTCGACTGAAACTGGTGAACAGAGAGGTTAACATGGCCACTCCAACCAGTCCCAAGTTCCTGAAATGGTCTCAGACTGCGATCACTTTCGACCAGTCGGATCATCCCGCACATGTACCCACTCTGGGGAGACAGGCTCTGGTCGTCGACCCGGTGGTGGAAGGAGTCCGACTGCGCAAAGTCCTCATGGATGGCGGCAGCGGCTTGAACATCATGTACGCTGACACACTCAAGGGGATGGGCATTCCGATGTCCAAACTCAGCGAGAGCAGCATGCAGTTTCACGGGGTCATCCCTGGACGGAAGGCCAAGTCACTCGGCCAGATCGCGTTGGACGTCTTTTCGGCTCCGACAAGAACTTCCGCAAGGAGAAGCTGACATTCGAAGTGGTAGACTTCCAGAGTGCTTACCACGCAATCCTGGGCCGCCCGGCGTATGCTTGTTTCATGGCCCGTCCGTGTTACGTCTACTTGAAGCTGAAGATGCCAGGCCCGAAAGGCGTGATCACCATCACGGGCAATCGTCAGCGAGCCGAAGAGTGTCTGCAGCAGGGATCAAGAATCGCCGACCAGCAGATGGCTGTTCTCGAGCTCGACGAGTACAAGAAGACAGTCGACCCCGCCGACCTGATGCGCGCAAAGAAACCAACTTCCGAGTCCGCATTCCAGTCGGCGGAAGAGACGAAGAAGGTCAGCATCCACCCGACGGACGACTCTGCTGCCCCGACGAACATCTCCACCACCCTCGATCCTAAATAGGAAGCCGAGCTCACCCAATTCCTCCGTGAGAACTGGGACATCTTCGCATGGAAACCCTCTGACATGCCAGGTGTACCCAGGGAGTTGGCTGAGCACCGACTGCACGTGGATCCCACCACTCGGCCCGTCCGAGAGCGCCTGCGCCGATCTGCCGCGCATAAGAGGAAGGCAATCGGGGAAGAGGTGGCCAAGCTGCTGGCCGCCAACTTCATTCGCGAGGTTCACCACTCCGAGTGGCTCGCCAATGTTGTCATGGTACCCAAGAAGGACAAGTCGCTCCGAATGTGCATCGACTTCAAGCATCTCAATAAGGTCTGCCCGAAAGACCATTTTCCGCTCCCCCGCATAGATCAAATTGTCGATTCGACTGCGGGATGCGAGCGTTTATCATTTATGGATGCCTACTCGGGCTATCATCAGATCCGTCTGTATGGTCCCGATGAGTTAAAAACAGCCTTCATCACCCCATTCGGGTGCTTCTGCTACATCACTATGCCTTTCGGTCTGAAGAATGCACGAGCTACCTTTATGCGCATGATCCAAAAATGTCTCCTCGACCAGATCGGTCGCAATGTGGAGGCATATATGGATGATATCGTAGTCAAGTCACGCAAAGGTTCCGACCTGCTGACTGACTTGGCAGAAACATTCGCCAACCTTCGTAGGTACGATATCAAGCTCAACCCAGCCAAATGTTCATTCGGTGTTCCCAGCGGAAAGTTACTCGGTTTCTTCGTTTCCGAACGAGGGATCGACGTCAACCCCGAAAAGATCGGGACCATCGTCCGAATGGAGAGGCCGGTCAGAATACACGATGTTCAACGGCTCACAGGTTGCCTAGCGGCTTTGAGCAGGTTCATCAGTCGACTCGGCGAAAAAGCACTTCCTCTGTACCGACTCATGAAGAAATCAGATACCTTCGAGTGGACAGACGAAGCCCAAGTCGCATTCGACGACCTCAAAGTCCTACTTTCCACCCAGCCGGTTCTTACTGCTCCCCTCAGTAAAGAGCCCCTTCTTCTATATATCGCGTCTACAAATCAAGTCGTCAGTACTGTTCTTACAGTCAAGCGAGAAGAAGAAGGCAAAGCATACAAAGTTCAGCGGCCAGTGTACTACGTCTCCGAAGTCCTGACTCCTTCCAAGCAGAGGTATCCCCATTATCAAAAACTTATCTATGGGATCTATATGACTGCGAAGAAGGTGGCTCATTATTTCCAAGACCACTCGGTATCTGTCGTTTCTGATGCTCCGTTGTCGGAAATTCTCCACAATCGAGATGCATCAGGCCGAGTGGCGAAGTGGGCAATGGAGATGTTGTACCGTGACATCAAGTTCGAGGCCAAGAAAGCTATTAAGTCTCAAGCCCTGGCTGACTTTATAGCAGAATGGGTAGAACAACAGCAACCGACCCACATCTACTCGGCTCATTGGACAATGTTCTTCGATGGGTCTAAGATGTTGAATGGCTCCGGCGCTGGTGTTGTGATCATATCACCAAAGGGCGACAAGCTCAAGTACGTGCTGCAGATACACTTTGATTCCTCCAACAACGAGGCAGAGTATGAAGCTCTCCTCTACGGATTGCGCATGGCCATCTCACTCGGCGTCCGTCGCTTGATGGTCTACGGCGATTCGGATTTGGTGGTCAATCAAGTGATGAAAGAGTGGGACGTCAGGAACCCCACCATGACCACATACTGCAATGCAGTGAGGAAGCTGGAGAAGAACTTTGAAGGTCTAGAGCTCCACCATGTTCCGAGACTGAAGAACCAAGCAGCTGATGAGTTGGCAAAACTCGGATCCACTCGGAGACCAGTCCCGAGTGATGTCTGCCTTGAGCACCTCCACCTTCCCTCAGTCAAATAAGATCCCTTCACAGAGGAACCGGTACAACCCAAGAGCACAACAGATCCGAGTGAAGTCAATGTACCTGCTGTGATTGATCTGGTCATGGAGATTCTGGCCGTCATTCCCGATTGGACTGTGCCGATCATTGCATATATCCTGAGGCAAGAACTTCCAGAAGACGAAGTCCAAGCCAGGAAAATAGTCCGCAGGTCGAAGGCATTCACTGTCATTGATGGCCAATTGTACAAGGAGAGTGTTTCAGGCGTTCTTCAACGTTGCATTTCCCCAGAGGAAGGGCTATTGATCCTAGAGGATATTCACTCGGGAACCTGCGGTCATCACGCTTCTTCGAGAGCAATCGTCGCCAAGGCATTCAGAGCCGGTTTCTTTTGGCTGCAGGCAAACGAGATGGCTAAAGATATGGTCGACCGATGTGAAGGCTGTCAGTTCTACTCCAACAAGTCCCACAAGCCAACATCTGCATTGAAGACAATCCCTCTTGTGTGGCCATTTGCGGTTTGGGGATTAGATACAGTCGGACCATTAAAGACAGGCCAAGGAGGCTACACACATCTGTTGGTGGCAGTCGACAAGTTCACAAAATGGATAGAAGCCAAGCCCATCAAGAAACTCGACGCTTCAACAGCTGTCAAGTTTGTCAGGGACATCGTTTCCAGATTTGGGGTACCTCACAGCATAATCACGGACAACGGGACAAACTTCGACTCGGACAGATTCAAAGGTTTCTGTGCGAGTCAGGGTATCCGAGTGGATTTTGCTTCCGTAGCACATCCTCAATCCAACGGACAAGCTGAGCGGGCGAATGGGCTTATTCTTCAAGGTTTGAAGCCCCGACTCCTGCGAGAGGTAGGACACGCTGCTGGCGCATGGGTTACCGAGTTACCTTCAGTGCTTTGGGGCCTCCGCACCACTCCGAACAGATCAACGGGGCGATCACCATTCTTCCTCGTTTATGGAGCAGAAGCGGTCCTTCCGAGTGACCTGTTTCACAATGCCCCACGAGTCGAACTCTTCTCCGAAGCTGAAGCAGAACAAGCAAGGCAAGATGGAGTAGATCTTCTAGAGGAGGAACGCGAGATAGCACTAACTCGCTCAACAATTTACCAACAAGATCTGCGACGCTTTCATGCGCTTCACGTCAGGAGTCGCACATTCCAAGCAGGCGACTTAGTGCTCCGAGTGGATCAGCAAAGACCCCACAAGTTGGCTCCGGCCTGGGAAGGGCCTTTCATCATCTCCAAGGTGCTGAACAACGGAGCATACAGACTCTACAACATTCAGAGGGAGACAGACGAGCCGCGCGCATGGAACGGAGACCTCCTCAAGCGCTTCTATACGTGATCGTCGACTGAAGCAGTGTAACGAACAAGTATTGATGAAATAATATACAGCAGATTCAGTTTTTTGCAGATTCAGAGTTTTTCCACGGTCGCAGACTCCGATCACACACACACACACAAAAAAACTTAGTTGCGATCCTGAATCGCCTAAGTTTTAACTTTCTTCGAGTATGCACTAAACGTCGCACTCGGAGACTTAGCTGCGATCCTGAATCGCCTAAGTACTAACTTCCTTCGAGTGTGCTCTAAACGTCGCACTCGGAGACTTAGCTGCGATCCTGAATCGCCTAAGTACTAACTTCCTCCGAGTGTGCTCTAAACGTCGCACTCGGAGACTTAGCTGCGATCCTGAATCGCCTAAGTACTAACTTCCTCCGAGTGTGCTCTAAACGTCGCACTCGGAGACTTAGATGTGATCAAGAATCACCTAAGTACTAACTTCCTCCGAGTGTGCGCTAAAACGTCACACTCGGGGACTTAGCTGCGATCCTGAATCGCCTAAGTATTAACTTTCTCCGAGTGCACACTTAACGTCACACTCGGGGACTTAGCTGCGATCCTGAATCGCCTAAGAATTAACTTTCTCCGAGTGCGCACTTAACGTCACACTCGGGGGCTTAGCTGCGATCCAGCATCGCCTAAGTATTAACTTTCTCCGAGTGCGCACTTAACGTCACACTCGGGGGCTTAGCTGCGATCCAGCATCGCCTAAGTATTAACTTTCTTCGAGTGTGCACTTAACGTCACACTCGGTGGCTTAGCTGCGATCCAGCATCGCCTAAGTATTAACTTTCTCCGAGTGCGCACTTAACGTCACACTCGGGGGCTTAGCTGCGATCCAGCATCGCCTAAGTATTAACTTTCTTCGAGTGTGCACTTAACGTCACACTCGGAGGCTTAGCTGTGATCCAGCATCGCCTAAGTATTAACTTTCTCCGAGCGTGCACTTAACGTCACACTCGGGGGCTTAGCTGCGATCCAGCATCGCCTAAGTATTAACTTTCTTCGAGTGTGCACTTAACGTCACACTCGGGGGCTTAGCTGCGATCCAGCATCGCCTAAGTGTTAACTTTCTTCGAGTGTGCACTTCACGTCACACTCGGGGGCTTAGCTGCGATCCAGCATCGCCTAAGGATTAAACTTCTTCGAGTGTGCACTTAACGTCACACTCGGAGGCTTAGCTGCGATCCAGAATCACCCACGTACTAACCCTCTCTGAGTGTGCACTACACGTCACACTTGGGGGCTTAGCTGCGATCCAGCATCGCCTAAGTATTAACCTTCTCCGAGTGTGCACTTCACGTCACACTCGGGGGCTTAGCCGCGATCGAGCATCGACTGTTTGCCTTTGGCTTCACCAAGAAACGCCAAACAAAAACTCGAATCAACATTGCAACAGAAGAGCAAAAAATGGATTCCAAAATTCTCGCAAAGATAGCTAACTCGGTGCGGATCAAGCTTACCCGCACCGATTTAAAAGTGTGACAGCCAACAGAAGTGGCCAAAGTACCTTACAGATAAAACACTCGGCATACCGAGGATAAAGTTTTCTTACGCGTCAGCAGGGTCAGCGCCAGGACTGGAGGGCTCAACAAAGGTGTCCAAGTCAATTCCATCGGCGATGCGGGTAGCACTCTCAAGGAACGTCTCCATGAAGTCTTCGAATCGAAGCTTCTTCGTGTTAGCGACCTTCAGTGTCTTCAGCTTTTCCTCACGCACCTCCTTGCAATGGACTCGGACCAAGGACAGAGCAACATCTGCACCGCAACGAGCTGCAGATTTCTTCCACGACTGCACTCTGTTGGGAATCTCCTCCAGTCGGGTCATCAGGTTCTCCATCTCCTGCCGCGACTCATCTTCTGGCCAAAGCTCCTTGTCGATTTGGCTGACGACTTCTCTCAGTCGACCGATGAAAGGACCAACTTTGCCCACGCGGATGTGCGCACGGACCATATCCCGATTGGCGTCGTCGCCGAGTGGAACGTTCTCAAGAATCGAACGCTCCACGTCAGCTGCTTCAGCTTCGGCGTCAAAGCAAAAATCTGCGACAATAGGACAAACAGACAATAAGCGCCGAGTGTCACGCGCATAGCACAACCACTCGGAAAAAGCAGGACTTACCAGCCAGACGCATCATCATCTGCCGAGCCCAGTCGCTGACATATTTCTCTTGCGCCCTGCATCGTTTGTTGAGCACATCCATCTGACTCATCAGCACAGTCCGCTGTTTCCCCATCTTTTCCACTTCCCCAGTCAGCACCTTGTTCACTTCACGCGCCTGCTCCAATGACTTCTCCCGTTCCTCCAGAGCATCCTTCATGCCGGCCATTGCAAGCATGGCCGCATCAAGCTCACCAGCGAACTGGTTCCTCTCCGCTCTCAGAGCCTCATAGGCCGTCCCCATTTCTCAAGTTTTCTGCCACCAAGAAACAAGGGACAATCAGAAAGTTCAACAGTTAACAGTCTAAGTTCTTCAGACCCCTGCCGACGCAAGCAGTCGACAGCGGTCTCGGGGACTACACCCAGTGGGTTCACGGAGAGTGACCCCACTGGCGTGCACCTCAAGCAGGCCTGCCCTATTGAGATGCATGTTATCACCTACGCCTCCGAGGCCAATACTACCCGACCTGAGTACAACTTACTCTCGGGGACTCTTACCGTAAGCGCACTCCGACTGCAACTACTACTCGCACTCGGTAATCCTATCTACAGACACAACCAAACTCAAGGCAAAATGTATAAAGACAACTGTCGGTGCAAGCACTCGACAGAAGTCTCAGGGACTACACCCACTGGGTTCACTCAGAGTGAACCCATTGCAAACAACAGCTGCTATTCAAGAACACCCAGTGGGTTACAGGGGAAAAGTAAATACTTACTTGACCACTTACTCGGATATCATCGCGCAGCTCCAAGCTCCGCTGGTACAAGGCCGCAATGGAGTCATAGGCCCTCTTGGCTTCTCCAACCATCAGCTCCGCCTGCACCATAGCCCCCTTGGCTGCTCCCACCTGCTCCCCCGGAAGACGCTGGATGCTGAATTCAGCATTCGATGAACCTGGAATCGTCGCAGGTTCCTGAGGCATCCCAAGGCCCGCCCCAGTCGGCTCCTCCTCCACCAGCACTGGTTCAGTCTGTGGCGGCGCCTCTGTCGGCAGCACGTCGGTGGCGAGAGCGGCAGCGGGAGGAGCAGCCTCAAGAACAGGCTCCACAGCTGGGTCGGCTCTCCCCTGGCCGCCCTCATCCAGGCAAATCGCCCCTGACAGGCCGAATGACACGAGGTCTCAGAAAAAGAAAGAAGCACCTGGCTGGGACGCGATAGTATAAAATACTCGACGTTCCTACGACGCACCTGGCTGAGACGAGACGACGTTGTCCATGTCCATGGGGTCGTCTTCCTGACGCGCCGGAGAGGTGGCAGAAGTAGCGACCCTGTCGAGTGAGATCCATTCGGCCAATAAACATAAGTTCACTCGGATATCAGAAAGAATTGAAAGCTGAGTACACTTACGTGGAGGTGACGGGGACAGCGACCCTCATTCGCGGCAGAGCCTTCCGAGGTTTAGGCCCACTCGGCTTGGGCGCCTTAGAAGATTGGCCCACGGACTCAGCGGCGGCATCCCTGGTCCTCTTAGTGCTTCGAACACTCGGGACCACTGGAGCAGTAGGCGGAGCACTCGAAGACGCGGGAGGAGCTGAGGGGACAGCGGGCTCGTGTCGGCGCTTGGTCCGATGCTCCAGTTGCGGAGGTGGCGAGTCCTGCTCCTCGTCCTCTTCCTCTTCCTCACTGTTCTCCTCCTCCGATTCCCCGCTGTCGGAGACGTACTCGGCGCTCTCCACACTGCCCTCCTGGCTGCCTTCCTCCTCTTCCTCCTCCAGATTCCCATTCGAGACGGGGGAGAACCAGTTGGTCCACGCCTGCATAAATTTCAGTCGGAAACATTAGACATCACATGGAGATATAGACAAACGACAGGAATTAAGACAGTTCAATGCACTCGACAAGTGCCACTCACCTGATTCGGTGGAGGATGATCCGCGTTGTAAGGCTTCACTCGCCGAGCTCCTTTGGGGTTCTCGCAGGGACCCGTGATTTGGAGCACCCACGAGGTCACCCTCTCCTCAGTCACGCCCACCACGTTGGTCCGAGTGGAGTCTTCGGGCCCCGTGTAATGCCACATGGCATGGTCGCGAGCCTGCAGAGGCTGGATCCGCCGACCAAGGAAGACTTCCAGCAGGTCTATACCGGTGACCCCCCTCCTGACGACGTCCACGAGTGCCTCAACCAAGGGCTGGATGTCGTTCTTCTCTGCCTTCGAGAGCGCGAGCTGCTTAGGCGGGGCGGGCCGATCTAGACTAAAAGGAGGCAGCCCAGACGACGCATTCGGACAGGCGATATCTTGGCAGTAGAGCCACGTCGACTGCCAGTTCCTAACCGACTCACTTAACTGGAGAGCAGGATAGCTACTCCGACTCTTCTTCTGGAATCCTAAACCCCCGCAGAGCTGGAGGAGGTGCGTCTTATCATCCGACTGGCTAAGTCGTTTGATAGTTTGGGATCGGGCAGAGAAGATGTGTTTGAACAAACCCCAATGGGGAGGGCAGCCGATGAAACACTCACATAAAACTATGAAGGCAGAAAGATGGGCAATGGCATTCGGAGGAAAATGGTGAAGTTGGGCACCGAAGTGATTCATGATACCCTTGAAGAAAGGATGCGGGGGTAAAGAAAAACCTCGATGGACGTGGCTGAGAAGCAAGACGCGCTCCCCCTCCCGGGGCGCCGGCTCGACCTCATTCTCCGCCGGCAGCCTCCAGGACTTATGCACGATCATTCCTTGCTCCACCAGCTGCAGCAGATCTCCCTCCGTCACCGTGGAGGGGAGGAAGTCTCCTTGGATCCACCCCGTGGCAGCGGCCGCTGCCGCCGCTGAGCAGGCGCCGCCGCCTTGCCCTTCTTCTTCCTCGCCTCCATCTTGCTGGTCTGACCCTTGGTCATGGAGGCGACGGCGAACCCTCGAGAGGAAGGAGAAGGACGGGGTGTAGGAGCGCTGGAGGTGGCGAGGGAGACGGAGCAGGCAAGAGCGAAAGATTCAGCAAGCGTAACGAAGAAGCCTCGCCGCCTAGATTTAAATAGGGTTCCGACTGGGTCACTGGCGGGTGGCCCCGAAACCTTATCCGCCTGACCGGCCGCAGCGATATCAGTGGAGGAGTTGAAGGCGCGAGAATCGAGGCGTCAGGCGCTACTCGATTGCGCTGGCGTCATCCCTGCTGAGCGTGCGGAACCCGAAATTTGAGATCCCGGAAAATCCGCCGCTGTCAGTTGACCGGTCGCGTCAAAAGATGCCGCAGAAACACTCGGCTTCCGACAGTCTGTTTCGCAAGCACTTCCACTCGGATCGTTGGTCAAAAAAGATAAAATGGATAGAGGCAAGCAACGCCCAAGCCGAATCTAATCAAGTCGGATCCGAACTTCAAGCACCGCTTCGTCGTTTCAACCCCAATCCATTCGGGGACTAATGATGGGGTCATAGTCCTAGGGTAGGGTCATAGGCCTGCCATACAGGTCCTACCCAAGGACTACCCCACACAAAGGACAGGGCCCTAAGTCTGCCCCAACTGAATTAAGGAGTCCCCATCATCCAGTCGGTAACAGGTCCTCAATCATCCAGTCGGAGACTAGCATTCGGAGGATACCAAGCTAACCGACTGACTACACTCGGTACATCGTAACCTCTCTGGAGGGAAACGTTCGTACGTTTTCGGGTGCATTTATTAGCGTTTAGAGCATACGTTACCTGTAACGTACGCATTCAATCCCCACTACTCCGTACCGGAACCGTTGTGGAGGGCAGCGCACTCTATATAAGCCGCCCCCCCACTGGTAGAGGGGTTAGCAAATCATTGTATTCCATATTACACTTGACAACAAGCTCCGAGAGCACTGAGACGTAGGCTATTACCTCCACCGCAGAGGGGCCTGAACTCATACAACCTTGTCGTAGCTAGGACTCTGCCCATCTCATTCGTACCCTACACATCTACTGTCAGGCTTATACCCACGACATGTCATCTTATAGATGCTGCTACTATGTGCTATTTGGAAATACTCCAAATATCTTCTCTACTATACGAATCCGTTTCACTACTCATAGTTATTCGGATTAGTGTCAAAGCTTGCATCGACGTAACCCTTTACGACGAACTCTTTAACCACCTCCATAATTGAGAAAAAATCCTTAGTCTATTTAGTTACTAAGGATAACTTTGACCGCTGATCAGTGATTCAATCCTGGATCACTGTGTGTGCCTCTTAATAGACTTGCTGCAAGGCACACATCAGGTGCGGTACTCAGCATGGCATACTTTAGAGTCTACGGCTAAGTCATAGAAGACGACCTTCGTCTATTCTCTTTATTCTGCCGTGGTCGGGTTTTGAGTTTTACTCAAATTCACACCTTACAACGCAACCAAGAACTCCTTCCTTGCTGATCTATTTTGAACTCCTTCAAAAACTTGTCAAGGCATGCATCTTGTTGAAACTTCCATTAAGCGCTTTCGATCTATCTCCATAGATCTTTGATGCTCAACGTTCAAGTAGCGCAATCCAGGTACTCCTTTGAAAAACTCCTTTCAAACAACCTTGTATGCTATACAGAAATTCTACATTACTTCTGGTCCACAATATGTCAACCACATATACTTATCAGAAATTCTATAGTTCTCCCACTCACTTCTTTGGAAATACAAGTTTCTCATAAACCTTGTACAAACCCAAAATCTTTGATCACCTCATCAAAGTGTATATTCCAACTTCGAGATGCTTGCACCAGTCCATTGAAGGATCACTGGAGCTTGCATACTTGCTAGTATCTTTAGGATTGACAAAACCTCCTGGTTGTATCACATACAATGTTTGCTCAGGGAAACCGTCGAGGAAACAATGTTTTGACATCCTACGTGCAATATTTCATAAATAATGCAGCAACTACTAACATAATTCTAACAGACTTTTAGCATCGCTACGAGTGAGAAAGTCTCATCATAGTCAACTGTTTGATCTTGTCGGAAACATCTTTGCGACAAGTCGAGCTTTTCTTAACAGTGACTTATCATCTTCATCGTCTGTCTTCTTTTAAAGATCCATCTTTACTCAATAGTCATCTGACCATCAAGTAGTTCTTCCAAAGTCTACACTTTGTTTTCTTACATGGATCCTCTCTCGGATTTCATGGCTTCCAGCCATTTGTCGGAATCCGGGCCCACCATTGCTTTCTTCATAACTCGTAGGTTCATTGTTGCTCAACAACATGACCTCCAAGACAGGGCTACCGTACCACTCTGCAGTAGTACGTGACCTTGTCAACCTGCGAGGCTTCTAGTAACTTGATCTGATGCTCGATGATCACCATCATCAGCTTCCACTTCAATTGGTGTAGGTGCCACAGGAACAACTTCCTGCGCCCTTGCTACACACTGGTTGAAGTGATGGTTCAATAACCTCATCAAGTACTACCACCCTCCCACTCATTTCTTTCGAGAGAAACCTTTTCTCGAGAAAGGATCCGTTAGAAACAAACACTTTGCTTTTGATCTGAGATAGGAGATGTACCCAACTGTTTTGGATATCCTATGAAGATGCATTTATCCGCTTTGGGTTCGAGCTTATCAGACTGAAACTTTTTCACATAAGTGTCGAAGCCCCAAACTTTCAAGAAACGACAGTTTAGATTTCTCTAAACCTCAGTCTATACTGTGTCATCTCAACGGAAATACGAGGTGCCCTATTTAAAGTGAATGCGGTTGTCTCTAATGCATAACCCACAAACGATAGTGGTAATTCGATAAGAGACATCATAGCATGCACCATACCAAATAGTGCGTGGCTATGACGTTCAGACACATCATCACACTATGATGTTCCAGGTGGCATGAACTGCGAAACAATTTCCACATTGTCTTAACTGCGTACCAAAACTCGTAACTCAGATATTCATTTCTATGATCATATCGTAGACAGTTTATCCTCTCGTTACGACGAACTTCACTCTGAAACAGAATTGAACCTTTCAATATTTCAGACTTGTGATTCATTAAGTAAATACTCTTGTATCTACTCAACTCGTCATTGAAGTAAGAACATAATGATATTCACTGCGTGCCTCAGCACCCATTGGACTGCATACATCAAAATGTATCACTTCCAACAAGTTACTATATTGTTTCATCTCAATGAAAACAAGGCCTTGCTCATGTGGTATGATTTGCATGTCACTAGTGATTCAAAATCAAGTGAGTACAAAGATCCATCAACATGGAGCCTCTTCATGCAATTTATAACAACATGACTCAAGCGGCGGTGCCACAAGTAAGTGGTACTATCATCATTACCTCGTGTCTTTTGGCACCAATATTATGAACATGTGTAACACTACGATCGAGATTCAATAAACCATTGAAGGTGATTATTCAAGCAAACAGAGTAACCATTATTCTCTTTAAATGAATAATCGTATTGCAATAAACACGATCCAATCATGTTCATGCTTAACGCAAGCACCAAATAACAATTATTTAGGTTTAACACCAATCCCGATGGTAGAGGGAGCGTGCGACGTTTGATCATATCAACCTTGGAAACACTTCCAACACGTATCGTCACCTCGCCTTTAGCTAGTCTCCGTTTATGCCGTAGCTTTCATTTCGTGTTACTAATCACTTAGCAACCGAACCGGTATCCAATACCCTCGTGCTACTAGGAGTACTAGTAAAGTACACATCAACATCATGTATATCAAATATACTTCTTTCGACTTTTGCCAGCCTTCTTATCTACCAAGTATCTAGAGTTGCTCCGCCTCAGTGTCTGTTCCCCTCATTATAGAAGAACTTAGTCTCGGGTTTGGTTTTAGTCTTGGGTCTCTTCATTAGTGCAGCAACTGTTTTGCCGTTTCACGAAGTATCCCTTCTAGCCCTTGCCTTTCTTGAAACTTAGTGGTTTTACTAACCATCAACTATTGATGCTCCTTCTTGATTTCTACTTCCGCAGTGTCAAACATCGCGAATCGCTCAAGGATCATTGTATCTATCCTTGATATGTTATAGTTCATCACGAAGCTCTCACAGCTTGGTGGCAGTGACTTTGGAGAACCATCACTATCTCATCTGGAAGATTAACTCCCACTTGATTCAAGCGATTGTCGTACTCAGACAATCTGAGCACACACTCAACGATTGAGCTTTTCTCCTTTACTTTGTGGACAAAGAATCTCGTTGGAGGTCTCGTACCTCTTAACAAGGGCACAAGCATGAAATCACAATTTCATCTCTTTGGAACATCACTTATGTTCCGTGACATTTCAAAACATTTTCGGCGCCTTGCTTCTAAGCCATTAAGTATTTTGCACTGAACTATCGTGTAGTCATCAGAAACGTGTATGTCGGATGTTCACAGCATCCACAGACGACGCTCGAGGTGCAGCACACCGAGTGGTGCATTAAGGACATAATCCTTCTGCGCAGCAACGAGGACAATCCTCGGTTTTACAGACATAGTCTGCAAAGTTTGCTACTATCAACTTTCAACTAAATTTTCTCTAGGAACATATAAAAACAGTAGAGCTATAGCGCAAGCTACATCGTAATTCGCAAAGACCATTAGACTATGTTCATGACAATTAGTTCAATTAATTATATTACTTAAGAACTCCCACTCAAAAAGTACATCTCTCTAGTCATTTGAGTGGTACATGATCCAAATCCACTATCTCAAGTCCGATCATCACGTGAGTCGAGAATAGTTTCAGTGGTAAGCATCTCTATGCTAATCATATCAACTATACGATTCATGCTCGACCTTTCGGTCTCATGTGTTCCGAGGCCATGTCTGCACATGCTAGGCTCATCAAGCTTAACCCGAGTGTTCCGCGTGTGCAACTGTTTTGTACCCGTTGTATGTGAACGTTGAGTCTATCACACCCGATCATCACGTGGTGTCTCGAAACGAAGAACTCTTGCAACGGTGCACAGTCGGGGAGAACACAATTTTGTCTTGAAATTTTAGTGAGAGATCACCTCATAATGCTACCGTCGTTCTAAGCAAAATAAAAGGATTAACATCACATGCAATTCATAAGTGACATGATATGGCCATCATCATGTGCTTCTTGATCTCCATCACCAAAGCACCGGCACGATCTTGTTGTCACCGGCGTCACACCATGATCTTCATCATCATGATCTCCATCAACGTGTCGCCATTGGGGTTGTCGTGCTACTCATGCTATTACTACTAAAGCTACGTCCTAGCAATATAGTAAACGCATCTGCAAGCACAAACGTTAGTTTAAAGACAACCCTATGGCTCCTGCCGGTTGCCGTACCATCGACGTGCAAGTCGATATTATCTATTACAACATGATCATCTCATACATCCAATATATCACATCACATCATTGGCCATATCACATCACAAGCATACCCTGCAAAAACAAGTTAGACGTCCTCTAATTTTGTTGTTGCATGTTTTACGTGGTGACAATGGGTATCTAGTAGGATCGCATCTCACTTACGCAAACACCACAACGGAGATATATGAATTGCTATTTATCCTTATCCAAGGACCTCCTCGGTCAAATCCGATTCAACTAAAGTTGGAGAAACCGACACTTGCCAGTCATCTTTGAGCAACGGGGTTACTTGTGGCGATGAAACCAGTCTCTCGTAAGCGTACGAGTAATGTCGGTCCAAGCCGCTTCAATCCAACGGACGGCACATCCGCGTTCAGCACACGTACAGCTCGACGATGATCTCGGCCTTCTTGATCCAGCAAGAGAGACGGAGAGGTAGAATAGTTCTCCGGCAGCGTGACGGCGCTCCAGAGGTTGGTGGTGATCTTATCTCAGCTGGGCTCCGCCCGAGCTCCGCAGAAACGCGATCTAGAGGAAAAACCGTGGAGGTATGTGGTCGGGCTGCCGTGGAAAAGTCGTCTCAAATCAGCCCTAAAACCTCCGTATATATAGGGGGAAGAGGGGGAGCCTTGCCTTGGGGCTCAAGAGGCCTCAAGGGGGTCGGCCGAGCCAAGGGGGGAAGGTCTCCCCTTCCAAACCGAATCCAACTTGGTTTGGAAGGTGGAGTCCTTCTTCCCTTTCCCACCTCCTCCTTTTTTTCTTTTCTCTTTGATTTTCTTCCTATGGCACATAGGGCCTTCTTGGGCTGTCCCACCAGCCCACTAAGGGCTGGTGCGCCACCCCCAAGGCCTATGGGCTTCCCTGGTGTGGGTTGCCCCCCCCCGGTGAACACCCGGAACCCATTCGTCATTCCCGGTACATTCCCGGTAACTCCGAAAACCTTCCGGTAATCAAATGAGGTCATCCTATATATCAATCTTCGTTTCCGGACCATTCCGGAAACCCTCGTGACGTCCGTGATCTCATCCGGGACTCCGAACAACATTCGGTAACCAACCATATAACTCAAATACGCATAAAACAACGTCGAACCTTAAGTGTGCAGACCCTGCGGGTTCGAGAACTATGTAGACATGACCCGAGAGACTCCTCGGTCAATATCCAATAGCGGGACCTGGATGCCCATATTGGATCCTACATATTCTACGAAGATCTTATCGTTTGAACCTCAGTGCCAAGGATTCATATAATCCCGTATGTCATTCCCTTTGTCCTTCAGTATGTTACTTGCCCGAGATTCGATCGTCAGTATCCTCATACCTATTTCAATCTCGTTTATCGGCAAGTCTCTTTACTCGTTCCGTAATACAAGATCCCGCAACTTACACTAAGTCATATGTGCTTGCAAGGCTTGTGTGTGATGTTGTATTACCGAGTGGGCCCCGAGATACCTCTCCGTCACACGGAGTGACAAATCCCAGTCTCGATCCATACTAACTCAACTAACACCTTCGGAGATACCTGTAGAGCATCTTTATAGTCACCCAGTTACGTTGCGACGTTTGATACACACAAAGCATTCCTCCGGTGTCAGTGAGTTATATGATCTCATGGTCATAGGAACAAATACTTGACACGCAGAAAACAGTAGCAACAAAATGACACGATCAACATGCTACGTCTATTAGTTTGGGTCTAGTCCATCACATGATTCTCCTAATGATGTGATCCCGTTATCAAGTAACAGCACTTTCCTATGGCCAGGAAACCTTGGCCATCTTTCCTAATGATGTGATCCCGTTATCAAGAAGAAGAAGCAACTCCAAATGAACAATCAACGCGCTCGCGTCACGTAACCTTTACCTGTACCTGCAACTGGTGTTGTAGTAATCTGTGAGCCACAGGGGACTCAGCAATCTCATTTCCAAAGGTATCAAGACTAGCAAAGCTTAATGGGTGAGGTATGGTTAAGTGGTGAGGTTGCAGCAGCGGCTAAGCATATATTTGGTGGCTAAACTTACGAGTACAAGAAGTAAGAGGGGGAAGATCTACGCATAACGGACGTGAACTACTCATGATCAAAAGAATGATCCTAAACACCTACCTACGTCAGACATAACCCCACCGTGTCCTCGATCGGAGAAGGAACTCACGAAAGAGACAGTCACGGTTACGCACGCGGTTGATATATTTAATTAAGTTAACTTCAAGTTATCTAGAACCAGTGTTAAACAAAGTTTCCACGTTGCCACATAACCGCGGGCACGGCTTTCCGAAAAGATTTAACCCTGCAGGGGTGCTCCAACTGGTCCATCACAAATTACCACAAGCCGCATAGAAATCCTCCATCACGAAGCTCGCGATCTCGTCGGATTCCGTAGTGGAAAACCTCAACTCTGAGATTACCCAAAGCATCACCGGAATCCCGATGCACAAGATATTTCGTCAAAGGTACAACTAACCCAGCAAGGCCGCCCGATGTGTCGACGATCCCGATAGGAGTCGCGTACCTCGTTCTCAGGACACGACGGATGGGTTACACTAGGAGAACCAAACCTCGGGTTGCCCCGCAGTGGCCCCGTAGTCTGCCAATTTGGACCAACACTCATGAGGAGCACTGGCCCGGGGGTTGATTAAATTATCCTCGGGGCCCGGGAAGTCCCTATGCAATTTTATTAGGTGATTAGGCAAATGTAGTACCAAAGTTGGGCCTTGCCAGACCAGTCTTAATCTAAAACGAATTATCAAGGGGGTCCCCATAACAACCCCGATCGTGTTAGGAGCGCTCGATTATGGAACATAACACCGGTAGCCGAAAACTAAGGGGGCAAAGGTGGAACGAAACACCAGGCTAGAAAGGCCGAGCCTTCCACCTTTTACCAAGTATATAGGTGCATTAAATTAAATAGCATTAATATGGTGATATGACGAGGAACCCATGTTATCACATGGAAGCAACTGCACCTGCAACTAGCAACGCTATCAACAGGATTAAGCAAGCGGTAACATAGCCAATCAGTGGTTTGCTAGGTCGAACAGGTTGAAGGTTAACATGGCATTGATGAGAGGCTGATATTTAACAAGTGGTAGGCAACGATACATAATCGATAGCATCGAAATAACTAGCATGGCAATGATAGTAATGGTATCTGGGGAAATGATCATCTTGCCTGAGATCCCGCTTGGAAGAAGAACAACTCGGTGAAGCAGACGAACCAACGTGGACAAACGGGTCCTCACATTCCGACACGCTTGCGGAACTCTATCGAGACGAAGGGAAACGGAAACAAGCATCAACACACGATAGACACCACACGATGCACAACACATATGATGCACTAACTAATATGATGCATGGATGCTCAACCCCTAACTATGCACTTACACCAACCTACAAAGGTAAACAAGTGCCACCTCATCACAAAGTGACACTTCTGCAGAACTGCTCAAAACTGAAAACTAGTGCCTCCATTGGATTCGTGAGGTTTTTCTACCCCCAATCCATATATCATACTGCCCATATGCATGAAGAAAAAAACACCACAAACAGCAAAGGGAAAACTACACAGGATCAAACTCCGCTAATAACAAGAACAGGGGGCTGTTCTTGATATGCCAGATTTGGCATATTCCTCCTCTGAAATATTCCAGATTTGGAAATACATCACAAATACTACAAAAAGAAATCATATAATCATCAGGGGTCCCACTGGCCATACTCACCAGGGCCCCTAGTGGGTGTATGCAAGTGGGCCTAGAACCCACAACACACACACACCCACACATCCACACTCACAAAAAAAAAGAGAAAAAGGTGCAGGTGAGGGGGATCGAACCATGCAACTCCTGGTTGTAGTCTAACACTCCGACTAGCTGGGCTACAATTTACAAGTGATACTGGATGGGTTTGGCGCAATATGGCACATCCCTTCGAGCTGATCTAAACGAAACTGAGCCAACCCACAGAGTCGCTCGCGAGCTAAAATAGATAGAGCACAAAAAATAAATTTGGAGGCGCTAGGGATTGATCCCAGGACCTCACGTTTGCTACCAAGCGCGCTGACCAGCTGGGCTACAGCCGACTTTGTTACACAAATGAGAACGACGCTAGAAGTACCATACCCATACGCTGACTGAAGAAACTGCACGCTGCTGTCGCTGGAGACGCAGTTGCAGGTGCGCGAAGCGAAGAACAGAGCGTCGTATGGCGTCTCTAGGGCGAGGAGAACCAGTCCGAGAGCAAGCACGGGCTGATCCAGTGCTGGGGCATCCATTCCCGAAGGCAGCCTCGAGCTCGGGGCGGCGGCGGCTCCAACGGCCGGCTCCAGACGAGGCTGTTCCTGCATGAGCGAGAGGGAGAGATGAGAAAAGAGATGGGGGAACAGGGAGAGAGGGCAAGGGAGGCGATCTCTGGTCTGCGTCCGGCGGCCGGCTCCGGAACTGGTCGACGTTGGTGCATACGCACGGCGGCGGCCTGACGTTGCTCCCGATTCTCTCTGGATCGAGGCACGGGATGCGGGAACGAGGCGCTCCGTCCCGCGGCTGCTGGTGGCCATGGGTCTCTAGATCCGACGAACATAGATGGTCAACGGGCTGGCTTTGGGGGGTTGGCTGGATCAGATCGAGGGAGAGGTGGAGGTTTGCCTGAGATGGATCCCGAGGGGAATTTTGCAGTGGGTGGCGGCGGCTGAATCGGGATTGGCGTGTGGATCAAGGTAGAGGCTATGGTTAGGTCTAGGATTACTACATATAGCACTTGGGTCGGTCTAATGGGCATTTGGACCCTCCGATTAAATCGGACGGTCGGAAAAGACTAGGTTAGGGAGTCCAGTTGACAAACCGGTGACAGTTTGCGGTAAAATGGGGTTGATCCGGACCCAACGGTCACGTCCGCCCGGTTCGGGTCCCGGGAGGTTTTCGGACTAGGTTGCGTGTAGGGTCGGTGCACTGTGCAGAGGGGCTAGGCGGAGATGGGAGGGAAAACGGGCAGCCCGGCAACGAGATTTAAAAATACCGGAAAACGTCCGACGATAGACCGAATACAGTGCCGCTACGGTCGAACGTTCGGGTACCAGACGGACTCCGATTGCGAGGAAACTTGACAGGCGGCCTAGCTACAACTAATTACGAACGCACGCCAAGTTCCAACCCAATCAGAGAAAGTTTTAAAACGCACTTTAAATACAGGGTTTCGACGATGCCGCGGGCGCGTGCGAGTGCGGTCGGGCTCAGAACGGACAACGACGAGAACCGGCAACTAACAACGGATGCAAGTTTTGAAAACTGGCGGCAACAGGATGCGATGCAATGCAGATGATGCGCATGATGCGATGATGATGCGACGAAAGAAAATAGACACCCGACGAAAACGGAAAGAGAGGGGAATCTTCTGGAACGTCGGCATCGGGCTGTCACAGTGGCGCTCGGAGTACGATCGTGTTGTCTCCGGTGGCCTGGCTCGTCCAGCAGTTTAGCGGTCGGCGGTTGGCGGATCTAATGATGTGATCTCACGAGCTTGGGTGAAAAACCTGTCTCGGCTGTGGCCATAGCCATCACTTATCTAGTTATCCTTTTGGAGGCAACATAATTATATTACTGCTGCACCCCTCCCAGACGGATCACTGCAAATTGAAACCCTTGATCTTGTTTGATTGGACGATGACGAGGCCTTGGTGTCGTACCTTCCGGGGCTTCGTCTTTGGAGTTGGATGTTGGCAAGTGAGACCGGTGCAAAATGGAATTGTTGGGGTCGAGGATTCTATGGCAATGATGATGGGGGAGAGCAGTCTCAGATACGTAGCTATGATTATGGTAGTCGACTCTTCTTCGATCTTTTCGTGGGATCGCCTCTATTGGTTTGTTGTTGTAAAGTCGAAGCTGCGGTAGCGGGCCCGTGGTGTATACGATGATTGGCAGCACGTGTGGTTCGTACGATGATCTTCTACAATGTCAGTTGTGCCTTGTTCTCTTTCGTGGTTCTCTGTCGGATTCAAAGTTGTGCTGTTTGGTCGCCGATGGTTGGGTCTGGCGCGAATCTTCATGCATCTCCACACGACCTCTTCAGTGCGGGTTGAGTCGATGATCGACTATAACGAAGTTGAAGTACGCCTACGTGCTATCTCGACGAGAGCCTCTTTGGAGTGGTGTGGGTGGAGTAACTTATGTGTTCACGAGAGCCTCTTTGGATTGGTGTAGGTGGAGTCTTATGTGTTCCTTCAGCGGTTGTGATGGTTTTCATCCGATTCTTCATAATAAACTTGACAACCTAGTTTTAAGCTAGGTTTTTCTAATTAAGTGAGGAACTCTTTTCTTCTGAGTGAATGCTTGATAACTACCATTTCAAAAGAAAACTAGCACAGTAAAGGATGGGTGATGCTGGGCGTCGGCCGACTGACCCAATTTTCACAATGGGTTACTCGCTAGCCATCAGATTAGCCTGCCTAGAACCATACAATTTCTTCTGTCCGTGCCAAAAACCATAGGAAAAAAGTAGAGAGCAACAACGCCTACATTTGCCAGGGTCGCCGCCGCCCACATGGGTGACACTGCTCATCTTCTCGCCATCCACGCTGCTCACCCCGCCTTGCCATTGCTGGTTGCATCATGGTGCGTCCTCGCCCCTGCAGCACGCCCGGTCACCATAGTTGCAGCTCTAAACACTTGCTGGTTTGCACGCGCGATGACCATGGTCACTGCTGTCATCGACTTGCATTGTCGTGTCCAGCAAAATAGAAATCTAATGTCACGCAGAACCTCCCATGCTCTGTTGAAGCAACATATTAGCTAGTTCCAGCAAAATTGATGGTGTTTCTAGCAAAATAATATGAACAACAGAAATATTGGTTGGCCGCTCGTCTATCGTTGTCTCAGAGGTTGCAAACACGATGGTCGCCTCCACGTAGCTTGGGCCATCACCGTTTGTAGAATCCCCGCACAACAAAGGGCTCGCGGTGCCTGCAGTCTTTGCAACTCCTGGACTTGATGTTTACAGCTTCCTGTGCATCGGTTGCAGCTTTCTGACTAGGTGGGCACGGCATCCGGCAAAATTGACAAAAATGACCCTTGGGGCGAAAACTCACGGAGTGACCCCTCGGGGGAAATATTTCACCGGCCTGACCCTTTTGTGTGGCGTCCGACACCTAGGCGCCACACTACACTGTGTGACGCCTAGACGTCAGGCGCCACACCCCCCGACCACCTGGCAGGGAGGGACCCACCCCCCAGGCCGTGTGACGCCTAAGCCTCAGGCGTCACACATTGTAATGTGTGGCGTCGAACGCTTAGGCTCCACACATGGACTTAACTGGCCACGGGTCAGCCCCCCTCCCCACCCCCTCCCTCATTCAAACAGAAACTGCAACGGCGGCTGGCTCTCACCCCCTCCCTAATCCCCTCCCCCATCTCCTTCAGATCTGGTGATTTCTTCCTTGGATTGATCCCCCAAGGTAATATCCTCCCCCATCCCTTCCGTTTCCCATCCTTCTATCCAAGTGTATTAGGTTTTGGTTGAGTAGATTGATTTTAGTAGATTGATTTGAGTAGGTTCTTAGGATTTGACTAGTTAGGATATGAGTTAGTATATGAGTAGATGAGTAGTAGTAGTTCATATTTGTAGTTAGTATTAGTAGTTAGTATATGAGTATATTAGTAGTAGTAGTTCATATTTGTAGTTAGTATTAGTAGTTAGTAGTAGTAGTTAGTATTAGTAGTTAGTATATGAGTATATTAGTAGTAGTAGTTCATATTTGTAGTTAGTATATGAGTATATGAGTAGTAGTAGGTCATATGAGTTCTTAGGATTTGAGTAGTTAGGATATGGTGAATATGAGTTAGTATATGAGTAGATGAGTAATATGAGTTCTTAGGATTTGAGTAGTTAGGATTTGAGTTCTTAGGATTGTAGGATGGTGTAATTTTTTGAATATGAGTCTTATTTGAATATTAGTTAGTATATGAGTAGATGAGTAATTTTTTGAATATTAGTTAGTATATGAGTAGATGAGTAATTTTTTGTGATTTGTAGGATGGTGTGGCTTCTGAATAATGTTTATGACGTTCAACACCGGGCCTATTTCATGTCGGAGAAGAAGATGGTAAGTAGAAAATGATTAGTAGATGAGTAATTTTTTGAAAATGTAATAAGCACTTGATATCTTCTTCTCCTATATGTTTGCAGGAGCTTACGCCCTTGAAGATCCGGTCTCATGGGGCATCCTCTGTAATGCAGTACGATGAGCGGTACACCCCGTACATCGAGATGACCGGACTCCTTCCATTCGTGCAGCTTGTGAGTCGGTCAACTCCCAATCTGCACGCTGCGGCAGTCACAACACTTATTGATCGTTGGAGGCCGAAGACACATAGTTTTCACCTCCGGACCGGAGAGATGACGGTTACTCTTCAAGATGTTTCCATGATCACCACTCTTCCGATCGAGGGGAAGCCTCTATGTATGAGCACTGATTCCGAGGGATGGCGGCAACAAATGGAGGCTCTTATTGGTATGTCGCCGCAGGAGCCGGAGGTAGAAGATGGAGGGAAGAAAGATTGAGTCCTGGCCGGCGCTCCTTTCACTTGGATTGCCGCCAACTTTGCTCATTGTCCTGAGGACGCAGATGATGAGGTGATCCAGAGGTATGCTCGCGTCTACATGTGGTACGTCATCTCTAGGACTATCTTTGCTGACGGCACAGGCAAGAATGCTCCATGGATGTGGCTGAAGGCGTTGACTGTTTTCGACAACAAGTTCAGCCGGGGCTCGGCCGCACTGGCTTACTTGTATCGGCAGGTAATAAATTGTTAGTATTAAGTACTCTCTGTTATCTTTTTCTGCTAAACTGATGCATGTTTGTTGTTCCTTGTAGTTGGACGATGCTTGTCGCAGGACGACAAAGGACGGTGAAGTTGGTGGTTGTATGCTCCTACTTTCAGTATGGAGCTGGGAACGCCTACCTGTTGGACGCCCTAAAAGCTCACAGTGGAATACCTGGGATGACCACGACAACCCTGTACGGCAACCTACATGGGCTTACAAGTGGGACTTGGTATCGGAGGTGGCAAGCGAAGTGAACCTATTGTACAAGCAATACACCAACGAGATGGATTCGCTTACCCCGAGCAGGTAAGATGGCTTCAGAGTTGACTTCCAGCTTCTATGTTGTGAGTAAAATGAATTGTGCCTTTCATCTTGTGTTGTAGGTTGAATGGGAGCCATATGGTATCGGGCCAAACTTTGGTGATGCACACACGTTCGACCTGAATCCACTATGCGTGCAGGAAAGACATCTTTGGCTAATGTGTTGTCCCCTAATATGCAATTGGACGGTTGAGTTTCATCTTCCGCATCGTGTGATGCACCAATTTGGGTACTTTCAGCCACACCCGCCGGAGTGGGTGGACACGGACACACAACTTCACAGGTAACAAAAAATAAGTACTGATTAGGTTTGTTCTTAGTGTTGAGGGAGCTACTGATGTGTTTTGTTAAAAGCAGGTTGGATAGGAGGAGGCAGCAAAAAATCAAGGATTGGCAGAAGCATCATAAGAGCTATGTCGTTATGTTCGAGCAAAGTGTGCAGGCAGCTTCGAGCATACGACGAGCCCAGTACCGTCAGCATTGTCCTCTTGCGTTCAGCAACTACTTAAGATGGTTTCAGGCGAGTACTCGTGTCGAGATTTGTCCGCCGGCTTACGAGGAGGACATATTGGAAGAACCCACTGAGTACGATGCACTTGCCCAAGGCCGTTACAACAAGTTGATTCGCGAAGGGTACCAAACTTCCTTCGCCCCTGTCCTGAACTTTGTGGTAAGTGTGCTCACCTATGTAAAGTATGAATTCTAGTGCACCTATTCACTTGCCTGTCATTGTCTTGTGATCATAGCGTAAAGAGGTCAAGAAACAAGCTGATGAGTCCGAAGATATTCTAGATAACACAGGTGGAGGAAAAAAGGGAGAATCTGCACTTCGTCTATTCATAAAGGTGTTGTGTCATTATTATTATTTTGCCCACGAATGCAACATTATAGGTTACCTAATATATGTCATTTATATTTGAATCTATCAGGAACAGGGCCAGAAATTACGGCGCCTATCCAACATTTTAGGTTGCCGTGACCCTGAATATGTTTCACCTTCGAGATCCGGTTCATCCGAAAGAAATACTCTTGACGATTCAGCTTCTTCGGGCGCTCGTATGGACGATGGTGACATTACCTCGGCAGCTAATACCCAAAGAAATACTGTAGAGGATGATGTTGACACTCCTGAGGTATGACATAGCCATACAATTTGCACTTTCAACCTTCAACTTTGAACCTTCAACTTTGAACTTTCAACCTTCATATGTATTAGGCTGCAGACGAAATGACGTTGAAGGCTTTCCAATGCTCCGCTTACATGTTGAAGCCCAGGAAGGAATTTAGGCGGTACTCATCGGATGATTATGCGAAAGGAAAGAATCCGGTGGCCGGGGGCTCTCGTTTGTCAAGGATGAGAAGCATGGACGATGAGGATGAGGATGACGATGACGATGAGTCGGATGACCCGGAGCAATTTGTGGTTGTGAGAAGGAAGAAGCTAGTATCTAAGAGGGGACGAGGCCCCAAGATGTGAACCGGAGTCATTTGGAGTTGGTGTTGCACTTGTGTTGTGAACCATTTAATTTTGTTGTGAACTATTTACTTTTGTTGTGAACTATTTCGAGTTGTGAACCATTTAGTTGTTGTTGCACTTGTTGTGAACCATTTAGTTGTTGTCTAAATATATGATGATGATGCTGTCAAAAATGTTGTCTACATATATGATGATGCTGTTGCACTTGTTGTGAACTATTAAGTTGTTGTCAAAAATGTTGTATTGCTGTCAAAATTAAGCTTCCAGCAGGTTTTCACATGTGTGGCGCCCAAGGCTTAGGCGCCACACGTGTGCAACGCCTAAGCCTTAGGCGCCACACATGTGCAACGCCCAAGGCTTAGGCGCCACACATGTGAAAACCTGCTGGAATCTCAAAGCACACTATTTCCCGCCACCTTTCCCTCCTCCGTTCCCGCCAAAATTTCCATGTCTTCTTTCCCGCCACCTTTCCCTCCTCCGTTCCCACCAAAATTTCCACGTTTCCTTTCCCGCCACCTTTCCCTCCTCCGTTCCCGCCTAAATTTCCACGTCTTCTTTCCCGCCACCTTTCCCTCCTCCGTTCCCACCTAAATTTCCACGTTTCCTTTCCCGCCACCTTTCCCTCCTCCGTTCCCGCCACCTTTCCCTCGTCCGGTCTATAAAAGGAGGCATTGGACTGCCTTCCTCCGTCATCCAGCCTCACTTGAGAACACTACCACCGCTTTAGTCAATATGAGTTTGCCTTGCTCGGATCAAAGCATCAGGCCTAAGAAAATGAAGAGTGCGAGTTTACCTCGGGGTGTGGAAGCAGTTCGATGTTGGTGCGGTGATCTCTGCAAGGTGAAGGAGGTGGAGGATTTTTCACATTGGTTGGGCATGAAGTTTTTCATGTGCGCCAATTATGAATCTGATCCACCCGAATGTATTTCTGCGTACATCAGGCCTCCGGTATGCTCAAGTCATCCAGATTATTGTTTACTTGATATTTTTGTTTACTTGAATCTGATCCTCCTCGTAGTCTCCTCCTCCTCTCTGCATGTACTATCGTTGGATTGACACGGAAATGCTAGACTAGGCGGTGATCGAGATTCGTGAAAGAGGTCACCGTGCATGGGCTAGCTGGGACTTGGAAGAGCGCCGTGAGAAGGCTGAAGCAGAGGAGAAAGCAGCGCAGAAGAAAGAGTGGGAAGAGTACTGTGTGGAGCAGAGGGCTTTTCTTGATGAGATGATAAGGAAAAACCAAGAAGAGAAACTACGGCTGGAGGAGGTTTACAAACAGCGGGAACAAGCCCGTGAAGCTGAGAGGGAGAGAAAGAGAGAAAGAGCTCATGTGGCCAAGGCAGCAGAAGAAGCCAGTGATGGAAAAGGAAAACATCCACGTTGGACTCAGTAGATTTCACGAAGTTGTATGAGCAAGTTGTATCTTAATTTCAGCAAGTTGTATCTTAATTTCAGCAAGTTGTATCAGCAAGTTGTAGCAACATTTGAGAAGACTAAGATAAGGATAATGATCAACAGAGTCTTGATGAAATGAGAAACATAGTCTTGATGAAACAGAGAACAAAGTGAAACTAAGACAAAAATGAGAACAAAGTGAAACTAAGATCAACATAGTGAAACTAAGACCAAAATGAGAACAAAATGGGAACATAGTGAAACTAAGACTTAGGATGAGCATTACTCATCAAAAGAGTAGCCAAGTTACTCTGCTTCACATGTATGGCGCCTAAGCCTTAGGCGACACACATGTGAAATAGAGTAACAGAAAGTCTACATTTGGGATGCCAGTAGGTTTTCAATAGAGTAACAGAAAGGCTTAGGCGCCACACATGTGCAACGCCCAAGGCTTAGGCGCCACACATTCTGTCATGCTGAAAACTGCAGCACATAGTGGTGGAGGAGTTGAAATATACATCACAAATATGCACAAATATACAACACATAGTAGTGGTGGAGGAGTTCAAATACATACGTTAAAACATACAACACAAAGAGGGCGGAGTTCAAACATACATAGGGTTCTTGAAGTAACATACGTCCAAAAGTGCATACATAGTGGAGTTTCATAGTAAGAAAGCGCGGAACCGAACAAGGTTCAACAACACATAGGGTTCAACAACACATAGAATAGAAGCATCCGGCTCTATTGGGTCGAGCAAGGCCCCTTACCCTTCTTCTTCTTCCTCTCTTCTTCCTCTTCCTCTTTCCTTTTGTGCATTTTTGAAGCCTCTTCCTTAACCCTCTCCGTGAAGCATTGATGCTCCTGCCCTCTCTTTGCTGCGGCCTCTGCCCACATCTTCTTAAAGTTAGCTTCATATTCTTTTTTTACGTTTCTCTAGTGTCTTCCTGTCATTCTCCTTTATCCTAGCCTCATATTGCTTATGCTCAAGGAACATTTTCCACTCCTCATCCATCTTTGCCTTATGCTCCTCATCCTTCTTCTTTCGCGCTTCCGCTGCATCCTCCTCTCTCAACTTCTTTGCAGCCCTCTCCATCAACCGCTGCTCCTCACTGGCTGCATCCTTCTCCTCCCCCACTCCGCTTTTGCCTTGTTGGGTTGAGAAGCGGCCATACCTACAAAACAGGCATCAAAGCTCATAGTTAGTAAAATAACACACAAAGGAGCATGAAAAACAACATGATAAAGATAAGTGAAATATATGACATACGGAAATGGTCCTCGTAGGTATCCACGCATACCAATCCTAGTAAGTCCACCACCTATCCCACCACTGCCTCTAGCAGCACCACCACCTATCCCACCCCTGCCTCTAGCACCACCACGACCTATCCCACCCCTCCCTCTAGCCGCACCCCTGCCTCTACCACCAGCACTTCCTCTAGCACCACGTCCTCTAGTAAGCCCAAGTCGGCTAGGAACATGTTGAGGAGGAACTTGTTGGGTCGTGCTTGCTTGACCCGTCCGTTGTTGGCTCGCGCTTCCTTGACCCGTCCCTTGTTGGGTTGTGCTTCCTTGACCCGTCCCTTGTTGGCTCGTGCTTCCTTGACCCGTCCCTTGTTGCCTTGAACTTGGTTGGCTAGGACTTGGTTGGCTTGACCTGGAATCATTGTTTTTGGACTTCTTCTTTCGCGTCGTACACCTTCTTGTGTTGTGCCCTGTTACACCGCAATCTCCACAATGTGATCTCTCAGTAGGATCTTGGAATTGGTTGTTCCCCATTTCTCTGCCACCACCATGGCCCCATCCATCCATGTCTCCTCTAAAACGCTTTGTCTTTCGTCTTCCCAGTTTCACAACCTTCCACTCTGGGTCGGGCCATAGTTGTACTCCATGATACTCCGGCCATTGTGATTGGTCAAAGTATGGTTCAAATCTAGGAGCCCATGTATGCTTCGTGGTCATGATCGAGAACTCGGACTCCCTCACAGTTAGTGGATGGTTGACGTCCACATTCCTACTGCGAGCTGCCGTGTACAAATGCGAGCATGCGAGATGAAGCAACCTTGGCCTCCCACAAGAGCAATCACACAAGGATAAAGATACCTTGAACGCCCTGTTTCCGTGTTGCTAGCCATCGCTTGTCGTTCCTCCGGGCTCATTCACTTCGTATGTCCAATCCTCGTTGTTGTACAGGGTAGCCGTTTGGGAGTCAGCCTTCCGTGATTGAAATACCATCCATTTGTCAACCTTTGGTGGAAACTGGTACTTATACTTTTTCTTGTTCTCTCCCGCAATTTGATCATCTGTTTCTTGCGAGTACTTTAGAAAGTATGCTCTCAACTTGTCGAACGTGTATTGAACTATTGCCGTCACCGGCAACGCACGGACACCCTTCAACACCCGGTTGAAGCATTCTGCCATGTTACTTGTCATTTGACCATATCTCCGGCCATCTTCGTCATAAGCTCGTGCCCACTTGGCCCGAAGTTCAATGTGCATGTTAAGAAACTCAAGCCCACCTGCATCAAGTTTTTTGTTTACAAGCAAAGCATTGTACAATCTTGCAAATCGTTTGTCCGAAAATGCTTGACAACAATCTTGAAGATCACCCGCCAACTCCTTGCTACCACATGCCCGGTAGAAGTTTGCACAGAAATGCCTCATGCACCATCGATGATGCAAAGGAGCATGGCCGGGAATGACAATGTCAGCCGCGTTAAGTATGCCTTGATGGCGATCCGATATGACACATATTTCCCTCTCAAACGGTAATACTTTGGTTCTCAAAATATGCAAGAACCATTCTCAGTTAACATTGTTCTCTGCCTCAACCAAAGCAAAAGCCAAAGGCATCAACCGGTTATTGGCATCACTTGCTATTGCAACCAACAAAGTGCCCTTGAATTGTCCGGTAAAAAACGTGCCATCGATGGAGATGACAGGACGACAGTGCTGGAAAGCCCTCACACATTGCTCAAATGCCCAAAATGCACGGCCAAATACGCGGACCCTATTTCCATTCAGAATCCTTGTTTTCTCCCCATACGGCTCGACCACATGAACCATGCCCGGGTTAGTGTGGGCAATAGTCCCAACAACCTAGGTATGCGGTTGTATGCTTCCTCCCAATCACCATACAACATCTTGAATGCGGCTTGCTTTGCTTTCCATGCCTTACCATATTTCACCTCGTAGTGAAAGAGGGCTTTCACAAGGTCTTGTACGCTTTTTATGCTCATTGTAGGAAGAGAGGAGATGGAGTTGGAAAGCCTATAAGCGATGAACTCAGAGGTTAGTTGTCTATGGCTTTACGACGATAGGGCACCATCAACCCTCTTGCCTCGACACATGTGAGGCATACAACTGACAATGTTCCATCCTGGGCCTCCTTTCCATCGTCTTGCACAGACAATCCAAGGACAACCTCTATCCTCACATGCAACCGTGTAACGCAGCTTCATGTTTGAATGAACAACTTTGTGTGGCCTATAATGCGTAACAGAATATTCATCCAACCACATCTTCAGTTCAAAGAATGTTTCGAACTTTGACCCCGGCAAAATAATATTCTTCCTATGTGTGTCCCGATGAGAAGGTGGCCTAACTCCAAACAATATGCCTTCGCCTCCGTCAACCACGGCTTCATCCGCAAGGTTAAGATCCTCGAACAATGGTGTCCGGTGATCACGCTTTAGTACCTTTGTGAAAGCTTCAGCCTCCTTTGCCGTGAACCCTTCCTCATCAACTTCTTCATCGGGACCCTCATCGTCAGACTCAGAGGCATAGCCACGTGAGTACGGAATAGAATGGTCCATTGTCTCTTGCAAATTATATTTGTCCAAATCACCAAGATTGTTGTCATGAAGAACATTACCATCATTCTCATCATCATCATGCTCATCATTAGCCTCTACCAATGGTTCATGTTCAATGTTGACCCCTTCGTTAGCCTCATCGACACAAGAAAGAGGTTCAGTGTTGGCCTCTTCGTTGATGGGTGCAGGAATAGCTTCAACAATCGGAGAGGCAACCCGGTTCAAATCCAACAAATTAGGAACATTTGTTTTGATGGCAAATAACTCTAGAGCCTTGTCTAGTGATTCGGCCACCGTATCCTTGTATGCAAGCCAACGTTGCTCGGAGTTGACACGCATGGTCTTCCAACGAATGTGCATTCCGAATCCCACATTATGCCTACCATCAAACTCAACTACATCACTAGGGTCCATCCAATTCAAATCCTTTCGGACTTGTTCCAACAATTCACCATAGCTAGGACACAAATCGAACACCATGTCAAGCTCATCCGGGTCCGGATCAATATTGCCTTTTAAAAAGGCATCCTTATCCACGTGATGAACATAAACACATGTTCTTCCCATCCCTAAACAACAAAACATAGAACTTTTTTTATAAGCAATCATACAATTACAATAACCCTAGCCTAACTTCCAAACAACCCTAACCCCATCATAACCCTAACACAACCAAACATCCCTAACCCTAGCCTAACCATAGCCTAACCCTAGCCTAACCCTAAAACAACCATAATGCACACATCCAAACAACCCTAATCCTAACCCCATCATACCCGTTATCCTAACATACAAACAAATAAAACAATATCATATACATCCCACATTTCATGAAAAACTAGGGTTTCCTCAAATTTGCAAAAAAAAAGAACACAAAAGATTTTCCTTTGGATGAGAATGAGGGGAGAGGTGGGGATTACCTTAAGGGAGTGATTGGACAACAAATGCCCGGTCCAAACCTTCAGATTTGGTGATTTATAGAAGGATTTGAGGGAGGGGGCAGTGGCTGGGAGAGGGGGCTGGGGGAGGGGAATGAGGAGGGGGTGGGGACGGGGGCTGGCCCGTGGCCAGTTAAGTCCATGTGTGGCGCCTAAGCGTTTGGCGCCACACATTACAATGTGTGACGCCTGAGGCTTAGGCGTCACACGGCCTGGGGGTGGGCCCCTCCCTGCCAGGTGGTCGGGGGGTGTGGCGCCGAACGGCTAGACGTCACACAGTGTAGTGTGGCGCCTAGGTGTCCGGCGCCACACAAAAGGGTCAGGCCAGTGAAATATTTCCCCCGAGGGGTCACTCCGTGAGTTCTTTCGCCTCAGGGGTCTTTTTTTGTCAATTTTGCCACGGCATCCGATGAGTTTCGTGAAAAGGGTAGCAATGGTATGTGGGGAGGTTGTCGGTAGGGGAAGCATTGGTGGTCGCTGGTGTTGCGGGAGGGAAGTCTGGGGGAGGAGAAGGCGAAAGGTGGTCGAGGCGTGCACAGAAGAGATAAATAAGTTACTATACTATAAGCAGCAAGCATTTGGATTTTCTCCTTTTTTTGACTTTTTTTACTGTCTATACTGTTGAATAATTATGTGGCAAACAGGTGTTTCCTTTAACTCGCTCCGTTGCAGAGCCTTCGGGAGACCACGTCGTATGTCCATCCCCTTCTCCCAAATTCCAATTTCTCCCAAAAGAAAAAAAATGAATGACCTTCTTTCACCTCACGTAAACCAAAATAGAATCAAGCTCCTGCGTCGATGCTGCCGATGGCTGCCCTCCCATGCCGTCGCGGCGGCACAACCCCTCTCCCACGTTCTGCCACCCTCCCTGCACAGCCCCTCCTCTGTTTTTTTTTCTGCCCCTCTTCGACCTCCGCTCAGCCATGGCTCCGTGTTGCAGCTTCGTTCTAGACCTCGGTCTGGTTCGACGGAGTGGATTGCGCTTGGCGGGTTTATCGCGTCCAGCCCCGATATGAATGTTGATGTGCTCTTATAAAGAGTACACCACGGGGACAGAGGTTTTGTAGCTGAGTGCTATTTTCTACCGGAGAACCGACTGCCGAGAGTCATCACGGTTAGTTTCTCATCTCATGATGCTTCCTGTTATCCATCCCTAATTTCTTTGGTCGTCAAAACCATTAATTAACCAATGTGTGTTCCTATCTAATCCTCACAAGTATTGCGTAAAACTGAACTAATAAGGTGAGCTCGAAACCTCATAAAAAATATACTGAAATTGTCGTGTCGCTGTTGTAGCATGTAACAACACATCCTCTCTCTCGCCACACCATAATCAATTTGGAGACGATAGTATGTATGATGTAATTAAAGAGTTGAGGCCCTAAGTTTCCAAAGTAGCAGTAACATAAAGTCATCCACTAAAGTTTTAGGCCCTAATTCCAGCCATTATGTATCAGTTTCACCCTAAGGAACACCAATTAAGTAATCATGTTTTGACATTTTTAGATCTTTATAATTTGATACATACAATCAGTAGAAAGTCAGAAACATTTGAGTATGAATTTCTGACCTTGATTGTTTATTGACTTGCTATCACTTTGTAACTTGGGTACTTGATTAAAGATTACACTTTTCAGGATAGAAAAAGAGACGGGAGGACTGGTTCCCTTAACTCGCTGGGGGTAGCTCGCCGCCTGGTAGCACAAGCCCCTTCACATCTTTTTTTCTCAGGAATCGACCCTTCACATATGACAGCAGCAACACAAAAGTATGATGCTCTCG
This sequence comes from Hordeum vulgare subsp. vulgare, assembly GCF_904849725.1. Lineage (NCBI taxonomy): Eukaryota > Viridiplantae > Streptophyta > Magnoliopsida > Poales > Poaceae > Hordeum > Hordeum vulgare. The sequence goes on along the minus strand of NC_058524.1, from coordinate 573,175,305 downwards.
CGCCTCAGCTCGGATGCTCGAGCGATGCATGCGATCGATTTATGTAGTTGTAGTTGATGGCCCATTTTAGTTTTCCATGGAAGAATTCAGTTGAGATGCTAAATGTGCATATCATATATATTAGGATGGAGAAGTGGGAAAGGGCTCTATCTGCATGCTCGATTAAGACAACACCATTCTCAAGTGAATTACTTTTGACCACATGATTCCATGATGTTTATTTTGTTTTGCAACACATGGAAGTTTTGCCACCTGATTCGTGATGTTTTTGGACACTAGAGTTCAAGATACTACTTAAATCTATGTGGATATTATGTTGCTTTCACCAGTTACATGTTGTTTTCTTGATCTGTTCAACTTGCTAGTGAAATAGCCTTTATATAATTTTAATATAATCTCTTTCCGATTCTTGGATTGACAATTCATTTTCAATTTGCGGCCATAACCATATGGCGCATTATCTTTCATTTACGAAATATTTACAAGTCGTTTATTTCATTCCATTAGTAAAATAAAAAAGAATAGCATCAGTATTTGAAAGTTGATCTTTCTGTGCCCTTCACACTATGTCTTTCTTGAACAATAGATAGATCAAGCAGAAGGATGTCCAATTGTCCAAGGGATTGATAGATATAGTGTCGAGATTGTTGTTGTTAATTTCCCATAGAAGTTGGTTCTGCCTACCAGAGTGTTCTATATGCATGTTTTGTATAGTGTTGTAGAGCTTACTGTGTGAAAGTACTCATTTTGTACCCATTATGGTGCTAAGTTGTTGACCTACCGAAGTTTGACTGTTTATTTATTTATGATCTATTGTCCACTTTACGACATGTGTACTTTTCTTCTGCGTTTAGAATAAAATATATTCATTGTAATCTTGCATCCATTAATTTCTTATTTAGTGCAGGTTTACCAGACTTCCGTGTCAATCCAATTGGAGGTGGGAAATCGCGTAATCAATTACACGAGGAATCATGGTAAAATCTTAAGGTTTCATTCTTTTTTACTCCTTAGTTATTTCTTTGATTCAGAACTCACGAGACAGGAGTAGGAGAGTTCAAAAGGGACTGCTTATCTCTAGAGGTTCTCTTCGATCTATTGAAGTTTTATGAAATTTTGTTATTCAAATTGTGTTGTCCTCTTTAGTTCACGTGTATTTCGTTCCTACCCAATATATTACTCGAAACTTTCCATATTTAAGTGTGATGCATTGCTACCGCTTTGAGATGAAAAACATCAAACATGTAGACAACCCGGAGCTATTGGCTTCCCTGCCATTACATAATCTTACACACCCAGGTTCAGCTGAAAAGTCTTCCTCTTCAGTTGTAATGCCATGTGATACAACACGGGACAATTTGCTTGCAACATTACCAATAGCAGAATTTGCTTCGGAGGAGAATAAAAAAACTTCTGCGAGAAGAACGTGTGGTATAAATAATTACATCATATTTTGTAGCATATTCAACGAAGAATACAATCTTGATCTCAACTTCAGTGAATTTTGACAGGTTTCTCTAACTGAAGAAATCCCGTAGGAAAAAATAGGAGAAGCGTTGGCAGCTCCCTATCCAAGGATGAAAAGAGTCAACCTAATTTCAGTCTGAACAACTATAAAATTGAAATTAAAAGGATACATGTACTAACTTTGGACCATTTTTCTCATGATACAATCGCTCCGCAAAGCAGCTATTTACTCCGTACAACTATGAGAATGTTGGTTGCAAACATGATACATCTGAGGCTGAAGTTTTAAATAGCCAACAACATGAACATAGCCTCTCTACATGAAAAAAAACCACCGAGTACCACTGTGGCTGCTAAATAAGCAAGTGAATCAACATCAACTTGCGGAATTTCACAGCTCTTTGCTCTTTCCGTCCATTGTTTTGTTGGTCGTAAAAATGAGAACTCAATGAACCCATGTATGTACTGTGCACCTATAACCTGGGTACTCTCTGTACTTTTAGACTATTGTTGTGTCGTCGGTAGTAATAGTATTACTGCCGTGTGCACTTCATCTGCTACACAAATTAACTTCTTCATCCAGTGAGTTTACTTGCTTTATACAAGAAGAAGCAAGTACTTCGAATGTTTTTCCATGTTATAACAAATACCGATACCAATATCATTTGTTCAAACCATTTGTAAAGGAATTGTAATAGTAAAGACTAGAACTTCAAGAGTGGTGCCAGTAGAAAACTTATGAAACACCGACTGAAAATAGCCTGACTTAGCAAGCACATATTTTATGTTCAGCTAACCGTTTATTGATTAATCATCATGTCCAAAGGAAGTGCTATTTGTTAACAGTCTAGATTAGTCTGCATGCAGTTAAAACGAAATAAAAGTACTTATCCCAAATAAAAATGAGGCCTACCATGGGCTGCGCGCCGCGCTTCTTGGCGCTAGTCAGATAGAAACGAGGGATGCAAATTGGTCGAATGGGGTCCATTATGGACACACGCATGCGGGGGGATTGGTCGTGGCTGGAAAATAGGAAGGGCCATAGCCAGCGTGAGGCGACTGGCCAAAGTGAGCTGGCCAACTACAGTTGTTTGCCGAAGGGGATTGATACATAAGAGCATCTTCACCCGCACCCTTATAACGTCCTCCCAGGCGTCTTTTTAATCGTCGGCGTTAAAAAAATCGTCCAGTCGCGTCCGGAGGACGTTGTTTTGCGTCGAATTGGACGAAACTAGCCCCGACGACCCCATGCCAAACCCGGCCCACCGGAGGCGGGCATCCGGCACTATTTTTTGCATGCACAAACCCCACCGGTCAGGCTCTCTTCTCTCTCTCCTCCCTTATTCTGCTAGGCCTACCATGTGCATGCAAAAAAGGAATCTTTCCCCTCTCTCTATCTCTCTTCTCAGTGGCTGGCTGGGGTAAGGGTACTTTCGGGGAAGGGGATCCTTTTCGCTTTCGTTTTCTTTCAACCGAAACGTGTCTAGTGCCTAGCGGCTCATGATACCATTGATAGATCCGTGGATCCTCTAGGATTAGATGAATCCGGTAGTACCTGTAGCTTACCTTGTCCCGAACACGATGAGCTCCCACCGGCGTCCATCGTGAGGTGGTGACAACGGTGTGGAAGGAGAGATGGGTGTGGCGTGGGTGGTGCTTCCTGTTACGTCCATTTTGCATAATGCTTTCATGTTGATATTTATCGCTTTTTGGGCTGTTATTACACTTCACAGTACAATACTTATGCCTTTTCTCTCTTATTTTGCAAGCTTTACATGAAGAGGGAGAATGCCGACAGCTGGAATTCTAGCCTGAAAAGGAGCAAGTTTGATATACCTAATCTGCGCAACTCCAGAAGCCATGAAAATCAACGAGGATTTTTTTTTTATTTATAAAAAATACTGTGCCGAAGAAGTACCAGAGGGGCGCCAGCAGGAGGCCACAAGCCTGCTAGGCGCGGCCTCCCCCTGGCCGCGCCTAGGGGGCTTGTGGGCTCCCACTTGGCCCTCTGGGTCCCCCTTTTGCTACAAGAAGGGTTTCGTTCCAGAAAAAATCAGGAGGAGGCTTTTCGGAGGATTCTCCGCTCCCACGAGGCGGAACATGAGCAGAACCAATCTAGAGCTCCGGTAGGACGATCCTACCAGGGAGACTTCCCTCCCGGATGGGGAAATCGTCGCCATCGTCATCACCAACACTCCTCTCGTTGGAGGGGACTCATCACCATCAACATCTTCATCAACACCATCTCATCTCCAAACCCCAGTTCATCTCTTGTAACCAATCTCCGTCTCGCGACTCCGATTGGTACTTGTAAGGTTGCTAGTAGTGTTAATTACTCTTTGTAGTTGATGCTAGTTGGATTACTTGGTGGAAGAGTTTATGTTCAGATCTTTGATGCTACTCATTACCTCTCTGGTCATGAATATGATTATGCTTTGTGAGTAGTTACTTTTGTTCATGAGGACATGGGATAAGTCATGCTATAAGTAGTCATGTGAATTTGGTATTCGTTCTATATTTTGATGTGTTGTATGTTGTTTTACCTCTAGTGGTGTTATGTGAACGTCGACTACATAACACTTCATCATTATTTGGGCCTAGAGGAAGGCATTGGGAAGTAGTAAGTAGATGATGGGTTGCTAGAGTGACCGAAGCTTAAACCCTAGTTTATGCGTTGCTTCGTAGGGGGCTGATTTGGATCCACTAGTTTAATGCTATGGTTAGACTTTGTCTTAATTCTTCTTTTGTAGTTGCGGATGATTGCGAGAGGGGTTAATCATAAGTGGGATGCTTGTCCAAGTAAGGGCAGTACCCAAGCGCCGGTCCACCCACATATCAAACTATCAAAGTAACGAACGTGAATCATATGAACATGATGAAAACTAGCTTGACAGAAATTTCCATGCGTCCTCGGGAGCGTTTTACCTCCTATAAGACTTTGACCAGGCTTGTCCCTTTCTACAAAAGGGTTTGGGCCATTTTGCTGCACCATTGTTACTTTTGTTACTTGCTACTTGCTATGAATCATCTTGCCACACAACTACTTGTTACCGATAATTTCAGTGCTTGCAGATATTTCCTTGCTGAACACCACTTGTCAGATCCTTCTGCTCCTCATTGGATTCGACACTCTTACTTATCGAAAGGACTACGATAGATCGCCTATACTTGTGGGTCATCAAGACTCTTTTCTGGCGCCGTTGCCGGGGAGTGAAGAGCCTTTGGTAAGTGGAAATTGGTAAGGAAACATTTATATAGTGTGCTAAAATTTATTGTCACTTGTCACTATGGAAACTAATCCTTTGAGGGGCTTGTTCGGGGTATCTTCACCTCGAACGGAAGCACAAAGAGTTGCTCCTAAACCTGCTGCACCTACTGAAAATATTTGCTATGAATTTCCTTCGGGTATGCTTGAGAAACTGCTGGCTAATCCTTTTACAGGAGATGGAACATCACATCCCGACTTGCATCTAATCTATGTAGATGAAGTTCGTGGTTTATTTAAGCTTGCAGGTTTGCCCAAGGATGAGGTCAAGAAGAAGGTCTTTCCCTTATCTTTGAGGGATAAGGCATTGACATGGTATAGGCTATGTGATGATACTGGATCATGGAACTACAATCGGTTGAAATTGGAATTTCATCAAAAGTTTTATCCTATGCATCTAGTACATCGTGATCGGAATTATATTTATAATTCTTGGCCTCGTGACAGAGAAAGCATCGCTCAAGCTTGGGGGAGGCTTAAATCAATGTTATATTCATGCCCCGACCATGAGCTCTCGAGAGAAATTATCATTCAGAACTTCTATGCTCGACTTTCTCATGATGGTCGCACCATGCTTGACACTTCTTGTACCAATTCTTTTAGGAAGAGAGATATTGACTTCAGATGGAATTTATTGGAGAGAATTAAACGCAACTCTGAAGATTGGGAGCTTGATGAAGGTAAGGAGTCAGTTATGAATTTCAAGTTGGATTGCGTTAAATCCTTTGTTGAAACAAATACTTTTTGTGATTTTAGCGCTAAGTATGGACTTGACTCTGAGATAGTAGCTTCATTGTGTGAATAATTTGCTGCTGATATTGATCTCCCCAAAGAGAAGTGGTTTAAGTATCATCCTCCCTTAGAAGTCAATGTAGTTAAATCCAATCCAGTTGAGGAGAAAGTCATTGCCTATAATGATCCTATTGTTCCTAGTGCTTACATTGAGAAACCACCTTGCCCTGTTAGGATAAAGTATCATTCTAAAGCTTCAACTGTGATACGTAGGGGCTACATTGGAACACCTACACCCCCTGAGCAAATTAGAGTTGAACCTAGCATTGCTATTATCAAAGATTTCATGTCCGACAATGTTGATGGCCATGATATTCACTTCTGTGAAGATGCTGCTAGAATTGCTAAACCACACGCTAGAGACAAACATAGGCCTGTTGTTGGCACGCCTGTTGTTTCTGTTAAGATAGGAGATCATTGTTATCATGGTTTATGTGATGTGGGTGCTAGTGTTAGTGCAATACCTCCATCCTTATATGATGAAATTAAAGACGAGATTGCAGCTGTCAAGATAGAACCCATTGATGTCACTATTCAGCTTGCCAATAGAGATACTATGTGCCCTGTGGGAATTGTTAGAGATGTTGAAGTCTTGTGTGGTAAAACGAAGTATCCTGCTGATTTCCTCGTTCTTGCTACCACACAAGATAGCTTTTGTCCCATCATATTTGGCAGACCCTTCCTCAATACCGTCAATGCTCATGTTGTCTGTGAGCAGCAAACTGTCACTGTTGGCTTTGAAGGTGTGTCACATGAGTTCAATTTCTCCAAGTTTGGTAGACAACCTCATGAAAAAGAGTTGCCTAGTAAGGATGAAACCATTGCTCTAGCTTCTATTGCTATGCCTCCTGCTGATCCTTTAGAGCAATACTTGCTTGAGCATGAAAATGATATGCATATGGATGAAAGGGATGAGATAGATAGGTTTGTCTTAGAACAATATCCTATCCTTAAGAATAACTTGCCTGTTGAACTGCTTGGAGATCCACCCCCACCAAAGGGTGATCCTGTGTTCGAGCTTAAACACTTGCCTGATACTCTTAAGTATGCTTATCTTGATGAGAAAGAGATATATCCTGTTATTGTTAGTGCTAGCCTCTCAGGGCATGAAGAAAAGAAGTTACTAAAGACTCTGAGGAAGCACCGTGATGTTATTGGATATACTCTTGATGATCTTAAGGGAATTAGTCCCACTCTATGACAACACAAGATTAAAACTGATCCTGATTCCAAGCCAATTGTTGATCATCAACGGAGATTAAATCCTAAGATGAAAGAGGTAGTAAGAAAAGAAATACTGAAGCTCCTGGAAGCAGGTATTATCTATCCTGTTGCTCATAGTGATTGGGTGAGTCCGGTGCATTGCGTCCCTAAGAAGGGAGGCATTACCGTTGTCCCTAACAATAAGGATGAATTGATTCCACAGAGGATTATTACTGGCTATAGGATGGTGATCGATTTTAGGAAATTGAATAAAGCCACTAGGAAAGATCATTACCCTTTGCCTTTTATCGACCAAATGCTAGAAAGGCTGTCTAAACACACACACACTTCTGCTTTCTAGACGGTTATTCTGGTTTCTCCCAAATACCAGTTGCACAAGCTGATCAGGAGAAAACCACTTTCACCTGCCCTTTCGGTGCCTTTGCTTATAGACGTATGCCTTTTGGCTTATGTAATGCACCTGCCACCTTTCAAAGTTGCATGATGGCTATATTCTCTGACTTTTGTGAAAAGATTGTTGAGGTTTTCATGGATGACTTCTCCGTTTACGGGTCTTCTTTTGATGATTGCCTCAACAACCTTTATCGAGTCTTACAGAGATGTAAAGACACCAATCTAGTCTTGAATTGGGAGAAGTGCCACTTTATGGTTAATGAAGGCATCGTCTTAGGACATAAAATTTTGAAAGAGGTATTGAAGTCGATAAGGCTAAGGTTGATGCAATCGAGAAAATTCCATACCCCACAGATATCAAAGGTATAAGAAGTTTCCTTGGTCATGCTGGTTTCTATAGGAGGTTCATTAAATACTTCTCTAAGATTTCTAGGCCTCTTACCAATCTCTTGCGAAAGGATATTCCTTTTTTTTACGATAATTGTGAGGAAGACTTTGAAATACTTAAGAAGGCCTTGATAACTTCACCTATTGTTCAACCATTTGATTGGAACTTACCTTTTGAAATCATGTGTGATGCCAGTGATTATGCTGTTGGTGTTGTCCTAGGGCAAAGAGTTGATAAGAAGTTGAATGTTATTCACTATGCAAGTAAAACTCTGGACAATGCCCAAAGAAACTATGCTACTACGGAAAAGGAATTTTTAGCAGTCGTGTTTGCATGTGAAAAGTTCAGGTCTTACATTGTTGATTCCAAAGTCGCTATTCACACTGATCACGTTGCTATTAAGTACCTCATGGAAAATAAATACGTTAAACCTAGACTTATCAGATGGGTTCTCTTGCTACAAGAATTTGATTTGCACGTTGTCGACAGGAAGGGTGTTGATAACCCCGTAGCAGATAACTTGTCTAGGTTGGAGAATGTTCTTAATGACCCACAACCTATTGATGATAGCTTCCCTGATGAGCAACTGAATGTCATCAATACTTCACGTAGTGCACCGTGGTATGCTGATTATGCAAACTATATAGTTGCCAAATATATACCACCTAGTTTCACATACCAGCAAAAGAAGAAATTCTTCTTTGAGTTGAGACATTACTTCTGGGATGATCCTCGCCTTTACAAGGAAGGAGTAGATGGAGTTATTAGACGTTGTGTACCTGGACATGAACAGGGATAGATCCTACAGAAGTGTCACTCCAAGGCCTACGGAGGACACCATGCGGGAGATAGAACTGCACACAAGGTATTGCAATCAGGTTTCTATTGGCCCACTCTCTTGAAGGATGCCCGTAAGTTTGTCTTGTCTTGTGACGAATGTCAAAGACTAGGTAATATCAGTAAACGTCAGGAAATGCCTATGAACTATTCACTTGTCATTGAACCATTTGATGTGTGGGGCTTTGATTATATCAGACCTTTTCCAAAATCCAATGGTATACTCATATCCTAGTTGATGTTGATTACGTCACTAAGTGGGTAGAAGCCATCCCAACTAGTAGTGTTGATCACAAAACCTCTATCAGGATGCTTAAAGAAGTTATTTTACCTAGATTTAGAGTACCTAGATATCTAATGACCGACGGTGGTTCACATTTCATTCATGGTGCTTTCCGTAAAACACTTGCTAAGTACGATGTCAACCATAGAATTGCGTCTCCCTATCACCCTCAGTCCAGTGGTCAAGTAGAGCTAAGCAATAGAGAGATTAAACTGATTCTGCAAAAGACTGTCAATAGGTCTAGAAAGAATTGGTCTAAGAAGCTTGATGATGCACTGTGGGCTTATAGAACTGCCTATAGGAATCCCATGGGCATGTCTCCGTACAAAATGGTATATGGTAAAGCATGTCATTTACCTCTTGAGTTAGAGCATAAAGCTTATTGGGCAATCAAAGAGCTCAACTTTGATTTCAAACTTGCTGGTGAGAAGAGGTTATTTGATATTAGCTCGCTTGATGAATGGAGAACTCACACATATGAAAATGCCAAGTTGTTCAAAGAAAAGGTTAAGAGGTGGCATGATAAAAGGATACAAAAGCGTGAGTTCAACGTAGGTGATTATGTCTTGCTATATAATTCTCGTTTAAGATTTTTTGCAGGCAAGCTTCTCTCTAAACGAGAAGGTCCTTACATGGTTGAGGAAGTATATCGTTCCGGTGCCATCAAGATCAATAACATGGAAGGTAATTTTCCGAGAGTGGTAAATGGGCAGAGTCAAGCATTATATCTTAGGTACTCCCATAAATGTTGAAAGCAATATTATCAATACCATAACTCCGGAGGAATACCTAAGGGATATTTATCAGCCTGTTTCAGACTCCGAAAATGAAGAGGTATGTGATTCGGTAAGTAAACAGACTCCAAAACTTTTCCAGTTGGAATTTTTCTCTGTTTTGGAATTTTTGAAAAAATAGAAAACTTTAAAGTAGTCGGGAAAGCGCACGAGGAGGCGACAAGCCTGCCAGGCGCGGGCCACCCCCTGGCCGTGCCTGGGGGCTTGTGGCCACCTCGTGTGCCTCCCGGACTCCGTTTTCTTGCGGAGTACTCCTTCTGGTCGGAAAAAAATCATTATATATTCTCCCGAAAGGTCTGACCCTCGTATCATGCAAATTTCCTCTGTTTTCATTTCGAGCCTGTTTTCTGCCGCAGATTTAGAGCAAGGATGTCGTCTCAGGAGTCTGTCGGGGAGAACAATTTCCCTCAAGTCTATGAAGAAGTAGATGATGATCTGAAAAGAGTGGAAGTCACGGAAGCCAAGGGCAAAACTAAGGAGAAGAATCAGGCGTGGGACGAAGTGCAATGTGTGTTCAACAAGGAAGAAGTTGAAGAAGTGGATTTGCTTCAACCCTACCTCCACCTACTGTCTTCATCCTTGATTGAACTCTTGAGGTTTTGTGAGACACCTCGTGCTCGCAATACTTATCTCACTCGTGAAGTTGTTTTGCTGGAGAAACATATCACAGATCTCCAAGGTATAAATCAAAGATTGATGGCCCTCTTGGAATCGAAGGACAAAACAACTCCGTCACCATCACCTCCAAAGGAAGACAACTGAGCATGGGTATGTGCAATCCCCTTGGCTTGTGCCAAGCTTGGGGGAGTTGCCCCGGTATCGTATCACCATCACATCTTTTGCCTTTACCTTTATTTTAGTTCGTTCCTTTTTAGTTTTCTCTTTTTCTAGTAGAATAAAGGTCTTAGTGTTTTAGGCTTGAGTTTTGCTTTGTGTCACCCCCGATGTATTCGAGCTCGTGAGCCATATAATAAATGGTGTCTTAGTTAAGGGCCTTGCCTCATGCCATGATCAAAAGAATGAGAAAAAAACAAAAGCATGAAAGATCATGTAATGATCTTATGGGAAGTGATGGCTTCACATATAAAAAGAATGGTGATTGAAACTTGTTGAGGCTAGAAAAACATAGACCTTGGTCATTGTTGCAATTAATAGGAAGTGATAAAGAAGGAGAGGTTCACATATAAATATATCATCTTTGACACCATCTATGATTGTGAACACTCACTACACTATTACATGCTTAGAAGTAGATGTTGGACAAGGAAGACAACATAATGAATTGTGTTTGCTTGGTTCCGAACAATGTTATATGATTAGAGATCCCTTAGCATGTGACGATTGCTTCCACCTCATATTAGCCAAAACTCCCGCACCAAGTAGAGATACTACTTGTGCATCCATAAACCTTCAACCCAGTTTTGCCATGCCAGTCCACCATACCTACCTATGGATTGAATAAGATCCCTCAAGTAAGTTGTCATCGGTGAAAGCAATAAAAATTGCTCCCTAATATGTATGATTTATTAGTGTATGGAAAATAAGCTTTGTACGGACCTGTGATGAGGAAGACATAAAAGCGATAGACTGCATAATAAAGTTCTTTATCACAGGAGGCAACATAAAGTGACGTTCCTCCACACTAAGAGGACACGCATCCAAACCTCAAAAGCGCATGACAACCTCTGCTTCCCTCTGCAAAGGGCCTATCTTGTACCTTTACTTTTTGCCCTTGAAAGAGTCATGGTGATCTACACCAATTCCTTATTTCGCCTTTATCTTGGCTAACGTCATATGCTTGGGAAAGATCTATATTCATATGTCAACTTGGAAGTAAGTATTCATGAATTATTATTGTTGACATTACCCTTGAGGTAAATGGTTGGGAGGCGACACTATAAGCCCCTATCTTTCTTTGTGTCCAGCTGAAACTCTGATCTCATGAGTACCATGTGAGTTGTAGCAATTGTAGAGAACGAAAAGATGATTGAGTATGTGGATTTGCTTTACAAGCTCTTATTTGACTCTTTCCGTTGTTGTGATAAATTGCAATTGCTTCAATGACTAAAGGCTATCGGTTGTTAATTCTCGGTAAGGTTCTTGATCCATGCTTTACTTTGTGAAGGAATTATCACTTTAGCATGAGAGATTATATGTTGGTATTGCTGTTGTGAGTATGATCATGATGCCTGCATGTTCGTATCTTGTTTTGTCGACACCTCTCTCCCTAAACATGTGGGCATATTATTGATCTCGGCTTTTGCTTGAGGACAAGCGAGGTCTAAGCTTGGGGGAGTTGATACGTCCATTTTGCATCATGCTTTCATGTTGATATTTACCGCTTTTTGGGCTGTTATTAAACTTCACGGTACAATACTTATGCCTTTTCTCTCTTATTTTGCAAGGTTTACATGAAGATGGAGAATGCCGGGAGCTAGAATTCTGGCCGGAAAAAGGAGCAAGTTTGAGATACCTATTCTGCGCAACTCCAAAAGCCATGAAAATCAACGAGGATTTTTTTTGGTATTTATAAAATATACTGGGCCGAAGAAGTACCAGAGAGGCGCCAGCAGGAGGCCACAAGCCTGCTAGGCGCGGCCTCCCCCTGGCCGTGCCTAGGGGGCTTGTGGGCTCCCACTTGGCCCTCTGGCTCCCCCCTTTTTCTACAAGAAGGGTTTCGTTCCAGAAAAAATCGGGAGGAGGCTTTTAGGAGGATTTTCCACCGCCATGAGGCGGAACTTGAGCAGAACCAATCTAGAGCTCCGGTAGGACGATCCTACCAGGGAAACTTCCCTCCCGAAGGGGGAAATCGTCGCCATCGTCATCACCAACACTCCTCTCGTCGAGGGGGGGGGACTCATCACCATCAACATCTTCATCAGCATCATCTCATCTACAAACCCTAGTTCATCTCTTGTAACCAATCTCCGTCTCGCAACTCGGATTGGTACTTGTAAGGTTGCTAGTAGTGTTAATTACTCTTTGTAGTTGATGCTAGTTGGATTACTTGGTGGAAGAGTTTATGTTCAGATCTTTGATGCTACTCATTACCTCTCTGGTCATGAATATGATTATGCTTTGTGAGTAGTTACTTTTGTTCCTGAGGACATGGGATAAGTCATGTTATAAGTAGTCATGTGAATTTGGTATTCGTTCGATATTTTGATGTGTTGTATGTTGTTTTTCCTCTAGTGGTGTAATGTGAATGTTGACTACATATCACTTCATCATTATTTGGGCCTAGAGGAAGGCATTGGGAAGTAGTAAGTAGATGATGGGTTGCTAGAGTGACAGAATCTTAAACCCTAGTTTATGGGTTGCTTAGTAGGGGGCTGATTTGGATCCACTAGTTTAATGCTATGGTTAGACTTTGTCTTAATTCTTCTTTCGTAGTTGCGGATGCTTGCGAGAGGGGTTAATCATAAGTGGGATGCTTTTCCAAGTAAGGGCAGTACCCAAGCGCCGGTCCACCCACATATCAAACTATCAAAGTAACGAACGCGAATCATATGAACATGATGAAAACTAGCTTGACAGAAATTCCCATGTGTCCTAGGGAGCGTTTTACCTCCTATAATACTTTGTCCAGGCTTGTCCCTTGCTACAAAAGGGATTGGTGTTGTAAATATGCCCTAGAGGCAATAATAAAATGGTTATTATCATATTTCCTTGTTCATGATAATCGTCTATTGTTCATGCTATAATTCTATTAACAAAGACAGTAATACATGTGTGAATAAATAGATCACAATGTGTCCCTAGCAAGCCTCTAGTTGGCTAGCTCGTTGATCAATAGATGATCATGGTTTACTGGTCATGGGCATTAGATGTCATTGATAACGGGATCACATCATTGGGAGAATGATGTGATGGACAAGACCTAATCCTAAGCATATCACTAGATCGTATTGTTCGTATGCTAAAGCTTTTCTAATGTCAAGTGTCTTTTCCTTCGACCGTGAGATTGTGCAACTCCCGGATACCGTAGGAGTGCTTTGGGTGTATCAAACGTGACAACGTAACTGGGTGACTATAAAGGTGCACTACGGGAACCTCTGAAAGTGTGTGTTGGGTTGGTACGAATCAAGATCGGGATTTGTCACTCCGTTTGACGGAGAGGTATCTCTGCGACCACTCGGTAGAACATCATCATGAGCTCAATGTGACTAAGGAGTTAGTCACAGGATGACGTGCTACGGAACGATTGAAGAGACTTACCGATAACGAGATTGAACAAGGTATAGGTATACCGACGATCGACTCTCGGGCAAGTTCTATACCGACAAACAAAGGCAATTGTATACGGGATTGATTGAATCCTTGACATCGTGGTTCATTCGATGAGATCATCGTGGAACATGTGGGAGCCACCATGGGTATCCAGATCCCGCTGATGGTTATTGGCCGGAGAGCGTCTCGGTCATGTGTGCATGCTTCCTGAACCCGTAGGGTCTACACACTTAAGGTTCGACGACGCTAGGGTTATAGGGAAATGTTATACGAGGTTACCGAAACTTGTTCGGAGTCCTGGATGAGATCCAGGACGTCATGAGGAGCTCTGGAATGGTCCGGAGGTAAAGATTGATATATAGGATGGATGGTTTTGGACACGGGAAATGTTTCGAGCATCACCGGTAGCGTACCGGGACCACCGGGACCACCGGAAATGGTCCCCGGGGTCCATCTGGAGGGGCCACCGGGACCAAGAGGTAGCATGGGCGAAAAGGTGGAGGGAAACCAGCCCAAAGTGAGGTGGTGCGCCTCCCACAAGGGGTCCCATAGCGTAGGAGGTGGAGAGGGGGGGGGGGGGGGAAACCCTAGGCGCTGGTGGGCCTAAGGCCCACCTAGGGGTGCGCCACCCCCTGCCCCTGCCCTAGCCGCTGCACCTCCCATCTGGGGGGCTGCCGCACCACCTAGGGTGGGAACCCTAGGGGTGGAAACCCCCCTCCCCTACTCCTATAAATAGAGAGGGGTTTGGGGCTGTTTTGCACACGGTTTCTTCTTCCCCTCGGCGCAACCCTGCTCCCCTCCTTCCTCCTCCTACCACGGTGCTTGGCGAAGCCCTGCCGGGAGACCTCGTCTCTCCATCAACACCACGCCGTCGTGCTACCAAAGATCTGCCCCAAGCTCTCCCTCCTCCTTGCTGGATCAAGGTGCGGGAGACGTCACTGGGCTGCACGTGTGTTGAACGCGGAGGTGCCGTGGTTCGGCACAAGATCGGAATCACACCGCGATCTGAATTGCCGCGAGTACAACTCCATCAACCACGTTCTAGCAACGCTTCCGCTTAGCGATCTTCAAAGGTATGAAGATGCACTCACCCCTCTCTCGTTGCTGGTCTCTCCATAGGAAGATCTGAATATGCGTAGGAATTGTTTTGAATTTATGCTACGTTCCCCAACAATTGGGCCACTTTGCTGCATTGTTGTTACTTTTGTTACTTGCTACTTGCTACGAATCATCTTGCCACACAACTACTTGTTACCGATAGTTCCAGTGCTTGCAGATATTACCTTGCTGAAAACCACTTGTCAGATCCTTCTGCTCCTCGTTGGGTTCGACACTCTTACTTATCAAAAGGACTACGATAGATCCCCTATACTTGTGGGTCATCACTTCCCATGAGCACCGCGCTAACCCTAGATCGGATGGGTTTGTTGGTGGGAGTGTGGTGGCGGCGAACCTCGTAAATCGGGCCCCGACACCCGACCTTCCTTTGTATAGTGTAGGTCACAGGGGCTCACCAATTGTAATGGTTGGGCGCCCCGGATCAGGCCGCATAGATCAAGGTCCGATGGGCCGTTGGGCCCACTCGAGCAGTCGCCTCAACATCGACGAGAGGAGTGCCCTGATGTCGTCCCACTGAAAGCTACCATTGCGCCTCGTCCCAGCACACCAACCCTGTCGGCCAGATGATACCCGTGCCACAGCCACAGCTCGAGGGGGAAGGGAGCCTCGCCACCGACAACGCAGACAAGGCTTCGCCCAGCGAAGCCTCTTGATGGCGGCGAGGAGGATGGAGGAGAGCTGGGGTGAGGCTCGTCAGTCGTCGCTCATAAGAACGATGGGGCGAGAGGGAGGGTAAAGCGAGAGAGGGTGGGTATAGGCACACTCCATGCTCATGAGGTCTCATACCCACACTTCTAGGCAGCCACAAGTGGATCTTTTGGAATGTTCAATGTTGGTCCTATTTATTCTTCAACAAATTTGTTCAGCATGGAGGTAGGTCAAGTTACAAATGGAAAAGTTGGAGATCATGCGTTGAGAAACTCTTGCCATACTTTCAAGTTTTGTAGATATTTGTTGTTTGTGTTATTTTATTGGGACCACCTAGAACTCAGCTAGCTGAGATTTAAGTTTGGTCTCTTTCACATGATGTCATCACGTATGTTAACTAGATTTTTTTTTCTCCTCGCAATTTGCATGTATCGTGTTTATTTAGGGTTGGCCTTTTGTTTTTCTTGTAGAGCATACTTATGGGTCCATAAAAGAAGCGTGTTTGTCTTAATGTGTCTGCGTGTACAACATATTTTTAGTTGCCGAATCTAGTTTTTGATTGCTTTCTTCGTTGCATATCACGTTACAACACTTGCAATTGCATATTGGGTTACAAGTCCTGCAGTTACATATCGGGTTACAACATTTGCAGTTGCATATCGGATTACAACACTTGTAGTTGCATGCATATCGGGCTAGAACACTTGCAATTGCATATTGGATTACAATACGTGCAGTTGCATATCGGTTTACAACACTTGCAATTGCATATCGTGTTAGAACACTTGCAGTTGCATATCAGGTTATAACACTTGCAGTCGCGTGTCTAGTCAGTTTTTTCCCACGTAGAAATGGGGAAAAGACAAAAGACTCTTACAAAACGTGGAGTTTGTTCAGCCGGTAGAAAAGAAAAAAGATTATTCTAGAAAAGGGGTGAATAACAGTTGCATGTACAACCAATGGTAAAATATACCCCGCGTCTAGGACAAAGTCTATCAACAACAAAATTGCCTATTGATGCGATGGTCATCCAGATGAATGAGATCATAGAAAAAACTCAGCTAGCTGAGAACTAGCAAAACCGTATTTTATTTTCTTTTGCCTATTTGAATAATATATAAGCAATTATAGCTATGTGCATCATTTTGAAGTAGTAGTAAAGAAATGATATCCCTTATTTTTATGTAACTAGATGATACCCTGTACGTTGTTACTGTGGAAATTTGCAACATATTTTAATCTGATTCGTAGTATGAATCATGAATGTTTGAAGTAGCCTTATATATCTATATAGCTAGGCCCCCACTAACTATTTCTCAATTTATTACTCCCTCCGTTTCAAAATAAGTGTCTCAACTTTGTACTAGCTCTAATATAAAGTTGTATTAAGCTTGAGACAGTTATTTTAAGACGAAGGGAGTATGTTTGATTACTATAGAGTTGTAATTTTTTTATTAAATATGAATAGCATAATAGAATGAAAATTCTTATGTATGTTTGTGTGTAGAGATGAGTATTTTTTCATGCATTTTTAATCATGAAGTGACATGTTTGTATGTTGAGAGACATATGATAGTGGGGGTGGGATTTTTCTCATGCATATTGTGCGATGATAGAGTATGTTTGCATGCTGAGACAAATAGTTAGTGAGAGTTAGCAATTTAGATATAGAAGATACATATAATTTATTATGTTCAAATACTATATAGTTGAAAAATGTTTATTAAATATGAAGGACATAATAGAATGGAAATTGTTATGTGTTTTTGCATGATGAGTATTTTTTCATGCATGTTTAATTATGAAGTGACATGTTTGCATGTTAAGAGACATATGAAAGTGGGGGTGGGACTTTTCTCATGCATATTTTGTAGGATGATATGGCATGCTTGCATGATGAGAGAAATAGTTAGTGAAAGCTAACTATTTAGATATAGAAGATATGAAGTATATTGTTATTTACTATCTACTAAACTCACCTAGTATCAAAAGATTAACATTCTCAAAAAAATTACCAAAAGCTTAGAGCATCTCCAACAGCGGCGGTAAATATCTCGCGCGCATGGTAAACCTGTGTTTTAGCGCACCAGAGAGGTTTCACGCGCTCCAGCGGGCGCGGGAGATTCCGGCGTGCGGCAAACACTCGCGCGCGCACGCGAAAAAGAGGCTCCGCGCGTGGCAGTTTTGGCGCGCGGCGTCCGACGCGCTCTATATAATACGCGCGCGCCCGAGCCGGGCAACTGCACACTCGAGCGCCCCACCGCCCCCTTCTTCCTTGCATCCGGCGCCCCGCCACCGACTCCCCCGCCGCCGACGTGCCGCTGCTTCGCCGGAGCAACTCCGGCTACCGCGGCGTCCGCGTCCGCCCTTCCAGCATGTTCTACGCGGAGATCCGCCCCGGTGACGTGTGTCTCGGTCGGACTTCAACGTACGATGCAATCGCCGCCCATGCGTACGACGTGGCGGCTTGGCGCCTCTCGAGGCCACGCTCGCAGATGAACTTCAATGACGCGCGTACGTGCCAGCATGTGCAGGACCTCGCGCCTCCGTCGCGTCTAGTAACCGACCTAGACTGTCACGAACAGCGTAGGCGGCAGCGCCGCCTCCTCATCACCGAGGTGGACGGGCAAGCCATGTTAGAGTGGTGTCAGCTCTACCCGTAGGACGTCGCCAATGAGAACGCCTTTTGGGCGAAGAGAAGGGCAAATCGCCGTGCAGGGCGGGCGGACAGTCGCCAACGAAAAGCACCAGTGTGACATTGGACATGCGTCCTTCTTTGACGAAGACGATCCTCGATGGAAAGACGCGTTTCTGTCGACGTAGGATGACACCACCGAGGAGGAGGACGACTCGGAGTATTTTCTAGTTTATTTGCATTGTAATATCTTATCTATATTTATTTGTATTGTAGACTGTTTCTGGTGTTGGTTGAACTATGCTATTTGTTATTTATATGTTGTTTCTCAAATATTGTCCGTATGTGTTTTGGTTGTTCTCAGAGAACCGTTTTTTGCAGCGTCCGTTAAAACGGCTCGCGCACGTAATATTTTACAGCGATCACTGGAAACAGCACTCTGCTACGTGCAGAAACATGCTATTTTGACACTGTAAATTTTGTTTTAGCCCATCGCAGGTTGTGCGTTTGTTTGTTGAAGATGCTTTTGAAAGTACAAACAACCCATAACGTGAACTACGTACGTCACCTTCATATGTAAACATATATCCATAGTGAGAAAACATGGTACTTTCTTCACATAAACAACAACTCTGTTTTGATTCATTGGCCAACAAAAATCAATGATCAAATATACATATAACCAACAAAAAGAAGATGGCATAACATCACATCACATCACATCCCAAAGCACCATGAACACCACACAATTCAAATTTCAAACCACACGGTCGCCACCGGAGCATTTCCCTCCTCGATCGGAATCACCTTGGTGTAGGGGTCGATCTGCCCGGGCCCGGGGTGGACGCGCGCGGGCTGTCCATGACGACCTCGAACGCCCCCACCAGCGCCTTCACCTTGCTCTTCTTCTTCTCCAGCAGCTTGCTCTTGGCCTCCTCCAGCACGTCGTTGCTCCGTGACACCTCCTTCTTCTTGGGCTGCGTCTCCTCCGGCCGCTTCTCCATCGCCGTCTTCACCCTGCTCCCCTTGAAGCTCAGCCGAGCCTCCTCGGGAATCCTCGACATCAACGACGCCGCCACTTCCTTCCTGGCGGCCCCTTTCGACGGCGTCGTTGGCTCCGAAGCGCTCAGGATCGTATCGATCGCCGCCTTCCCCTTGTTGACAGCTTCCTTCGCCGGTGTCACGGGCTCTGACCATGAAGTGCCCGCCTTGGTCACCGTGTCCACTCCCTCCAGAGCTTCCTCCAGCGACGTCGCCGGCACCGATGATGCCCTGGTTGCCGCGATCATCTTGGGTTGCGTGGCGGCGGGTTGTTCTTTCGTTTCTTCAGAGATCACGCTTGCCTCAGGCTGCTTCGTGGCCTCCTCGTGCTTCGCCGGCTCTGCTTGTGGCCTGGCCTCGGCCTTAGTCTCCACGACGGCTTCCTCTTGAACCGTGCTGGCCGCCGGTTCATGTTGCACGTTCAGCGGCGCTGCAGCCTCCTTCGCTGGTTCTTCCACAACGGCGGCCGGCGGCGGAAGTTCATCCTGTGTAATCTTCTCAGCTTCCTTTTGTGTCCCTTCAACGTTGCCGGCTTGCTGATTCTCTTCCGGCGCCGGCTCATCCACCTTCACGGCTTCCACGGACTCCTCCGGTACAACCTTCTCCTCGTCAATGGCATTCACCTTCTCTGCTTCTGCTCTCGGCTCTTCCGTGATTACCTGCTCCTCTTGACGCGCCTCCTCCTCTGTCTTGACTACATTACTGACAATTTCTTCCGGTCGCAAAATCGCTTCCACCTGTACCTGTAGGGCAGCGTTGGGTTCCACGACCACCTCTGCTTGCACGTTGAGAGGTGTCGGGGCAGTAGGAGGGCGGTACGGCTGCTCCGGCACGGGAGGGGGTCTCGCCGCCTCGGTGTTGATCTCGCCGGAAGCACCGTGCACCTCCTTGACGGACGCCACCGCCTCGGTGTTGATCTCGCCGGAAGCACCGTGCACCTCCTTGACGGACGCCACCGCCTCGGCCGCGGGGCCGGCCAGGTCCTTGCTCTTCTTGCTGCGGGACTTGCCGACCTTGAAAGCGTTGGACGCCTTCTGCATCAGCTGCCTCGGCGACGCCACGGACCACCGCGACGTGGACGCCTTGGCCTTGGCCTTGTCCATGGCCTGCGTGATTGGCCGGGGCGCGGTCACCGGCTGCGCGGGGGACCGCTTGGGCGTGATCGGCCTCGGCGAGCTCCCGGGCTGCTGCGCGGGGGACCGCTTCGGCGTGATCGGGCTTGGAGCGCGTGCCGCTGGGTGCGCCGGGGACTGCCCCTTGGGCGTGGTGGCGCGGCCCTTGGAGGAGGGCGGTCTGGAGGTGGAGGACGACGGGGAGGAGCTGCGCAGGGACGAGCTGACGGTGGGGCGGAGGAAGGACGGCAGCGGCTTGTCGGACTCCAACGCCGGGGAGGGGCTGAGGGAGGCGCGTGCGCGTCGGCAGCAGGCGGGGTCGGAGCTGGCCGGGCGCGCGCTGGACGACGTGGGTCTGCCGCTCGTGCTTCGTGGGCGTGCGCTGCTGCCGTCTCGCGACCCCGGCGTTGGCCGTGTGGCCATGGGCTGCTCCTGCTGCCAAACAAAGCCAGAGATTTCGTCAAATCATTTTTTGTGCGTGTAGGAAGAATTGGCGCAATGCAGAATTCTGTTTCCTGAGCTTTGATTTTTTTGCAAGTTTGACATTGAGATTTTGATTGACGACATGGACACCACTGATGATCTTTAAGGCTTCTTTTCTGATGAAAGGGTTTAGAATGGATGTTTACGGCTTCTTTGGGTGTTATCTTCTATGAAAAAGTCTAAAACATACCTTGAAATTGAAGGCAAAGGCTAAATTAAATCCTGATTTCTTAATCCCTTAGATCAACAGATCAAACTCTTTAATCTTGGTCTATTTTAAAACCTTAAGGTATATGTTGAAGTAGGCCAGTCCATTAACGCAGTCGCTCGTGGGTACGCTTGCTCTGTTTTTTCTTCATTTCTGTTTTTTTCGTCCTCTTTTGAATTATTTTTCAAGATGTCCAATTTTTTTACTCAATGTACAGTTTTAACGCACACATGATATTTTTTATGAACTTTAGATATTTTCAAATACATTACATGCATTTCACACAAAAAACTACATAATTTCATAAATACATATCCTCAAAAACAAATTGAATACATGGTAATTTTTTTCCAAATATATATTATACATTTGCCTAATTTCAATAAACATTTTATAAAACTACACGAACATATCATGTCAATGATACTTTTCTGGTGTATTGGCTAGCCGAATGAGGTCAACCATGCCAGGTAGCAAGTTGGACTCCACGGCAGGGGCTTTTGATTTGGAATTATTACATCGCATGCTAAGAAAAAGGAAAAATACTGCAGAATTTTTAATGTCGTGTGTGAAAAAAAAACTCGCTTCGTGTATGTTAGGTCGGCCCAGTGTCCACAACCAACAATCCCGGATTTTACCTGCCACGTGGACAATCCTAGTTTGAGAAAGCTTTCAAGGTTTAAAATAGACTGAAATTAAAATGTTTGATGTGCTGATTTCAAAGATTGGGAGTTCAGGATTCTAGCTTTCGACTTTAAGTATAAGGTTTGTTTTGGAAAAAAAAAATCTATCTTTTACTTCTTCTCTACAATGTGACCTAGTAACAAACACCCTAGCACGTATTGGATTGGAGCCATTGACTTGCTATCTCTCATATTTAAGAACTACTTTCATGATGTGCTTGCTGTTCATTTGTTTTTGAATTGAAGTAAGAAATATTCAAATACTATAGGGATCAAATAACCATCAACAACAACAGTTCAATTCTTCCTCGTTGTGTAAAGGTATTATGACCATCGCCAGAAAAATAAATCTGACGGGCATACAGAGAGAGCTGTATAAGTTGATCAAGTTCTATCATCTACGCAATGTTTAAGGGAACAAATTAAGGACAAACAGAAAACAGGGTGTTCACGGAGCTGAATCGAATCACATTTTCTGAGTAACAACTAACAAGAAAGTAAATCGTCATTGCTAAAACGTCGTGGAGATCCGATCTCCAAATCATGGCAACGCATCAGAGCTAATATCACCAATAAGACGAGCAGATATCTTGGAGAAAGAACCAGGACTGGAGAGCAGCATACCTCGAGCCGAATGGGATCAATTCATGGTGGATTGACCACCATCGATCGGCATGGGCATATGAAAACTTTGCATGTCTCGAAACTGAGAGGAAGAGAGAAGCTTCGTACCTTATTAAGCTCGCAGTGGCCAAAAATGGTGCGACGACCGAAGGAGGAGGAGAGAGACGGTGAAGGCAAAGGGGCTGAGAGAAAGCCGGGCAATATAAGAGCCTCATGTTTTCGAACAGACCTTGTCAAATGCTGAAACCGCAAGGGGCAACAGTTGACACCTGGTGACACATCCACCCTCTTTGTCCACCTATTTTTAACCAGTATTAAAGCTTCAGAGGAATAGCTCGTCGCTGCAAACTCATCAAGAGTTGTTGTCTGCCGACGCTCACAATTTGACAGTACGAAAGAAGATTTAACCACAGTGTTCAATATTTACTCTTGAGAGGTTTACCAATAGGCAGATTTTACTTTTGGAAAGCACTTCATCTGGGCACTTATTGTTTCCTTACAACAAGCTTACCTTGTACCGGCCGATCTCGCGCCCACATCCGCCAGCTTCATATACGTCGGATCGTCTTTGAATCCAACGGCCGATAGCACCCAGACCCACGCGTATGGATCTGTAACTCAGCTGCTGTTTCAGGAACACTTTCTGCAATAGAACGCTTATTGCGTGCCTCTGTGATGGTTAGATCCAGCAGCAGGTAGGCGGAGCACCGTGCGGCTGGGACGGAGGCAACGGCTGGGTGGTCGATGGCAGCTAGGCAACTGCCGCAGACCAGCCGCTGCCGGCGATAGATGTACCAGGTGTGCATCATTCCTGCTAGGAGGAAGATGTTGGCGAGGACTCACACATCATCCGACAAGGTTGACGACGAGCTTTGCAGTTCCAGTCCTCGTCGCCGGCAACATGAAGGCACTCTGGTGGGCTCCTCTTGGAGGGTAGCAGTTGATAGAGGTTGGGGATGGATGGCGCTGCTACTCCCTCATTCGTGGTTTTTTTTTCTTGCAATTTCTTGCAATATCCTTCCTGTTGCAAGAGAGATTCTGTAACATCATTAATGTTGCAAAACTTTCATCCGTCAATATTTTTGTTTAGAAAAAAAATCTGCAACAATACCTTTGTTGCAAACAAATCCATAACACAACCTTTGTTGCAAAACAATTCCGTAACACAACCTCTATTGTACAAAAAAAATGTGCAATACAATCTATGTTATAAATGTTTCTACAACAAAATCGTTGTTGCAGGAGTTAAAAAAATGGAGGAGGAGACAAACGGAACGTGGCTGGAGAAATGTTTCTGCAACAAAACCGTTGTTGTAGAAATTAATAAATGGGGGAAAGGACAAACGAGACGTGGTAGGAGATTAATCGGACGAACGCGCGTAGATCCAACGGCCATCGAGATGGTGGATGTATAGCATACGTCCGCCGATAGATGCGTATCAGTCCCGTTCTTGTTTTGAAAAACTATCATATGATCTATATGTTGATAATTCAACAAACAAAGTATGTGGTAAATGTTGATTAATCATGCACCATCTATAGATCAGATATCCCGTGCCGTATAGCATGTCTTCTTATTATGTAGAGGCCTCCTTGCCGTTGTATAATCTTGATGCAAGGTTTGGATGATTCCCTTTTATCCAGAAAAAATGTGTAATACCATTAAGTCCATGCTCGGGTAACATGGCAAGTATAATGAGAACTAGATTGTCACCGATTTACAATTACGTGTATGCCTCAGTGATTGTATCATTTGTTGAGGGAAAATCAAGTAGCGATTTCTTTGCACCAAACGGGCATGTTGTCGATTTTGGTGTAAAACTTGGCCTTGTTTCACGATGCCACGAATAAAAGATAAAGAACTAATTCGGACCAAACAAAACAAAAAATTAGGAAAATCTTTATGTATATTGAGAAACACTTCAAGTTAATTAACCGATCATTTGGAGAAAATATTGGTAAAAGTAGAGGGTTTGAGTTGAGGGTGGATCTTTGAGTATCTCTTCAATATAAGTCCTCATGTGAATTAGCAATTCGCCGAGCAAGGTATGCTCTCCTCAGGAAGTTGTTTTTGCCCTGAACCTAATGCTCGGAGGAAATATCTCTATCCCATGCCTATGTGGACCATCTCAAAAGAAGCATATGTTTCACATTCAGTGAGATTTCTCTTCTTCAATATGTAGATGATACTATTTTATTTGCTCACCAGGACCAGGAAAAGGCTAGTAATCTTAAAATTATGCTAACCTGCTTTGAACGTGTTTTTGGTATGAAGATTAATTACTCTAAGAGTGAGCGTGTCCCTCTCGGACTCACTAAGGGTGAGGCACTAGAATTTGAAGAAATCTTTGGTTGCTCTAAAGGATCTTTACCTATTAAATATTTAGGTATCCCTCTTCATTATGACAAACTGAGAAGAGAGGATATGCAACCTATTGTAGACAAGATCCTTAAGAACATTTGTGGATGGAGAGGAGAGCTCTTTTCTTAATGTGCAAGGATAACCCTAACCAAAGCTTGCCTTAGTAGTGCTTCATGTTGGTGTCAAAACCGGCCGATCTCGAGTAGGGGGGCCGAATTGTGGATCTAAGGACAATGGGTAACAAGAGACGATGGATATAGTGTTTTACCCAGGTTCGGGCCCTCTTGATGGAGGTAAAACCCTACGTCCTGCTCTTGTTTTTATTATGGGGTAGTACTGAATACAGAGTTGATGTACTGCGAGATCGATGTTGTGGTCTAAACCCTAATCGTAATGAGCCTCATTTATCCTATGAGCTATGGCCGAGTGGCTTATATAGACGCCAACGGTGTCGAGGTTTACACGAGGTCGGTTACAACAAAGAAGGAATATGCCAATTACCACATCTTCTTGGATTACATGTCAAGTGTTCAGAAGATTCCATCTCAAATCCAACACTCCTACCGATGGTCACACAGCCCAGAGAGTCTTCTTCATGAGAGTAGGTAGAAGGCCCATGGACCCCCTAATACTGGACTCCCTCAGTAGCTCCCGAACTAGCCTCCAATGCCGTAATTCAGGTCCATTTCCTCATTTCTTCGGTCTCCGGCTTGTGACGCGAGTTCCACATTATATCCGGTTGACCCTTTATTCTGCATTGTTCCTTCACTTGCGACTAACAAAACGCCACACAGGCCATAAAGAGTGGATATTTTTCCTTTCACAGACTTAACCACCCCATCGATTCATGTGCGTCAATGGAAAATGTGTGGTTCCTTCCCAAAGGAAAGAAGTTACGCTCCATATAACATACACGTGCCCTTCAGCAACGCTCCCCATTCCTTCCAACATGTCGAGAACAACAACAAAGAAACGAAGTCTTGGCGACTGTTGGTGGCCCCTCCTCGCACCCTCATGGCTCTCTCTCCGAAGATTGGGCCAGTTGTTCCATCTCGTGCCTCCGTATGCGCGACCTCGAGGTGCAAGGGTACTTGCCCAACTTAGATCTGGCTCCCTCCCAACCTAGGCTTACCTCCGCCAATGGCGAGACCTTTGCAGAGAGGTTCCCTATGCCCAATACATTGGAGAGGATATGCTTCGTTCCAACCTCTTACGAGGCCTAGACTTCTCTATCCATCCCTTTCTATGGGGCATGTTAGAATATTATGGGATTGAACTTCACCACTTTACCCCTGGATCTATTCTCCATATCGCGGGATTTGTTGCTCTTTGCGAGATGTTCCTGGGTTATGAATCCCATTTTGAATTGTGGTATAAGTTTTTCTGCCTCGTCCCCCAAACTGAGGGCGGGACTATTCATGAAGTTGTAGGAGTCGAAGTATGGCACATAGCCGGGGTCGGGTATCCGGTAGGTACCCCGAAAGAATTTCCTGAAGAGTGGACCTTCGAACGGTTCTATATTGAAGACGTGCCTTTGTTTGACCCCGTCCGAAGGATTCTGCCCGAGTTCTCAACCGCTCCTCTTAAGAAGCGGTTTAATTGGCACCTAAGAAGTCTGTATAAAGAAGACGACTCGGAGCTGAAGCAGCTTGTTGCTAAGGTAAAGTTGTTGACACACTACCGTCTTACAATGATCGATGTTATGGCCGAAGTCATAAGGCGGTACGTCCAAACTCTCCAACAGAGACACCGTCCTCTCTGGCAACTCAACGGTGCAAGTGACGCCACCCAATACAAGCGGGAAGGTCCGGCGGATCCAACAGCATTAGCTGCCATGTTTGTCGATCTTTATAATGGTGAGAAGGAAGGTTTTATCACCCCAAACACCAAGGCCGGTTATTCAAACTACAATCCCATAGAATGGGTTAGTATAGTTCAATTCCCCTAATTCGGATTCTTATGTTGTTTTTGGGTTGACTAACTCCGTGAAATTTTGTTTTTTAAACAGGATTGGAGGCGTGTGGTAGAAAAGATCAACTACCCTCCTCCTCAGTCAGAGAACTATGCGAAGGACGACGACCCCGGATTCCATGATGATCCGGATACGTCGATAATTTTCGCAAAAGGTTTCTTTTATGAGAAAAGTATAAATGACACCGAGGTCACCCTCATTGCTGACTATTCGAAGATACCTCGTTCATCGAACAAGGAGAAAAAGAAGAAAGCGCCTTCGCGAAAAGGTCGTTCGACTATCTCAACAACCCCTTTTGTTACCACGGGTCGTCGCTCCATGCATTGAACACCTATTATTATATGGTGTGCCGATTATATGCCGAACACTCGTCAGCCCTCTGAACACGGAGCCTCTATAGGGACTGCTCCCACTGCTCCCCCTCCAAGAGGTATCATCTTTAGAATAAGTATGCTTTTTCCAATAAACGACAGGTATTTACATATGTCGCTGTATTCGATAAGACTTGAACACGGTCACCTCCTTCGACGGTGGTGGAAAATATGGAAATCCCTCTTGCAGGTCAGTCCACCGAGGAGTTTGACAATGTTTCAGTTACCAACTCCAAAGTGGAGAGTGTAATGAGCCATCGTCGATGGAAAGAAACCATGCGCCATCTTGATTTTACCGAACTAGAATTTAACACCTTGAGTTCGGTTGATGCACACTTCGGAGCTGCCCGAGTAGGACTCAAAGGATTAGCCAGTCGTATATCAACAAGCCTTAAGGTATGTGTTCGGATTTTGGTTGTTGTGCGTATAAATTCCCAACCACTATCCCCCGATCCTCAGTTGGGAACCATGGCCAATCCGAGGGCCTAACCCTAACTGTCAACATGCTTTGTAGGTTGTGAGGGACTAAAATAAAGAATTGTCCCAGCAGATTGGGACTTACCAAACACAACTCAAAGCTTCTAAAGCTGAGTTAGAATAAGTGAAGAGTTTCACCATACAAGCACATGGTAAGGGTTTTTGTTTTGAACTCATATGCATAGTTGTAACATCCCAAATTTTGGAATGTTAATATAATTATTAGATTGTTTGTTTGCTTGAGTGATTGAAACTTGAGTGAAATTAGAAACTTTTCAAAAACTTTCGAATGAGAGGGAATAAAATGACTTTCCCCACCTCCGATAAATTAAAATTCATCCAATTAAAAGCAATGAGAGAAGATGACATGACTTCTTCAACTATAAAGAATTTGAACGGAGTTTTGCATTTGAATTCTTTCAAACTTTTGATCTTGCTTCTTTATTTTTCTTCCCCGAGAAAATGCACCGACAAAATTCTTGCACGCAAGAAAGAGCGGAGGAAATTGACCCTCCAAAATGTGAGGCATTTCTGAATTATTTTGAGCCAAGAAGACCCAAGTTTTATGGAGAAAGTATTTTGCCAAAAGAAAATAAAGCCTTAGGGGATTTTCTGAAAAACATTTTTTTTAAGTTTTTCATTTTGGTCGTGGAAAAATGCCCATCTTTTTGGATTTGTTTTTCTGAAAATTTTAATATATATTACCCTATATTCCGAGGAATATTCCATTTCCTTTTAATTGTTTTAATTCCCGTTTTAATAAAAATGGAAAGTGATCTTTTATTTAGGAAGGTCACTGGGCCACTTTAGGAAACGCATCAGGCCCAATCTCACCGTCTTCTTCCTCCTCTCGTCACTTGCCTTCTCTAGCCATGGCAGAAGCCTCCTGGAAGTTTCCCCTCCGGATTTCGTGAGCTCCATTGCCTTCCCGCGACTCCCACCACCCCTATAAGAATGCCCTGCCCCTCCTTGTTCCATTCCCCTAGGAAACTCATCTTCTCCTTGCCTATAGGCACCACGCCACCACCATCACTTTCCCTGCCTCGCCGAAGCTCACCAGGAGCTCTCTCGTCGCCCCTACATCACCAGGCCACGCCACCTCCACCCCTTGGCCTCCTGCGCGCCACCCCCTACCCAGCTGCACCCCACGTCGCGCCCACCTCACCCCGTCGCCCTACTGCCCCCTCCAGGAGGTCCACATCGCCCCCACGACCAGGAAGCCCCTGCTTCTCCCTCGCCTCCCCCCAGGGATTCCCTCGCCTCCCCCCAGGGACTCCCTCGCCCCCCCTTCCCCAAGCGCCCCCTTCCTCCACCGACCCCTCCCCACGCCGGAGCCGCCCTTCCCCGCCCTCGCCGGCGACCCCCCCCTTGCCGGAGAAGCCCCTCCACGCCACCGTCCTCCCTGCCGTCGCTGCAAGCCAGGAGGGCAGGTAACTCCCTCTCCTTTCTTTTTTTCCCTTTCTATTCCTTTCACCATTAGATCTAGATCCCACGGTGTAGATTAGAAGGAACTTACCCCTTCGGTTTTCTAAAAAGAACCGGTCAACCTGTTAAGTTAACCGAAATATTTTACTTATATAGCGGCCATTTGCTAGTTAAGCTATAGCAGTGAACGGTTTTCATCAAATCAGATCGTGCCACGTCATCGGTTCTCTTTTCTATTTTAATTCTGAAACAGAGAGTTTCAATTTTCTTTTGCTCATAACTTTTGATCCACAACTCCAATGAGGTTGATTATTTTTCCAGTAGATGACAATATTTCTGTAGTTTTAAAAAACATATAATTTGTCTATGTTTGAAATTTTGAATTTTGAATTAGATTAGATGTAGTTTAAAACTTGTTTTGCTTATTCCAGGAGTTTAAAAATATATTTTAATTTGATTGTTTTTGCTACTGATCACTAGTGATCTTAGTTACCAGTGGCAAAAATTTCAGAATTATTTGAGTATTTTAGCTCATTGTTTCTTCTGAAACAATTTCTGTTTCACCTCTTTTAGGATTATGGCTATTTCCTTTTCTATAATTGTTTTTAAATTATTTTCTTTTATATTTCAGAAATATTAAGTTTTGTTTCTGTTAGTTAACAGTACTTTTGCAACAAGTTTTGATTTTATTTTTATATGTTATCATGAAATCAATTCTAGTTCTCTAATAACTTGCAATTGGTTTCTCCACTGTTTCAAATCCCGTTTGGAAATACTTTAAAAAAGTTTTGTGAAAAATACTTTATTTTATCTTAGTTAAATTTCTATCTTAGTTCCGTGTTATTATTTTCCGTTGGACAAAAACTATTTAGTGTTTGATGTAGTAGAAGACTCCCTAGTCTTATCTGAAGATTCCTTCGGATTCCTATTTGCTCTCTCTTTTGTTTTGATTGCTAGAATGATTGCTAGTATGAGTGCTTATGTGAATGATATGTTTGTTATATAGATTTCATCGGAGAGTGACGATTAGTCTATCAAGTTATTTCTCAAGAAATTCTTCTTCGTCAACATCGCCAGGCAAGTCATTTGATCATGTATCACCTATATTTTATGCATCGTAGTTCTACCATCCTATGCCCATTTGCATGCTCACTAGGTACTTGGAAGTTATGGTTACATATTGTAGTATCATGTGGTAGGCACCCAACAACCCCGTTACTTGGCCCGGGACGACAAATTTCATATTGCTATGCTTGAGTAGACGGGATTCTGGTTGAGATTTTACCACGAGTGATGCGAGAATAATTTAATAACCAAGACCGGTTAAGTCAAGACTTTTCAAGACCTCGTGATGCAATGCAACTCTGGGTGAAGGACGGTTGATCGGCTCCCTGGAGAAACCAGTGATGACCCGGGATGCTGGAGACGGCCATGACATCCTGCGGAAAGCTTCACCCAGGCTCAAAGAGATGGACGGATATTTTCAAGACCCAAGGCTTACCTGCACAGCCACAAGTCATTATGGGCTCTGGCTTGGTTGGACAACGCGGCGACTCTGGACAGGCGGTGCTAGCAGATGTAGAAGAACGGTAGGATTGGATGGGCACCGACAGGGATTCAGAAGGACCCGTTGAAAGACCATGTTTTGATCATCCGGTCTTCAAACACCCTGAAGTGCGAGGACATACTCGGAGGCGATCAAATCTTGTGGGGAACGTGTGCAAAACTCTGCAGAGTACTCAAACCTAATCGATTAGCCGTGTCCACGGTCATGGACAACTTGAGCCAAGGAAACTAAAGTTATCTGAAATTCTCAACACCATTATAAATACTTGATGAGGGTAATATTGATAACTTGGGTATGAGAACTGGTTGGCGGAACCATCTCATTAACAACCAACAGCGTAGTAATATTTTGCTTTTAGCCCCTCTTGATGTAGGAGAAAACTTGCTTTTCGCTAAAAACTTATAGCCCCACCTGCCATAGATGCATATAGTATAGATGATTACTTTTCACCCCTCTCTTATGTGACTTGCCGGCATATTCAATATGCTGACCTACATGGCTGCAACGTCTTATGTTGCAGATATTTTCTTCGACGAGTAAGAGTACGATTCAGGGTTACGGTCTACACTCAACTTGCCGTTGGTGTTTATTGGGACTCCACTCCCTTGTCTGCTTCCGCTGAAATATTTAAGGTATATATCAGTTTTACGCTATTTACATGTGATTGCACTTTGATATATACATTCATGTAATGTGTGTGCCAGCATACTGATCTAGGGATGGCACAGAAACACAGAGGCTTGACTCGTTTTGAGTCGGGTCGCTACAGAAATGGTATCAGAGCACATGTTGACTGTAGGACGTGACCCTAGAAACTGGAAATCCCTTAGGGAAGAATCTCTCAAAATTTTTTATTTTCAAGAACACCCTTTACTTCTCATCCCTTCTGATTTCATCAAACGTTCTCTCTCACCTCAAATAGTTAGACAATGCCCTTTCCCCTTTGACCACGTGAAGGATCAACCGACTCCCACTTCAAGTAAAGAGGATTTCATCATGCAGTTGAAGCTACACCAATTGAAGACTCTCAAGACCCGAAGAACTCGAAGACCCCGAAACGTTCCAATATTTATTAGAAGTCCAAACCCCAATTATATACCCACGTTAGTTACGATGATTTATGAGCCGTCATTGGTGTGTGTTTTCTGACGGCCACAACTAAAACCTATTCTCAAAAATATTGTTTGTATTGTGTGTATCTCCCTCCCTCTCTTACCCGTGTCATCCCTAAAACCTGAACCCTACCAGATGGAGTATGAAGCTAGACTTGTAGTCTCTGGACG
Source organism: Hordeum vulgare subsp. vulgare (assembly GCF_904849725.1). Classification (NCBI taxonomy): domain Eukaryota; kingdom Viridiplantae; phylum Streptophyta; class Magnoliopsida; order Poales; family Poaceae; genus Hordeum; species Hordeum vulgare. Next base: position 573,143,622 of record NC_058524.1, on the reverse strand, counting down.
AATGACCCAGCTGGAAGCTGAAATATGGATTCAGAACGTGGAGAACCACTTCAGGAGCAACTTGATCTCAAGGAAGTATGAAGTGGAACATGCTCTTCAGTACTTTACACAAAGTGCTGCAATCTGGTGGAAAATGCATCATGCCATACAAGGATTTAGTGGAGCAGAAACCTGGGACGAATTCAAGAAGACTTTGTTAAGATCCCGACTTATTCAGAAGTGCTATGACAATCCGAAGGAGAAGACTTGTGCATGCAAGATCTATGGAGAAATAGGACACACTCAGGAAGAACACAAGCATGGATGCACTCATTGTGAAGAAAATCACCCAGCTGAGGAGTGCCCAAGTAGTCAGGTGACTTGTTTCCTTTGTGAAGGAACCACCCACTACCCAGCTCAGTGTCACATTTACCCCAAGGTGCAACAAGTTGTCAAGCAGCAGAAAGATGCAGTGAAGGAAACCCTCAAGAAAAAGATTCTATAAGAACCGGTGATGAACGAAAATATTGAAGACCCTAACGGACAAGGTCTGACCAGATTCTTCTCCAATGCTTGCTACTCATGTGGAGAAGAAGGACATTATTCACAGGATTGCACGAAGAGAAGCCAAGAGTATCTGGGAAACTTCCCGACGGAAAAAGTGGAGTTTGATCCACTTGAAATAGAAGAACTCGCCAAAATAAAGGAGTCCGGAAAGAAGAAAAAGTACCCTCGGAAGAGCCAAATCTCTGTAGACATAGACCTGAGTCATGTCATATGTTACAAGTATATGGAATTTAGCCACCACAAATACATGTGCTTAGGAAGGAAGCCGGAAACCCAAGGAGCAAAAGCAAACACTAAGACGCCTCGAGACTTGTCAGAACTCATTTGCTTTCGTTGCAAGGAAGCAGGACATTTTGCTAGCGATTGTCCACAAAGGAAGAAAGCTAAAAAGGAGTAGTTAAGTTTCGACCGCGGCAATTAGTGTAATCTGAAGAACTCTTGTTTTTCATGAGATTATGGAGTTGAATTTTTGTAACAGAAGTCCATGATGTAATAACTTCATGAATAAATGGAATTTATTGCCTCATGATTGCCTATGTTGAAACTGTATGCGTTGTTTCTCTTCGAACCAAGATATCTGAACAATTATGAGGATATGAGAAAATATGGTCTATGCAGGCATGAGTATAATTCATTTTAAGTGTGGTAGTAATCGGTAAACCCACAGGATCCACTGAGTAGGAATGTACCATAACTACCAAGGAGACATATACATTCCTCTGAGTACCTATTTACTGACACCTGGAGATGACAACTCTCTACGAGTCATTCCTCAAGGGCCCAGAAACGATCATGACCCTGACCAGTGACCATGATTACCCAAAAATCCTGAAGGACATGATGAAGCACATTCGTCTTGAAGGAGATGCAGTCTACAAAGGCTACCCATTCATGGAAAGTGGAGTAGAACATTGGTACGTGGAAGTACACCTCCACCATGTGAAAGGAGTTTGTCCAAAGACTACGGGGCAATACTTTTTCATTTCACGTGTACCACGAGCAACCTTCTTTGATGCTGTTCGTGAAGCTGCCATGGAAGCCATACGTCAGTTCGGAGAAATATTGGAAGCAAGACTCCATCATACCCAGGAATACCTGAGTGAGGTACGTGCGAAGATGATGGAGATGAAGCTCATGACCACCATGATGAAGCAAAAGATGGATGATTTCAAGGAGCACCTCGGAAAGTTCGAGTGGAACTAAAGTACCTCCAAAAGAGACAGATGAATACAGTTGGCAGAAATGCTTGACCATACCGAACAATGTGGATGGCAGCATTGTAATAGAGTACTTTTGAATTGAAGTTTTTGAGAAGAAATTAAGGATGTAATAAAGGATTGATTATGAAATGAGTATGATTTATGGATGAACCAATACATTTTCATGGTAAACACACCAGCAGAAAGCATCCCACAGAGTGGAGTGTGTACCAAAAATAAGTCCGAGGACTATTTTTATGATGGTTACCCCAAGAGTATGATGGAATGAAACACTATGGAATTTAAAGGCAGAGTAATTCCAAGTATGCCTGAAACCCACAGACCCCGGGACTAACAAGGATCAAGTAGTATCTTTTGGAGAAGGAAACTTGTTTCAGCAACATTTCCCTAGGAGCATACGAAAACCTGAGAGTTGTGAAGAAACGATAGATATTTGTTCAGCTTGCAGAATCATTGGATTATCCGAACTTCGTTCGTGTACAAGAGAAATTCTGCAACGCTTGTGAGGATGCCCAAGTGTTAGAATACGAGATTCACTAAGCCTTATACAAGGTAATGATTTCAGTGTGACATGGCTTGGCCACCATGACGACTTACTATTATCATTCTCTTGCTATTCGGAATGGTAAATCTGAGAGACTTACCCATAGTGAGAGATGACGTTCTTTGAAGCTTTTGTTTAAGCCGTAGAATGGTATGATGAAAGCCCCATGTACATGGCATATGTTGTCACGCGTAGGAAATTTTACGGTGAGGATGAAACCAAGACCCCTCTCTCTGCAGGATAACCACAAATGGTAGAACACCATGAGAACCATCGATATGTTATTTAGAATTGATCACGAGACTGTAAGTTAAAGAAGACCCAGTAACGGAAGAAGCTTATATCCACAGGGGAACCCTCGATTTTGATGGAAACGTTATGAATATAATGGGAGAGCATCACCAAAGGATTTAATATGAAGACTGTGCGAAGTCAGTTGCCAAAACCCCACAGGATCATTAAAACATTTTGAGGGGCCAGTAATCTTCATTTTAAGTGTGGTAGCATCCCACTTTGCAGGAGATTGGATTGTTAGAAGACCCCCAAACCCTAACCTTTTCTCTCTAGCCCTTTCGAATCTCGAGGACGAGATTCATTTTAAGTGTGGTAGGTTTGTAACATCCCAAATTTTGGAATGTTAATATAATTATTAGATTGTTTGTTTGCTTGAGTGATTGAAACTTGAGTGAAATTAGAAACATTTCAAAAACTTTCGAATGAGAGGGAATAAAATGACTTTCCCCATCTCTGATAAATTCAAATTCATCCAATTAAAAGCAATGAGAGAAGATGACATGACTTCTTCAACTATAAAGAATTTGAACGGAGTTTTGCATTTGAATTCTTTCAAACTTTTGACCTTGCTTCTTTATTTTTCTTCCCCGATAAAATGCACCGACAAAATTCTTGCACGTAAGAAAGAGCGGAGGAAAATGACCCTCCAAAATGTGAGGCATTTCTGAATTATTTTGAGCCAAGAAGACCCATGTTTTATGGAGAAAGTATTTTGCCAAAAGAAAATAAAGCCTTAGGGGATTTTCTGAAAAACCTTTTTTTTAAGTTTTTCATTTTGGTCGTGGAAAAATACCCATCTTTTTGGATTTGTTTTTCTGAAAATTTTAATATAATTACCCTATATTCCGAGGAATATTCCTTTTCCTTTTAATTGTTTTAATTCCCGTTTTAATAAAAATGGAAAGTGATCTTTTATTTAGGAAGGTCACTGGGCCACTTTAGGAAACGCATCAGGCCCAATCTCACCGTCTTCTTCCTCCTCTCGTAACTTGCCTTCTCTAGCCATGGCAGAAGCCTCCTCAAAGTTTCGCCTCCGAATTTCGCGAGCTCCATTGCCTTCCCGCGACTCCCACCACCCCTATAAGAATGCCCTCCCCTCCTCGTTCCGTTCCCCTAGGAAACTCATATTCTCCGTGCCTATAGGCACCACGCCACCACCATCACTTTCCCTACCTCGCCGAAGCTCACCAGGAGCTCTCTCGTCGCCCCTACATCACCAGGCCACGCCACCTCCACCCCCTGGCCTCCTGCGCGCCACCCCCCTACCCAGTTCCACCCCACGTCGCGCCCACCTCACCCCGTCGCCCCTACTGCCCCCTCCAGGAGCTCCACATCGCCCCCACGACCAGGAAGCCCCTGCTTCTCCCTCGCCTCCCCAGGGACTCCCTCGCCCCCCCTTCCCCAAGCGCCCCCCTCCTCCACCGACCCCTCCCCACGCCGGAGCCGCCCTTCCCCACCCTCGCTGGCGCCCCCCCTCGCCGGAGAACCCCTCCACGCCACCGTACTCCCTGCCGTCGCTTCAAGCCAAGAGCACAGGTAACTCCCTCTCCTTTCTTTTTTTTTCCTTTCTATTCCTTTCACCATTAGATCTAGATCCCACGGTGTAGATTAGAAGGAACTTACCCCTTCGGTTTTCTAAAAGGAACCGGTCAACCTGTTAAGTTAACCGAAATATTTTACTTATATAGCGGCCATTTGCTAGTTAAGCTATAGCAGTGAACGGTTTTCATCAAATCAGATCGTGCCACGTCATCGGTTCGCTTTTCTATTTTAATTCTGAAACAGAGAGAGTTTCAATTTTATTTTGCTCATAACTTTTGATCCATAACTCCAATGAGGTTGATTCGTTTTCCAGTAGATCACAATTTTTCTGTAGTTTGTAAAAACATATAATTTGGCTATGTTTGAAATTTTCAAATTTGAATTAGATCAGATTTAGTTTAAACCTTGTTTTGCTTATTCCAGGAGTTTAAAAATAGATTTTAATTTGATTGTTTTTGCTACTGATCAGTAGTGATCTTAGTTATCAGTGGTAAAAATTTCAGAATTATTTGAGTATTTTAGCTCATTGTTTCTTGTGAAACAATTTCTGTTTCACCTCTTTTAGGATTATGGCTATTTCCTTTTCTATAATTGTTTTTAAATTATTTTCTTTTATATTTCAGAAATATTAAGTTTTTTTTCTGTTAGCTATCATGAAATCAATTCTAGTTCTCTAATAACTTGCAATTGGTTTCTCCACTGTTTCAAATCCCGTTTGGAAATACTTTAAAAAAGTTTTGTGAAAAATACTTTATTTTATCTTAGTTAAATTTATATCTTAGTTCCCTGTTATTATTTTCTGTTGGACAAAAACTATTTAGTGTTTGATGTAGTAGAAGACTCCCTAGTCTTATTTGAAGTTTCCTTCGGATTTCTATTCGCTCTCTCTTTTGTTTTGATTGCTAGAATGATTGCTAGTATGAGTACTTATGTGAATGATATGTTTGTTATATAGATTTCATCGAAGAGTGACGAGTAGTCTATCAAGTTATTTCTCGAGAAATTCTTCTTCGTCAACATCGCCAGGCATGTCATTTGATCATGTATCACCTATATTTTATGCATCGTAGTTCTACCATCCTATGCCCATTTGCATGCTCACTAGGTACTTGGAAATTATGGTTACATATTGTAGTATCATGTGGTAGGCACCCAACAACCCCGTTACTTGGCCCGGGACGACAAATTTCATATTGATATGCTTGAGTAGACGGGATTCTGGGGAACGTGTGCAAAACTCTGCAGAGTACTCAAACCTAATCGATTAGCCGTGTCCACGGTCATGGACAACTTGAGCCAAAGGAACTAAAGTTATCTGAAATTCTCAACACCATTATGAATACTTGATGAGGGTAATATTGATAACTTGTGTATGAGAACTGGTTGGCGGAACCATCTCATTAACAACCAACAGCGTAGTAATATTTTGCTTTTAGCCCCTCTTGATGTAGGAGAAAACTTGCTTTTCGCTAAAAACTTAGAGCCCCACCTTCCATATATGCATATAGTATAGATGATTACTTTTCACCCCTCTCTTATGTGACTTGCCGGCATATTCAATATGCTGACTTACACGGCTGCAACGTCTTATGTTGCAGATATTTTCTTCGACGAGTAAGAGTATGATTCAGGGTTACGGTCTACACTCAACTTGCCGTTGGTGTTTATTGGGACTCCACTCCCTTGTCTGCTTCCGCTGAAATATTTAAGGTATATATCAGTTTTACGCTATTTACATGTGATTGCACTTTGATATATACATTGATGTACTGTATGTGCCAGCATACTGATCCAGGGCTGGCACAGAAACACAGAGGCTTGACTCGTTTTGAGTCGGGTCGCTACAATAGTTGTCCTATTGTCCTATTATTTTATTAATGAAAGCATATTTTGTAGCAGCTGAATCTATAGGCCAATTTGAAAAAGATCTAGAAACGGCCAAAGAACTGCAAAGATACACCGACTCTCAAAATGAGGCCAACTCCAAGTCGTTATTCTAAAGTGTAAACGAGAATAAGAAGCTTAAGCCAGAAAAGAAAGAACATATAAGGCACATTTATAGTTTAAAGACACCACTAGGACAAGCCACCGAAGAAAACAAGAGACTGAAAGGTGGAATGTTCGGTAAGTAACATGTCGAACTATGTGAATATATCAAAATGACTTTTGAAATCTGATCAACGATTCCATTCCTTTGGCAGAGCACTCTTGACCGGGCGTCCAGAGGAAGAAGCCAGTTCGTTTAGTGGAGACCTTCTAAAAGATTCATCCCTAAGTTATGAGTATGGATGAAAAGCAATGAGAAGCATGCTAAAGGCCTTACGGCCGGCAGAGAAGCCCCCAGAAAGGATGATGGAATTGGCTGGGCACTTTAAAGGGGCTCAAAGCCGATTCTTGCTATGGAAGACGTCGGTGTGCCAAAAAGGTGCTCGGGAGGTGTGGGCAATGGTGAAGACAAGGTTTATGAAGATCAATCCTGAAGAACTGGCACGAGTCGGGACGACTAGGCTCGACGGTCAAGTGGTGCCTCTTCACGTGGTTTACGACCAAGTAATGCCCGCCGCATGCTTGTCCCACCAAGATTGCCACCTAGATGCAATAATAGATAACTTAGATCAGCATCCTAACACATGATTCTATGTAACCGAGTATTTGAAATTCTCCGTCCAATGTGTTAATGCTATCTTAACCGACCATCCGCTTCTACCTTCCAGGATAACCATCAGGAAGTGTTCCGTACTATGTAACCTGTGAAATAGGTAAACAATTCAGGGAACCATGCAATCCGTCCAATTGGTGCTACCAGATAGATAATTATTATGGAGTAATGTTATATTACTTTTTTACTTAGCAAGAAACATCTTCCGAAGGAAATAGTTCCTTTATAGGTTCCTTTCTCGGGGTTTTGTGAGCATCCACTTTGTACAGAGCTAGTGTATGTTTGGGGATTTTAACCCTTGGTTTTAGCCACCAAATTATTGTTATTACGTTCCTTTGCTACACCGATTCATCATTAAGAATGCTAGCTTTTGGCTTCACCCGTCTGAGGTACGTATCCGGATTACCCGATCATAACAATCGCAGAGTTGCTCCCTTTATCCTTTAGCTGAACAATCGGGAACATAGAGAATAAACACAGGAGCCACGCAAGCCAGCTTGGCAAAATCTTAAATCAAATTTAGTGCATATTGAGGCGTTAAGTATAGGAAGATAAGACCCATTATAAAAATGATGCACAAATGTATTATTATCGGATTTACAAAGCCCCCATATGTCTAAATAAATTACATATTTCATGGACACAATTTGGTTAATCCAAACATGAACTAGGATACACAAACCCCCTTTTACAGAGGAAAAAGGATAAAAAAATTGAAAAAAGATAACGAGGAAATAGGTAAGTGTAATTGTGTTAGCTTAGGTGTAGAAATGGCGAAGACAAACCACATTCCAACGGTGTGGTTCAGGACGATTGTCCGACGCATTGCGGAGACAATATGCCCCTCCGTCAAGTACGTCGTTAATGATGAAGGGGCCCTTCCATTTGAGTGCAAGTTAGTTCTTTTTCTTCTCAAGGAGGTGTAGCACAAGCTCGCCCACGTTGTCAGTCTATACCTGAAATTCCCTGCTCTTATAGCGATGATCCTGCTGCTGATAAAAGGTGGACCATGCCAGGGCTATGTCGCACTCCTCTTGTAATGCATCCAAGTCATCCTGCCGATCTAACTCGGCTTCTTTTTCCTCATACATGCGCACTCTAGGTGCATTGTGGATAATGTCTCAGGGAGGACTGCCTCCACCCCGTACACCATAAAAAATGGTGTGTAACCCGTGGACCTATTCGGAATTGTCCGTAGGCCCCACAATACGGAGTCGGGCTCCTCTACCCAATGGCAATCAGATTCTTTAAGAGACTGAACTAGACGCGGCTTAATGTCACTCATAATGAGACTGTTAGCCCGTTCGACCTGTCATTTGTTTGTGGGTGGTAGACGGAGGCGTAATCGAGCTTAATGCCCAAATTCATGCACCAGTCCTTAACCTCATGGGTTGAAAAATTGGACCCATTATCCATGATTATACTGTGCGGAACGCCATAATGATGAACCACATCGGATATAAACTCGATGACCGGTCCGGATTTGGTAGAAGTTATTGGTTTTGCTTCGATCCAGTTTGTGTATTTATCGACCATAACTAGTAAGTACTTCTTTTTCTTGGACCCTCCATTCAGAGGTCCAACCATATCCAGCCCCCAGACCATGAACGGCCAATTGATCGATATTATCCAAAGAGCTATTACAGGCATGTGGCTCTGGTTTGTGAAGAGTTGACATCCAACACAATTTTGGACAAGCGAATGAGCGTCTGCTCGAGCTGTTGGCCAAAAGAATCCAGCTCGGAATGCCTTTCCTACCAAAGCTCTAGGCATTGCGTGATGGCCACCCATACCTGCATGTATTTCAGCCAAGATTTGTTTACCTTCTTCTTCCGATATGCATCACTGGAGGACACTGGTAGTGCTTTTTTCTATAAAGTTCCCCTTCGTGAACTTTGTAAGACTTGGATCGTCGAACTATCTGTCTTGCTTCTGTTTGGTCATCGGGGAGTTCTTGGCGAAGGAGATAAGCCAGAAATTTTTCGGTCCATGGAGTGATTCTAGCCATAATCTTATGAGCTGAGAGCATTTCCTCAAATGCGGTTCCACCAATGATTTGATCATCTGGCTCAACTGTAAGAGGAGCACTTTGCTCTTTCTCTATGGTTTCAGTATCCCCATGCTCGTCCTACCATACCATGGAAGGCTTAAACAGTTGTTCCAAGAAGGTCTTTTTGGGGACAGGGTCACGTTTGGCACACATGCGAGCGAGGATATCGGCGGCCTAATTATTGTCCCTAGAGACGTGATGGAACTCCGAGCCTTTGAACCGAGCTGGTATTATAAGGACAACATTCCTATAAGCTGCCATCTTCGGTTTTTTGGCTTCAAATTTGCCATTGATTTAGGAGATAGTGAGGTTCGAGTCTCCTCATACCTCCAGACTTTGTACACCCATCGAAGTTACCATCCTTAAGCCATGTAGTAGAGCTTCGTATTCGGCCGCGTTATTGGAATCAGTATACATGATTTGCACAACATACGGAATATTGTCGCCAGTGGGGGATGAAGTATGACACCAGCCCCCAGGCCAGCTAGCGTCTTGGAGCCGTTGAAGTACATCGTCCAATGGGAATATGTACTATACTCTGTAGGGAGTTCGGCTTTCGTCCATCCTGCTAGAAAGTCAGACAGCACTTGAGATTTATTAGCTCGACGTGGCTTGTATATGATTTCAAAGGGTAATAGTTATATGGCCCATTTAGCTATGCGTCCAGGGGTGTCCTTATTGTTGATTATGTCATTCAAGGGTACCTCAGATGCTACCGTTTTCGAACACTCTAGAAAGTACTGTCAGAGTTTCCACGATGCCATGAAGACTGTGTAGGTTATATTTCGGTAGTGAGGGTAGCGAATCTTGCACGGGGTGAGGACTTCAAACACATAATAACCGCAATTATGTACCCGTAATTTATGGTTTCTCGCCTCTCATTCAACCACGAGTATTGCGCTGACAACCTGATTCCTGGTCGATATGTTCAATAGCATTGGTTCCCCTGTTGTGGGTGCTGTCAGTATTGGGTTGTTGGCCAGCAATGCTTTGATTTCTTCCAGGGCTGTTGTTGCCTCTTTGGTCCACTCAAATTTTTTGGTTCACTTGAGTAGGCGATAGAGTAGCAGTGCCTTTTCGCCCAGACGAGAGATAAAACGGCGTAACACCGCCACACAACCTGCTAGTTTTTGAACATGTTTCAGTTCTGTTGGGATCGTTGATACATCTCCGTTGTATCTACTTTTCCGAACTCTTTTGCCCTTGTTTTGGACTCTAATTTGCATGATTTGAATGGAACTAACCCGGACTGACGCTGTTTTCAGCAGAATTGCCATGGTGTTGTTTTTGTGCAGAAATAAAAGTTCTCGGAATGTCCTAAAAATTTACGGAGATTTTTTCTGGAATAAAAGAAAAATACCTGCGCAAAGATCCACCAGAGGGGGCGTGCCAGTGGGCCGGCCACCCCCTATGGCCACGCCGTGCAGGCTTGTGGGGCCCACATGGCACCACCGCCCCTAATCTCAGCTCTATATCTTCCGTTTCACCTCGAAAAATATCAGAGAGAAGGTTTCATCGCGTTTTGCGTCCATAGAGGAAAAACTACTCAAAATAGACGATTTGGCTAAGAGCGTTGATAGGATGTCTTTTGATATTGATGCTTTGAAAGTTAGATGTGCTCCTCCCAAGGTCAACTTGGATGAAACTTTAAAAGCTATGCGTGTCTCCATGAATGAGAGCAAAGAAAGAACCGCCCAAATTCGCGCTAGACATGAATGGTTTAAAAGGGTGCGTTCTAGTGATGCAAATCACAAAGATCTTAAAGTGCTTGGGGTGACTCCTCTTGAATCTTTGTTTTGTCGTGTCAAACCTATTGATGAAGGGGCTGGATATGAATCCACTTTGGTTGAGAACATTCCAATGATTCGGAGCCCACCTATCTTGATGATAAAGGTGTGGAGAGTGGAGTAGAAGAAATCAAAATTTTGGGTAGTAATGAAACTCCCACTTTGGATTTCAAGGAATTCAATTATGATAGTTGCTCCTTGTTTGAATGCATTTCTTTGATGCAACCCATTGCAAACTCTCCACATGCTTATAGCCAAAGCAAAGCCTTTACCGCACATATCGTAGATGCTATAATGAAATCTCTTGAAGAGAAGCTCGAATTAGAAGTCTCTATACCTAGAAAACTTCATGATGAGTGGGAACCGACTATCAAAATCAATATCAAAAACTATGAATGCAATGCTTTGTGTGATTTGGGTGCTAGTGTTTCCGCGATTCCAAAGTCTTTATGTGATATTCTTGGTTTTCATGAGACTGAAGAGTGTTCTCTTAATTTGCATCTTGCGGATTCTACTGTCAAGAAACCCATGGGAAGGATCGATGATGTTCTTATTGTTGCAAATAAGAACTATGTACCCGTGGATTTCATTGTACTTGACATAGATTGCAATCCTTCATGTCCCATTATTCTTGGTAGACCTTTCCTAAGGACTATTGGTGCTATAATCGATATGAAGGAAGGGAATATTAGATTTCAATTTCCCCTAAAGAAGGGCATGTAGCATTTTCCTAGAAAGAAAATAAGATTGCCTTATGAATCTATGATGAGGGCTACTTATGGTTTGAGCACCAAAGATGACTATACGTGATTCCATCACCTTTTGCCTAGCTAAGGGCGTTAAACAATAGCGCTTGTTGGGAGGCAACCCGACGAATCTATCCTTTTTATTTATGTTTTGTGTTTTAAACACTTTCATAATTCTGTTATGATTGTGTTTTTTGTGTTTCTTTTTGCGTTTGTGCCAAGTAAAACCGTTATGATTAGTCTTGGGGATGATCGTTTGGTCATGCTGGAAAAGACAGAAACTTTCTGCTCACAAAAAGAATTTTCATTTTTTTTTCTGTAAGAGCTTTTGAGTTGATTCTTTTTGCTGCTGATTGCTACGCAAACTTTTCAGACTTTCTTTATTTTTCAGAATTTTTGAAGTACCAGAAGTATACGAAGTATACATATTGCTACAGACTGGTCTGTTGTTAACAGATTCTGTTTTTTGTTGAGTTGGTTGCTTATTTTGATGAAACTATGGATAGTATCGGGGGGGGGGGTATTAGCCATGGAAGATTGAAAATACAGTAACCCAACATCAACATAAGTAGAATTTAAGTTTGATAGAGTACCTAAGGAAGTGGTGGTTTTCTTTCTTATACTAATGATATCACGAGTTTCTCTTTAAGTTTCGTGTTGTGAAGTTTTCAAGTTTTGGCTGAAGTTCTTAGGGACAAAGAGATAAAGAGTGGCAAGAGCTCAAGATTGGGGATGCCCAAGGCACCCCAAGTTGATTCAAGGATGCCGTAAAAGCCTAAGCTTGGGGATACCCCGGGAAGGCATCCCCTCTTTCGTCTTCAATCCATCGATAACGTTACTTGGGGCTATACTTTTATTCACCACATGTTATGTGTTTTGCTTGGAGCGTCTTGTATCGTAGGAGTATTTTATTTTTGTTGTGTCACAATCTTCCTTGCTGCACACCTAGAGAGAGAGACATGCACTCACCATGATTTTGTCAAGCTTCACTTATATCCTTTGGTTAGACAATTTAGCTCACATGTTCTTCACTTATATCTTTTGAGCTAGTTGACTATGCTCTATGTGCTTCACTTATATCTTTTAGAGCACGGAAGCACGTGGCTTGGTAGTTGATCTATGCTTTGAAAGTAGTCTCAAAAGGGGTAGTTATCCAAAGGGATATGAAAACTTCCATCTTCATGTTCATTGAATAGTTAGAGAAGTTTGATTCCTCTCAATTAGTTTTGAGATGTGGTTGTGGTAATATTTATGTTAGTGTGGTGTTGTGGATCTAGAAATACTTGTGTTGAAGTTAATGATTCCCGTAGCATGCACGTATGGTGAACCTATATGTGATGAAGTTTGAGCATGATTAGTCTATTGATTGTCATCCTTTGTGTGGCGGTCGGGATCGCGCGATGGTTTATACCTACCAACCCTTCCCCTAGGAGTATGCGTTGAATGCTTTGTTTCGATTACTACTAAAACTTTTGCAACAATTATATGAGTTCTTCGTGACTAATGTTGAGTCCATGGTTTAGATGCACTTTCACCTTCCACCATCACTATCTTCTTTAGTGTCGTGCAACTTTCGCCGGTGCACAGAATCCACCATTAGCCTCCCTCAAAACAGCCACCATACCTACCTAATATGGCTTTTTCAAAGCTATTCCAAGATATATTGCCATGCAACTACCACCATGACATGTGCCACCACGTCTACATTGCCATTGCATGATCATAATATAGCTAGCATGATGTTTCCATTGATGTCTATGCCATGCTAGATCATTGTCACGGTACACTACCGAAGGCATTCCATATAGAGTCATCATTGCTCTAAGTTTTGAGTTGTAAGTGTGATGATCATCATTGGTGGAGCATTGTCCCATGTGAGGAAATAAAAGAGGCCAGCGAAGCCCATTTACAAAAAGAGGCCAAAGATGCCCACCAAAAAAAGAGGCCAAAGAGCCCACACACAAAAATAATGAGAGAAAAAGAGAGAAGGGACAATGCTACTATCCTTCCACACTTGTGCTTATTAAGCACCATGATATTCATGATTGAGATTCTCTCGTTTTGTCACCACCATATAGCTAGTGGGGAATTTTCATTATATAACTTGGCTTGTATATTCCAATGATAGGCTTCCTCAAAATTGCCTTAGGTCTTCGTGAGCAAGCAAGTTGGATGCACACCCACTAGTTTTCTTTAAGAGCTTTCACATACTCTTAGCTCTAGTGTATCATTTTTATGGCAATCCCTACTCATTCACATTGATATCTATTGATGAGCATCTCCATAGCTCATTGATATGCCTAGTTAATGTGACCATGTTCTCCTTGTTTGTCTTGCAACCTCCACCACACTCCATTCCACTTATAGTGCTAAAACCTTGGCTCACGGTCATGTATTGCGTGAGAGTTGAAAAAGTTTGAGAAAGTAAAAGTGTGAAAACAATTACTTGGCCAATACCGAGGTTGTGAATGATTTAAATTTGTTGTGCAAGGATGATAGAGCATAGCCAGACTATATGATTTTGTAGGGATAACTTTCTTTTGGCCTTGTAATTTTGAAAGTTCATGATTACCTTGCTAGTTTGCTTGAAGTATTATTGTCTCCACGTCAACAGAAAACTATTGTTTTGAATCTAATGGATCTGAACATTCATGTCACATAAGAGGAGTTACACAGGACATCTATGCTAGGTAGCATGAAAGCATCGAAAATTCATTCTTCATCACTTCCCTACTCGAGGACGAGTAGGAGTTAAGCTTGGGGATGCTTGATATGTCTCAAACGTATCTATAATTTTTGATGGTTTCATGCTGTTATCTTGTCAACTTTGGATGTTTTATATACCTTTTATATCTTTTTTTGGGACTAACTTATTAATTCAATGCCAAGTGCCAGTTCCTGTTTTTTCTGTGTTTTTGACTCGTTTCGGATCTGATTTTGGAACGGATTCCAAACGGAATAAAATCCCCGAATAAATTTTTTCAGAACGGAAGAAGATCGGGGGACTTGAAGGCCAAGGCAGGAGACCCACAGGGGGCCCACAAGCCCTGTAGCCGCCACCAGGGGGCCGGCGGCTACCAGGCTTGTGGCCCCCATGGAGCTCCCCTCCCCTAGCTCTTTCGCCTATATATTGCCTAAAATCCAGAAAACAAATCGAGGCATCCACAAAAGCAATTTTCCGCCGCCGCAACCTTCCGTTTCCGCGAGATCTCATCTGGAGACCCTTCCCGGTGCCCTGTCGGAGGGGACTTTGGAGTTGTAGGGCTTCTACATCAACATCATCGCCTCTCCAATGACTCGTAAGTAGTCCACTTCAGACCTATGGGTCCGTAGTTAGTAGCTAGATGGCTTCTTCTCTCTCTTGGATCTTCAATACAAAGTTCTCCATGATCTTCATGGAGATCTATCCGATGTAATCCTCTTTGGCGGTGTGTTTGTCGAGATGCGATGATTTGTGGATTTATGATCAGATTATCTATGAATTATATTTGAGTCTTTGCTGATTTCTTATATGCATGATTTGATATCCTTGTAAGTCTCTCCGAGTCTTGGGTTATGTTTGGCCAACTAGATCTATGATTCTTGCAATGGGAGAAGTGCTTGGTTTTGGGTTCATACCGTGCGGTGACCTTTCCAGTGACAGAAGGGGCAACAAGACGCATCGTGTTGTTGCCATCAAGGGTAACAAGATGGGCTTTCATCATAGATATGAGATTGTCCATCTACATCATGTCATCTTGCTTAAGGCGTTACTCTGTTCTTATGAACTTAATACACTAGATGCATGCTGGATAGCGGTCGACGTGTGGAGTAATAGTAGTAGATGCAGAAAGTATCGGTCTACATGGTTTGGACGTGATGCCAATAGATATAATCATTGCCTTCGATAACGTCACGACTTTGCGCGGTTCTATCAATTGCTCGACAGTAATTCGTTCACCCACTGTCTACTTGCTTTCATGAGAGAAGCCACTAGTGAACACTACGGCCCCCGGGTCTATTCACAACTATCGTCTCCACTTTCACTTTTACTTTGCTTTGTTTTCCTTTTTTGCTTTCAATTCTCACTTTGCAAACAATCTATAAGGGATTGACAACCCCTTCATAGCGTTGGGTGCAAGCTCTTTGTGTTTGTGCAGGTACTTGTGACTTGACGAGATCCTCCCACTGGATCGATACCTTGGTTCTCAAACCGAGGGAAATACTTACCGCCGTTGTGCTACATCACCCTTTCCTCTTCAAGGGAACACCAACGCAAGGCTCCAAGGCCGCGGGGAAATCCTTTGTGAATTTGCCAAGTAAGTCCCTAAAGGCGTAGTCGTACCAGCAGGATTCCTCGCGCCGTTGCCACGGAATGTCTCTTGTCGCAGTAGCAGAAGGATTTCTGGCACCGTTGCCGGGGAAGGTCTGTTGTCGCAGTAGCACTAGGGCCCGAGTGCCATGATTTCAGATCTGAACCTATTTTGTTGTCGCCAATATATGTGTGTTTTATATCCTATCTTGCAAGTTGTAGTCACCTACTATGTGTTATGACCAGGCAACCCCGGAGTGACAATAGCCGGAACCACTCCCGGAGATGACCATAGTATGAGGAGTTCATGTATTCACCGTGTGTTAATGCGTTGGTCCGGTTCTTTATTAAAAGGAGAACCTTAATATCTCTTAGTTTCCATTAGGACCCCGCTGCCACGGGAGGGATGGAGAATAGATGTCATGCAAGTTCTTTTCCCTAAGCACGTATGACTACATACGGAATACATGCCTACATTAGATTGATGAACGGGATCTAGCCACATATCTCTCCGTGTTATAGCTGTTACATGATGAATCACATTCGTCACACTCATCCATCACCGATCCACTGCCTACGAGTCTTTTACTACTGGTCCTCGCTATGTTACTCTGCCTAGGCTTGTCCCTTGCTACCAAAGGGATTGGGCCACTTTGCTGCTGCTGTTGCTACTGCTGTTACTTGTTACTTTGGTGCTGATGTCACTACTGTTGTTACTTGTTTCAAGACTTTGTTGGCGCTAACATCCCGTCAACAAGGCTTTTTCTGGCACCGTTGCTATCGTACTACCTTGCTACTGATACTTTGCTTGCAGACGCTAATCTTTCAGGTGTGGTTGAATTGACAACTCAACTGCTAATACTTGAGAATATTCTTTCGCTTCCCCTTGAGTCGAATCAATAAATTTGGGTTGAATACTCTACCCTCAAAAACTGTTGCGATCCCATACGCTTGTGGGACATGAAGGCTTTTTCTGGCACCGTTGCCGGGGAAGCACAGCTATATTCTCTGAGTCACTTGGGATTGATGTCTGTTGATCACTATGAGGAATCCGAAAGATCCAAGAACTAAAATCCTACCTTCCACTACGAGGAGAGTTAAGGAACTGCCATCTAGCTCTCCACTTGATTCACCTTCAGTTTTGAGTAAGTTCGCGACATCACCTATTGCTAGAAATCTTGATATGTAGCCTGTGCTTGATGATGCTACTTCTGCTGTCCATGATGCTTATGATGATGCTATGCTTGATACTATGTATGATGATGCTATGCTAGATACTATGCCTGATGATGCTATGCTTGATACTATGCCTGATGATGCCATGCTTGATACTATGCCTGATGATGCTATGCTTGATACTGCTTTGCCACTAGGTGGCCTTGATGCACATATTGCTAGAGTTGCTGCTAGATGTGATGATACTTCTGAGACTGCTGATACTATTGAAGTAGAACCTGCTACTATGCCTGAATTGCCTGTCATGCCTGATACACGCTATGTTATGGAGGGAGAGATAGGTGAGGATTTTCTTGCGTGTAAGGATAGCTATGATGTTCAGAAACTTCTGCGCAAGTGGAAAGAAAAATCTCTGAACGCTAGGATGAAATACGACCCGAAGTTTGCCACTTCGCCTATCTTTGTGACCGATAAGGATTATGAATTCTCTGTCGACCCTGAGTTAATCACTCTGGTCGAATCTGATCCTTTTCACGGTTATGAGTCTGAAACGGTTGTAGCCCATCTTACCAAACTGCACGATATAGCCACCATATTCACTAGTGAGGAAAAGATCCGCCACTACTATATGCTCAAGTTGTTTCCTTTCTCACTAAAGGATGATGCTAAGACCTGGTTCACTTCTCTTGCTCCTGGTTGTGTGAGTAGCCCCGAGGATATGGTCTACTACTTCTCTGAAAAATATTTCCCTGCCCATAAGAAGCAAGCTGCCTTGCGGGAAATATACAACTTTGCTCAAGCTGAAGAAGAGAGTCTCCCACAAGCTTGGGGAGGCTTATCCAGCTACTGAATGCTTTGCCTGATCACCCTCTTGAGAAGAACGAAATATTTGATATCTTCTATAATGGACTTACCGATGCTTCCAAAGACCACTTAGATAGTTGCGCCGGTAGTGTTTTTAGGGAACGAACCATAGAACAAGCTGAGATTCTGTTGAATAACATCTTGTGCAATGAGAATGCTTGGACTATTCCCGAACCACCTCCTAAGACAACTCCGAAGAAAAGAGGTATTCTATTCCTCAGTCCTGAAGATATGCAAGAAGCCAAGAAATCTATGCGAGAGAAAGGCATTAAATCTGAAGATGTCAAAAATCTACCACCTATCGAAGAGATCCATGGTCTCGATAACCCGATACATGTAGTGGAAGTAAATTCTCTGCGTAGGTTTGATGAGAGTGATATTCCTTTTGATAAACCCGCTAGCTTATGCATGGATGAATTTGATAACTTTGTTGCCAAACTACAAAGTTTCAATGATTATGTTAGCAGACAATTGGAACAGAATGCTCGTATGCTTAGTCATTTAAGTGCTTGTGTGGACAGAAACGTCAACGATCTTAAACTTATGAGTAAACATGCCTCTATGGTTACTACTCAGGTAGAACAAGTACTTAAAGCTCAAAATGACTTGCTCAATGAGTTGAATGACAATGTCGTCAGAGTCGTTACTAGAGGCGGTAGAATGACCCAGGGACCTTTGTATCCTGAGGGTCATCCAAAGAGAATTGAACAAGATTCTCAAGGAGTTAGCACTGATGCACCTAGTCATCCTAGAAAGAAGAAGAAAGATGAGAGTAACCTGCACGCTAGCAACCCTATTGCTGCTACACCTGAGAGTCCAAACGATGCCTCTATCTTTGATGCTGAAACACAATCTGGTGATGAACATGAGCCTAATGATGATATCAATAGTGATGTTCATGTTGATGCTCAACCTAGCAATGATAAGGATGTGGAGATTGAACATGATCTTGATAACCCACAGCCTAAGACTAAGAGATACGATAAGAATGACTTCACTGCTAGGAAGCACGGTAAAGAAAGGGAGCCATGGGTTCAGAAACCTATGCCCTTTCCTCTCAAACCATCCAAGAAAAAGGATGATGAAGATTTTGAGGGCTTCGTTGAAATGATCAGACATGTCTTTCTGCACATGTGTTTGACTGATATGCTCAAGATGTCTCCGTATTCTAAGTACATGAAAGATATTATGACTAATAAGAGGAGGATACCTGATCTTGAGTTCTCCGCCATGCTCGCTAATTATACCTTCATGGGTGGAACCCCAAAGAAACTAAGTGATCCTGGTGTGCCCACTATACCTTGCTCCATTAAAGGCAACTACGTTAGAACTGCGTTGTGCGACCTTGGAGCAGGTGTTAGTGTTATGCCTCTCTCTCTTTATCGTAGACTTGAACTGGATAAGTTGACACCCACTGAAATGTCTGTGCAAATGGCCGACAAATCAACTGCTTTCCCTATCGGCATTTGCGAGGATGTGCCTGTTGTGGTTGCTAACACCACTATCTTAACAGACTTTGTTATCTTGGATATTCCCGAGGACGATGCCATGGCTGTCATCCTCGGAAGACCCTTTTTAAACACTGCAGGGGCAGTTATAGATTGCAACAAAGGCAATGTCACTTTCCATGTCAACGGTAATGAGCATACGGTGCATTTCCGAAGAAACAATATCGAGTACATGGCATCAATGCTATCGAAAAAACTTCATCGATTCTTATTGGGAGCTTTGAATGCCCTATTCCTCGTGTCAAGATGAAGTATGATTTGCTTGTTGGGGAGATACACATCCCCATTGAGGTGACCTAGTTACTATTCAAAAATTCTCCGTCTTTTTTTGCGATTCGAGAAAATTTTGTTGAGGAGATTTGATCAACCCCATTGACGGATTTCTTTCGATGACCATAAGATGGATGAATCGAGGAGTCACAAACCTCTGTTCCAAGCTTTCACTTTAGGTTGCTTAGAAGAAAAATGATAGATTTAGTTTAGTTTTCCCTGTTTTCTGTCTTAGCGTTTGGTAGAAAAATACCCCGAAAATAGAAGTTCTCCGAACGCTCTGAAAAATACTGGGACAAAGAGTCTGTCTGGGGCCCACACTAGTGGGCCACAAGCCCTAGGGGCGCCGGCACCCACCCTGGCCGCGCCACCCGGGCTTGTGGGGCCCACAGGCTCCCCCTCCACTCATTCTTGCTCCCATCCGTTTCTCCTACCTCCAGAAAAAATCGTTTCGCAACTCAAACCCGTATTCTTGCTCCTCTTGCTGGGATTTTCGATCTCTTTTCTCAAATCACCGTTCTCCGAACCGTTTTGGGGAAATTGCTCCTTGGTAAGTGACTCCACCATTGGTCCAATTAGTTTTTGCTCTAGTGCCTTATACTCCGCGTATTTTTGCTGCCTTGGTGACCATGTTCCTGAGCTTTGTATGCTGATTCTAGCTGGTCCCAAGTAGTTTTGATGCGTAATATGGTCTCTAGGCACTTGAGGGAGTAGTTGCTACGAGTTACGTTGAGCCTTATTCACTTTTCCTTAGAGTCACTAAAAATTTCAGAAATTTTCAGAGATAGAAAAGGGAAAAGATGAGGAGGTTCTTGAGAGGCTCTTCAAGCCGTGACCCCAAGGATGATGGGAGTGAGAAGAAGGCCAAGTATCCGGTCCCTCGAGTCGCAGAAGTTCGCGCGTGCGAATGGCCAAGCGATGCGTTCTTACGCGCCCTCGAATTTGTGAGGACTTTTATCACTTGGTGGAAAACGCAGGCCTTACCGCCTTCGTTGAAGATAAGTGTTCGCAATACCTCCTCCTCACTAATATCTTCGTACAAAGATTTAACTTCTATCCGAGGAAGAATCCTCCTATGGTTGAGTTTAAACTTTATGATGTCCCCCAACGCATGTCACTCCAGGATTTTTGCAATGTTTGCAAATTACCTTACGTTGGGGATATTCGTGAACCTCGTCCACGGGACTAGGAAGCTTTTATCGGTACAATTGTTGTAGGAGAGGAGAGAGGAGTGTCTTGCGCTAGAGCTGCTAGCATTCATTTTCCCGTGCTTCGGTACTACTCATTATTTGTGGGAAAATGTTTGATTGGTCGTCGGAAAGCTGGGTCACTTAGTTCCCCAGATCTTGCGGTCTTGCGCGAAGCCCTTTATAACGATAAAACTTATAGCTTGGGCGATGTAGTAGCTCAACGATTGAACCTTAACCGTTCTAAAGGTGTTGTCTATGGAGGTATCTACGCTACTCGTCTTGCTAGACACATTGAGATACCTATTAGACTGGAGGAGGAAGAAGAAATTCTTCTTCCCGAGAGATATCTAGATTACGATAGCATGGTTCGCCATGACTTTCTTGATAGAGATATAAATAGAAGGATGATTTATAACCTGGTATTTAGTCACGGTACTCGTGAGACTATTACTTTGCCTGCTCCTTCTTTATGTTGGAATTATGCCCTAGAGGATATAATAAATATAGTTATTATTATAATTCCTGTATCAAGATAATCGTTTATTATCCATGCTATAATTGTATTGAATGAAGACTCATTTACATGTGTGGATACATAGACAAAACACTGTCCCTAGCAAGCCTCTAGTTGGTTAGCCAGTTGATCAAAGATAGTCAGTGTCTTCTGATTATGAACAAGGTGTTGTTGCTTGATAACTGGATCACGTCATTAAGAGAATCACGTGATGGACTAGACCCAAACTAATAGACGTAGCATGTTGATCGTGTCATTTTGTTGCTACTGTTTTTCTGCGTGTCAAGTATTTGTTCCTATGACCATGAGATCATATAACTCACTAACACCGGAGGGATACTTTGTGTGTATCAAACGTCGCAACGTAACTGGGTGACTATAAAGATGCTCTACAGGTATCTCCGAAGGTGTTCGTTGAGTTAGTATGGATCAAGACTGGGATTTGTCACTCCGTGTGACGGAGAGGTATCTCGGGACCCACTCGGTAATACAACATCACACACAAGCCTTGCAAGCAATGTGACTTAGTGTAAGTTGCGGGATCTTGTATTACGGAACGAGTAAAGAGACTTGCCGGTAAACGAGATTCAAATAGGTATGCGGATACTGACGATCGAATCTCGGGCAAGTAACATACCGAAGGACAAAGGGAATGACATACGGGATTATATGAATCCTTGGCACTCAGGTTCAAACGATAAGATCTTCGTAGAATATGTAGGATCCAATATGGGCATCCAGGTCCCGCTATTGGATATTGACCGAGGAGTCTCTCGGTCATGTCTACATAGTTCTCGAACCCGCAGGGTCTGCACACTTAAGGTTCGACGTTGTTTTATGCGTATTTGAGTTATATGGTTGGTTACCGAATGTTGTTCGGAGTCCCGGATGAGATCACGGACGTCACGAGGGTTTCCGGAATGGTCCGGAAACGAAGATTGATATATAGGATGACCTCATTTGATTACCGGAAGGTTTTCGGAGTTACCGGGAATGTACCGGGAATGACGAATGGGTTCCGGGAGTTCACCGGGGGGGCAACCCACCCCGGGGAAGCCCATAGGCCTTGGGGGTGGCACACCAGCCCTTAGTGGGCTGGTGGGACAGCCCAAGAAGGCCCTATGCGCCATAGGAAGAAAATCAAAGAGAAAAAAAGGAGGAGGTGGGAAAGGGAAGAAGGACTCCACCTTCCAAACCAAGGTGGATTCGGTTTGGAAGGGGAGACCTTCCCCCCTTGGCTCGGCCGAAACCCTTAGAGGTCCTTGGACCTCAAGGCAAGGCTCCCCCTCTTCCCCCTATATATACGGAGGTTTTAGGGCTGATTTGAGACGACTTTCCACGGCAGCCCGACCACATACCTCCATGGTTTTTCCTCTAGATCGCGTTTCTGCGGAGCTCGGGCGGAGCCCTGCTGAGACAAGATCATCACCAACCTCCGGAGCACCGCCACGCTGCCGGAGAACTCTTCTACCTCTCCGTCTGTCTTGCTAGATCAAGAAGGCCGAGATCATCATCGAGCTGTACGTGTGCTGAACGCGGAGGTGCCGTCCGTTCGGCACTAGATCGTGGGACTGATCGCGGGACGGTTCACGGGGCGGATCGAGGGACGTGAGGACGTTCTACTACATCAACCGCGTTCACTAACGCTTCTGTTGTACGGTCTACAAGGGTACGTAGATCACACATCCCCTCTCGTAGATGGACATCACCATGATAGGTCTTCGTGCGCGTAGGAAAATTTTTGTTTCCCATGCGACGTTCCCCAACAGTGGCATCATGAGCTAGGTTCATGCGTAGATGTCTTCTCGAGTAGAACACAAAAGTTTTTGTGGGCGGTGATGTGCGTTTTGCTGCCCTCCTTAGTCTTTTCTTGATTCCGCGGTATTGTTGGATTGAAGCGGCTTGGACCGACATTACTCGTACGCTTACGAGAGACTGGTTTCATCGCTACGAGTAACCCCGTTGCTCAAAGATGACTGGCAAGTGTCAGTTTCTCCAACTTTAGTTGAATCAGATTTGACCGAGGAGGTCCTTGGATGAGGTTAAATAGCAACTCATATATCTCCGTTGTGGTGTTTGCGTAAGTAAGATGCGATCCTACTAGATACCCATGGTCACCACGTAAAACATGCAACAACAAAATTAGATGACGTCTAACTTGTTTTTGCAGGGTATGCTTGTGATGTGATATGGCCAACGATGTGATGTGATATATTGGATGTATGAGATGATCATGTTGTAATAGATAATATCTACTTGCACGTCGATGGTACGACAACCGGCAGGAGCCATAGGGTTGTCTTTATACTAATGTTTGTGCTTGCAGATGCGTTTACTATTTTGCTAGGAAGTAGCTTTAGTAGTAATAGCATGAGTAGCCCGACAACCCCGATGGCGACACGTTGATGGAGATCATGGTGTGGCGCCGGTGACAAGAAGATCGTGCCGGTGCTTTGGTGATGGAGATCAAGGAGCACGTTATGATGGCCATATCATGTCACTTATGAATTGCATGTGATGTTAATCCTTTTATGCACCTTATTTTGCTTAGAACGACGGTAGCATTATGAGGTGATCTCTCACTAAAATTTCAAGACGAAATTGTGTTCTCCCCGACTGTGCACCGTTGCTACAGTTCGTCGTTTCGAGACACCACGTGATGATCGGGTGTGATAGACTCAACGTTCACATACAACGGGTGCAAAACAGTTGTGCACACGGAACACTCGGGTTAAGCTTGACGAGCCTAGCATGTGCAGACATGGCCTCAGAACACATGAGACCTAAAGGTCGAACATGAATCATATAGATGATATGATTAGCATAGGGATGCTTACCACTGAAACTATACTCAACTCACGTGATGATCGGACTTGAGCTAGTGTAAGTGGATCATGTACCACTCAAATGACTAGAGAGATGTACTTTTTGAGTGGGAGTTTAGCAAATAATTTGATTAAGTTGAACTCTAATTATCTTGAACATAGTCTAAGTCCACTTTGAATATATTTGTGTTGTACATCATGGCTCACGCGACAGTCACCCTGAATTTTAATACGTTCCTAGAGAAAGCTAAGTTGAAAGATGACGGAAGCAACTTTGTAGACTAGGCTCGTAATCTTAAGCTAATCTTACAAGCTGGGAAGAAGGATTATGTCCTTAATGCTGCGCTAGGAGATGAACCACCCGCTACGGCTGATCAGGATGTTAAGAACGCTTGGTTAGCGCGTAAGGAGGACTACTTAGTAGTTCAATGTGCAGTCTTGTATGCCTTAGAACCGGGACTTCAACGTGGGTTTGAGTGTCATGGAGCATTTGAGATGTTCCAGGAGTTGAAGTTTATCTTTCAGAAGAACGCCCGGATCGAGAGGTATGAGACCTCCGATAAATTCTATGCTTGCAAGATGGAGGAGAACTCGTTTGTCAGTGAACATGTGCTCAAAATGTCTGGGTACTCAAACCGTCTAGCTGAGCTGGGGATTGAACTCCCACAAGAGGCTATCACTGACAGAATCCTTCAATCACTGCCGCCAAGCTATAAAGGCTTTGTGTTGAACTACAACATGCAAGGGATGAACAAGTCACCCGGCGAGTTGTTTGCGATGCTGAAAGTCGCAGAGTCTGAACTCCGTAAAGAACATCAAGTGTTGATGGTGAATAAGACCACTAGTTTCAAGAGAAACGGCAAAGGCAAGAAGGGTAAATCAAAGAAGAGCCGCAAGCCTGTTGCCAATCCAATGAAGAAACCCAAAGCTGGACCTAAGCCAGAAACAGAGTGTTACTATTGCAAGGGTATGGGTCACTGGAAGCGCAATTGCCCCAATTATCTGGCTGATAAGAAGGCGGCCAAAGAAAAATCAGGTATATTCGATATACATGTTATTGATGTGTACTTAACCGGCTCTCGTAGTAGTGCCTGGGTATTCGATACCGGTTCTGTTGCTCATATTTGCAACTCGAAACAGGAACTGCGGAATAGACGAAGGCTGGCGAAAGATGAAGTGACGATGCACGTAGGAAATGGTCCCAAGGTTGATGCAATCGCCGTCGGCACAGTTTCACTTCAGTTACCATCAGGATTAGTTATGAACTTGAATCATTGTTATTTAGTGCCTGCGTTGAGCATGAACATTATATCTGGATCTTGTTTATTGCGAGACGGTTACTCTTTTAAGTCAGAAAATAATGGTTGTTCTATTTCTATGAGTAACATCTTTTATGGTCATGCACCCAATGTGAGAGGATTGTTCATATTGAATCTTGATAGCGATACACAAATACATAACATTGAGACCAAAAGAGTTAGAGTTAACAATGATAGCGCCATATTTTTGTGGTACTGCCGCTTAGGTCATATTGGTGTAAAGCGCATGAAGAATCTCCATGCCGATGGACTTTTGGAGTCACTTGACTTTGATTCACTTGACACGTGCGAACCATGCCTCATGGGCAAGATGACTAAAACTCCGTTCTCCGGAACAATGGAGCGTGCAAGTGACTTGTTGGAAATCATACATACGGATGTGTGTGGTCCGATGAGCGTAGAGGCACGCGGCGGATATCTTTTTTTTGTCACCTTCACTGACGTTTTGAGTAGACATGGTTATGTCTACTTAATGAAGCACAAGTCTGAAACATTTGAAAAGTTCAAGCAATTTTAGAATGAAGTTGAAAATCATCGTAACAAGAAGATCAAGTTCCTACGGTCTGATCGTGGGGGTGAATATCTGAGTTTCGAGTTTGGTGCTCACTTAAGACAATGTGGAATTGTTTCACAGTTGACACCGCCTAGAACACCACAGCGTAATGGTGTGTCTGAACGTCTTAATCGTACTTTATTAGAGATGGTGCGATCTATGATGTCTCTTACCGATTTGCCATTATCATTTTGGGGTTATGCATTAGAAACAGCTGCATTCACTTTAAATAGGGCACCATCAAAATCCGTTGAGACGACACCATACGAACTGTGGTATGGCAAAAGGCCAAAGTTATCGTATCTTAAAGTTTGGGGATGTGATGCTTATGTCAAAAAGCTTCAGCCTGAAAAGCTGGAACCCAAAGCGGAAAAGTGCATCTTCATAGGTTACCCAAAAGAGACAGTTGGGTACACCTTCTATCTCAAATACGAGGGAAAAGTGTTTGTTGCTAAAAACGGAGCTTTTCTCGAGAAGGAGTTTCTCTCGAGAGAATTGAGTGGGAGGAAGAAAGAACTTGACGAGGTTGTCGAACCTCTCATCCCTCTGGATGGTGGCGCGGGGCAAGGGGAAACCTCTGTCATTGCGACGCCGGTGGAGGAGGAAGTTAATGATGATGATCATGAACCTCCGGTTCAAGTTTTTGTTGAACCACGCAGGTCGACGAGACCACGTGCTGCTCCAGAGTGGTACGGTAATCCCATCTTATCAATCATGTTGTTGGACAACAATGAACCTGCAAATTATGAAGAAGCAATGGTGGGCCCAGATTCCAACAAATGGCTAGAAGCCATGAAGTCCGAGATAGGATCCATGTATGAGAACAAAGTGTGGACTTTGGAAGTACTGCCTGAGGGCCGCAAGGCTATTCAGAACAAATGGATCTTTAAGAGGAAGACGGACGCTGACGGCAATGTGACCGTTTATAAAGCTCGACTTGTGGCAAAGGGTTTTTCACAAGTTCAAGGATTTGACTACGATGAGACATTCTCACCCGTAGCGATGCTTAAGTCCGTCAGAATCATGTTAGCAATAGCTCCATTTTTCGATTATGAAATCTGGCAGATGGATGTCAAAACGGCGTTCCTTAACGGTTTCCTTAAGGAAGAATTGTATATGATGCAACCCGAAGGTTTTGTCGATCCTAAGAATGCTAACAAGGTGTGCAAGCTCCAGCGATCCATTTATGGACTGGTGCAAGCATCTCGGAGTTGGAACAAACGCTTTGATGAGGTGATCAAAGCATTTGGGTTTATACAAGTGGTTGGAGAATCTTGTATTTACAAGAAAGTGAGTGGGAGCTCTGTGGCGTTTCTAATATTATATGTGAATGACATATTGCTGATTGGAAACAACGTAGAGTTTTTGGAGAGCATAAAGGATTACTTGAATAAAAGTTTCTCTATGAAGGACCTAGGAGAAGCTGCTTACATTCTAGGCATTAAGATCTACAGGGATAGATCAAAACGCCTGATAGGACTTTCACAAAGAACATACCTTGATAAAGTTTTGAAGAGGTTCAAAATGGAACAGTCCAAGAAAGGGTTCTTGCCAGTTTTACAAGGTACGAGATTGAGTAAGACTCAGTGCCCAGCAACTGATGAGGATAGAGAGCATATGCGCACCGTCCCCTATGCTTCAGCCATAGGTTCTATCATGTATGCAATGCTGTGCACTAGACCGGACGTTAGCGTGGCCATAAGTATGGCAGGTAGGTTCCAGAGTAATCCAGGAGTGGATCACTGGACGGCGGTCAAGAATATCCTGAAGTACCTGAAAAGGACTAAGGAGATGTTTCTCGTGTATGGAGGTGACGAAGAGCTCGCCGTAAAAGGTTACGTCGATGCAAGCTTTGACACAGATCCGGACGACTCTAAGTCGCAAACCGGATACGTATTTATTCTTAATGGGGGTGCGGTAAGCTGGTGCAGTTCCAAGCAAAGCGTCGTAGCAGATTCTACATGTGAAGCGGAGTACATGGCTGCCTCGGAGGTGGCTGAGGAGGGTGTCTGGATGAAGCAATTCATGACGGATCTTGGAGTTGTGCCAAGCGCACTGAATCCAATAACCTTGTTCTGTGATAACACGGGTGCCATTGCCTTAGCAAAGGAACCACGGTTTCACAAGAAGTCCAGACACATCAAACGACGCTTCAACCTCATCCGCGACTACGTCGAAGGGGAGGACGTAAATATATGCAAAGTGCACATGGATCTGAGTGTAGCAGACCCGCTGACTAAACCTCTTCCACGGGCAAAGCATGATCAACACCAGAACTGTATGGGTGTTAGATTTATTACAATGTAATTCGCATGATGATGTGAGGGCTAGATTATTGACTCTAGTGCAAGTGGGAGACTGTTGGAATTATGCCCTAGAGGCAATAATAAATATAGTTATTATTATAATTCCTGTATCAAGATAATCGTTTATTATCCATGCTATAATTGTATTGAATGAAGACTCATTTACATGTGTGGATACATAGACAAAACACTGTCCCTAGCAAGCCTCTAGTTGGCTAGCCAGTTTATCAAAGATAGTCAGTGTCTTCTGATTATGAACAAGGTGTTGTTGCTTGATAACTGGATCACGTCATTAAGAGAATCACGAGATGGACTAGACCCAAACTAATAGACGTAGCATGTTGATCGTGTCATTTTGTTGGGACTGTTTTTCTGCGTGTCAAGTATTTGTTCCTATGACCATGAGATCATATAAGTCACTAACACCGGAGGGATACTTTGTAGCGACCCGACTCAAAATGAGTCAAGCCTCTATGTATCTGTGCCATCCCTGGATCAGTATGCTGGCACACACAGTACATCAATGTATATATCAAAGTGCAATCACATGTAAATAGCGTAAAACTGATATATACCTTAAATATCTCAGCAGAAGCAGTCAAGGGAGTGGAGTCCCAATAAACACCAACGGCAAGTTGAGTGTAGACCGTAACCCTGAATCGTACTCTTACTCGTCGAAGAAAAATATCTGCAACATGATACGTTGCAGCCTTGTAGGTCAGCATATTGAATATGCCGGCAAGTCACATAAGAGAGGGGTGAAAAGTAATCATCTATACTATATGCATATATGGCAGGTGGGGCTATAAGTTTTTAGCGAAAAGAAAATTTTCTCCTACATCAAGAGAGGGCTAAAAGCAAAATTTTACTACATAGTTGGTTGTTAACGAGATGGTTCCGCTAACCAATTATCGTACCCGAGTTGTCAATAATTACCCTCATCAAATATATTTAATGGTGTTGAGAAATCCAGATAACTTCAGTTCCTTTGGCTCAAGTTGTCCATGACCGTGGACACGGCTAATCGATTAGGTTTGAGTACTCTGCAGAGTTTTGCACACGTTCCCCACAAGATTTGATCGCCTCCGAGTCTGTCCTCACACTTCAGGGTGTTTGAAGACCGGATGATCAAAACATGGTCTTTCAACGGGTCCCTTTGAATCCCTGTCGGTGCCCATCCATTCCTACCGTTCGTCTACATCTGCTAGCACCGCCAGTCCAGAGTCGCCGCGTTGTCCAACCAAGCCAGAGCCCATAATGACTTGTGGCTGTGCAGGTAAGCCTTGGGTCTTGAAAATATTCGTCCGTCTCTTTGAGCCTGGGTGAAGCTTTCCGCAGGATGACATGGCCTCTCCAGCATCCCGGGCATCCACTGGGTTTTCCAGGGAGCCGATCAACCATCCTTCACCCAGTGTTGCATTGCGTCCAAGGTCTTGAAAATCTTGTCTTAACCGGTCTTGATTATTATATCAACCTCGCATCACTCGTGGTATACACTCAACCGATGACCCGTCTACTCAAGCATAGCATTAAGAAATTGTCGTCCCGGGGCCAAGTATCGGGGTTGTTGTGTTCCTACCACATGATACTACAACTTATACTAAAGTTTCCAAGTACCTAGGCATCATGCAATTGGGCATAGGATGGTAGAACTACAATGCATAAAACATGGGTGATAGTATGATCAAAGTGACTTGCCTGTGATGTTGACGAAGAAGAATTTCTCGAGAAAATAACTTGATAGACTACTCGTCACTCTCCGATGAAATCTATATAGCAAACATATCATTCACATAAGCACTCATACTAGCAATCATTCTAGCAATCAAAACAAAAGAGAGAGCGAATAGGAATTCCGAAAGAAACTTCAAACAAGACTAGAGAGTCCTCTACTACGTCAAACACTAAATAGTTTTGTCTAACAGAAAATAATGACAAGGAACTAAGATATAAGTTTAACTAAGTTAAAATAAAGTGTTTTTCACAAAACCTTTTGAAAGTATTCCCAAACGGAATTTGAAACAATGGTGAAAGCAATTGCACGTTACTACGGAACTAGCATTGATTTCATGAAAACAAATAAAACTAAAATAAAAACTTGTTGCAAAACTATTGTTAACTAACATAAACAAAACAATAATAATCTTTCTGAAATAATAAAGAAAATATTTTAAAACAAAAAATAGAAAATGAATTAGCCGAAATCTTAAAAGAGGTGAAACAGAAATTGTTTCACATGAAACAGTGAGCTGAGGTACTCAAACAAATCTGAAATTTTTACCACTTATACATAAGATCACTAGTGATCAGTACCAAAAGGAATCAAATTAAAAGCTATTTCTAAACTCCTGGAATAGGCAAAACAAGGTTTAAACTATATCTGATCTAACTTATATTTGAAAATTTCAAACATAGACAACTTATTTGTTTTTAAAAACTACAGGAAATTTGTGAGCTACTGGAAAAAGAATCACTATCATTGGACTTCGGGATCAAAAGTTGTGGCCAAAACAAAATTGAAACTTTCTGTTTTTTTGTAATTTAGACAGAAAACTGCAGCTACTAGTACTAACACAGGGGTACAGGTGGCAGGTTGCTATTGGCTGCGGAGGGCGTTTGTTTCATGGTTTGGAGCAAACGGCCTAAGCTAAGCAAACTCGCTGGTTAAATCATAAGTGGAAGTAAAAACCGCTGGTTTTCTAAACTAAACCGAAAGGGTATTTCTAAGATCTAATCTAAGCCATCTACTAGAGATCTAAGGGCTAAAACAAAACAAAACAAGTAAGAAAAGAAAGAAGGGAAGAGAGGTTACCTCGCTGGGATGCTGCTCCCGTGCTGGTGCTGGTGGCGAGGTGGGGGTGGGGTGCTCCGGTGGGGAGGGGGGGCGGCGGGAGTGGGGAAGGGGGGGCGAAGGGAGTTCTTGGGGGAGGGAGGCGAGGTGGAGGGGGGGCTGCAGGTGAGGGGGCGAGGTGGAGAGCTGCGGTGCTGCTGGCAATGGCGATGGGGATGGGGCTGTAGGGCAGCAGGGGGCGGTGGAGGTGGGGTGGCGAGAGGGTGGCAAGGGGGCGGCGGTTGAGGGGGCCAAAGTGGTGGGGAGAGGTGGAGGAGGGGGTTCAGCGAGGTGGAGCGAGCTCCTGTGATGTTTCTCCGGTGAGTTTCCGGTGACGACTCCGGCGAGGTGGGGCACGAGTTAGAGGCGAGAAGAGGAGAACTTTTCGACGGGAATGGAACGAGGAGAGGTAGGGGCTTCTTATAGAGGCGACGGGAGGTGCCGGGAAGGAATGAGCTTCGCGAATCTCGGAGGTGGGGATTCTCCTCTCCATGGAAGGCAAGTTTTTCCTATACGTGAGGGAGAGATGGAGGTAGGAGATGATCTGGTTGGGCCAAGTTTGGAAAGTGCTTAATGGGCAACCTAGAGTTTCCTAATAAAAACGATTATATTCCTATTTTCAAAACTAGGAAACTAAAACGTTAAAAAGGAAATCAAATCAATTCGGAATAAAGAGTTTTTATATACTAAAATTATCAGAAAAAAAAATATAGATGATGGGCATTTTTCCACGGCAAAAATAAAAACTTTAGAAAAAATGTTTTTTCCAAAAATCCCTAAAAGCATTATTTCTTTTTGCAAATAATTTTCAAATGACCCTCTAAGTTTTAGGGTTCAAATAACTTTCAAAATGCCCGTGGGTTCGAGGGTCATGTTCCTCCTCTGTGGAAATGTATTTCCCGGCATTTTGTTGCACGAAGAAAACGAATGGAAATGCAAGGAAATTCAAATGCAAACATCTCCGTTCAAATTCTTCATAGTTGAAGAAGTCATGTCATCTTCTCTCGTTGCTTTTAAAAGATTGAATTTGAATTCATCGGAGAAAGGGGAAAGTCATTTTATTCCCTCTCATTCAAAAGTTTCGAAAAGTTTCAAATTTCACACAAGTTTCAGTCACTCAGCAAACAAACAAACAATCAATCCAATAATTATATTAACATTCCAAAATTTATAATTTTGGGATGTTACAAACTACCACACTTAAAATTAAATCTCGTCCTCGAGATTCGAAGGGGCTAGAAAGAAAGGTTAGGGTTTGGGGGTCTTCTAGCAATCCAATCTCCTGCAGAGTGGGATGCTACCACACTTAAAATGAGGGGTACTCGTCCCTCAAAATGCTTTAACGATCCTCTAGGGTTTTGGCACCTGACATCGAACAGTCTTCATATTAAACCCTTTGGTGATGCTCTGCCGTTGATATAAGATTCTTTCGTCACTGGGTCTTCTTATCTGACAGTCTCGTGGTCAATTCTAAATAACCTATCGATGTTCCTCATGGTGGTCTACCATTTGTGGTTATCCTGCACAGAAAGTGGTCTTGGTTTCATTCTCACCGTAAAATTTCCTACGTGTGACAACAAATGCCATGTACATGGGGCGTTCATCATACCATTCTAAGGATTAAACAAAAGCTTCAAAGAACGTCGTCTCTCTATATGGGTAAGTCTCTCAGATTTACCATTCCGAATAGCAAGATAAATGATAAGAGTAAGTCGTCATGGTGATCAATCCATTCCGCACCCAAATCATTTCTCTGTATAAGGTTTAGCGAATCTCGCATTCTAACGCTTGGGCATCCTCACAAGGGTTGCAGAAATTTCTCTTGTCCACGAACGAAGTTCGGATAATCCATTGGTTCTGCAAGCTGAACAAAACATCTATCGTTTCTTTACCACTCTCAGGTTATCGTATGCTCCTAAGGAAAACGTTTGCTGATCCATCATAGCTTCTTCCATAGATCATATTCATTCCATAATCAATCCTTTATTACATCCTGAATTTCTCCTCAAAAACTCCAATTCAAAAGTACTCTATTACAAATCCTGCCATCCACATTGTTCGGTATGGTCGAGCATTTCTGCCAACTTTATTCATCTGTCTCTCTTGGAGGTACTTTAGTTCCACTCGAACTTTCCGAGGTGCTCCTTGGAATCATCCATCTTTTGCTTCATCATGGTGGTCATGAGCTTCATCTCCATCATCTCCGCACGTACCTCACTCAGGTATTCCTGGTATGACGGAGTCTTGCTTCAAGTATTTCTCCAATCTGACATATGGCTTCCATGGAAGCTTCATGAACAGCATCAAAGAAGGTTGCTCGTGGTACACGCGAAATGAAAAAGTATTGCCCCATAGTCTTTGGACAAACTCCTTTCACATGGTGGAGGTGTACTTCCACGTATCAAAGTTCCACTCCATTTTCCATGAATGGGTAGCCTTTGTAGACTGCATCTCCTTCAAGGTGAATGTGCTTCATCATGTCCTTCAGGATTTTCGGGTAATCATGATCACTGGTCAGGGTCATCACTACAAGAAATATGCTCATATGTGATGTTTTTTAAAATGTCGTTGATGAATTCGTCATAAATCTATGACGATTTCATCCGAGATCATCGTAAACCGTTTGAGAGGATCAAATCCACATATAAATTACGATGATGTGAGTCAAAACGTCGTAACCGCATAAGATGAGATCGTCATAACTTTTACGACGATTGTAAAAATGTCGTAACATGTTCTAACTATGTTCACATGTCACTCGTGGGTCCATTCTATCCCACCTGATCCTAGTTTGTGAAGCAACCTACTATTCTATCATTCCAAAAATTCCCGAAAAAATCTCATAAATACTTTGGACTATATATTCCTCAAATATGTGAAAACTCTCCCTTCCATAGTTCAAAAATAATTCAAAAATATTGATTTTCCTATTCTGTTAAGAATAGCACTTTGTGAAGGAAGTGCTATTTCTATTTCTTTGATTACCCTCATATTGTTTGGGCACTCTTTCCTATCCAAATCATTGCCTCATGAAAACTTTCGTAACGATTTGCCTAGTAAATCTTTCTCAACAAATTTCCAAAGTTTGTGTTCAGCTAAAAGCTTTGTGAAGGAAATACTAGATAGGAATATCCTAATGATTTGAATTTTTTCCACATCACCTATGTGCCCAAAACGTAGCTCTCCATAAATTTTAGCCACATATAACAATTCATGTGAGCTCATCATCCAATCTTTGTTTTTGGTAATATTTTCATTTTGTGAAGCAACTATGTTTTATATTGCTTTATAGTTGATGAAAAATTTACCACGGGATGATACTGACCATATAACCTCACTGCACCAAATTTTAGCTCATTTAATTCAGCCAGTTTCTCTCAATATTTTTCCCAATATTCTATTCAGTAGAGAGCATTGTGAAGGAAGTACAATTTTTGTTTATCCAAATTTTATGATTTTTTTACACTACCTTAATGTGCCTAAATTATCATCCTCCTCCAAATTTAAGCTCAATCCAATCATCTATGTGAGCCCAGTTTTAATTACCATTTTCTGTCCAGATTGGCACATTGTGAAGGAAGTGTCACTTTGGCATGTCCAAATGGTATAATTTTTATACAGTGCCTTCGTATGCCCAAATTAACATCATACACCAAATTTCAGGTCAATCCATTCATTCATTTGATCCTAGCTTCAACATCCATATTTCTGCACAATGTGTTACTTTGCAAAGCAAGTGCCACCTAGATTCATCCATTTGAGATAAAAATTTGCCAAGAGAGTCTCCTTAGTAGATGATCATCCTCAGCCAAAATTTAGGCCCATTGTCTATGTGAATTACCCGCACCGCTAATCAAACACTTGGCTGCTAATTCATGTTTGTGCTTAGTTCAGTCTCCTCATGAGATTATTCTATTGTATTATTCTTGCTAACACCTATAGAGGGATTGTCCAACCCACCAGACATGACTATTCCACCTAGAACACGTGGCAATGCAATGGTTAGGCGGTGACCATGCGACTAGCATGCAAGTTCACGCACTCTAGAGTTGGGGCCCTCGACCACCATGCAAACCTCGACGTCAAGGCACCACACCATGTATTTCTGATTAAATAGATACTTATATGCCTATAAATGATTTTTGGGAAAAATAAAGAGCAAACTATAATGCAGCTGCAGTTCAAATTTGACCCGCTTCCATCTGAATCAACAAAAATTTGTCTTTTTCACGAGAGGTGGATAAAATCTTTTAACACCCAACCATTTTCTCAATTGTACATTAAATATGGACTAGTATTTTATAAAAATGATTTGGTCCAATTTTAAAACAAATATATGGTAGGTCCTTCACAAAACAACTCATTTTGATCACTTGAAAAATGGAAAATGAATTTTTCATACAAGGAAAATGAAAACTTCCTTAATCAACATTGTTTGCCATTCCGATATGCACCCTTGTGCATAATATTATATCATTTCAACAAACTATGTCATGAATGTGGCTATAAGATTGATCATTTGGCTTGAAAGTCATGAATCTTCACACATGATAGCTCATTTCTAAGAACACTTCTTTAAAATAATTGTCGTATTACAAGTTTATTATTTTTCCTGGTAACTTTGTCACACATAATGACACAATGCAATGGTTTTCCATTTTTTTGAATTTGTTTTGAATTTTTCATGGCCATTTCAAAACGCGG
The DNA here is from genome assembly GCF_904849725.1 of Hordeum vulgare subsp. vulgare. Classification (NCBI taxonomy): domain Eukaryota; kingdom Viridiplantae; phylum Streptophyta; class Magnoliopsida; order Poales; family Poaceae; genus Hordeum; species Hordeum vulgare. The sequence goes on along the minus strand of NC_058524.1, from coordinate 573,107,884 downwards.
TCAAAATAGCGGGTATGACCGTTCATACCTAGTGTTTGAATCTTGGAAATGTTTTGATGTTTCTATGATTAAATAGATACTTGTGTACCTATAAATTGTTTTTAGCAAAAATATAGAGCAAACTATAATGTAGATGCAGTTCAAATTTGACCCGCTTTCAGCTGATTCAACGAAAATTTGTCTTTTTTAGGAGAGATCGATAAAAGCCTTTAACACCCAACCATTTTGTCAATTATACATTAAATATGGCCTAGTATTTTAGAAAAATGATTTGGTCCAATTTTGAAACAAATATATGGTAGGTACTTCACAAAAAAACTCATTTTGATCACTTGAAAAATGGAAAATGAATTTTTCATACAAGGAAAATGAAAACTTCCTTAATCAACATTGTTTGCCATTCCAATATGCACCCTTGTGCATAATATTATATCATTTCAACAAACTATGTCATAAATGTGGCCATAAGATTGATCATTTGGCTTGAAAGCCATGAATCTTCACACATGATAGCCCATTTCTAAGAACACTTATTTAAAATAATTGTCGTATTACTAGTTTATTATTTTTCCTGATAACTTTGTTACATACAATGACACAATGCAATGGTTTTCCATTTTTTTGAATTGGTTTTGAATTTTTCATGGCCATTTCAAAACACGGTCAAAACTACGGGTATGACCGTTCAGTAATTAATGTTGAATAATTAATGTTCAATAATCTATTCTTCCCATAATCATTTGGTCAACTAATATTTTATATATGTACTTTCAACCAACATCTCATTGGATTGAGAAATGGTTTTATTTTCCTTTTAGTTACTACTTTTTGCAATTATTTCCATTTAATATCACACTCCCTTTATTCCTAAATATAAGTCTTGTAACTATGCCCGTGCAAATGCACGGGTCTACGACTAGTAGATTATAATTATGAATCGGACATTCTAAAATTGGTTAAAATCCTATATATTTAAAACATAAATAATAATAATGATAAATAATAAAAAAAATAGAAAAAAGTATTTAAAAAAAAGAAAAAGAAAAAGATCCCCTGGCCCAACTGGGCCAAGTGGCCCAGCTGACCATCTACCGCCCCGGCCCATAACCACCCTCGGGCTAACCCTAGCCGACCCGTTCACCCTCCCCACTCCACCCCTCCACTCCCCCATGCGCACCAGTCCGCGCCCCCAACCCCCCACCCCCACGCGCCGCCACCGCAAGGGTTTCTCACCCTCGCCGCCTCCCTCGCAGGAGGAGCCCGAATCTCCAGCAGCAGCCATGAGCGACGGCAAGGACACCCTCGACCTCTCCGCCCTCGGCGCCGCCGTCCCCAACGCCGCAGGTTTCTGTGGTGGTGGTTCGATGCAGAGCTCAGCGCCGAGGACAAGGCCAACCTCGTCGATTAAGGACAAAGCCACTAATTTCCATTTCCCTCATCGGCAGCGTTGGTGGCGGGAGCGCTCTGGCGAGGAAGGGCGGGCGCTGGAGGCGGGGCCGAGAGGGCACTGCGTAGGCTCGTGAGTCCCCTTTCCCTTTTCCTCTCGCTACGACGCACGCGCTTGATTCGATTCGATCCGATTCCGAGGTAGAGCCTCGTCCTCGTCGGAGATCCGGCAACCTGGATGATGAAGGACGCACCGGTAGAGTGTTAGTGGTGGTAGCAAGCCGGACCATCCCGCCGACCACAGCGAGGCGAGCGGAGGATGGGCGAACCAACTCTGTCTCTCTATCTGTCTTGGTGTGCTCTCTCTTCTCTTGGACAGATTCAGTTCCATGCCTGCCTGCTACTAGTATCTCTCTACTGCACTCCAGAGTAACATGTGAATGCTAATTAAATAAAAAGAAGAGGAATTTGCCTACTCCTTGATCCTGGAAAGATCTTCCACACGCCAATGGGAATCAGCAGAGTCATGTTCACTAGCGGTGGAGTTCATTCCACGCCTTGGACCGGATTCAGGATGTTGCCTCCTCGCCTGTGCTGTGCTGTGCTACGTTCAGCTCCTTATGAATTCGTTGCTTTCATGTATCTTGTGCACACCTGCTACTATAGACGTGTTCGGACTCCCTCCGCTCCGCGACTCCGCGCCGGAGCGGATTGGCTGTCCAGTGTTAAATAGGAGAGTTCCTAAAATGCAGCTCCGCGTACTCCGCTCCGTGAGGGGAGTCCGAACAGGCGCTATGTATGGCCTCTTCCTAATGCTGCTGCATTCTGCTGTATATCTTCCTACATCATTAAATATCATAGTGTGTATTTGCTTTATTCTCAGAAAACAATCTGATTTTGTGGTAATGATGTTTAATTCTGCTGTTATATCTACGATAGTAGGTTTTCACCATGATCACCATTTGAAACAAATGGTCATAGTAGTACTTATCTTTTCTCAATAGAATAAATTAAAGTTTACATGCATTGACAGAATGTCATTCCTGCATGCAAGGACTTGAAACCTGCCGGTGTCGCTTGTTCCTCAAAAGGTACACTTCCTCTCAAGTTATAAGGTCCCAATCCTGATGATCCCGGCTCCTCCTCTGTAGTCCCTGTAATTATATAATAATATGTGGTGCTCACTTTGGAATAATAACTAAGTTGTAGTGGTGGACGGGTTATGTACATAAGCCTGGCACTTTTTAACGGTTAAGTATCGAGTCATGCATCTGTGTTAACGCATCTCCCCCTATAAACTTAGGGTTTTTTTAACGGATTACATAGAGACTGCACTTTTTCTATGACAGCGATAACTGATAAACGATAAATATGTTGTGTAGTATCATGTAACTTGACTACAGACCTCACTCCTATCACCAAAAATAACTAGACTGCAATCTTCTTGTTCTTAGAAGATTGCTCTTTGCGTTCGTTTGTGGATTTTAAAACTGCACTACCACATTGTCACAATTTTACAAGTTTTTATTCCTCCCTGATTAGATTCTGGTCAAAAGTTCTTCTAAATCGAAACTTTTTTGTCACGTCATTGCATACTTGTTGGCTACATATGCTATCTAAATGACAGATGAAAACTGGTGCCTTATTTTCTTCATAGTCCTGCTAGTTGCTCTTACCATTGATGCATTAAATAGCTACTGAGAATGATTTTTTCTCACAGGTTCCTTAATTCTTAGTACTGTGTAGTACTGCTAGTTTACATGTCCCCTGTTAATAATTGGCAATAGCACCTGACTTTTCATGTTCGTCTTGCTGTGTGCACGCCGTCAATCATCAGCAGAGCTTCAATCATGATATAAGCATATATAATAAAAACTACTAACGAGGCGTTGCAACCTGTTCGGTTCTACAGCACCCTGTTTTGTCTGCAGCTTCATGATTCTGTACTACCCTGTTTTGTCTTTTGGCGTTGCAACCTATTCGGTTCTACATCACCCTGTTTTGTCGCAGCAAAAAACAGATACTGATATTCTTGCTGCCTCCAAACAATGTTGCAGGGCCGATGGAGTTCGAGATGTTGTGGAACTGCCTCGGGTAATGGCGGGTGAGTGCTACTGCCAATTTGCTTGCCAGTATCGTTTAACTTTGGGTCATGAAAGTATGTATGCTCGTGAATGAAACAGAGTGCGCACATTCAGTTCCTGATGCTCTCTGTTTTCGGGGGGGGGGGGGGGAGGGGCGATGTTTTCGGGAATCATTGTTGGTTGTTGTGGGCGTAAGTACATATGTGGGGTTTCTTGTTGTGTAGTAACTCTAGATGAGGAAATTTTGGTGCTCTCTCATTTTGGCAAGTTTCTTGGCACCGTGTCAAGATAGCTATTTGTCATATATGTAGTGTTCGTTCGGAATAGCTCGGCTTTTAACTTGCTGAGCAGCGTTGTGATGTGACAGTTCTGTATTTCTATCTTTATTTAAAGAACGACATTTGCTATCCAGAAAGTATGCCATGCTGCTTACTCTGTTAATAATCTTATCTATGTTGTGATAATGTAGAAGGGACCGTGATAGAGATGGCCACAGAAGGCATCGTTGTCGCTCCCGTTCAGAGAGCCAGAGGTATGTGTTGGATGCCATCCAAAGCTATTATTCTCAACTTGTCAGTTTGTAATGTCATTAATACTAAGTTTGCTTGTTTCCCTTGAATAATCTTTTGTGAGTACAAAACAATTAGCAGTGAGAGCCAGGGGTATGTGTTGGATGCCATCCAAAGCTATTATTCTCAACTTGTCAGTTTGTAATGTCACTAATACTAAGTTTGCTTGTTTCCCTTGAATAATCTTTTTTGAGTACAAAACAATTAGCAGTGATTTTGGTATGCGTTAGTTTTTGACGAAGTGCCAAGAAACATACTCTATCAGTTGGTGTGGGTACATTTGTCATATATGTAGTGTTGTTCTTAAATTAATTAAATGAGCCCGAATCTTACTGTATTTTGTTGGCTATAAATAGTCTTAAACAAGTTGTTACAATGCCTATGCACATAATTTGCTCTGCGTGTTCTCATATCAGTAACAATGCTTTCTTTTTTCTTTCTCTTGTGCTTCGACAGGCTGTCCAACTCGTTTCCCAACAGCCCCTTCCTCAACAACTTGTTCTGAGGCAAAAGCTGGGAGAACATGTATTTGCTATATTCTGTCCGTTGTTGCTATATTCCTGTGTAAGGAAATGTATCCATGAGATGAGTTATTGTGTTATGTAAACCTGGGAGATTTATTATGTGATGTTATACGATGGATGATTTTAATTCGACTTGGAGTTTTCTTGATTTGAATATGAAATAGTGTTGGATTTAATATTGGACAAATAATTGGGTTGAAAAGGTCCAATAAATAGAAATGAAACCAAGTTCTGGTATAAAAAGTTGTTGAATTCAAAAATGAAAAAAGGCCAAAACTCAAACTGGACCAAATGTATTTGGACACTAAAAGGCCAGGGCCCAAATTATAATGATACAAAAAAATTCAAAAAATATATATTAGAAGTGGTTGTAAATAGGCTAAGGCCCAAAAAGAAGCCCAATAAAAAAAGCCCAAAAAAATAAACGAGCCCATGTGATCAATTAAAATGGGTTGGGCTGATTTTAACCATGATGTTTTGATTTCGTCGTAATTTTGCCACGTAGGACCGTGTTAGATTGCCAACGATGATTTAGGATCGTCGCAAAGGTTACGACAATCCAGGAATCGTCGTAAAAGTTACGACGATTTTGATCAAAACATGGCTGTTGTTCATTTCTGACGCTCCGTTTCCGACGCTTGGTTTTTCGTCGTGAGATCGTCGTAAATTAAAAACCGTGACGATGTAGCGACGAAAATATAGCGTTGCATATTCCTTGTAGTGCATGATCGTTTCTGGGCCCTTGAGGAATGACTCGTAGAGAGTTGTCATCTGCAGGTGTCAGTAAGTAGGTACTCAGAGAAATGTATGTGTCTCCTTGGTAATCATGGTACATTCCTACTCAATGGATCCTATGGGTTTACCGATTACTACCACACTTAAATGAATTATACTCATGCCTGCATAGTCCATATTTTCTCATATCCTCATAATGTTCAGAGATCTTTGCTTGTAGAGAAACAACGCATACATTTTCAACATAGACAATCATGAGACAATAAATTCCATTTATTACAATCTCAGGGACTTCTGTTACAAAAATTTCACTCCATGATCTCATGAAAAACAAGAGTGCTTCGGATTACACTTATTGCCAAGGTCAAAACTTAACTACTCCATTCTAGCTTTCTTCCTTTGTGGACAATCGCTGGCAAAATGGCATGCTTCCTTGCAACAAAAGCAAATGAGTTCTGACCAGTCTCGAGGCTTCTTAGCTTCTGCTTTTGCTCCTTGGATTCTCGGCTTCCTTCCTGAGCACATGTATTTGTGGTGGCCAAATTTCATACACTTGTAACATCTGACATGACTCAGGTCTACATTTGATGAAATCAGAAGGGATGAGAAGTAAAGGATGTTCTTGAAAATAATTTTTTTGAGAGATTCTTCCCTAAGGGATTTCAAGTTTCTAGGGTCACGTCCTACAGTCAACATGTGCTCTGATACCATCTCTGTAGCGACCCGACTCAAAATAAGTCAAGCCTCTGTGTATCTGTGCCATCCCTGGATCAGTATGCTGGCACACACAGTACATCAATGTATATATCAAAGTGCAATCACATGTAAATAGCGTAAAACTGATATATACCTTAAATATCTCAGCGGAAGCAGTCAAGGGAGTGGAGTCCCAATAAACACCAACGGCAAGTTGAGTGTAGACCGTAACCCTGAATCGTACTCTTACTCGTCGAAGAAAAATATCTGCAACATAAGACGTTGCAGCCTTGTAGGTCAGCATATTGAATTCACATAAGAGAGGGGTGAAAAGTAATCATCTATACTATATGCATATATGGCAGGTGGGGCTATAAGTTTTTAGCGAAAAGCAAATTTTCTCCTATATCAAGAGAGGGCTAAAAGCAAAATTTTACTACATAGTTGGTTGTTAACGAGATGGTTCCGCCAACCAATTCTCGTACCCGAGTTGTCAATAATTACCCTCATCAAATATATTTAATGGTGTTGAGAAATCCAGATAACTTCAGTTCCTTTGGCTCAAGTTGTCCATGACCATGGACACGGCTAATCGATTAGGTTTGAGTACTCTGCAGAGTTTTGCACACGTTCCCCACAAGATTTGATCGCCTCCGAGTCTGTCCTCGCACTTCAGGGTGTTTGAAGACCGGATGATCAAAACATGGTCTTTCAACGGGTCTCTTTGAATCCCTGTCGGTGCCCATCCATTCCTACCGTTCGTCTACATCTGCTAGCACCGCCTGTCCAGAGTCGCCGCGTTGTCCAACCAAGCCAGAGCCCATAATGACTTGTGGCTATGCAGGTAAGCCTTGGGTCTTGAAAATATCGGTCCGTCTCTTTGAGACTGGGTGAAGCTTTCCGCAGGATGACATGGCCTCTCCAGCATCCCGGGCATCCACTGGGTTTTCCAGGGAGCCGATCAACCATCCTTCACCCAGTGTCGCATTGCGTCCGAGGTCTTGAAAATCTTGTCTTAACCGGTCTTGATTATTATATCAACCTCGCATCACTCGTGGAATACACTCAACCGATGACCCGTCTACTCAAGCATAGCATTAAGAAATTGTCGTCCCGGGGCCAAGTATCGGGGTTGTTGTGTTCCTACCACATGATACTACAACTTATACTAAAGTTTCCAAGTACCTAGGCAGCATGCAATTGGGCATAGGATGGTAGAACTACAATGCATAAAACATGGGTGATAGTATGATCAAAGTGACTTGCCTGTGATGTTGACGAAGAAGAATTTATCGAGAAAATAACTTGATAGACTACTCGTCACTCTCCGATGAAATCTATATAGCAAACATATCATTCACATAAGCACTCATACTAGCAATCATTCTAGCTATCAAAACAAAAGAGAGAGCGAATAGGAATTCCGAAAGAAACTTCAAACAAGACTAGAGAGTCCTCTACTACGTCAAACACTAAATAGTTTTGTCTAACAGAAAATAATGACAAGGAACTAAGATATAAGTTTAACTAAGATAAAATAAAGTGTTTTTCACAAAACCTTTTGAAAGTATTCCCAAACGGAATTTGAAACAATGGTGAAAGCAATTGCACGTTACTACGGAACTAGCATTGATTTCATGAAAAAAAATAAAACTAAAATAAAAACTTCTTGCAAAACTATTGTTAACTAACATAAACAAAACAATAATAATCTTTCTGAAATAATAAAGAAAATGTTTTAAAACAAAAAATAGAAAATGAATTAGCCGAAATCTTAAAAGAGGTGAAACAGAAATTGTTTCACATGAAACAGTGCGCTAAAGTACTCAAACAAATCTGCAATTTTTACCACTGATACATAAGATCACTAGAGATCAGTACCAAAAGGAATCAAATTAAAAGCTATTTTTAAACTCCTGTAATAGGCAAAACAAGGTTTAAACTAAATCTGATCTAACTTATATTCGAAAATTTCAAACATAGACAAATTATATGTTTTTAAAAACTACAGGCAATTTGTGAGCTACTGGAAAAAGAATCACTATCATTGGACTTCGGGATCAAAAGTTGTGGCCAAAACAAAATTGAAACTTTCTGTTTTTTTGTAATTTAGACAGAAAACTGCAGCTACTAGTACTAACAGAGGGGTACACGTGGCAGGTTGCTATTGGCTGCGGAAGGCGTTTGTTTCATGGTTTGGAGCAAACGGCCTAAGCTAAGCAAACTCGCTGGTTAAATCATAAGTGGAAGTAAAAACCGCTGGTTTTCTAAACTAAACCGAAAGGGTATTTCTAAGATCTAATCTAAGCCATCTAGTAGAGATCTAAGGGCTAAAACAAAACAAAACAAGTAAGAAAAGAAAGAAGGGAAGAGAGGTTACCTCGCTGGGATGCTGCTCCCGTGCTGGTGCTGGTGGCGAGGTGGGGGTGGGGTGCTCCGGTGGGGAGGGGGGGCTGGCGGGCGTGGCGAAGGGGGGGCGAAGGGAGTTCGTGGGGGAGGGAGGCGAGGTGGAGGGGGGGCCTGCAAGTGGGGGGCGAGGTGGAGAGCTGCCGTGCTGCTGGCAATGGCGATGGGGATGGGGCTGTAGGGCAGCAGGGGGCGGTGGAGGTGGGGTGGCAAGAGGGTGGCAAGGGGGCGGCGGTTGAGGGGGCCGAAGTGGTGGGGAGAGGTGGAGGAGGGGGTGCAGCGAGGTGGAGCGAGCTCCTGTGATGTTTCTCCAGTGAGTTTCCGGTGACGACTCCGGCGAGGTGGGGCACGAGTTAGAGGCGAGGAGAGGAGAACTTTTCGACGGGAATGGAACGAGGAGAGGTAGGGGCTTCTTATAGAGGCGCCGGGAGGCGCCGGGAAGGAATGAGCTTCGCGAATCTCGGAGGTGGGGATTCTCCTCTCCATGGAAGGCAAGTTTTTCCTGTACGTGAGGGAGAGATGGAGGTAGGAGATGATCTGGTTGGGCCAAGTTTGGAAAGTGCTTAATGGGCCACCTAGAGTTTCCTAATAAAAACAATTCTATTCCTATTTTCAAAACTAGGAAACTAAAACGTTAAAAAGGAAATCAAATCAATTCGGAATAAAGAGTTTTTATATACTAAAATTATCAGAAAAAAAAATATAGATGATGGGCATTTTTCCACGGCAAAAATAAAAACTTCAGAAAAAATGTTTTTTCCAAAAATCCCTAAAAGCATTATTTCTTTTTGCAAATAATTTTCAAATGACCCTCTAAGTTTTAGGGTTCAAATAACTTTCAAAATGCCCGTGGGTTCGAGGGTCATGTTCCTCCTCTCTGGAAATGTATTTCCCGGCATTTTGTTGCACGAAGAAAACGAATGGAAATGCAAGGAAATTCAAATGCAAACATCTCCGTTCAAATTCTTCATAGTTGAAGAAGTCATGTCATCTTCTCTCGTTGCTTTTAAAAGATTGAATTTCAATTCATCGGAGAAAGGGGAAAGTCATTTTATTCCCTCTCATTCAAAAGTTTAGAAAAGTTTCAAATTTCACACAAGTTTCAGTCACTCAGCAAACAAACAAACAATCAATCCAATAATTATATTAACATTCCAAAATTTATAATTTTGGGATGTTACATACTTTGTGTGTATGAAACGTCGCAACGTAACTGGGTGACTATAAAGATGCTCTACAGGTATCTCCGAAGGTGTTTGTTGAGTTAGTATGGATCAACACTGGGATTTGTCACTCCGTGTGACGAAGAGGTATCTCGGGGCCCACTCGGTAATACAACATCACACACAAGCCTTGCAAGCAATGTGACTTTGTGTAAGTTGCGGGATCTTGTATTACGGAACGAGTAAAGAGACTTGCCCGTAAACGAGATTGAAATAGGTATGCGGATACTGACGATCGAATCTCGGGCAAGTAACATAGCGAAGGACAAAGGGAATGGCATACGGGATTATATGAATCCTTGGCACTGAGGTTCAAACGATAAGATCTTCATAGAATATGTAGGATCCACTATGGGCATCCAGGTCCTGCTATTGGATATTGACCGAGGAGTCTCTCGGGTCATGTCTACATAGTTCTCGAACCCGCAGGGTCTGCACACTTAAGGTTCGACGATGTTTTATGCGTATTTGAATTATATGGTTGGTTACCGAATGTTGTTCGGAGTCCCGGATGAGATCACGGACGTCACGAGGGTTTCCGGAATGGTCCGGAAACGAATATTGATATATAGGATGACCTCATTTGATTACCGGAAGGTTTTCGGAGTTACCGGGAATGTACCGGGAATGACGAATGGGTTCCGGGAGTTCACCGGGGGGACAACCCACCCCGGGGAAGCCCATAGGCCTTGGGGGTGGCACACCAGCCCTTAGTGGGCTGGTGGGACAGCCCAAGAAGGCCCTATGTGCCATAGGAATAAAATCAAAGAGAAAAGAAAAAAAAGGAGGAGGTGGGAAAGGGAAGAAGGACTCCACCTTGCAAACCAAGTTGGATTCGGTTTGGAAGGGGAGACCTTCCCCCCTTGGCTCGGCCGAAACCCTTAGAGGTCCTTGGACCCCAAGGCAAGGCTCCCCCTCTTCCCCCTATATATACGGAGGTTTTAGGGCTGATTTGAGACGACTTTTCCACGGCAGCCCGACCACATACCTCCACGGTTTTTCCTCTAGATCGTGTTTCTGCGGAGCTCGGGCGGAGCCCTGCTGAGACAAGATCATCACCAACCTCCGGAGCGCCGTCACGCTGCCGGAGAACACTTCTACCTCTCCGTCTCTCTTGCTGGATCAAGAAGGCCGAGATCATCGTCGAACTGTACGTGTGCTGAACGCGGAGGTGCCGTCCGTTCGGCACTAGATCGTGGGACTGATCGCGGAATTGTTCGCGGGGCGGATTGAGGGACGTGAGGATGTTCCACTACATCAACCGCGTTCACTAACGCTTCTGCTGTACGGTCTACAAGGGTACGTAGATCACACATCCCCTCTCGTAGATGGACATGACCATGATAGGTCTTCGTGCGCGTAGGAAAATTTTTGTTTCCCATGCGAAGTTCCCCAACACTTTGTTCAATCTTCATGCAGGCAGGTACATTATTATGCCCTCGGACATCTACGCATATTGGGGCTTATCCCAACCACAGGTGCCCGTGCCCTAGCCACCAGTCGAGTACCAGACGCCAGTTTATCAGTGGTAGCCAGAGGAGCTCACACAGCAGTGGCATCCTCAGTCCACTCCGGAGTACCCCGGAGATGGTTATTTCCCTCCTTGGGAGTAGACCAAGTTCCACCTGAGGGGGTGGGCCAGTGGGCCACAAGCCCTGGCTCCGCGACCCCCCTGGTGGCGGTGGGCAAGCTTGTGGGGGCCACACGGCTCTGCCGCCCCCAATTCCAGCTCTATAAGTTCCCTTTCGTCCCAGAAAAAATAAAAAAAGCGAAGTTTTCATCGCGTTTGCGATACGGCGGCGCCGCCACAACCTGTTCTTCATCTGGAGGGCAGATCTGGAGTCCGTCTTGGGCTCCGGAGAGGCGAAATCGTCGTCATCGTCATCATCAACCTTCTTCCCTCTCCAATTCCATGAAGCTCTTCATCGTTCGTGAGTAATCTATTCATAGGCTCGCTGGGCGGTGATGAGTAGGATGAGATCTATCATGCAATCGAGTTAGTTTTGATGGAGATTGATCCCTAGTATCCACTATGTTCTGAGATTGATGTTGCTACTACTTTGTCATGCTTAATGCTTGTCACTAGGGCCCGAGTGCCATGATTTCAGATCTGAAGCTATTAGGTTCTCGTCAATATATGTGTGTTCTTGATCCTATCTTGCAAGTTGTAGTCACCTACTATGTGTTATGACCCGGCAACCCCGGAGTGACAATAGCCAGAACCACTCCCGGAGATTACCATAGTATGAGGAGTTCATGTATTCACTAAGTGCTAATGCGTTGGTCCGGTTCTTTATTAAAAGGAGAACCTTAATATCCCATAATTTCCTTTTGGACCCCGCTGCCACGGGAGGGATGGACAATAGATGTCATGCAAGTTCTTTTCCCTAAGCACGTATGACGACACACGGAATGCATGCCTACATCACATTGACGAACGGGAGCTAGCCACATGTCTCTCCGTGTTATAAATGTTGCATGATGAATATCATCCAAACAAATCACCGACCCATTGCCTACGAGTTTGTCCTACTGTTGCTACTGTTGTTACTTGTCTTGCTCTGCTGCTGTTACTACTGTTGCTACTGCTGTTACTTGTCTTGCTCTACTCCCGTTACTTGTCTTGCTCTGCTGCTACTGTTGCTACTACTGTCGCTTGCTACTGTTTCTACTTGCTGCTGCTGTCACTACTGCTGTTCCTTGCCACTGTCGTTACTCGCTACTTTGCTGTTACTACTTTTCTTGCAGATACTAATCTTTCAGGTGTGGTTGAATCTAACATATTCAGGTGCTAATACTCGAGAGTATCCTCTCACCTCCAGTTTTGCGAATCAACAAATTTGGGTCGAATACTCTACCCTCGAAAACTGCTACGATCCGACGCGCTGGTGGGCCGTCAACAACATTCTTCTAGTTTCAATTGCTGGAGAGTGCTAGCAGCATTCTTATGGTGCCGTTACAAGGGAAGGTCTGTTGTTACGGAGCCAGCATTTTTCTGGCGCCGTTGCCAGGGAAGCACAGCTGACATCAAGCATTTTTCTGGCACCATTGCCGGGGAAGCACAGCTAACATCAAGCATTTTTCTGGCGCCGTTGCGGGGGAGGTATTGCTATATTCTCTGAGTTACTTGGGATTTATATCTGCTGATCACTATGAAGAATCTGAAGGATCCGAAGACCAAAGTCTTGCCCTCAACTACGAGGGGAGGTATGGAATTGCCATCTTGCTCTGCACTTGATTCACCTTCAGTTATGAGTAAGTTTGCGACATCACCTCCTGCTAGAAATCTTGATATGTTGCCTGTGCTTGATGATGCTTATGATGCTACTTCTAGAGATGCTATGCTTGATACTATGCCTGATGATACTATGCTTGATACTATGCCTGATGCTATGCCTGATACTGCGAGAGATGCTATGCTTGATACTGCTTTGCGTGATGATGCTAGAGATGCTATTTTGCCTGATGATGCTATGCTTGATACTGCTAGAGATGCTACTTTGCGTGATATTCCACTAGGGGTATTCCTTGATGCTCATATTGCTAGTGTTACTGCCAATGCTCGTGATGCTTCTGAAACTGCCGATACTATTGAGATAGAACATGCTTTTGCTCCTGTTAGATCTAGCTCTCCTAGATATGAATTGCCTGATATACCTGAGGGTTACATTATGGAGAGAGAGATAGCTGAGGATTTTCTTGCATGTAAGGATGCCTATGACGCTGAGAAATTACTTGTCAAGTGGAAGGAAAAATCTCTTAAAGCTAGGATGAAATACGACCCGAAGTTTGCCACTTCACCTATCTTTATCACCGATAAGGATTATGAATTATCTGTCGACCCTGACATAATCTCTCTAGTCGAATCTGATCCTTTTCACGGTTATGAGCCTGAGACGGTCGTAGCCCATCTTGCCAAACTACACGATATAGCCACCCTTTTCACTAATGAAGAGAAGATCCGCCACTACTATATCCTTAAGTTGTTTCCTTTCTCTCTAAAGGATGAGCTAAAGCCTGGTTCACCTCTCTTGCTCCTGGATGTGTGAGTAGTCCCCAGGATATGGTCTATTACTTCTGTGAGAAATATTTCCCTGCCCATAAGAAGCAAGCTGGCTTGCAGGAAATATACAACTTTGCTCAACTCCAAGAAGAGAGTCTTCCACAAGCTTGGGGGAGGCTCGTCCAGCTACAAAATGCTTTGCCAGATCACCCTCTTAAGAAGAACGAGATACTTGATATACTCTATAACGTACTTACCGATGCCTCTAGAGACCACCTAGATAGTTGTGTCGGTTGTGTTTTTAGGGAACGAACCGTAGAACAAGCTGAGACCCTACTGAATAACATCTTGATCAACGATAATACTTGGACTATTCCCGAACCACCTCTTAAGCCAACTCCGAAGAAAAGAGGTATTCTATTCCTCAGTCTCGAAGATATGCAAGAAGCCAAGAAATCTATGCACGAGAAAGGCATTAGATCTCAAGATGTCAAAAATCTACCACCTATCAAAGAGATCCATGGTCTCATTAACCAAATACAGGTAGTAGAAGTGAATTCTCTGCGTGGGTTTTATGAGAGTGATATTCCTTTTGACAAACCTGCTAGCTTATGCTTTGATGAATTTGACAACTTTGTTGCCAAACAACAGAGTTTCAATGATTATGTCAGCAGACATTTGGAACAAAGTACTCGTATGCTTAGCCATTTAAGTGCTTCTGTAGACAGAAATGTCAATGATCTGAAGCTTCTGAGTAAACATGCCTCTATGATTACTACTCAGGTAGAACAAGTACTTAAAGATCAGAATGACCTGCTCAATGAATTAAATGACAACTCTGTCAGAGTCATTACTAGAGGAGGCAAAATGACTCAGGAACCTTTCTATCCTGAAGGTCATCCTAAGAGAATTGATCAAGATTCTCAAGGAATCAATGCTGATACACCTAGTCATCCTAAAGAGAAGAAGAAGGATGATGGAAGCCTGCATGTTAGTTCACCAAATACTATCACACTTGAAGAACCTAATGATATTTCTGTGTCTGATACAGAAACACAATCTGGTGATGAACATGAACCTCGTTACAATATGGATAATGATGTTCATAATAATGCTCAACCTAGCAATGATGAGGATGTGGAGATTGAACCTACGGTTAATCCTCATAACCCACAACCTAAGAAATACGATAAGAACGACTTTACTGCTAGGAAGCATGGTAAAGAAAGGGAGCCATGGGTTCAGAGATCTATGCCCTTTCCTCCTAAGCCATCCAAGAAAAAGGATGATGAGGATTTTGAGCGCTTCGTTGAGATGATAATACCCGTCTTTTCTACACATGCGGTTAACTGATATGCTCAAGATGTCTCTGTATGCCAAGTACATGAAAGATATCGTGACTAATAAACGGAAGATACCAGATCTTGAGATCTCCACGATGCTTGCCAACTACACTTTCAAAGGTGGAACTCCTAAGAAACTTGGTGATCCCGGAGTGCCCACTATACCTTGTTCCATTAAAGGAAACTACGTAAGAACTGCCTTATGTGACCTTGGAGCTGGTGTTAGTGTTATGCCGCTCTCTCTTTATCGTAGACTTGAATTGGATAAGTTGACACCCACTAAACTTTCTCTGCAAATGGCCGACAAATCAACTGCTTTCCCTATCGGCATTTGTGAGGATGTGCCTGTTGTGGTTGCTAATACCACTATCTTAACAGACTTTGTTATCTTGGATATTCCCGAGGACGATGCCATGGCAGTCATCCTTGGAAGACCCTTTTTAAACACTGCAGGGGCTGTTATAGATTGCAACAAAGGCAATGTCACTTTCCATGTCAACGGTAATGAGCACACGGTGCACTTTCCGAAGAAACGATATCAAGTACATTGCATCAATGCTATCGAAAAGACTTCAACGATTCTTATTGGGAGCTTTGAATGCCCTATTCCTCGTATCAAGATGAAGTATGATTTGCTTGTTGGGGAGATACATATCCCCATTGAGGTTACTTAGTGGCTATTTGAAAATTCTCCGTTCTCTCTTGCGATTCGAGAAGGTTTTGTCATGAGGACTTGATCAACCCCATTGACGGATTTGTTTCGATGACCATGAAATGGATGAATCAAAGAATCACATACCTCTATTTTGAGCTTTCATTTTCTATTGCTTAGAAGAAAAATGATAGAATTAGTTTAGTTTTTCCTGTTTTCTGTTTTAGCGTCCCGGAGAAAAATACCTCGAAAATAAAAGTTCTCCGATGGTCCTGAAAATTTAGTATGGTTTTTTGTGGAATTTTTTAAAATTACTGGGCCTGAGAGCTGGCCTGGAGGCCTGACCAGTGGGCCACAAGCCCTGCCACCGCCACCCCCCTAGTGGCGGAGTGCAAGCTTGTGGGGCCCACAGGGACCCCCTCCACTCATTCCAGCTCCCAACCTCTTCTTCCACCTCCAGAAAAAATTGTTTCGCAGCTCAAACCCGTGTTATTGCTCATTTGGCTGTGATTTTCGATCTCCTTGCTCAAAGCACCATTCTCCGGACCGTTTTGGGGAAATTACTCCTTGGTAAGTGACTCCTCCATTGGTCCAATTAGTTTTTGCTCTAGTGCTTTATCCTTCGCGTATTCTTGCTACCTTGGTGACCCTGTTCTTGAGCTAGAAATGTTGATTTTAGCTGGTCCCAAGTAGTTTTAGTGCGTGATACGGTCTCTAGGCACTAGTAGGAGTAGTTGCTACAAGGTGTGGTGGGTCTTCATTAACTTTTCTCTTGAACTCCAAAAAAAAATTTAGCAAAACGAAATTTTGTTCAGGGGGAAGTTTCATGGTGGTTCCTCAAGTAAGAAGGGTCCTCGTCTTTCTTTTCGGGAGCCCAAATCTTTTCAACTGAGGGATGCACCGGTACAACCATGTGAATGGCCTTCCGATGAGTTTATGATCGAAGCAGGTTTCAAGGATGAGTTTGATACACTTGTCCGCAATGCCGGGTTAGAAGTATTCCTTTGAGATAAATGTGAACAGTATGCTATGCTCACTGCCTCTTTCATGCATAGATTTAAATTATCAGTTGGCCGTGACTCATCCATACTATTTGATTTGTACGATAAATCCTATACCGTGGATTTGGAGGATTTCAATAGGATTTGTAAGATACCCGATGGGGGTAGTATTAATGATCCTTCTAAGTCTTCGGTCAGAGACTTTGTCTCCCGTATAACTGTTGGAGAAACCAATTTTATCACGCAAGCCACCATAGGAAGCATCCATTTCCCTGCCTTGCACTACCTTGCCCTCTTCATAGGTAGGTGCATTAACGGCAAGGGTGCACATTGTCACCTATGCGCTTCTGACCTTAGTATCCTTAAGAGCGCAGTAACAAGTGACAGGAGCTTCAATATGGGAGCTATAATAGCAAGGAGGCTAAATGAAAATGCGAGTGAGGGGGATTTCTTTGGTGGAGTTTATGCTACACGCTTAGCAAATTTTCTTGGAGTATCCATCCCCCCAGAAGACCCTCCTCTCCGTACAGCCTACCTTGATCGTGTCGCTCTAACACGCTACCAGTTCCTTGATAGAGATCATAGATCCCTCCTATACCGCTTGATATTTAACCGGCAGCGTGTTTTCCATATTACCCTTCCTGCTCCTGCTTTCTTTGACTTTCAGGTAAAACGAAGATACTACATAACCATAGGAGAGGCAGAGGAGTATGAGAGGGAGGCGACGGCTACTCGACTTCGTGAGGCAGCTATTCAGGCAGTGGCTGCAGCACTCCCGTATAACACCCATTATGCTTTTGGGTTTCGCCAAGACCATCCATGGGAGTAGACCAAGCTAGGCCAAAGGCCTAAGCTTGGGGGAGTACGTGTTCTCACCGAATTTACATTCATGCTTATGCTTTCACTTTGTTAGCCGGTGTTCACACTTTGCCACTGTATTATCCATGCTAGTTTATTTTCGTTTTCTTGTTTTCTTGTTTTGTGTCCTTTTGAGAAAACCCAAAAAGATTTTTCTTTCCTCTTTTGCTTGTTGGGGCTTTCCCGTGTAAATAGTTTTCTTTTTCTTTGGGTCAAGGTAGAAGATATTGGTTTCAATGTTTACTGGTTCTTGCATGCTTACCTGTTTAGCTTTCAAAGAGCCATATTACTTTGTCTTCTCCTTTGTGTTTGCCTGCAGATTCAGCTTAGTCCAATGCACGAGAACACTTATTATTGTTCACATCGTTCGATCGTGCAAGTGAAAGGCAATAATGATGATATATGATGAAGTGACTGAGACTGGAAAAGCTGGTATGAACTCTATCTATTTTGTTTTTGTAAATATGACTAGCTTGTCGACCAAGATTCAGCTTTGTTGTGAGAGAACCATGTTTGCAATGACAACTTAGAGATCATAATTTCTGATGCCATGCTTATTTAGCTGAGAGTTTATAATGGTTTGTCTTGAATGCCAACATAGATTTTGAGATGACTATGATGTAGTATGATAGGATGGTATTCTCCTTTGAATGTTTCAAGTGGCTTGACTTGGCGCATGTTCATGCATGTAGTTGAAACAAAATCAACATAGCCTCTATGATGTTCGTGTTCATGGTGATTTATATCCTGTTCATGCTTGCATTCAATGTTAGTCAAACTCATTGCATCTTGATGACTGTTGTCGCTCTCTAGTTGGTCGCTTCCGAGTCTTTTGCTAGCGTTCACTTGTACTAAGCGGAATACTGCTTGTGCATCCACCTCCATAAACCCAAAAGTTTTCCCATGAGAGTCGACCATACCTACCTATTTGCGGTATCTACCTACCGTTCCAAGTAAATTTGCATATGCCACTCTCTAAACCTTCAAGAAATAATATGTTTTGCATGCCCGAACTGCTCATGTAGTGACAGGGGGCTATTGGTATCTTCCATGCTAGGAGTGTTATCCTCGACATGTGTTTATTCACTGTCATTCACGAGAAAGGGGCCGGTAATTGGAATGCCCAGTTCCATGCTTAAATCAAAAACATAACTGTAAAACAAGACTCCCCTCGGATTGATGTTAGTATGGACGGTACCCGAGGATTCGACTAGCCGTGGAGTGTGATTGATTGGTGGTGGGGGAGTTAAAACTTTACTTTTCTGTTTGGGAACCGCCTATAGCATGAGTAGCATGGAAGATATTGAGAACTCTTGGTCATTGCATTGACAATGAAAGCATGCCACCCAAAATTATTATCTCTGTTTTCAAAGCTTGAGTTGTGGCACCTCTGCAAATCAATGCTTCCCTTTGCGAAGGGCCTGTCTATTTATTTTCCTGTTGAGTCATCCTCCTCTTATATAAGCACCAATTAGAGAGCACCTCTGTCATTTTTATGCTTTGCTTTTGATTGATACTGAGTATGACTATGACTGGATCTTCGTTGCTATGAATTACAATGTTTAGTCATCCCTTGATCTTTGAAAGTGCTCTGCATTTATGTTTTGCGGTCTCAGAAAGAGCTAGCGAGATACCACCTATTCATATTGCTTCATGCTTGTTTTGATTGAAGTGTTGGTATTTGAAACTCATTATTATTTGCTTGTTAGCTGATTATGCCATTGATATTAGTTTACCGTGAGACCTTTGTGTCATTTGCTTATGTGGTTAACTTGTGATCTTGCTGAAATTCTGGTTATGAGTTAGACATAGTTGCAACAACAAGATCAAACAGAGTTTGTCAAAGTTTTTATTTCTCTCTCAGTTTGTCAACTGAGTTGCTTGAGGACAAGCAAGGTTTTAAGCTTGGGGGAGTTGATACGTCTCCATCGTATCTACTTGTCCTAACTCTTTTGCCCTTGTTTTGGACTCTAATTTGCATGATTTGAATGGAACTAACCTGGACTGACGCTGTTCTCAGCAGAATTTCCTTCGTGTTATTTTTGTGCAGAAATCAAAGTTCTCCAAACGTCCTCAAAATTTACGGGGAGCATTTTTGGAAAATATGAAATATATCTGCGCCAAGTTCCACCTGAGGGGGTGGGCCAGTGGGCGACAAGCCCTGGCTCCGCCACCCCCCTGGTGGCGGTGGGCAAGCTTGTGGGGGCCACATGGCTCTGCCGCCCCCAATTCCAGCTCTATAAGTTCCCTTTCGTCCCAGAAATAATAAAAAAAGAGAAGTTTTCATCGCGTTTGCGATACGGAGGCGCCGCCACAACCTGTTCTTCATCTGGAGGGCAGATCTGGAGTCCGTCTTGGGCTCCGGAGAGTAGAAATCATCGTCATCGTCATCATCAACCTTCTTCACTCTCTAATTCCATGAAGCTCTTCGTCGTTCGTGAGTAATCTATTCGTAGGCTCGCTGGGCGGTGATGAGTACGATGAGATCTATCATGTAATCGAGTTAGTTTTGATGGGGATTGATCCCTAGTATCCACTATGTTCTTAGATTGATGTTGCTACTACTTTGCCATGCTTAATGCTTGTCACTAGGGCCCGAGTGCCATGATTTCAGATCTGAAATTATTATGTTGTCAACAATTTATGTGTGTTTTAGATCCGATCTTGCAAGTTGTAGTTACCTACTATGTGTTATGATCCGGCAACCCCGGAGTGACAATAACCGGAACCACTCCCGGTGATGACCATAGTTTGAGGAGTTCATGTGTTCACCAAGTGCTAATGCGTTGGTCCGGTTCTTTATTAAAAGGGGAACCTTAATATCCCGTAGTTTCCTTTTGGACCCCGCTGCCACGGGAGGGATGGACAATAGATGTCATGCAAGTTCTTTTCCCTAAGCACGTATGACGACACACGGAATGCATGCCTACATCACATTGACGAACGGGAGCTAGCCACACATCTCTCCGTGTTATAACTGTTGCATGATGAATATCATCCAAACAAATCACCAACCCATTGCCTACGAGTTTGTCCTACTGTTGCTACTGTTGTTACTTGTCTTGCTCTGCTGTTGTTACTACTGTTGCTACTGCTGTTACTTGTCTTGCTCTGCTGCTGTTACTTGTCTTGCTCTACTGCTGTTACTACTGTTGCTACTCTATTACTTGTCTTGCTCTGCTGCCGTTACTTGTCTTGCTCTGCTGCTACTGTTGCTACTATTGTCGCTTGCTAATGTTGCTACTTGCTGCTGCTGTCACTACTGTTGTTCCTTGCCACTGCCGTTACTCGCTACTTTGATGTTACTACTTTGCTTGCAGATACTAATCTTTCAGGTGTGGTTGAATCTGACATATTCAGCTGTTAATACTCGAGAGTATTCTCTCACCTCCTGTTTGGCGAATTAACAAATTTGGGTCGAATACTCTACCCTCGAAAACTGCTACGATCCCACGCGCTGGTGGGCCGTCAACAACATTCTTCTAGTTTCGATTGCTGGAGAGTGCTAGCAGCATTCTTCTGGTGCCGTTGCACGGGAAGGTCTGCTGTTACGGAGTCAGCATTTTTCTGGCGCCGTTGCCAGGGAAGCACAGCTGGCATCAGGGAGTACGTGTTATCACCGACTTTACATTCTTGCTTATGCTTTCATTTTGTTAGCCGGTGTTCACACTTCGCCACTGTATCATCCATGCTAATTTATTTTCTTTTCCTCGTTTTCTTTTCGTGTGTCTCTCTAGTTTGAGAAAATTAAAAATATTTTCTTTTTCTTCTTTTGCTTGTTGGGAGCTTTCCCGTGTAAATAGTTTTCTTTTTCTTTGGGTCAAGGTAGAAGATATTGGTTACGATGTTTAGTGGCTCTTGCATGCATACCTGTTTAGCTTTCAAAGAGCCATATTATATTGTCTTCTCCTTTGTGTTTGCCTGCAGATTCCAGCTTTAGTCCAATGCACGAGCACCCTTATTATTGTTCACATCGTTCGGTCGTGGAAGTGGAAGGCAATAATGACGATATATGATGAAGTGACTGAGACTGGGAAAGCTGGTATGAACTCGGTCTATTTTGTTTTTGTAAATATGACTAGCTCATCATGCCTGATTCAGCTTTGTTGTGAGAGAAACATGTTTGCAATGACAACTTAGAGATCATAGTTGCTTATGCCATGCTTACTTAGCTAGGAGCTTATAATGGTTTGTCTTGGTTGCCAACATGAATGTTGAGATGACTATGATGTAGTATGATAGGATGGTATCCTCCTTTGAATGTTTCAAGTGGCTTTACCTGGCGCATGTTCACGCATGTAGTTGAAACAAAATCAACATAGCCTCTATGATGTTCATGTTCATGGTAATTTATGTCCTACTCATGCTTGCACTCGATGTTAGTTAGTCTCAATGCATTTTAATGACTGTTTTCGCTCTCTAGTTGGTTGCGTCCCAGTCTTTTGCTAGCCTTCACTTGTACTAAGCGGGAATACTGCTTGTGCATCCACCACCATAAACCCAAAGTTGTGCCATATGAGTCCGCCATACCTACCTATGTGCGGTATCTACCTACCGTTCCAAGTAAATTTGCATGTGCCACTCTCTAAATCTTCAAGAAATAATCTGGTTTGCATGCCCGAACCGCTCATGTGGTGACAGGGGGCTATTGGTATCTTCCATGCTAGGCGTGTTATCCTCGATATGTCTTTATTCACTATCATTCACGAGAAAGGGCCCGGCAATTGGAATTCCCAGTTCCATGGTCAAATCGAAAAGATAATTGCAAACAAAACTCCCCCATGATTGTTGTTGGTATGGACGGTACCCGAGGATTCGGCTAGCCGTGGAGTGTGATTGATTGGTGGTGGGGGAGTTAAAACTTTGCTTTTCTGTTTGGGAACCACCTATAGCATGTGTAGCGTGGAAGATGTTGAGAACTCTTAGTCATTGCATTGACAATGAAAGCATGCCACCCAAAATTATTATCTCTATTTTCAAAGCTTGAGCTCTGGCATCTCTGCAAATCAATGCTTCCCTCTGCGAAGGGCCTGTCTATTTATGTTCCTGTTGAGTCATCCTCCTCTTACAAAAGCACCAATTAGAGAGCACCTCTGTCATTTTTATGCTTTGTTTTTAACTGTGTTGAGTATGACTATGACTAGATCTTCATTGCCTTGAATTACAATGTTTAGTCAGTCCTTGGTCTTTGAAGGTGCTCTGCATTTATGTTTTGCAGTCTCAGAAAGAGCTAGCGAGATACCATCTGTTCGTACTGCTTCATGTTGTTTTGATTGAAGTGTTGACACTTGAGGCTTATTATTATTTGCTCGCTAGTTGATTATGCCATTGATATGAGTCTACCGTGAGACCTAGATGTCATTTGCTTTTGTGGTTTGCTTGTGATGTTGCTGAAATTCTGGTTATGAGTTAGACATAGTTGCAACAACAAGATCAAACAGAGTTCATCAAAGTTTTTCTTTTATCTCTCTCAGTTTGTCAGCTGAGTTGCTTGAGGACAAGCAAGGCTTTAAGCTTGGGGGAGTTGATACGTCTCCGTCGTATCTACTTTTCCGAACTCTTTTGCCCTTGTTTTGGACTATAATTTGCATGATTTGAATGGAACTAACCCGAACTGACATTGTTTTTAGCAGAATTGCCATGGTGTTGTTTTTGTGCAGAAACAAATGTTCTCGGAATGTCCTGAAAATTTACGGAGATTTTTTCTGGAATAAAAGAAAAATACATGCGCAAAGATCCACCGGAGGGGGCATGTTAGTGGACACAAGCCCACAGGCCGCAGCCACCCCCTATGGCCGCGCCGTGCAGGCTTGTGGGGCCCACATGGCACCATCGCCCCCAATCTCAGCTCTATATCTTCCGTTTCGCGTGGAAAAAAATCTGAGAGAAGGTTTCATCGCGTTTTGCGATACGGAGGCGCCGCTACATCCTCTTCTTCATCTGGAGGTCAGATCTGGAGTCCGTTTCGGGCTCTGGAGAGGGGAAATCGTCGCCATCGTCATCATCAACCTTTCTCCATCGACAATTCCATGATACTCTTCGTCGTTCGTGAGTAATCTCATCGTAGGCTTGCTGGACGGTGATGAGTTGGATGAGATCTATCATGTAATCGAGTTAGTTCTTGACGGGACATCAAAGAAGCCGAGCAGTTTACCTGGCCGCGCCTGGCAGGCTTGTGGGGCCCACGTTGCTCCATCGCCTCCAATTCCACATCTATTTAGTCCCTTTCGTCCGGAAAAAAATCAAGGAGATGAGTTCATCACGTTTTACGATACGGAGGCGCGCCACCTCCTGTTCTTCCTCTAGAGAGCAGATCTGGAGTCCGTTCTGGGCTCCGGAGAGGGGAGATCGTCGCCATCGTCATCACCAACCTTCCTTCATCGCTAATTCCATGATGCTCTTCACCGTTCGTGAGTAATCTCACCGTAGGCTTGCTGGACGGTGATGGGTTGGATGAGACTATCATGTAATCGAGTTAGTTTTGACGGGGATTGATCCCTAGTATCCACTATGTTCTGAGATTGATTTTGCTACTACTTTGTCATGCTTAATGCTTGTCAATAGGGCCCGAGTGCCATGATTTCAGATCTGAAGCTATTAGGTTCTCGTCAATATATGTGTGTTCTTGATCCTATCTTGCAAGTTGTAGTCACCTACTATGTGTTATGACCCGGCAACCCCGGAGTGACAATAGCCAGAACCACTCCCGGAGATTACCATAGTATGAGGAGTTCATGTATTCACTAAGTGTTAATGCGTTGGTTCGGTTCTTTATTAAAAGGAGAACCTTAACATCCCGTAGTTTCCATTAGGACCCCGCTGCCATGGGAGGGATGGACAATAGATGTCATGCAAGTTTTTTTCCCTAAGCACGTATGACTACATACGGAATACATGCCTACATTACATTGACGAACTGGAGCTAGTTATTTATCTCTCCTGTTATAATTGTTGCATGATAAATAACATCCGACATAATCATCCATCACCGATCCAATGCCTACGAGTCTTTTCCTACTGGTCCTTGCTAGGTTACTTTGCTGCTACTGCTGTCACTGCTGCTACTGTTTCTCTGTTACTACTGTTGTCACTGCTGCTACTGGTTACTGTTGCTACTGTTGCTATCACACTACTTTGCTACTGATACTTTGCTGCAGATACTAAATCTTTCAGGTGTGGTTGAATTGACAACTCAACTTCTAATACTTGAGAATATTCTTTGGCTTCCCCTTGTGTCGAATCAATAAATTTGGGTTGAATACTCTACCCTCGAAAACTGTTGCGATCCCCTATACTTGTGGGTTATCAAGACCTTTTTCTGGCGCCGTTGCTCGGGAAGCCAAGTCAAGAATATTCTCCCGTCAGCGTGCATTTTTCTGGCGCCGTTGCCGGGGAAGCATAGCTATATTCTCTGAGTCACTTGGGATTTACATGTGCTGATCACTATGAGGAATCCCAAAGATCCAAGAACTAAAGTCTTGCCCTCAACTACGAGGAGAGGTAAGGAACTGCCATCTAGCTCTGCACTTGATTCACCTTCAGTTATGAGTAAGTTTGCGACACCACCTCCTGCTAGAAATTTTGATGTGTCGCCCGTGCTTGATTATGCTACTTCTCCTGTTCATGATGCTTGTGATGATGCTATGCTTGATACTGCTTTGCCACTAGGTGCATTCCTTGATGCACAAATTGCTAGAGTTGCTGCTAGATGTGATGATACTTCTGAAACTGTTGAGATTATTGAAGTAGAACCAGCTATTTTGCCTGTTAGAACTAGCTCTCCTAGATATGAATTGCCTGATATGCCTGAGGGTTATGTTATGGAAGGAGAGATAGTTGAGGACTTTCTTGCTTGTAAGGATAGTTACGATGTTGAGAAGTTACTGTGCAAGTGGAGAGAAAAATCTTTGAACGCTAGGATGAAATACGACCCGAAGTTTGCTACTTCGCCTATCTTTGTGACCGATAAGGATTATGAATTCTCTGTCGACCATGAGTTAATCACTCTGGTCGAATCTGATCCTTTTCACGGTTATGAGTCTGAAACGGTTGTGGCCCATCTTACCAAACTGCACGATATAGCCACCTTATTCACGAGTGAGGAAAAGATCCGCCACTACTATATCCTTAAGATGTTTCCTTTCTCGCTAAAGGATGATGCTAAGACTTGGTTCACTTCTCTTGCTCCTAGTTGTGTGCATAGCCCCAGGATATGATCTACTACTTCTCTGAAAAATATTTCTCTGCACATAAGAAGCAAGCTGCCTTGCAGGAAATATACAACTTTGCGCAAGTTGAAGAAGAGAGTCTCCCACAAGCTTGGGGGGGCTCGTCAGCTACTAAATGCTTTGCCTGATCACCCTCTTGAGAAGAATGAAATACTTGATATCTTCTATAATGGACTAACCGATGCTTCTAGAGACCACCTAGATAGTTGTGCCGGTTGTGTTTTTAGGGAACGAACCGTAGGACAAGCTGAGATCCTATTGAATAACATCTTGTGTAATGAGAATGCTTGGACTATTCCCGAACCACCTCCGAAGCCAACTCCTAAGAAAAGAGGTATCCTATTCCTCAGTCCTAAAGATATGCAAGAAGCTAAGAAATCTATGAAAGAGAAAGGCATTAAATGTGAAGATGTCAAAAATCTACCACCTATCGAAGAGATACATGGTCTTCATAACCCGGTACAGGTAGTAGAAGTAAATTCTCTTCATAGATTCAATGAGAGTGATATTCCTTTTGATAAACCTACTAGCTTATGCCTCGATGAATTTGATAACTTTGTTGCTAAACAACAAAGTTTCAATGATTATGTTAGCAGACAATTGGAACAGAATGCTCGTATGATTAGTCATTTAAGTGCTTGTGTGGATAGAAATGTCAATGATCTTAAGCTTTTGAGTAAACATGCCTCTATGGTTACTACTCAAGTAGAACAAGTACTTAAGGCTCAAATTGACTTGCTTAATGAGTTGAATGAAGATTTTGTCAGAGTCGTCACTACAGGAGGTAGAATGACCCAGGATCCTCTGTATCATGAGGGTCATCCTAAGAGAATTGAACAAGATTCTCAAGGAGTTAGCACTGATGCACCTAGTCATCTTAGGAAGAAGAGGAAAGATGATAGGAACCTGCACGCTAGCAACCCTATTGTTGTTACACCTGAGAGTCCAAACGATGTCTCTGCTTCTAATGCCGAAACACAATCTCGTGATGAACATGAGCCTAATGATAATATTGATAGTGATTTTCATGATGATGCTCAACCTAGCAATGATAAGGATGTGGAGATTGAACCTGTTGATCTTGATAACCCACAACCTAAGAATAGAAGATATGATAAGAATGACTTCACTGCTAGGAAGCATGGTAAAGAAAGGGAACCATGGGTTCAGAAACACATGCCCTTTCCTCCCAAACCATCCAAGCAAAAGAATGATGAGGATTTTGAGCGATTTGTTGAAATGATTAGACCAGTCTTTCTGCAAATGCGTCTGACAGATATGCTCAAAATGTCTCTGTATGCTAAGTACATGAAGGATATTGTGACTAATAAGAGGAGGATACCTGAGGTTGAGATTTCCACCATGCTCGCTAATTACACCTTCAAGGGTGGAACTCCTAAGAAACTAGGTGATCCCGGAGTGCCCACTATACCCTGCTCCATTAAAGGCAATTACGTTAGAACTGATTTATGCGACCTTGGAGCCGATGTTAGTGTTATGCCTCTCTCTCTTTATCGTAGGCTTGAGATGGATAAGTTGACACCCATTGAAATCTCTCTGCAAATGGCCGACAAATCAACTGCTTTCCCTATCGGCATTTGCAAGGATGTGCCTGTTGTGGTTGCTAACGTCACTATCCTAACAGACTTTGTTATTCTGGATATTCCTGAGGATGATGCCATGGCGGT
Organism: Hordeum vulgare subsp. vulgare; assembly: GCF_904849725.1. Lineage (NCBI taxonomy): Eukaryota > Viridiplantae > Streptophyta > Magnoliopsida > Poales > Poaceae > Hordeum > Hordeum vulgare. Next base: position 573,080,488 of record NC_058524.1, on the reverse strand, counting down.
CATCCTCGGAAGACCGTTTTTAAACACTGCATGGGCTGTTATTGATTGCAACAAAGGCAATGTCACTTTCCATGTCAATGGTAATGAGCATACGGTGCACTTTCCGAAGAAACAATATCAAGTACATTGCATTAATGCTATCGAAAAAACTTCATCGATTCTTATTGGGAGCTTTGAATGCCCTATACGTACTGTCAAGATGAAGTATGATTTGCTTGTTGGGGATATGCACATCCCCATTGAGGTAACCTAGTGGCTATTCCAAAATTCTCCGTTTCCTTTTGCGATTCGAAAAAGTTTGTCAAGGAGACTTGATCAACCTCATTAACGGATTTCTTTCGATGACCATGAGACGGATGAATCGAGGAGTCACAACCCTCTGTTCCAAGCTTTCACGTTCGGTTGCTTAGAAGAAAAATGATAGATTTAGCTTTAGTTTTCCCTGATTTCTGCTTTTAGCATCCCGTAGAAAAGTACCCCGAAAATAAAAGTTCTCCGAATGCCGTGAAAATCAAGTATGATTTTTTCTGGATTTTTTGAAAAATTCTGAGACGGAGAGCTAGTCAGGGGTTGCACGAGTGGACCACAAGCTCTGGAGGCGCGAGCACCCCCCTGGTCGCGTCTACCAGGCTTGTGGGGCCCACGTGTACCCCCTCCACTTATTCTAGCTCCCATCTGCTTCTCCTACCTCAAGAAAAATCGTTTTGCAGCTCAAACCCGTGTTCTTGCTCTTCTTGCTGCGATTTTCGATCTCCTTGTGCAAAGCCCCTTTTACCAAACTTTTTTGGGGAAATTGCTCCTTGGTATGTGACTCCTCCATTGGTCCAATTAGTTTTTGCTCTAGTGCCCTATTCATTGCGTATTTTTGCTGCCTTGGTGACCCTGTTCTTGAGCTTTGCATGTTAATTTTAGCTGGTCCCAAGTAGTTTTGATGCGTGATATGGCCTCTAGGCACTTGTCGGAGTAGTTTCTATGAGTTCCGTTGATCCTTGTTCACTTTTCCTTTGAGTTACTAAAAAATTCAGAAAAGGAAGATGTTCAGGAGATACTATCATGGTGGTTCCTCAAGCAAGAAGGGTCCCCATCTCGCGATTTGGGAGCCCGATCCTTACCAACAGAGGAATGCATAGGTACAACCATGTGAATGGCCTTCTGATGAATTCATGATTGAGGCAGGTTTCAAAGACGAGTTTGATACACTTGTTCACAACGTCGGACTCGAAGAATTCATCTCCGATAAATGTGAACAGTATGCTACTCCCATTGCCTCTTTTGTTCATAGATTCAAATTTTCAGCTGGTCGTGACACATCCATACTGTTTGATCTCTATGACAAATCGTATACCATGAATTTAGAGGATTTCAATAGAATTTGCCAGATACCTGGTTGGGGTAGTCTCAATGATCCCCCTAAATCTTCGGTAAGAGATTTTTCTCTGGTATAACTGTCGGAGAAACTAGAGATATTACGCAGGCTACCATGGGGAGCATTCATTTTTCTGCCTTGCATTACTTTGCCCTCTTCATAGGTAGATGCATTAACGGCAGGATCGAGCATTGTCACCTCTGCGCACCTGACCTTAGTATCCTTAAGAGAGCAGTAACGGGTGATAGAAGTTTCAACATGGGATCTATAATAGCAAGGAGGCTGAATAATAATGCTAATGAAGGGGATTTCTTTGGTGGGATCTATGCCACTCGCATAGAAAATTTTCTTCGAGTACCTATCCACGAAGGAGATCCCCCGCTCCATACAGCTTTCCTTGATCGCGTCGCTATGACACGCTATCAGTTCCTTAAGAGGGATAATGAATCCCTCCTCTACCGGTTAATATTTCACCGATAGCATGTTTTCCATATTACCCTTCCTGCTCCTTCCTTCTTTGACTTTCAGGTAAAACGGAGATATTACATAACCAGAGGAGAGGTAAAGCAGTTTGATAGGGAGGCAAAGGCTACTCGCCTCCGTGAGGCATCTATTCAGCCAGTGGCTGCCGCATCCCCGTACAACCCCCATTATGATTTTGGGTATCTCCCGGACCATCCATGGGAGTAGACCAACTTAGGCCAAAAGCCTAAGCTTGGGGGAGTACGTGCTTCTCACCGACTTTATGTTCTTGCTTACACTTTCACTTTGATAGTCAGTGTTCACACTTTGCCATGCTAGTTTATTTCTTTTTCTCGTTTTCTTCTCTTGTGTTTGTCTAGTTTTAGAAACCCCAAAGAGATTTTCTCGTTCTTCTTTTGCTTGTTCGGAGCTTTCCCGTGTAAATAGTTTTCTTTTTCTTTGGGTCAAGGTAGAAGACCATGGTTACAATGTTTGGTGGCTCTTGCATGCATATCTATTTATCTGTCAAAGAGCCATATTACTTTGTCTTCTCCTTTGTGTTTGCTTGCAGATTCCAGCTTAGTCCAATGCACGAGCACTCTTATTATAGTTCACATCGTTCGGTCGTGCAAGTGAAAGGCAATAATGACGATATATGATGAAGTGACTGAAACTGGAAAAGCTGGTATGAACTCGATCTATTTTGTATTTGTAAATATGACTAGCTCATCGTTCCTAGTTAACTCTGTTGTGAAAGAAGCATGTTTGCAATGACAACTTAGAGATCATAGTTTTCTGATACCATGCTTAATTAGCTAGGAGCTTATAATGGTTTGTCTTGGATGCCAACATGAATCTTGAGATAATTATGATGTAGTATGATAGATGGTATCCTCCTTTGAATGATTCAAGTGGCTTGACTTGGCACATGTTTACGCATGTAGTTGAAACAAAATCAACATAGCCTCTATGATATTCATGTTCATGGTGATTTATGTCCTACTCATGCTTGCACTCAATGTTGGTTAATCTCAATGCATTTTGATGACTGTTGTCGCTCTCTAGTTGGTCGCTTCCCAGTCTTTTGCTAGCCTTCACTTGTACTAAGCGGGAATATTGCTTGTGCATCCACTTCCATAAACCCAAAGTTATTCCATATGAGTCCACCATACCAACCTATATGCGGTATCTACCTACCGTTCCAAGTAAATTTGCATCTGCCACTCTCTAAATCTTTAAGAAATAATCTGTTTTGCATGCCCGAACCGCTCATGTGGTGACAAGGGGCGATCAGTATCTTCCATGCTAGGCGTGTTATCCTCGATATGTGTTTATTCACTATCATTCACGAGAAAGGGGCCGGTAATTGGAATGCCTAGTTCCATGCTCAAATCGAAAAGATAATTGCAAACAAAACTCCCCATGGATTGATGTTGGTATGGACGACACCCGAGTATTCGGCTAGCCGTGGAGTGTGATTGATCGGTGGTGGGGGAGTCAAAACTTTACTTTTCTGTTTGGGAACCGCCTATAGCATGTGTAGCATGTAAGATAGTGAAAACTCTTGGTCGTTGCGTTGACAATGAAAGCATGCCACCCAAAATTATTATCTCTGTTTTCAAAGCTTGAGCACTGGCACCTCTGCAAATCAATGCTTCCCTCTGCGAAGGGCCTGTCTATTTATGTTCCTGTTGAGTCATCCTCTTCTTATAAAAGCACCAATTAGAGAGCACCTCTGTCATTTCTATGCTTTGCTTTTGACTAATGTTGAGTATGACTGTGACTGGATATTCTTTGCCATGAATTACAATGTTTAGTCAGCCCTTGGTCTTCGAAGGTGCTCTGCATTTATGTTTTGCGGTCTCAGAAAGAGCTAGCGAGATACCACCTGTTTGTACTACTTCATGATTGTTTTGATTGAAGTGCTGACATTTGAAACTTATCATTATTGCTCGCTAGTTGATTATGCCATTGATATGAGTTTACCATGAGACCTAGATGTCATTTGCTTATGTGGTTAGCTTATGATCTTGCTGAAATTCTGGATATGAGTTAGACATAGTTGCAACAACGAGATCAAACAGAGTTCGTAAGAGTTTTTCTTTTGTCTCTTTCAGTTTGTCAACTGAATTGCTTGAGGACAAGCAAGCCTTTAAGCTTGGCGGAGTTGATACGTCTCCGTCGTATCTACTTTTCCAAACTCTTTTGCCCTTGTTTTGGTCTCTAATTTGCATGATTTGAATGGAACTAACCCGGACTAACGCTGTTTTTAGCAGAATTGCCATGCTGTTGTTTTTGCGCAGAAATAAAAGTTCTCGGAATGATGTGGAAATTTACGGGGATTTTTGTTGAATATATAAAAAATACTGGTGCAAGAATCAATCGGAGGGGTGGAGCGTGGAGCCCACAAGCCCACCAGGCGCGGGCCCCCTTGGCCGCGCCTGGCAGGCTTGTGGGGCCCACGTTGCTCCATCGCCCCCAATTCCAGCTCTATTTAGTCCCTTTCGTCCGGAAAAAAATCAAGGAGAAGAGTTCATCGCGTTTTACGATACGGAGGTGCTGCGACCTCCTGTTCTTCATCTGGAGGGCAGATCTGGAGTCTGTTCTGGGATCCGGAGAGGGGAGATCGTCGCCATCGTCATCACCAACCTTCCTTCATCGCCAATTCCATGATGCTCTTCACCATTCGTGAGTAATCTCATCCTAGGCTTGATGGACGGTGATGGGTTGGATGAGATCTATCATGTAATCGAGTTAGTTTTGACGGGGATTGATCCCTAGTATCCACTATGTTCTGAGATCGATGTTGCTACTACTTTGCCATGCTTAATGCTTGTCACTAGGGACCGAGTGCCATGATTTCAGATCTCAACCTATTATGTTCTCGTCAATATATGTGTGTTCTTGATCCTATCTTGCAAGTTATAATCACCTACTATGTGTTATGACCCGGCAACCCCGGCGTGACAATAGCCGGAACCACTCCCGGAGATGACCATAGTATGAGGAGTTCATGTATTCACTAAGTGTTAATGCGTTGGTCCGGTTCTTTGTTAAAAGGAGAACCTTAATATCCCGTAGTTTCCATTAGGACCCCGCTGCCACGGGAGGGATGGACAATAGATGGCATGCAAGTTCTTTTGCCTAAGCATGTATGACTACATACGGAATACATGCCTACATTACATTGATGAACTGGAGTTAGTTACTTATCTCTCCATGTTATAACTGCTGCATGATAAATAACATCCGGCATAATCATCCATCACCGATCCAATGCCTACGAGTCTTTTCCTACTAGTCCTTGTTACGTTACTTTGCTGCTACTGCAGTCACTGCTGCTACTATTACTCTGTTGCTACTGCTGCGAGTGCTGCTACTGGTTACTGTTGCTATCACACTACTTTGCTACTGATACTTTGCTGCAGATACTAAATCTTTCAGGTGTGGTTGAATTGACAACTTAATTGCTAATACTTGAGAATATTCTTTGGCTTCCCCTTGTGTCCATCAATAAATTTGGGTTGAATACTCTACCCTCGAAAACTGTTGCGATCCCCTATACTTGTGGGTTATCAGCGGCCAGCCCCGTTGGGCCTATGCACCCGAATTAAGGAGGTGGAGAGGAACCGACTAGGACAAGGAGTCCTCCTAGCGCCTCCACTAAACCGAATTGGAGGAGGACTCCTCTTGTGCGCCGGTGAGCAACCCTATGGTGTTTAGCTAGGGCGCCACCCCTTGCCTCCCTCCTATATATAGTGGAGAGGATAGAGGCAGCCGACCCCAGGCCACGGCACAGCTCTCTCTCCCTCCATTAGTTTGTTCCACCTCTAGTTAGATTCGGTACACTGGTACGGAACAGGCTTTACGTTTGGATTATCAGTCTGGTTTGCTCTTGAACCGGGACTAATGTGACCATTAGTCCCGGTTCGTGAGGAATGCTTTTAGTCCCTGTTTAGTAGTAACCTCTAGTCCCGATTGGTGTTACCAACCGGGAATAAAGAGGTGGTGGCAGGGTTTTTTCAGGCTGGGGCCCCTGCCAGGACCATTAGTCCTAGGGTAATACAAACCGGGACTAGATATAGGTATTTAGTCCCAGTTTGTATCACCGATAGGGACTAAAAGTATCCCTATATATACTGCTTCGTCCAGCCAGAGCCCAATTTCTTTGTTATCCCCTTTCTCTTCTGTGTTTTCTTGCCTTGCTCGAGTTCATCCTCTATTTTTCCACTGATTTGAGGCAACCCATCCAATCCAAGTGTTCACAAAGGTTAGCAAATTTTTCCTTTCCTCTCTCATTGCTAAATGCTCCATAGTTATAGAGTGATTTATGGGTTTTAGTTTGGGAGTAATTATGTGGGAGTTTATTTGATTTATATGCAATTTGAGCTCAAATTAACTTCTTAGTTTGCGTATGTGTAGGTGTGGTTTACTTAGTGCCTTACCGTCTCCGTCCTAACCACCGTCGATCGCCCGCACCATCTCGTCGCCGGCACCACCTTGGTGATCATCTTGTTTTTATCCTTTTCATTACAAAAAAATATTGTTTTTGTATAATTTAGATAGTTTTCTTACGTGTATGATTTTGTTATACATAGTATCATGGTCTTGATATCCGTCCCCGTCGACCCTTGTCCGGTTTATGATTCGGATGTGGTATATTCTCTTTTATAACTATTTGTTGCATTTCTCGTTTATATGACAATTATGCCTTGTTGTTTGGATATATCTTGTCGTCCTGAATCCAACAAGCTTGGGTTTGCTCGATTCGGAGCTCGTATGCGAAAGTTATGGCTGTTTCAGTGGCGAGCGGTAGTACCGCTTGTGCAAAGCGGTAGTACCACTCCCTAGCAGTAGTACCGCTCCGGGTGGGTGGTAGTACCGCTCCCTAGCGGTAGTACCGCTCCGGGTGAGCGGTAGTACCTCTTCGGGACGGTAGTACCTCTCTCTGAGCGGTTGTACTTCGTCGGACTTTTTGTGAATACTTTTCCAAGTGGTGGTAGGCCCGACAGTAAGATCTTTACTACTGTGGCCTAGCGGTAGTACCGCTCCTCGCCAGCGGTAGTACCGCTAGGGGCAGCGGTAGTACCGCTCCTCGACAGTGGTAATACCGCTAGAGGCAGCGGTAGTACCGCTCCTCGCCAGCGTAGTACCGCTGTGCGCGGGCTATAAGTGGGGGTAACGGTTTGATTCCTTTCCCCATTATATAAAGGGGGTCTTATTCCCCCTTGGTCTGATCTATCCGTTGAGCTCGTGTTCTTCCTCCATTGTTGACCTTCTTCGAGCTTGCTAACTCTCAATCCCTCCAATGATTCTTGCTAGTTCTTGAGAGGAGATCTAGATCCACATCTCCACCTATCACTTTCTCCTCTATGTGAGGGGAACCCCTTGGATCTAGATCTTGGAGTTCTTTGTGAGCTCCTTGGTCTTCCTCTCATATTTCTCCATAGCTTTTGTTGTTGTGGAGGGATTTGAGTGTGAGGGACTTGACCACTTTGTGTGTTCTTTCCATTGCATTAGTTGCATCGGTTTGAGTTCTCCACGGTGATACATGGAAGTGAGAAGTTGAGAAGCTTATTACCCTTTGGTACTTAGTACCCTAGAGATTGTTCTTCGTGGATGCTTTGGCATCCTAGAAGCTTGGTGGTGTCTCGAAGCTCAATCATTGTGGTGTAAAGCTCCGGGCAAGCGTCGGGGGTCTCCAAGTAGGTTGTGGAGATTGCCCCGAGCAATTTGTACGGGTACCGGTGACCGCCCCCAAGGGTTGCCATTTGTACGGGTTCGGTGACCGCCCTCAAGGGTCCCTTAGTGGAATCACGGCATCTTGCATTGTGCGAGGGTGTGAGGAGATTACGGTGGCCTTAGTGGCATCTTGGGGGGCATTGTGCCTCCACACCGCTCCAACAGAGATTAGCATCCGCAAGGGTGTGAACTTCGGGATACATCATCGTCTCCGCGTACCTCGGTTATCTCTTACCCGAACCCTTTACTTATGTACTTTACTTTGTGATAGACATATTGTTTATTGTCATATATCTTGCTATCACTTAGTTGTTTATGTTGCTTAGCATAAGTTGTTGGTGCACATAGGTCGGCCTAGTTGTTTTAGGTTTTGTGCTTGACAAATTAAACGTTAGTTTTATTCCGCATTTGTTGAAGCCTAAACCATAATTATTTTAAAGCGCCTATTTACCCCCCCCCTCTAGGCGACATCCACATCCTTTCATATATATATATTTGTGTGTGTATGTGTGTGTGTGTCGTCGTGCGAGAAATTCGATGATACATATGATTGGTTCTACGAGAAATTCTATTTTTATATATGCATAACATGTACAATATGTAGTAGAGTAAGATATGTTCTAAATGAAAAAGAATTAAATAAAAAACATAAAATGTAAAGCAAAAAAAAACAATAAACCCCAAAACCCGAAAAGCCCAAATCACCAAAGCCTCTAGTCTCGGTTGGTGTTACCAACCGGCACTAAAGGTCCCAACCACGCCTCGCACACTGCCAGCCACGTGGAAGGGTATCAGTCCCGGTTCATGGCAAACCGGGACTAAAGTGGGGGGGGGGTCTTTAGTCCAAGTTAATAGTCTCGGTTGGAGAACCGAGACTATAGGCCCTTACCAACCGGGACTATAGCCCCGTTTTCTACTAGTGGTAGTGCACGGCGAAGCCCTGCCGGATCAGCTGCACCAACACCACCGCCACGCCGTCGTGTTGTCGGAGAATTCATCTACCTCTCCACTCCCGCTTGCTGGATCAAGAAGGAGGAATCGTCATCGAATTGTATGTGTGCTGAACACGGAGGTGTCGTCCGTTCGGCGCTAGACCGTGATTGGATCGCAGAGCGGCTTGCGATTTGGATCGAGAAGACGTTCGACTACATCAAACGTGTTTCTTAACTCTTCCCACTTAGCAATCTACAATGGTATGTGGATACGATCTCTCCTCTCGTAGATGGTCATCACCATGGATAGATCTTGTATGTCCGTAGGAAATTTTTTGTTTCCCATGCAACGTTCCCCAACAGTGGCATCATGAGCTAGGTCTATGTGTAGATGACATCTCGAGTAGAACACGAAGGAGTTTGTGGGCGTTGATATTCAGATTGCTGTCCTCCTTAGTCTTTTCTTAATTCGGTGGTATTGTGGGATGAAGCGGCCTGGACCAACCTTACTGGTCCGCGTAGGAGAGACCGGTTCCATCGACACACACGCAACTTGTTGCATAAAGATGGTTGGCGGGTGTCTCTCTCTCCTACTTTAGTTGAATCAGATTCGATAGAGGCGGTCCTTGTAGAAGGTTAAATAGCAACTTGCATATCACCATTGTTGTTCTTGCGTAGGTAAGAAGCGTTCTTGCTAGATACCCATAGCAGCCACGTAAAACATGCAAGAACAAATTAGAGGACGTCTAACTTGTTTTTGCAGGTTATGTTGTGATATGATATGACCAATGACATGATGTTATATATTTGATGTATGAGATGATCATGTTGTAATAGTTAATATCGACTTGCATGTCAATGCTACGGCAACCAGCAGGATCCATAGGGTTGTCTTTAATTTTTGAGCGTTTAGTGATGCTTTACTTTATTGCTAAATCGGTAGCAATAGTAGTACAAGCATAGATGGTGCGACAACCTCGATGGCAACACAATGCGGAGATCATGGTGTGGCGCCGGTGACGATGGAGATCATGCCAGGTGCCTACAGATGGAGCTCAAAAGCACAAAATCATGGTCGTATCATGTCACTTATGATTTGCATGTGATGTTAATCCTTTTATGCACCTTATTTTGGTGAGGACGATGGTAGTATTATAAGGTGATCCCTCACTAATATTTCAAGATAAAACTGTGTTCTCCCCGAGTGTGCACCGTTGCGAAAGTTCGTCGTTTCGAGACACCACGTGATGATCGGGTGTGATAGACTCTATGTTCACATACAACGAGTGCGAGATAGTTTTGCACATGTGGAACACTCGGGTTAAACTTGGCGAGCCTAGCATGTACAGATATGGCCTCGGAACACAAGAGACCGAAAGGTCGAACATGAGTCATATAGTTGATATGATCAACATGAAGATGTTCACCATTGAAACCAACTCATCTCACGTGATGATAAGACTTGGGTTGGTGGATTTGGACCATGTGACACTCGAGTGACTACAGGGGTGTCAATTTGAGTGGTAGTTTTTAATATGATTAACTAAACTCATTATCTTAAATAATAGTCCAAGTAATCTTTGAAAATTTTATGTTGTAGATCAATGGCTCGCGCAGTAGCACCCGTGAATTTTAATGCATTCCTAGAGAAAGCTAAGTTGAAAGATGATGGGAGTAACTTTGTAGAGTGGGCCCGTATCTGAGGCTAGTCCCCACGGTTTCCCAAAAGACTTGTGTCCTTAATGCACCGCTTGGTGATGCACCCCCCCTCCCGGTGGCTAAAGACGTTTTGAACATTTGGCAGTCGCGTCTTGATGACTATTCAGTAGTTCAGTGTGCAATCTTGTAGGCTTAGAGCCGAGACTTCAAAGACGCTTTGAACATCATGGAGCATATGAGATATTTCAGGAGTTGAAGTTTATATTTGAGAAGAATACACGGATCGAGAGGTATGAGACCTCTAATAAATTCTATGCTTGCAAGATGGAGGAGAAAGGTTCTGTCAGTGAGTATGTACTCAGAATGCCTGGGTATGCCAATCTTCTAGCTGAGTTGTGAATTGTTCTCCTACCGGAGGCGATCACTGATAGAGTTCTTCAATCACTGCCACCTAGCTACAAAACCTTTGTGATAAACTACAACATGCAAGGGATGAATAAATCAGTCGTTGAGTTGTTTGCGATGCCAAAAGTCGCTGAGTCAGAAATCCAGAAGGAACATCAAGTGTTGTTGGTGAATAAAGCCACCAGTTTCAAGAAAATGGCAAGGGCAAGAAAGGTAACTTCAAGAAGATTGGCAAAGTTGTTGCCCCTCCCGCGAAGAAAACCAAGGCTGGACCCAAGCGAGAAACTGAGTGCTATCACTTCAAGGGAACGGGTCACTCGAAACGGAACTGCCCCAAGTATCTAGCCGACAAGAAGGCGGCCAATGCCAAACAAGGTATATATGATATACATGTTATTGATGTGTACCTCACCATCTCTCGTTGTGGTGCCGAGGTATTTATACTGGTTCGGTTGCTCACATTTGCAACTCAAAGCAGGAACTACGAAATAGACGGGGTTGGCGAAGGACGAAGTGACGATGCGCGTCGGAAATGGTTCTAAGGTTGATGTGATCACCGTCGGCACGCACTCACATCATTTTCCATGGGATTAGTGATGAACCTGAATAATTGTTATTTAGTGTCTGTGTTAAGCATGAACAATTTATATGGATCTTGTTTATTGTGAGACGGTTACTCTTTTAAATCAGAGAATAATGGTTGTTCTAGTTATATGTGTAATATCTTTTATGGTCATGCACCCAATGTGAGGGGTTTGTTCCTATTGAATCTGGATAGTAATGACACACACACACTAGTGGAAAACGGGCCTTTGGCCGGGACCCTTTAGTCCCGGCCTGCCTCTGGGTCGGGACTAAAGGCCCGGCCACGTCGCCCCAAATCGCAATGCCTCCCTCGAGGCTTTAGTCCCGGCCCGTAAGGAGCCTTTAGTCCCGGTTCGTGTCCCAAACCGGGACTAAAGGGCTACGCGGTGTGCAGCCCGCATGTGCGCCACCTTTAGTCCCGGTTTGTGTCTCAAACCGGGACTAAAGTCCTCTGCCTATATATAGCACAGCCCCCCTCTCCCCTCTTCCTTGCATTTTTCTTGGATGGAGGATTGTGGGTGCGTGCTAGCTCTCCACTTTTTTTGATGCACTAGAGGTGTTTGTTGAAATGTGTGTTAGAGCGATGCCGCTTCAGTTCACCGAACACAACTACGATATGAGATGCCTGAGCCACGCTTAAACCTCTTCCTCTTTATTTCTACTTATTCTAAAAGGTTAGCAACTATATTTCCTTGTTTAGACCGTGCGGTACTAATTTTTAGGATCGTGATTGTATTTGATATACTGTCCTATAACACAGATGAGCCATCAATGGATGTACGGTGATCGACGCACAGCCGCTTACAGAGAAGGCGTGCATTCTTTTCGAGATGCAGCCGATGCGAACAAGCATGGTGGTGGCTTATGTTTTGTCCACGTGTTGAATGTCGGAATGAGAAGGATTACACTTCCTCAAGAGTCATTCAGAGCCACCTGCTTTGGTCCGGTTTTATGTCGGGCTATAATGTTTGGACCAAGCACGGCGAAAGAGGGGTTACGATGGAAGACGACGATGAAGAAGAAGAGAACGATGATGACAACTACCGATCTATGTTCCCTGAGTATGCTGATACCGCAATGGAAGACAATGAAGAAGAAGATCAGGATGAAGAACGGGAACCAGATGAGCCTGCTGATGATCTTGGCCGGGTCATTTCTTGTAGCGACCCGACTCAACGAGTCAAGCCTCTGGTGTTTCTGTACCATCCCAAGATCATGCTGGTACACACACAGTACATAATGTATATATTCAAGAGTGCAATCACACAGCTTTATTAATCGAAAATCTCATAAAGAGTACTTTATTACAATAAAGGAGTACAATAAAGTGGCTGAAGGCCAACTCATGAGATTATCTAACGAAGACTAAGCGGAAGCATCAGGTAGACGAGTCCATCCGACTCCAAGGGCATGTCGCTGAGCGTAGAATCGTAGCCTCACTCCTGGTCGGAAAAGTACTCTGCAACATGATACGTTGCAGCCGTGTAGGTCAGCATATTGAATATGCTGGCAAATCATCAAAGAGAGGGTAAAATAATAATCAACTATCTCTACATGAATATTTGGCCGGTGGAGCTAAGTTTTGCATAAAGCCAGTTTTATCCTACAACAAGAAGGGTTGAAAGCAAAATGTTACTACATAGTTTGTTGTTAACGAGATGGTTTCGCCAACCAGTTCTCGTACCCGAATAGTTGTTAACACCCACATCATTATTAAGTTGTGTCGAGAGTTCAGGGGAAATTCAATGCCTTCGGCTCAAGTTGTCCATGACCGTGGACACGGCTAATCGATTAGGTTGGGTACTCTGCAGAGTTTTGCACACGTTCCCCACAAGATTTGATCGCCTCCGGGTTTGTCCTCGCACTTCAGGGTGTTTGAAGACCGGATGATCAAAACATGGTCTTTCAACGGGTCCCTCTGAATCCCTGTCGGTGCCCATCCATTCCTACCGTTTATCTACATCTGCTAGCACCGCCTGTCCAGAGTCGCCGCGTTGTCCAACCAAGCCAGAGCCCATAATGACTTGTGGCTGTGCAGGTAAGCCTTGAGTCTTGAAGTCTCCGTCCGTCTCTTCGAGCCTGGGTGAAGCTTTCCGCAGGATGACATGGCCTCTCCAGCATCCCGGGCATCCACTGGGTTTTCCAGGGAGCCGGTCAACCGTCCTTGACCCAGTGTTGCATTGCGTCCGAGGTCTTGAAAATCTTTTCTTAGTCCGGTCTTGATTATAATATCAATCTCGCATCACTCGTGACATACACTCAACCGATAACCCGTCTACTTAAGCATAGCAAATATAATATTGTCGTCCCGGGGCCAAGTATCGGGGTGTTGTGTTTCCTACCACATGGTACTACAACTTAAGCTAAAGTTTCCAAGTACCTAGGCAGCATGCAAATTGGGCAAAGAAGGTGATCTACTATGCATTGAAAAACATAGGTAAAAATAACATGATCAAAGATGACTTGCATTGATGATAGTTGTCCTGCTCGAGCGTCTCTAAGTAACACGCTTCGCACTCCGGATGATCTACCGATACAAACACAAAGCACACCATAAGCAATTCAATCATGCCACGAGTAAAAATAACATCACATGCAATGATTTGCAAAAGACTACGCAAAAGAATTTATCGCGCGCAAGTATGGCAGAAACTTGTTTCTGTTGAAAACAACAGTACAAATACTTTAAAAATTCTGACACTTCTACCACAGTATGATTTTATCACTAGAAAACAGTAGCAAAAAGAATCAACTCAATATCATTTTTCAAACTCCTGGAATAGGCAAAAGAGTGTTTAAACTAAATCTGCTCTAACTTATATTTCAAAATTTCAAACAAAGACAAATTATATATTTTTAAAAACTACAGGAAATTTGTGAGCTACTGGAAAAATAATCAATGTCATTGGACGTAGGGATAAAAAGTTGTGGCCAAAACAAAACAGAACGTTTCTGTTTTTGAAATCTGGACAGAAAGTTACAAAACTGCTAGTGCTAATGAGAGGCACACGTGGCAAGTTTCTACTGGCTGTAGTGGCTGTTTGTTTCGTGACTTTGGGCAAACGGCCTAAGGCTAGCAAAGTCGCCGGTTAATTCATAAGTGACTAAAAGAACCTACTGGTTTTCTGGAATAAGCCGAAGGGGTACTGGTTGATCTGATGTTGGCCGTTGCATGGAGATCTAAAGGCTAGAATCTAATGCATGCAAATAGAGAGAGAAGAGAGGAAAACTACCTGCTGCTGCTGTTTGCACCGGCGGAAAGAGAGTTGGCCGGCGGGGAGGAGGGAGTAGCTCTGGCGGTGGAGACGTCGGGCGGCGGGGGAGTGGTTCCTCCTCCGCGGGGGGGGGGGGGGGGCGGCGGTTGAGAAGGCGGGGCTCGACGGGGCTGCTCCCAGGCGAGGCCGAGAGTGCAGCAGCTTCGGGCTGCTGCTGCTGCTGCCCGTGGCGGCAGCGGCGGCTCGTGGAGGCGGCGGGGTGAAGTGGCGGCGGTGGTAGGGTTGGGAACGGGGTCTCCGGGGGTTGGGGTTTATATAGGCCTAGGAGAGGGTGCATAAGGAAGGAGGAGAGGGCTTTGGGAAGGGAATCGCGAGGGAGAGAGGAGAGCTGCTCAGTTTTGGTTTGTACTGGGAAGGAAAGAGAAGGGGAGGAAGAAGAGGAAGAGGGACGTGGGGGAGAGGGGCTCGGGCAGGAGAAACAGAGAAGGAAGGAGGAGGGAGAAGAAAGAAGGAAGGAGGAGAGGGGCACGGGAGAAAGAGCTGCTCGGTTCAGTCCCTGGTTCTGCACAGGAAAGGAAAAGAGAGGGAGGAGAGAATAGGAAAGAGAGAGGAAGGAAAGAAAATGTGGGGGAGAGAGAGAAAGGGGACGTGGGGAGAGGGCTCGGTGGGGCTGTGCATGGGATTGCATGCGTGCATGGGTGTTGCATGCTCGGGCTCGGGTGCATGGGGCTCGTGGGGGCGGCTGGGCTGAGCCCCTTTGGCTCGGCCTGGCCGGTTGATTCCTTTTTTTTTTTAAAAGAACAAACAGCAGCAAAAAGAAAAAAAATCAATAAAAAAATATTTCCTAGCTAACAAATACTAGAAAAATAGGTACTAATATATATATGTACACTAGAATACTTAGGAGAAAAACAAAACAGAAATATATACAACTAATATATATATATAATATATATAGGAACCCTAGTTCCACCTAATGCAAACTTTTAAAAAAATAGTTTTATGCAATAGGTCACACAACGAGATTGAAAAACTCAACTAAAAATAGTTCGGAGTTTAGAAAATTTGCAAAACCAAATTGGTGACTTTAACTTACACGGGAGAAGTCATATTATCTCCACTCCAATAAATCGCCCGCAGTCACATAACGAATAGAATTTTCAGAAGAACACAAATATGCATAAAATATGAGATGCATATGAATGATCTATTAACATCCGAATTTAAGAAAATTGGGATGTTACAAACCTACCCACCTTAAGATGAATCTCGCCCTCGAGATTCGGGTTGGCTAGAAAATAGGTGCGGGTGGTCTCGACGAAGATCCTCTTCTCGTTCCCAGGTGGATTCTTCCTCGGTGTGGTGGCTCCACAACACCTTGCAGAACTTGATGATCTTGCTGCGGGTAACTCTGTTGGCAGTCTCGAGAATCCGGACGGGTTTCTCCTCATACGTCAGATCGCTGTCAAGCTGTATGGCCTCTAGGGGCACTGTATCTCTCAACGGAACATCGGCCATCTCAGCGTGGCATTTCTTCAACTGGGAAACATGGAAGACATCATGAACTCCGGACAATCCTTCCGGCAGTTCCAGTTTGTATGCAACTTCGCCTCTACGTTCAAGAATTTTGTAGGGGCCAATGAAACGTGGTGCTAGTTTTCCTTTCACACCAAATCTCTTGATTCCTCGAAGTGGAGACACCCGAAGATATGCTCGAGCTCCCACTTCGTACGTTACTTCCTTGCGTTTGGTGTCTGCATAACTCTTCTGCCTGGACTGAGCTATCTTGAGTCGGTCACGAATAAGCTTGACCTTCTCTTCAGAATCTCGAATGAGGTCGGGACCAAAAAGTTGTCGGTCTCCAACTCCATCCCACATCAATGGTGTTCTGCACCTCCTTCCGTATAGAGCTTCGAAAGGGGCCATCTTCAGACTGGTCTGGTAGCTGTTGTTGTATGAGAACTCGGCATACGGTAAATTGTCATCCCAACTAGACCCATAGTATAGTGCACAAGCTCTCAACATGTCTTCCAGAATCTGATTAACTCTCTCGGTCTGTCCATCTGTCTGCGGGTGAAATGCTGTGCTGAACTCCAATCTTGTTCCCAAGGTTTCGTGCAGTTGGTGCCAAACTTTTGATGTGAACTGAGTCCCTCTATCGGACACAATGCTCTTCGGTACTCCGTGCAGACATACGATCCTCGTCATATATATCTTGGCCAGCTTGGCACTCGTGTAGGTAGTCTTCACCGGAATGAAGTGAGCTACCTTGGTCAAACGATCGACCACAACCCAAATAGAATCATAGCCATAACGGGTCCGAGGTAATCCTGTGATGAAGTCCATACCAAGCTTTTCCCATTTCCATTCGGGTATCGGCAGAGGTTGGAGCAAACCTGCTGGCTTCTGATGCTCGGCTTTTACTCGCTGACAAACATCGCATATAGCTACGAACTCGGCAATGTCTTTCTTCAATCCTGTCCACCAGAAACTTTCTTTCAGATCCAGATACATCTTGGTGTCACCGGGGTGTATCGAGTATGGGGAATCATGAGCTTCCTGAAGTATTAACTTCCTGAGTTTGGATCATTGGGCACATAGATGCGATCCTCAAACCATAAAGTTCCGTGTTCATCCTCACGAAAACCTTTAGCTTTCCCGTCTTCCATTTTCTGCTTAATCTCGGCTATCTCCTTGTCAGCTTTCTGTGCTTCGCGGATCTTTTCCGTCAAACTAGACTGAATTTCCAGTGTGGCAACAAATCCTCTTGGAACTATCTCCAATTTGAGCTCTTGGAGATCATCGACTAACTCCTGGGGTAATCCTCCCGCTGTGAGCGTGTTCACATAACTCTTGCGGCTCAACGCATCGGCTACAACATTTGCCTTGCCTGGGTGATAATGTAATCTCATGTCATAGTCTTTGATCAAATCTAGCCATTGCCTCTGTCTGAGGTTCAACTCCTTCTGCGTGAAGATATACTTCAGGCTCTTGTGATCAGTGTAAACATCACAACTATTTCCGATCAGGAAATGTCTCCAGGTCTTGAGAGCGTGCACTACGGCTGCTAGTTCCGAGTCATGTGTGGCATAATTCAACTCATGAGGTCTGAGCTGTCTGGATGCATAGGCTACAACTTTGCCTTCTTGCATGAGCACTCCTCCAAGTCCTTGACGAGAAGCGTCACAATAAACCTGGAAATCCTTCCGAATGTTCGACAATATCAGCACTGGGGCTGTAACAAGACGTTTCTTCAGCTCTTGAAAACTGGTTTCACATTCCTCAGTCCAGATATACTTGGATTCCTTCTTCAACAACTCTGTCATGGGCTTGGCAATCTTTGAGAAATTCTCAATGAACCTCCGGTAATATCCGGCAAGTCCGAGGAAACTGCGGATCTCCTTGACTGAAGTGGGTGCTACCCATTCGGTGACTGCTGCGACCTTGGCAGGGTCCACTGCTATTCCTTCTCCTGAGATGACGTGTCCGAGAAATCCGACTTCCTTCAACCAAAACTCACATTTGCTAAACTTTGCATATAGCTTATGCTCTCGAAGCTTCTCCAGAACTAGACGCAGATGTTCCTTGTGTTCCTCTTCGTTCTTGGAGAATATCAGTATGTCATCAATGAACACCACAACAAACTTGTCCAAGTATTCCATAAATACCTTGTTCATCAGATTCATAAAATATGCCGGAGCATTAGTCAGTCCAAATGACATGACCGTGTACTCATACAAGCCGTACCGAGTGGTAAAGGCTGTCTTGGGTATATCCTGTTCACGAATTTTCAACTGATGATACCCGGACCGAAGATCGATCTTGGAGAATATTCGGGCTCCAACTAACTGATCAAACAAATCATTGATCATTGGCAAGGGTTACTTGTTCTTGATGGTCACATCGTTCAATGCACGATAATCGACAACCATTCTCAAGGACTTGTCCTTCTTTTCAACCAAGAGCACTGGGGCTCCCCAAGGTGAAGAACTTGGGCGAATATACCCTTTGTCCAATAACTCCTTAATTTGCTTCTTGATTTCTATCAAGTCATTTGCGGGCATCCGATAAGGTCTCTTGGATATCGGGGTTGTTCCGGGTAATAGCTCAATCAAGAACTCAATCTCTCTATCGGGTGGCATGCCCGACAATTCCTCCGGAAATACATCTCGGTACTCCTGTACAATCGGTACTTCCTCCTGGACTACTCCCGTGAGAGAGTTTACTCGCTTACTCCGTGTCGGGCGCTGAGACACGTACTTAATCCGCTTCTGCTCGGGGGTGGTGAACAAAATAGACTTAAGGGCACAATCGATATTACCTTCATACGTGGCCAACCAATCCATGCCTAGGATTACATCCAATCCCTGGGATTCTAATACGATGAGGTCGGTGGGAAAATTATGGTTCCCGATGTTGAGACTCAAAGCATGGCATCCTATCCCGGCTGTCATCATGCCTCCTGGGGAACTGACCTTAATAGGTTGGTTGAGGGTTCTAGTTGGCAAACTATACTTTTCCACAACTACCATTGATATGAATGAATGCGTTGCACCAGAATCAAAAAGTACCAATACTGGATGTGAATTTAGCAAAAACTTACCAACCACAGTATCGGGGTGATCATAGACCTCTTCCACATCAATGTGGTTCACCTGAGCTCGAGGAAAAGGATTGGGCTTTTTTGCTGCAGAGTTGCCGTTGCCGTTTCCATTTCCCTGCTTGTTCCGGGGACAATCAGTGGCATAGTGTCCCTTCTTCTGACACTTGAAGCAAGTGATGTGAGTCAGATCCTTCTGAGCTGGAGCTGAATTATGTTGAGTGCCAGTACCGCCATTCTTGAAGTTGCTGTTGTTGCGGTGATTCCCATTTCCTCCATGGTTGTGACCTCCATGGTTGTCCACAGGGTGGTTATGCTGAACATGTCCTCCAAACATACTGGATCCAGTCCCGGTATTCCCTGGATAAGGGGTGTAGCGAGGCTTCTGCTGAGTGCCGGAGTTGAACTTTCCAACCCCATACTTTCGCTTGCGGTTCTCCATCTGCTGATGTTTCCCCTCCAAGATGAGGGCCTTATCAACCAGCTCTTGGTAGTTGTTGAAGGTGGCTACCGTCAACTGAATGCTCAGCTCATCATTCAGTCCTTCCAAGAACTTTTCCTGCTTGGCCGCATCATCGGCCACATCTCCAGGTGCATAACGGGCGAGCATGCTGAATTCATCAACGTACTGGGCCACAGTGCGATTCCCCTGGCGTAAGTTGCGAAACTCACGCTTCTTCAGACTCATTGCACCAGCTGAGACATGTGCGGTGCGGAAGGCTTGCTTGAATTGCTCCCAAGTGACTCCAGCAATGGGATAAGTGGTGGTGTAGTTCTCCCACCAAGCAGCTGCAGGGCCTTCAAGTTGATGCGCGGCAAAACGCACCTTCTCAGCTTCAGAACAACCAGCGGTGATAAGTTCACGCTCCATCTTGCGGAGCCAATCATCTGCCACAATGGGCTCAATGCTGCTGGAGAAAGTTGGAGGGTTCAACCTCAAGAAACGGGTGAGGTTATCAGTCTGGGGTGGGGGACGGTTGTTGTTGTTGTTCTGGTTCTGGATGATCAGCTGCATCAGGGTGTTTTGTTGCTAGATCAAGTGGGTGAGTTCCGGCGGAAAGTTGGACTCAGGGGCGCGTCTCGGAGGCATCTGATGTTTGTAGAGGGGTGAGATTAGCATAGAACAATGGTCTAAGAGGAATTACACTACCCATATGAATGCAACACACAAGTATCACACCACACATTTCATTCAATATCATCACAAAGGTTCACACGGGGGTACAAAATTCGATAATCCTAAACATCGGCCTAAAACGTAAAACGATAAAGTAAATTTGGTGGTCTAGTCTAAGTGTCCTCCTCAGAATAGCATGGTGTTGGGTTCTTCGGTGGAGCTTTCTTCATAGTCCTCTTCGTTGCTGATCACGGGGGCTACATCTCCTTCAGTATGAAGGTTCTCGCCCATGTCCAGTTCCTCCTCCAGGTATGCAACTCGAGTCTTCAGCTTCTCGATCCGCTCCAGAAAGTCCTTCACTTCCAGCTCATGCTCATAGTGGGCTTCCTGGGCTGCATCTTCAAGCTCAAGCTCGCGGAGTGACAGTTTCTTGATCTTCCTGGCGTCCTTGATCGTGTGATATTCCAGAGTTCCGCTGTGCTTCTCCAAGGTCTGGGCATAAGACAAGAGAGCGTCATTGGTCTTGCTTGAGATGATGTCTCCGTCTTCATTTCTCCGGGATACCGCGAATAGGTCTGGAGAAATGGGGCTGCCTTTGTATTCATCCTTGATACATCCGAGTGCACAATGGATCGCCATGTCCCTTCCGAGAATCCAGTTGGGTGCGATGAACTTGAAATCCATCGGCTCAGTGCGCGGCTGGAATGTCCTTCCAGGAATATGCACCTCGATCTTGTAGCGTGAATCCTCCGGGTAAGACGAAGTTGGCTTCCCTATGATAGACGGCAGAGCAATCCTCAAATCCTTGGTGATCTGCACCAGCTCTTTTCCGAACGGCATAGTGGTGTCGGGCTGGCAAAACTCCGTGAACTTAACAGGGATGAAGGTGGCCATCTAAACATTGGAAAATCGGAGAGAAGTCAGAAATGATCAGAAGAGGAAATAGAAGATTTATAGACATAAGAGAAAATAGTTTTCTTCCTACGGCTTTTCCATTCCTAGAGGTTACGTCCTAAGGTCAGCGTGTGCTCTGAATACCATTTCTGTAGCGACCCGACTCAACGAGTCAAGCCTCTGGTGTTTCTGTACCATCCCAAGATCATGCTGGTACACACACAGTACATAATGTATATATTCAAGAGTGCAATCACACAGCTTTATTAATCGAAAATCTCATAAAGAGTACTTTATTACAATAAAGGAGTACAATAAAGTGGCTGAAGGCCAACTCATGAGATTATCTAACGAAGACTAAGCGGAAGCATCAGGTAGACGAGTCCATCCGACTCCAAGGGCATGTCGCTGAGCGTAGAATCGTAGCCTCACTCCTGGTCGGAAAAGTACTCTGCAACATGATACGTTGCAGCCGTGTAGGTCAGCATATTGAATATGCTGGCAAATCATCAAAGAGAGGGTAAAATAATAATCAACTATCTCTACATGCATATTTGGCCGGTGGAGCTAAGTTTTGCATAAAGCCAGTTTTATCCTACAACAAGAAGGGTTGAAAGCAAAATGTTACTACATAGTTTGTTGTTAACGAGATGGTTCCGCCAACCAGTTCTCGTACCCGAATAGTTGTTAACACCCACATCATTATTAAGTTGTGTCGAGAGTTCAGGGGAAATTCAATGCCTTCGGCTCAAGTTGTCCATGACCGTGGACACGGCTAATCGATTAGGTTGGGTACTCTGCAGAGTTTTGCACACGTTCCCCACAAGATTTGATCGCCTCCGGGTTTGTCCTCGCACTTCAGGGTGTTTGAAGACCGGATGATCAAAACATGGTCTTTCAACGGGTCCCTCTGAATCCCTGTCGGTGCCCATCCATTCCTACCGTTCATCTACATCTGCTAGCACCGCCTGTCCAGAGTCGCCGCGTTGTCCAACCAAGCCAGAGCCCATAATGACTTGTGGCTGTGCAGGTAAGCCTTGAGTCTTGAAGTCTCCGTCCGTCTCTTCGAGCCTGGGTGAAGCTTTCCGCAGGATGACATGGCCTCTCCAGCATCCCGGGCATCCACTGGGTTTTCCAGGGAGCCGGTCAACCATCCTTCACCCAGTGTTGCATTGCGTCCGAGGTCTTGAAAATCTTGTCTTAGTCCGGTCTTGATTATAATATCAATCTCGCATCACTCGTGACATACACTCAACCGATAACCCGTCTACTTAAGCATAGCAAATATAATATTGTCGTCCCGGGGCCAAGTATCGGGGTGTTGTGTTTCCTACCACATGGTACTACAACTTAAGCTAAAGTTTCCAAGTACCTAGGCAGCATGCAAATTGGGCAAAGAAGGTGATCTACTATGCATTGAAAAACATAGGTAAAAATAACATGATCAAAGATGACTTGCCTTGATGATAGTTGTCCTGCTCGAGCGTCTCTAAGTAACACGCTTCGCACTCCGGATGATCTACCGATACAAACACAGAGCACACCATAAGTATTCAATCATGCCACGAGTAAAAATAACATCACATGCAATGATTTGCAAAAGACTACGCAAAAGAATTTATCGCGCGCAAGTATGGCAGAAACTTGTTTCTGTTGAAAACAACAGTAAAAATACTTTAAAAATTCTGACACTTCTACCACAATATGATTTTATCACTAGAAAACAGTAGCAAAAAGAATCAACTCAATATCATTTTTCAAACTCCTGGAATAGGCAAAAGAGTGTTTAAACTAAATCTGCTCTAACTTATATTTCAAAATTTCAAACAAAGACAAATTATATATTTTTAAAAACTACAGGAAATTTGTGAGCTACTGGAAAAATAATCAATGTCATTGGACGTAGGGATAAAAAGTTGTGGCCAAAACAAAACAGAAAGTTTCTGTTATTGAAATCTGGACACGTGGCAAGTTTCTACTGGCTGTAGTGGCTGTTTGTTTCGTGACTTTGGGAAAACGGCCTAAGGCTAGCAAAGTCGCTGGTTAATTCATAAATGACTAAAAGAACCTACTGGTTTTCTGGAATAAACCGAAGGGGTACTGGTTGATCTGATGTTGGCCGTTGCATGGAGATCTAAAGGCTAGAATCTAATGCAAGCAAATAGAGAGAGAAGAGAGGAAAACTACCTGCTGCTGCTGTTTGCACTGGCGGAAAGAGAGTTGGCTGGCAGGGAGGAGGGAGTAGCTCTGGTGGTGGAGACGTCGGGCGGCGGGGGAGTGGTTCCTCCTCCGCGGGGGGGGCGGCGATGGAGACGGCGGGGCTCGACGGGGCTGCTCCCAGGCGAGGCCGAGAGTGCAGCAGCTTCGGGCTGCTGCTGCTGCTGCCCGTGGCGGCGGCGGCGGCTCGTGGAGGCGGCAGGGTGAAGTGGCGGCGGTGGTAGGGTTGGGAACGGGGTCTCCGGGGGTTGGGGTTTATATAGGCCTAGGCGGGGTGCATAAGGAAGGAGGAGAGGGCTTTGGGAAGGGAATCGCGAGGGAGAGAGGAGAGCTGCTCGGTTTTGGTTAGTACTGGGAAGGAAAGAGAAGGGGAGGAAGAAGAGGAAGGGGGACGTGGGGGAGAGGGGCTCGGGCAGGAGAAACAGAGAAGGAATGAGGAGGGAGAAGAAAGAAGGAAGGAGGAGAGGGGCACGGGAGAAAGAGCTGCTCGGTTCGGTCCCTGGTTCTGCACAGGAAAGGAAAAGAGAGGGAGGAGAGAATAGGAAATAGAGAGGAAGGAAAGAAAACGTGGGGGAGAGAGAGAAAGGGGACGTGGGGAGAGGGCTCGGTGGGGCTGTGCATGGGATTGCATGCGTGCATGGCTGTTGCATGCTGGGGCTCGGGTGCATGGGGCTCGTGGGGGCGGCTGGGCTGAGCCCCTTTGGCTCGGCCTGGCGGGTTGATTCCTTTTTTTTTTAAAAGAACAAACAGCAGCAAAAAGAAAAAAAACAATAAAAAAATATTTCCTAGCTAACAAATACTAGAAAAATAGGTACTAATATATAGATGTACACTAGAATACTTAGGAGAAAAACAAAACAGAAATATATACAACTAATATATATATAATATATATATATAGGAACCCTAGTTCCACCTAATGCAAACTTTTAAAAAAATAATTTTATGCAATAGGTCACACAACGAGATTGAAAAACTCAACTAAAAATAATTCGGAGTTTAGAAAATTTGCAAAACCAAATTGGTGACTTTAACTCACAAGGGAGAAGTCATATTATCTCCACTCCAATAAATCGCCCGCAGTCACATAACGAATAGAATTTTCAGAAGAACACAAATATGCATAAAATATGAGATGCATATGAATGACCTATTAACATCCGAATTTAAGAAAATTGGGATGTTACATTTCTGATGCACGGCGAGGTTGCGACACAGAAAAGGAGAGGTTGCAGTTCGAGCAGATGTTACAGGAGCACAACAAATTGTTGTACCCAACTTGTGAAGATGGCCAGAAGAAGCTGGGTAGCACACTGGAATTGCTGAAGTGGAAGGCAAAGACCGGTGTGAGTGACTCGTCATTCGAAAAGTTGCTGGTACTGATGAAGAAGATGCTTCCAAGAAAGAACGAATTGCCCGCCAGCACGTACGGAGCAAAGAATCTTGTCTGCCCTCTAGGATTAGACGTGCAGAAGATACATGCATGCCCTAATGACTGCATCCTCTACCGCGGTGAGAAGTACGAGAATATGGATAAATGCCCGGTATGCACTGCATTGTGGTATAAGATCAGAAAAGATGACCCTGGTGATATTGAGGGCGAGCCACCCAGGAAGAGGGTTCCTGCCAAGGTGATGTGGTATGCTCCTATAATACCACGGTTGAAACGTCTGTTCAGAAATAAAGATCATGCGAAGTTGTTGAGATGGCACATGGAAGATCGTATGAAAGACGATAAGTTGAGGCACACCGCTGATGGTCGGCAGTAGAGAAAAATCGAGAGAGAGTTCCCGATATTTGCAGCTGACGCAAGGAACATATGGTTAGGTCTGAGTACAGATGGCATGAATCCTTTTGGGGAGCAGAGTTGCAGTCACAGCACCTGGCCCGTTACTCTATGTATCTACAACCTTCCTCCTTGGTTGTGCATGAAGCGGAAGTTCATTATGATGACAGTGCTTATCCAAGGTCCAAAGCAACCCAGCAACGATATTTATGTGTACCTAAGGCCATTAGTTGATGAACTTTTACAGCTGTGGGCCGAACCAGGTGTACGTGTGTGGGCGACCACAAACAAGAGGAATTTGACCTTCGAGCGTTGCTTTTCGTAACCATCAATGATTGGCCTGCTCTTAGTAACATTTCAGGACAGTCAAACAAGGGATACAATGCATGCACGCACTGTTTGGATCAGACAGAAAGTATATATCTGGACAAATGTAGGAAGAATGTGTACCCGTACAATCGTCATTTTCTTCCGCCCAAGCATCCCTTAAAGAAAAAAGGCAAGCATTTCAATGGCAAGGCAGAACCCCGGGGGAAGCCTGTCATCCGTACTGGTGCTGAAGTATTTGATATGGTCAAAGATTTAAAAGTAATCTTTGGAAAGGGTCCTGGCAGCCAACCTGTTCCTAACGGCCCTGATAAGCGCATATCCATGTGGAAGAAGAAATCTATATTTTGGGAGCTACCCTACTGGGAAGTCCATGAGGTCCGCTCGGCAATCGACGTGATTCACCTGACGAAGAATCTCTGCGTGAATATTCTAGGCTTCCTGGGCTTGTATGGGAAGTCAAAAGATACACCAGAAGCACGGGAGGACCAGGAACGTCATAAAGGAAGAGATGGCATGCATCCAGGGCAATTTCAAGGGCGTGCCAGCTACGCTCTTACTAAGGAAGAGAAGGAAATCTTCTTTGAAGTCCTTTTTAGTATCAAGGTCCCGACTGGCTTCTCGTCGAATATAAAGGGAATCGTAAATATGAAAGACAAAAAATTCCAAAACCTAAAGTCTCATGACTGCCACGTGCTTATGACGCAATTGCTTCCGGTTGCATTGAGGGGAATTCTACCAGAAAATGTTTGCGTGGCAATTGTGAAGGTATGTGCATTCCTCAATGCAATTTCTCAGAAGGTAATCGGTCGAGAAAGTCTATCAGGGTTACAGATTGATGTGGTCCAATGTCTGGTCAGCTTTGAGTTTTTGTCCCTGCCATCCTTCTTCAATATAATGACACACCTCCTAGTTCACCTAGTCGAAGAGATTAGAATTCTCGGTCCTGTGTTTCTACACAATATGTTCCCCTTCGAGAGGTTCATGGGAGTCTTAAAGAAATATGTTCGTAACTGTGCTAGGCCAGAAGGAAGCATCTCCAAGGGCTATGGAACAGAGGAGGTCATTGAGTTTTGTGTGGACTTTGTTCCGGACCTTAAGCCGATTGGTGTTCCTGAATCTCGGTATGAGGGTAGGCTGACAGGAACAGGCACACTAGGAAGGAAAGCAAAAGTATGTATGGACGAGCATTCTTTCTCTCAAGCACACTACACAGTTCTACACAATTCCACCGTGGTGGCTCTGTATATCGTGAGACACAAGAATATTCTACGCTTCGAAAACCCGGGGAAGGCTAACTCTTGGATTAAAGGGGAACACGAGAAGACTTTCGGCAGTTGGTTGCAGACACATCTCATGAATGACGACACCGTTGGAGATGAGTTGTACTGTTTGGCCAGGCCACCATCTTCGACTATATGTACTTTCCAAGGGTATGAGATAAATGGGAATACATTTTGCACGGTTGGCCAAGATAAAAAGAGCACCAACCAAAATAGTGGTGTCCGCTTTGATGCAACAGATGAGAATGGGCACTGTTTGGAAACATATTACAGGTACATAGAGGAGATATGGGAACTTGACTATGGACCTACTTTTAAGATCCCTTTGTTTCGGTGCAAATGGGTGAAGCTGACAGGAGGCGGGGTAGTTGTAGACCAAAAGTACGGCATGACAACAGTGGACCTCAACAATCTTGCGTACATGGACGAACCATTTGTCCTAGCCAATGATGTCGCTCAGGTTTTCTACGTGAAGGACATGTCTACAAAAACGAGAAAAAGAAATCAGCAAAAGAAGATATCGTCCGATGAGCCAAAACGCCACATAGTTCTTTCAGGGAAAAGAAACATCGTGGGAGTAGATGACAAGACAAACATGTCAGAAGATTATAATAAGTTTCATGAAATTCCGCCCTTCAAAGTGAAAACTGACCCAAGCATCCTACTGAATGATGAAGATTCTCCATGGCTACGACCCAGAAGAAAACAGAAATAATAGATAGGAATATTGGTGCAATAATGTAATAATGTATTAAACCTTTTATGTAATGCATGTATGGAATGTACTAAATTTCAAACACTTTTCATTTTCATAGTTTTGTCAAATTCTCAAATACGCAAAAAGAATTTTAATAAACCTTTGTAAGAGATGATTTCTCGTTCGAAACCCTGATACTTCGAGAGAGATTGTCCGTTTTGTACACGAAGTGCATCCAGTTTTTGTCGTAGCCCTCTAAACTTTTTAACACATGCTATGTGGGTGAAATGATGATAGCATGCCAACTTTCAACATTTTCAGAGTTCATTTGTAGTGCTTTTCAATTTCAGGGTCAACTAGCTCAAAAAAATAATTAAATGCACGAAGAATACCAAATGAAGTCAGAAATTGTTGCAATTTTGTGATGTGCCTTTGAATGGTGCATTTTGAACACACAAAAAGTATGGAGTTCAAATAAGTTCAAAAAAATGAAATCCCTTTGTAAGAGATGAGTTCTCGTTCGAAACCCTGATACTTCGAGAGAGATTGTCCGTTTTGTACACGAAGTGCATCCAGTTTTTGTCGTAGCCCTCTCAACTTTTTAACACATGCTATGTGGGTGAAATGATGATAGCATGCCAACCTTCAACATTTTCAGAGTTCATTTGTAGTGCTTTCAATTTCAGGGTCAACTAGCTCAAAAAAAAATAAGTAAATGCACGAAATATACCAAATGAAGTCAGAAATTGTTGAAATTTTGTGATGTGCCTTTGAATTGTGCATTTTGAACACACAAAAAGTATGGAGTTCAAATAAGTTCAAAAAACCATATTATGAAATTAGATATTATCATTGGCGATTCATCTGTATTATGAAATTAAATATATCAAAAAACCATTGGAGAACATATGACCAAATTAATCCAAGTTCATCATCACATTAAAGCCAAAGAACAGTAGTGATCAAATGTTATTATTGCAAAAAATAAATACATAAAGTTCTCTCATAAAACAACATACAACTATGTAAAAAATTTAAATAAAACAAAAAATGTGATCAAAATCGCAACTAAGGTAACAATTGACCCAACAGCATAATGATACCAAGCCTCTTTATCAATGGCATATTTTCTAATATTCCTAATCTTCAAGCGCATTTCATCCATCTTCAAGCGCATTGCGTCCATCTTCAACCGCATCGCATCGATCTTCATCTTGCGATCATCGATGACATCGGCGACATGCAACTCCAGTTCCATATTCTTATCCTCAATTATTCTCAATTTTTTCTTCAAGTATTTGTTTTCTTTTTCAACCAAATTTAACTTCTCGACAAGAATTTCTATGTGGGTTGGAATTTCCGGTTCACATACCTCCTAGATTAAAATATATATGTCACGTTGGTCGTCATAATTTTCATAAACACTAAATAAAACAAATAGTTATAAAAGATAATATATACCACATCCGAATCATAGACAGGACGAGGGCCGACGGAGGCGGATACCAAAACCATCGCACTATATAATAACAAAGAATAATGAAAGTGAGTAATTTATACAAGTATGTATCTAAATCATACAAGTAAGATTTTTTTATTTTAAAAAGAAGATAAGAACAAGAGGCTCACCATGGTGGTGCTCGCGACGAGATCGGCGCGGGGCGATCGACAATGGTGAGAACGGGCACGGGACGACACCCTACGCATGTACACACTCTAAGAAGTTAATTTGAGCATTTGAAATGAGCTACACTAGCAGTGAAAAATGAAAGGATGAAGTAGCTAACCTTTTAAAACACTTGTGCAGTTGGTGCACGACCAAACCTAGACAAATATTAAGGAAAATGGAGCTTGGAGGTCGAGCTTGGAGAGGAGAAAGCTTAAGTAGAGTGGCTCGGGAATTTCATCGAACACGTCATGTGCATGAACTAGAGTGGCAGGAGCATGGCATGGTCACACTTCAACAACCAAAAAACAGGGGAGATGGTGGGCAGGGGCGAGGGTTTATATAGGCAACACTTTAGTCCCGGCTTTTGTCTAAAACCGGGACTAATAGCCTAACCTTTAGTCCCGGTTCTTGCCACAAACCGGGACTAAAGGCCCCTGCTTCCCGCCTTCTGGTCTGCCAAAAAGGGCCTTTAGTCCCGGGTCGTGGCTCCACCCGGGACTAAAGGGGGTCTTTAGTCCTGGATCGAGCCCCGAACCAGGACTAAATATCCACCTATATAAGCGGGAGTTAGAAAATTTCCAATCCAAATCGCATTTCCTTCTCTCCTTCTTCCTCGTTCTCCTGCCCGGCGCGGCACAGCGATGAAATCGACGACGCCGTCAGGCTGCCCGCTGTCCTGCTCGCCGCCACCTGCCATCCTCCTTGCCGTCGCCGTCGTGCTCCTCGTCGCCGCCGTCCTCCTCGCCGCGCGCCACCGTACTCCTCGCCGCGCGCCGCCGTCCTCCTCGCCGCAGCCCCCCGCCCCTCCTCCCCAACACTCCGGCCAGTAGAAGAAAAGAAGGAAAAGGAGAAGAAAAGAAGAAAAAGGAGAAGAAAGGAAGAAAAAGGAGAAGAAAAGAAGAAAAAGGAGAAGAAAGGAAGAAAAGGAGAAGAAAGGAAGAAAAAGGAGAAGAAAGGAAGACAAGGGAGAAGAAAGGAAGAAAAAGGGAAGGAGAAGAAAAGAAGAAAAAGGAGAAGAAAAGAAGAAAAAGGAGAAGAAACGAAGAAAAAGGGAAGAAAGGAATAAAAAGGAGAAGAAAGGAAGAAAAAGGAGAAGAAAGGAAGAAAAAGGGAAGAAAAGAAGAAAAGGATTTTTTTTGTCATTTAATTCCTATTGTTATTAGGTTTGTGCTAGATTTTTAGGGTTAGTAATATGTAGAATTAGGAAAAAGGAAAATAAGAAGAGGAGGAGAAGAAAAGAAGAAAAAGGAGAATAAGAAGAGGAGGAGAGGAGAAGAAGAGGAAAAATAGAAGAAGAGGAGAAGTAGAAGAAGAGAAAAATTAGAAGAGGAGGAGAGGAGAAGTAGAAGAAGAGAAGAGGAGAAGTAGAAGAAGAGAAGAGGAGAAGTAGTAGAAGAAGAGGAGAAGTAGAAGTAGAAGAAGAAGTAGAAGAAGAGAAAAAATTAGAAGAGGAGGAGAGCAGAAGTAGAAGAAGAGAAGAGGAGAAGTAGTAGAAGAAGAGGAGAAGTAGAAGTAGAAGAAGAAGTAGAAGAAGAGGAGAAATAGAAGAAGAGGAAAATTTAGTTTAGGGTTACAAGAAGAAGAAATACATTTTTTGTCATTTAATTTTGCTATTGTATAGTGTATATGCTTAAGTGTTAATAGTGTTTCTTAGATTATTGCCTAATTTTGCTATTGTATATGCTTAAGTGTTAATAGTTTAATTTTGCTATTGTATATGCTTAAGTGTTAATAGTTTATTTTTAGCAAGAAAATTAATAGAACTAGTTTAATTTTGCTATTGTATATGCTTAAGTGTCCGGGACTGGGCTCCGCCCGGCTGGTATTTTAGAGTTTAGGTTCTAGCCAAGACCCGGGACTAAAGGTCCTCCTATATAAAACGACAGTTCGAAGTTTCCAACCCCTCTTATATAGTTTGTTAGTTTATTAGTTAATCAAATGTTTGTTTTTTGCAGAACTATGGATCAGGAACCTCGAAGAGGAAGAACTTCTCGAAGATATAATCAAAGACGGCCCCGACGTTGAACCAACTGAGTCTCCGTCGTCATATCTAAACCCCTCCGGATATGGAATGGAGGTCGAGCGACACAAAGATGAAGCCGATGGGGCAGGAGATAGGTCCAATGACGGAGAAGGTGATAGCTCCACTGATGGAGAAACCGGTGAAGAAATAATAAAGTCCGGCGAGGTATACACATGAAGTTCGACAATCAATTGTAATATGTGAAAAATATTGGAGGTAGCTCTATATTGTATACATATACATTCATTTGACGAATGTTTCTCCCTCTTAGGCCTCCACATCGAGCAAATCTACGAAACGAGGCCCAACTAGAAAGTTGGATGCACGGACGCATTACACCTTTGAGGTGATATTGCCTACGGGCGAACCCAAGCTTCCTAAGAATTATGCTGACACATTCAAGAAGCAATGCGGAGTTCTCGTTATGGATCACGTCCCGGTCAGCGTTAGGGAGTGGAACAAGCGCAAAGGGGCAGCCGATAGTGACTATGTCGCCGAAAGGTACAAAGATAATCTTTGGAATGATATCATGTCACATTTCAACCTGCCAGAATGTGAGAATGAAAACGCCGCAGACAAACTGAGGGCCAAAGTCAAGCAGTGGACTCTAAAGAAGATGGCCGAACTATTCTGTAGCTGGAAGAAGAAGCTATGGAAAAACTATCTGAAGACAAAGAAAGTGCCAGTATTCGAGGGGTATCTAGCCAAGCAGGCGAATCACTGGAAGGCATTTCAAGAGTACAAGGAGTCAGAAGATGCCCAGGCATTATCACAAAAGAACAAGATAAATGCTGACAAGAAGAAATATCACCACAAGCTGGGGCCAGGGGGCTATGAGACTGCCATCCCAAAGTGGGATAAGAAAGAGAAATTTCTGCTAGATAAAGGCATCGTACCTGAACCACTCCGTGATGAGTGGGAATTGAGAGCAAGAAATTGGTTCCTTCCGCATGGTGGTTCGTACGACGAAAAAACAGGGGACCTCATCTGCAGTGACGGTCTTAGGATACCCAGGGAGAATTGGAAAAGGATAGTGAAAGAAATTAAGGAGGGAAAAAGAAAGTTCACTGCAGATAGAGAGAACGATTTGCTCACACTAGTCCTCGGCAATGATGAACATGGAGGACGAACGCGAGGCTTCGGTCCTTCTTACCCGTGGTGGCTTGGGTTTGCCAGAGACCAAGACACTTACAGAAGCCGAGAGAGAGCAAAGAAGCGGCAGCAGGATGAGGAGAATGACAAGTTCAACCAGTTGCTTGCCAGGATTAACGAGCAACAGAAGCAGATTGATGATCTTAGAGGAGTAGCGCGCCAGGAAGATCCTGCACTTGATATTACCGGCGCCCCATCTAAGCGGAAAAGCAGCGTGGCTGAATCTGAGGCCCCGCCCGACGATGCACGGAGAATGATAGAGGGCGGTCCCGGCTACCCCATGGATGGAATCAAGGAGTCAACATCATGTGAACTCCATCAGAAATTCAAGAACATATCCATGAAGGTGGCCGTCGGACAAGCTTTACCTTCTGGCCCTGATGCACGCTGGCATGGCCGTGAGATCCCAGCTGGCTTTGCTAAAGTCGGGGTGGATGAAATCATGGCGGGGTTTCATGATATGGAGCTCGACATAGCTGGACCCGAAGATGAGAGGACACTCGGAGAAGTACTGGGTGGAGTCATCCTATGGGACAAGAACTACATCAAGCTTCCAGGCTCGGCCCCAAGGACAACACCGCCTCCGAGTCGTCGCAGGTCACCTACACCTCCATTACCTCCAAGCCCTCCACATGACGTCGGCCAGCACAACACGAGTCCATCTCGATCACCGCCGCCGGACTTGGGTCGTTCGTCTCCGCCGCCGCCCGCTCCGGATACTAAGCGGGAGCGTGCCACCAAGAACGCTCCACCGACGATTTCTAAGCGACGGAGCCCCCCAAAGCGCAAACGGTCGCCCCTCCCAAAGGTACCTCATGCTAATCTTCCTATCAGACCTTATGATCGTACCCCCGAGGAAAACGCCAGGATTGCAAAGGAACATCATGATGCGCAGATGAAAAAGAAGGAACCCGAGCCCCGCCCGGAATACACTGAGAAGCAAATAGCATTTGCAAAATACTTCACGACCCTTCCATCACAGTATGACTTACACCATAAGCCTGATGACTATACATGCACATTGCAGAAGGAAGTGAAAAAGAGCAGATCACGTGCAAGTGCAAGTGGGAGCAAATCAAGTTTAACTACAAGCAAGAAAAAATCAGACGTTCCTGAGCTTGGACAACAGGCCAAACAGTCGATCCCACCCCTCAAGGTGTTAACCGAGAATGTTCCCCCTCCGGTGCAGGGGCAAGATTTTGAATTAGCAAAGAAGTGGGCGGCTGAATGGGGTGTCTCGGTTGAAGATGTTCTGGCTTCCCAAGACGACAGGTTACCCAAGGCTGTGGTAGCCCCTAAGCCACAGTTTGTCATGGGAGAGCCTTTGGTCAGCAAAGATGATCTCCCAACAAATATGCGTTACTTGCATACATGGTACTTAAGTGAATCAAAGAATGGGAGAACGATGATCGTGGTGAGTGTCCCACGGGAGTACTACGGCTGCCCCGAAGAAATCCATATCGACTTTGATGAACTCTTCCAGATGTACAATGGCGACGCCCTTGACAAATCGCTTATGAGTTGCTATTGTCTGTAAGTTTTTCAATCCGTTGTCTACATATAACTTGTTTAGTTATTTCAATTCATTGTCTATATATAACTTGTACTCTATTATGCAGAATGAAGATTCTGGATTGTAAAAGTAAGAACATCCTAAATATTGGGTTTATTGACCCAGATAAAATACATATAGCGACGCTAACTGATAAACCCAAGGAGACGGAGGAAAACCTTCTAAGGTTTCTAGCAGATCAAAATTTATGTGACCACATACTATTTCCATACAACTTCAAGTGAGGGTATTTACTCTGTTGTGTCCATTCACTTATAAGTGTAATTGATAAGTTACTGACACATACATGTGCAGCTTCCATTGGATTCTGTTGGACATTCAAATTGATAAGGGAAGAGTTGATGCCTTCGACCCATTATCAAGACGCTTGGAACAGTTCCAAAGCATGTAGTACATGCTCCAAGGGTAATTTCAATCATTCTTGCGCTCTATCGGTCTCTTTCGATGATTTTCTGATATATCAATTAATGAAAAACTTAGCAAATCATTATCCTTGTCGCGCAGGGTTTGGAAGCGGTTCAAGTGCGTGACTCCCGGTAACTTTCCTGAGAAGCTGACCTTTAGAGCGGCTCAGGTAAGTAGTAGTATGATATACTTCTATTTTCAATACATTTATGATGCTAGATTATTATTTTGATTATATATATTCTATCCTCGTAAAGTGCGACCAGCAGCCACGAGGAACGCATCTATGCGGATACTATGTTTGCGAGACCATTCGCACGTTTACCTCTGAGCACAAGGATCACAGATTCGACGTAAGCAATGAACATTCAAACCTCTATTTTTACCCGTCATTCTTTGTTATCATGATTGATATTCATATTCATCTCCTCTTCTTATATAGTACACGGCCATGAGGAAGAAGGTCCTACCAGAGGAACGCGCGATTGCTGTTGCAGAGGAGCTTGCGACCTATCTGAGGACGGAAGCTATAGATGACAAAGGACGATTTAGTGTAGCTAGGGGCCATTACTGATGTTCGTCCATGTAATCGAATAGACGGGCTCTAGTCCTGATAATTCAGATCTCCATATAATTGTATATATATGCTCGCTTGTAAGATAAGTTAATCTTATATATATATATATGCATAATTATTTCTATTTAAATTATATGAAAACTAATTCCCGAACACCAAACGAGGCATCATGTTAATCTCCCGAACACCTAAACCCTAAAACCCTAAAACCCAAAAATAATTTCATTCAAAAAAAACCCCAAAAATAATTTCATTCAAAAAAAAACCCCAAAAATAAGCAAAATCTGAAAATCTTTAGTCCCGGTCCGTGTAACGAGCCGGGACTAAAGGGCCTGCCCGTGGGGCGCTACGAGGCGCCCACGTGGAGCACCTTTAGTCTCGGCTTGTAACAGGACCGGGACTAAAGGTTAGGCCTTTAGTCCCGCCCCTTTAGTCCCGGTTGGTGAACCGGGACTAAAGCCCCTTACGGGCCAGGACTATAGGCCGTGTTCCCACTAGTGACATGTCCATAACGTTGATGCCAAAAGATGTAAAGTTGATAATGATAGTACCACTTTCTTGTGTCACTGCCGCTTAGGTCATATTGGTGTAAAGCGCATGATGAAACTCCATGCTGATGGACTTTTGGAGTCACTTGATTTTGAATCACTTGACACATCTGAACCATGCCTCCTGGGCAAGATGACCAAAACTCCGTTCACCGAAACAATGGAGCGAGCAAGTGACTTGTTGGAAATCATACATACTGATGTGTGTTGTCCGATGAGCATTGAGGTGCGCGGTGGATATCGTTATTTTCTCACCTTCACCGATGACTTAAGTAGATACGGTTATATTTACTTAATGAAACACAAGTCTGAAATGTTTGAAAAGTTCAATAAATTTAAGAGTGACGTGGAGAATCATCATAACAAGAAGATCAAATTCCTACAATCTGATCGAGGAGGAGAATATCTGAGTAATGAGTCTGACACTCACTTAAGACAATGTGGAATTTTCTCACAGTTGAGGCTGCCTGGAACACCACAGCGCAATGGTGTGTCCAAACATCGTAATCGTACTTTATTAGATATGGTGCGTTATATGATGTCTCTTGCCGATTTACCATTATCATTTTGGGGATATGCATTAGAGGCAGCTGCATTCACTTTAAATAGGGCACCATCAAAATCCATTGAGACGATGCCATATGAACTGTGGTTTGGTAAGAAACCAAAGTTGTTGTTTCTTAAAGTTTGGGGTGTGATGCTCATGTCAAAAAGCTTCATCCTGAAAAGCTGGAACCCAAAGCGCAGAAATGCGTCTTCATAGGATACCCGAAAGATACAGTTGGGTATAACTTCTATCTCAAATCCAAAGGCAAAGTGTTTGTCGCTAAAACGGAACATTTGTTGAGAAAGAGTTTCTCTCAAAACAATTGAGTGGGAGGAAAATAGAACTTGATGAAGTTATTAACCTGTAATTCAACAAAAAAGTAGCGCAACACAGAAAATTGTTTATGTGGAGCCTACATCAATTGAAGAGGAAGCTAATGATGATGATCATGAAGCTTTGGATCAAGTTGCTATTGAACCTCATAGGTCGACAAGGGCACATACTGCTCCTCAGTGATATGGTAAACCTGTCTTATCAATCATGTTGTTGGACAACGATGAACCTACGAACTATGGAGAAGCGATGGTAAGCCCGGATTCGGAGAAATGATTAGAGGCCATGAAATCCGAGATAGGATCCATGTATGAAAACAAAGTGTGGACTTTGCAAGTATTACCTGAAGGGCGAAAGGCTATTCTAAATAAATGGATCTTTAAGAAGAAGACACACACCGACGATAATGTCACCGTCTATAAAGCTCGACTTGTGGCAGAAGGTTTTTCACAAGTTCAAGGATTTGACTACGATGAGACTTTCTCACCCGTAGTGATGCTTCAGTCTGTCAGAATCATGTTAGCAATAGCTACATTTTTCGATTATGAAATTTGGCATATGGATGTCAAAACAGCGTTCCTTAACGGTTTCCTTAAGGAAGAGTTGTATATGATGCAAACGGAAGGTTTTGTCGATCCAGAGAATGCTGACAAAGTGTGCAAGCTCCAGCGATCCATTTATGGACTGGTGCAAGCATCTCCGAGTTGGAATCAGCCTTTTGATGAGATGATCAAGGCGTTTGGGTTTATACAAGTTTACGGAGAAGCTTGTATTTACAAGAAAGTGAGTGGGAGCTCTATAACGTTTCTAATATTATATGTGGATGACATATTGCTGATTGGAAACAATAAAGAATTTTTGGAAAGCGTAAGGATTATTTGAATAAGAGTTTTTCAATGAAGGACCTAAGAGAAGTTGCTTACATATTAGTCATCAAGATCTATAGAAATAAATCAAGATGCTTAATAGGACTTTCAGAGAGCACATACCTTGACAAAGTTTTGAAGAAGTTCAAGATGGATTAGTCCAAGAAAGTATTCTTGCCTGTGTTACAAGGTGTGAAGTTGAGTAAGACTCAATGCCCAATGACTGCAGAAGATAGAGAAAAGATGAGTGACGTCCCCTATGCTTCAGCCATAGGCTGTATCATGTATGCAATGTTGTGCACACGACCTGATGTCAGCCTATCCATAAGTATGGCAGTAAGATTTCAGAGTGATCCAGAAATGGAACACTGGACAACGGTCAAGAATATTCTGAAGTACCTGAAAAGGACCAAGGAAATGTTTCTCGTGTATGGAGGTGATCAAGAGCTCGTCATAAAGGGTTACGTCAATGCAAGCTTTGACACTGATCCAGATGACTCTAAGTCGCAAATCGGATACGTATATATTCTCAATGGAGGCGCGGTAAGCTGGTGCAATTCCAAGCAAAGCATGGTAGCTGATTCTACATGCAAATCGGAGTACATAGCTCCCTCGGAGGCGGCTAAAGATGGTGTCTGGATGAAGGAGTTCATGACAGATCTTGGAGTCGTGCCTCGTGCACTCGATCCAATGGCTCTAATCTGTGACAACACTGGTGCCATTGCTCTGGCCAAGGAACCAAGGTTATACAAGGGGACCAGACACATAAAGCAACACTTCAATTACATCCACGATTACATCAAGGAGGAGGTCATAAATATTTGCAAAGTGCACACGGATCTGAATGTTGCAGACCCTTTGACTGAGCCTCTTCCACGAGCGAAGCATGATCAACAGCACACCTCTATGGGTGTTAGATTCATTGCAATGTAAATCACATTGTAATGTGAGCTAGATTATTGACTCTAGTACAAGTAGGAGACTGTTGGAAATATGCCCTAGAGGCAATAATATAATAGTTGTTATTATATTTCATTATTCAAGGTAATCGTTTCTTATCTATGCTAGAATTGTATTGATTCGAAACTCAAATACATGTGTGGATACATAGACAACACACTATCCCTAGTAAGCCTCTAATAGACTAGCCTATTGATCAAATACGGTCAACGTTTCCTGGCCATTGACAAGGTTTTTCATTTGATAACGGGATCACATCACTAGAAGAATGATGTGATGGACAAGACCCATACTATGAGCGTAGCATGTGATCTTGTCAGTTTATTGCTATTGTTTTTCTCCATTCAAGTATATGTTTCTATGACCATGAGATCATGCAACTCCCGAACACTGGAGGAATACCTTTTGTGTATCAAACGTCATAACGTAACTGGGTGACTGTAAAGGTCCTCTACAGGTATCTCCAAAGGTGTCTGTTGGGTTGGCGTGAATCGAGAATGGGATTTGTCACTCCGTGTGACGGAGAGGTATCTCTAGGGCCCACTCGGTAATACAACATCACAATAAGCTTGCAAGCAATGTGACTAAAGAGTTAATCACGCGATCTTGTATTACGGAACGATTAAAGAGACTTGCCGGTAATGAAATTGAACTAGGTATGGAGATACCAACGATCGAATATCGGGCAAGTAACATACCGATAGACAAAGCGAACAACATAAGGGATTAACTGAATCCATGACATAGAGGTTCAACCGATAAATATCTTCGTAGAATATGTAGGAGCCAATATGGGCATCCAGGTACCGCTATTGGTTATCGATCGGAGAGTGTCTCGGTCATGTCTACATAGTTCTCGAACCCGCACGGTCTGCACACTTAAGGTTCGGCGACGTTTCGATATAGTTGAATTATCTATGTTGGTGACCAAAGGTTGCCCGGACTCCTGTGTGAGACCCCGGACATCAGGAGGAGTTCCGGAGTGGTACAAAGATGAAGATTGATATATAGGAAAGAGGTATACGGGTTCCGGGAAGATTTCGGGCACTGCAGGTAAAGTACCGGGGGTGATGATGGGGTTATAGTCCCAGGGTAGGGTCATAGGTCTGCCCTATAGGTCCTACCCAAGGACTACCCTTCATAGAGGACAAGGCCCTTAGACAGTTCTGACTGAACTAAGGACGCCCCCCATCATCCAGTCGGCGACGATCCACTCGGAGCATATCTAACGTACCGACTGGAATCCACTCTGTACGTCGTAACTTCCCAGGAGGGCAACGGTCATACGTTTTCATACACCATAACTAGCATTTAAGGCTTACGTTACCAGTAACGCCAGCCTTTACTCGCCACTACTCCACCCCTGTCCACCGGGCCATTATGAAGGGCAGCGCACTCTATATAAGCCGCCCTTCACCACTGGTATAGGGATTGGCACTTGCTGTAATCCCTTAACACACTCGACACAAAGCTCCCAAGAGCACTGAGACGTAGGGCTTTTACCTCCACTGTAGAGGGGCCTGAACTCATACATCCTCGCCGTAGCTGAGGCTCTGCCCATATACTTTCGTACCCCGTACTTCTACTGTCATACTTATACCCACGACAGTTGGCGCCCACCGTGGGGCAGGCGTCTAAGCGACTTCTCGCGAGTTTGCGATTTCGTCTTTCCGTCATGTCATCCGGCGAAGATCTGTGCATGGGTCATGAGATCCTCTTCGGTGCACTCTCCTTCATCGCCGACGATTCGGCATGGCTTTAGGATGCGCCCCTCGACATCGAGACGCTTCCGAGTCGCGGGGCTACGCACTTCCGTGCCAGTTCATGCTGCGTTCTTCTTCTCCATCCATCGACCCCGGTGTCGATCTTTGCCCCCGTCACACGCCGCAACAAGCGATCCGGTCGTCCACGGCTCCAGCGTTGGGTGCGACACGCCCTAGCGCGACAAAACATGTCCTCTCAAGTGGCGGTGCTCGAATCGGTTGTGGTCCCGCGGTCATCCCAGTGCTTGGAGTCAGTTCCGACTGAACTACCTTCCAAGTATCAAGGTCACGGGCCTGCAGCCGAAGTACTCATGGCTGATTCCCACGAAAGTCCCCCCGGGACTGGTCTGAACGAGCGTGAGTTCGGGGAATCATCCGGCGCTCGTCGTCAGCACCTTCGTTCTTCCAGTCGACGCACTCACCAGAGCAACGTCGAGGTGTTCCGCACACCCATCCTCAACTTGGCTGCAGCCGCCAGGATCGCTGATTCTCTCCAGTCGACTGATTCAGAGGCTGGTAGAGGAATAAAGCAGATCCGTACCTTGTTACATACGGCACAGCAGCAAAACTCGGCGGTCTCCCAGTCGCACAACAAGATCCACAACAGCTCCGTTCAAGCGAACACACATCGGTCGGTTTTCAGTCCCGGCTCTCACCAGCGACGCAGAGGGGACAGCCGTTCCAGGGACCCGAGTCGGAATCCGCCTTCCATTCGGTCTCATCCCGAAGATTGTCGCCATTCGCGTACTCCTTCGCAGAGTGGGCCTTATGGACCCCGGCATTACGATGATCATCGTTCGGGCGGTGGCGCGCATGATCAAAGGCCTGATGCAAGAGGGTATATCACTCAGAAGAAGGTTGATAGAAGTCGAGCCCACCGTGATGGTCACGATAGAGACCGTCCGAGTGGAAGCAGGACCGTCATTTCTGGTCCCGAGTGTTTCAGTCGGGCCATTCGCTCGGCTGACATCCCTCCCAACTTCCGATTGGCGACGGGAATCAGCAAATTCACAGGAGAGTCCAAACCAGAAACTTGGTTAGACGACTACAGAGTGGCGGTCCAGATCGGTGGCGGAGATGACCATGTCGCCATGAAACATCTCCCACTGATGCTCGACGGTTCGGCTCGAGCTTGGCTAAACCAGTTAGCTCCATCAAGCATTTACAGTTGGGCAGATCTGTCCCGAGTCTTCATCAGGACCTTCGAGGGTACGTGCAAACGCCCTGCTGGTCTCACAGAGCTTCATCACTGTGTCCAGAAGCAAAACGAGCCCTTGCGCGATTTCATCCAGCGCTGGACAACCCTCTACCACACGGTGGAGAATGTTACAGAACACCAAGCAGACTGCGCCTTCAAGGCAGGCGTTCGGTACAGAGATCTATACCGGAAGTTTGGTCGGACAGGCGACATCTCCATGAGCAAGATGATGGAGATAGCCGCACGCTATGCAAATGGCGAAGAGGAGGACCGCATACGTAGCGGCAAGCATAAGTCAGTCGCCGACGGAGATGGAAGCAGTAGTCGGAAGCAGAAACAGAAAGCCCAATCCACTCCGCAAGCAGAGGCAGCAGTCGTTACAAACGCTAAGTTCAAAGGCAAGGGGAAACCACAGTACACCCCCAAGAAGAAACAGTCAGGAAATTCCATCCTAGATCAACCGTGTCCAATCCACACGAAGACGGATGAAGAAGGCAATGTCATATTGCAGAAACATACCACTCGACAGTGTCGCCTCCTGATCCAAGGATTCGGTGAAGGACAGCCGAGTGAGAAAGACACCGAGCAAGATGATGAGGACAAGGAGGATCCGTTCCCTCAAGTCCATGCAACGTTAATGATTTTTGCTGATGTAGAAAGCAAAAGTCGACTGAAGCTGGTCAACACGCAGGTAAACATGGCAACCCCATCCATTCCCACGTTTCTCAAGTGGTCACAGACTGCAATCACTTTTGATCAGTCAGACCACCCAGCACACGTACCCACCCCAGGGAGGCAAGCTCTGGTCGTCGACCCGGTGGTGGAAGGAGTTAGGCTGCGCAAAGTCCTCATGGACGGCGGCAGCGGCTTGAATATCATGTACGCCGACACTCTCAAGGGAATGGGCATTCCGATGTCTAGACTTAGTGAGAGCGGTATGCAATTCCATGGAGTCGTCCCAGGAAGAAAGGCCAAATCACTCGGCCAGATTGCGTTGGATGTCGTTTTTGGCTCTGACAAGAACTTCCGCAAAGAGAAGTTAACATTCGAGGTGGTAGATTTCCAGAGTGCATACCATGCCATTCTGGGCCGTCCTACGTACGTTTCATGGCCCGTCCATGTTACGTATATTTGAAGCTGAAGATGCCTGGTCCCAAAGGCGTGATTACTATCACAGGCAATCGGCAGCGGGCAGAGGAGTGTCTGCAGCAGGGGTCGAGAATTGCAGACCAGCAGATGGTTGTACTCGAGTTGGATGAGTACAAGAAGATTGCCGACCCCGCCGACCTGATGCGTTCAAAGAAGCCAGCTTCCGAGTCCGCATTCCAGTCGGCGGGAGACACGAAGAAAGTAAGCGTCCACCCGACGGATGCCACCGCCGCCCCAACAAACATCTCCACCACCCTTGATCCAAAATAGGAAGCCGAGGTCATCCAGTTCCTCCGTGAGAATTGGGACATTTTTGAATGGAAGCCTGCTGACATGCCAGGTGTACCCAGGGAGTTGGCTAAGCACCGACTGCATGTGGATCCTGCCGCTCGGCCCGTCCGAGAACGCCTACGTCGGTCCGCCGTGCACAAGAGAAAAGCAATTGGAGAGGAGGTAGCTAAACTTCTGGCAGCCAACTTCATTCGCGAGGTACACCACTCCGAGTGGCTCGCTAATGTTGTCATGGTGCCCAAGAAGGACAAGTCTCTCCGTATGTGCATCGATTTCAAGCACCTTAATAAGGTATGTCCGAAAGACCACTTCCCGCTCCCCCGCATTGATCAAATCGTTGATTCGACTGCGGGTTGCGAGCGCTTATCCTTCCTTGATGCCTATTCGGGCTATCATCAAATCTGTCAGTATGGTCCA
Organism: Hordeum vulgare subsp. vulgare; assembly: GCF_904849725.1. Classification (NCBI taxonomy): domain Eukaryota; kingdom Viridiplantae; phylum Streptophyta; class Magnoliopsida; order Poales; family Poaceae; genus Hordeum; species Hordeum vulgare. Next base: position 573,037,730 of record NC_058524.1, on the reverse strand, counting down.
CATGAATTAAAAACATATTTCATCACCCCATTCGGGTGCTTCTGTTACATCACTATGCCATTCGGTTTGAAAAATGCAGGAGCAACTTTTATGCGAATGATCCAAAAATGCCTCCTAGACCAGATTGGTCGAAATGTGGAGGCATATATGGACGATATCATAGTCAAGTCATGCAAAGGTTCCGACCTGCTGATTGACTTGGCAGAAACTTTCGCCAACCTACGAAGGTACGATATCAAGATCAACCCAGCCAAGTGTTCATTCGGCGTTCCCAGCGGGAAGTTACTCAGTTTCTTCGTTTCCGAACGAGGGATCGATGTCTGCCCCGAAAAGATCGGGACCATTGTTCGAATGGAGCGACCGGTAAGAGTACATGACGTACAAAAGCTCACAGGTTGTCTAGCGGCTTTGAGTAGGTTTATCGCTCGACTCGGCGAGAAGGCGTTACCTCTGTACCGACTCATGAAGAAGTCAGATACCTTCGAGTGGACAGACGAAGCCCAAACCGCATTCAACGACCTCAAAGCCCTGCTTTCCACCCAGCCGGTTCTTACTGCCCCGCTCAGTAAAGAACCCCTTCTTCTGTACATCGCGGCTACAAATCAAGTCGTCAGCACCGTTCTGACAGTCGAACGCGAAGAAGAAGGCAAAGCGTACAAGGTTCAACGGCCAGTATATTATGTTTCCAAAGTCCTGACTCCTTCCAAGCAGAGGTATCCCCATTATCAGAAGCTTATTTATGGGATCTACATGACTGCAAAGAAGGTGGCTCATTATTTCCAAGACCACTCGGTATCTGTCATATCTGATGCTCCGTTGTCGAAAATTCTCCACAATCGGGATGCATCAGGCCGAGTGGCAAAGTGGGCAATGGAGATGCTATACTGCGACATCAAGTTCGAAGCCAAGAAAGCTATAAAGTCTCAAGCTCTTGCTGACTTCATAGCAGAATGGGTAGAACAACAGCAACCGACTCACATCTACTCGGCTCATTGGACCATGTTCTTCGATGGGTCCAAGATGTTGAATGGCTCCGGCGCCGGCGTAGTGCTCATATCCCCGAAAGGTGATAAACTCAAGTATGTGTTGCAGATCCATTTTGATTCTTCCAACAACGAAGCAGATTACGAAGCTCTCCTTTACGGGTTGCGCATGGCCATCACACTCGGCGTCCGTCGCCTGATGGTCTATGGCGACTCAGATCTAGTGGTTAATCAAGTAATGAAGGAGTGGGATGTAAGGAACCCCACCATGACTCCATACTGCAACGCAATAAGAAAGCTCGAAAAGAAGTTCGAAGGTCTGGAATTTCACCATGTTCCCCGACTGAAAAACCAAGCAGCAGATGAATTGGCAAAACTTGGATCCACACGGAGACCTGTCCCGAGTGATGTCTGCCTCGAGCACTTACACCTCCCCTCGGTAAAATAAGATCCTTTTACAGAGGAACATGTGCAACCAAAGAGCTCAACAGATCAGACTGAAGTCGAGGTTCCCGCTGTGGTTGACCTGGTCATGGAGATTCTAGCTGTCATTCCCGAATGGACTGTGCCATTCATTGCGTACATCTTGAGGCAAGAGTTACCGGAAGGCGAGGTCCAAGCTAGGCAGATCGTTCGCAGGTCAAAGTCCTTCACCGTCATTGATGACCAGTTATACAGAGAAAGTGTTTCAGGCGTCCTTCAGCGCTGTATCTCTCCTGAGGAGGGACAGTTAATTTTGGAAGAAATTCACTCGGGAACCTGCGGCCATCATGCCTCCTCAAGGGCAATCGTCGCCAAAGCATTCAGAGTTGGTTTCTTCTGGTTGCAGGCGAATGAAATGGCAAAAGATATAGTCGACCATTGTGAAGGTTGTCAGTTCTATTCAAACAATTCCCACAAGCCAACGTCCGTGCTGAAGACAATTCCCCTTTCTTGGCCATTCGCCGTGTGGGGATTAGATACAGTCGGACCATTCAAAACAGGCCAAGGAGGATTCACCCATCTGCTGGTAGCAGTCAACAAGTTTACCAAGTGGATTGAAGCCAAGCCAATCAAGAAGCTTGATGCCCTTACGGCCATCAAATTTATCAGAGACATCATCGCCAGATACGGGGTTCCACACGGCATAATCACTGACAATGGCACAAACTTTAACTCAGACGAGTTCAAAGGTTTTTGTGCAGGCCAATGTATCCGAGTGGATTTTGCATCCGTTGCGCACCCCCAAACAAATGGGCAAGCGGAGCGGGTGAATGGACTCATTCTTCAAGGGTTGAAGCCTCGACTCCTGCGGGAATTTGGGCATGCCGCCAGCGCATGGGTCACCGAGCTGCCTTCGGTGCTGTGGGGCCTCCGAACAACTCCGAATAGATCGACAGGACGATCCCCGTTTTTCCTCGTTTATGGGGCAGATGTAGTCCTTCCGAGTGACTTCCTTCACAACTCTCCACGAGTCGAGCTCTTCTCCAAAGCCGAAGCACAGCAAGCCAGGCAAGATAGAGTAGACCTTTTAGAAGAGGAGCACGAGATGGCATTGATCCGTTCAACAATTTATCAGCAAGATATGCGGCGATTTCATGTGCGGCACGTCAGGAGCCGCACGTTCCAAGCAGGCGACCTGGTGCTCTGAGTGGATCAACAGAGACCACACAAGTTGGCTCCCGCCTGGGAAGGACCGTTCATCATTTCTAAGGTGCTGAACAACGGAGCGTATCGACTCTACAATCTCGACAGGGAGACGGACGAGCCGCGAGCATGGAATGGCGATCTACTGAAGCACTTCTACGCATAACCACCGACAGAGACAATGTAAAGAACAAATGTCATCGAAGTAATACAAAGCAGATTAATTTCTTGCTGATTCAAAATTCATCCGCGTTTGCAGACTCCGGTCTAAAAAATTAATTCCGAGTGTGCACCAAAAGTCACACTCGGAGACTTAGTTGCGACCCAGAGTCGCCTAAGTAAAAAACTTGCTCCGAGTGTGCACCAAAAGTCACACTCGAGAACTTAGCTGCGACCCGGAGTCGCCTAAGTAAAAACTCCCTCCGATTGTGCACCAAAAGTCACACTCGGAGACTTAGCTGCGACCAGAGTCGCCTAAGTAAAAACTTGCTCCGAGTGTGCACCAAAAGTCACACTCGGGGACTTAGCTGCAACCCAGAGTCGCCTAAGTAAACAACTTGCTCCGAGTGTGCACCAAAAGTCACACTCGGAGACTTAGCTGCGACCCAGAGTCGCCTAAGTAAACAACTTGCTCCGAGTGTGCACCAAAACTCACACTCGGGGACTTAGCTGCGACCCAGAGTCGCCTAAGTAAACAACTTGCTCCGAGTGTGCACCAAAAGTCACACTCGGGGACTTAGCTGCGACCGAGAGTTGCCTAAGTAAAAACTTGCTCCGAGTGTGCACCAAAAGTCACACTCGGAGACTTAGCTGCGACCCAGAGTCGCCTAAGTAAACAACTTGCTCCGAGTGTGCACCAAAAGTCACACTCGGGGACTTAGCTGCGACCCAGAGTCGCCTGAGTAAAAACTTGCTCCAAGTGTGCACCAAAAGTCACACTCGGGGACTTAGTTGCGACCCAGAGTCGCCTAAGTAAAAACTCGCTTCGAGTATGCACCAAAAGTCACACTCGGGGACTTAGTTGCGACCCAGAGTCGCCTAAGTAAAAACTCGCTCCGAGTGTGCACCAAAAGTCACACTCGGGGACTTAGCTGCGACCCAGAGTCGCCTAAGTAAACAACTTGCTCCGAGTGTGCACCAAAAGTCACACTCGAGGACTTAGCTGCGACCCAGAGTCGCCTAAGTAAACAACTTCCTCCGAGTGTGCTCCAAAAGTCACACTCGGGGACTTAGCTGCGACCCGGAGACGCCTACATGCTCCGAGTGTGCACCCAAAGTCACACTCGGAGACTTAGCTGCGAACCAGAGTTGCCTAAGTAAAAAGCTTCCTCCGAGTGGGCACACAAGTTACACTCGGAGGCTTAGCTAAGTCGCGTAAACAAAAACCACGAGCCAAAATCGTGTCAAAAAAAAACTCAGCGACAGAAGAGCAAAAGATCCGGTTTGAATTCAAATTGAGTTCTACGATCAGTCGGCTCGGTGTGAATCAAGTTTATCCACATTGAGCCACGAATGTACCGGCCAACAACACTGGCCAAAGTTTAATACAAACTCCACTTGGCATACCGAGGTAAATACGCGTTCAGCATAAAGTCAATCAAGCATCGCCGGGGCTGGCAGGCTCCACGAAGGTGTCGAGGTCGATTCCATCTGCAATCCGAGTGGCCGTGTCGAGGAAGGTCTCCATGAAGTCTTCAAACCGAAGCTTCTTGGTGTTGGCGACCTGCAACGTCTTCAGCTTGTCTTCACGGGCTTCCTTGCAATGCACTCGGACCAGAGACAGCGCCACGTCCGCGCCACACCGAGCGGCAGACTTCTTCCATGCCTACACTCTGCTTGGAACATCCTCCAGTCGAGTCATCAACCCCTCTATCTCATTCCGGGAGTCATCTTCAGGCCACAGCTCTTTGTCAATTCGTCCGACAACTCCTCTCAGGCGACCAATGAAAGGACCCACCTTGTTAAGGCGGGAATTCACTCAGAACATGTCCCGGTTGGCTTCATCACCGAGTGGAACATTCGGTTGCCCAAGCGACCGTTCAATTTCGGCGGTTTCGGCTTCAACGTCCCGACAAAAATCTGCAAAGAAAAGACAGCGAGAAAATAAGCGCGGAGCGAACTCCAAAGTCAAAGAGCACTCGGCAAGCAACTTACCACCAAGCAGTGCGACCATCTTCTTCGCCCAGTCGCCGACATAGTTCTCCTGCGCTCTGCACCGAGTGTTCATTAACTTCAGCTGGCCCATCCATTCAGATCTCTCCTTCTTCATTTTTTCTACCTCCGCTAGCAGTGCCTTGTTAGTCTCCCGAGATTCCTCCAAAGATTTTTCTCGTTTAGCGAGAGCCTTCTTCATGCCAGCCAGATCATTTGCAGCTACCTCCAAGTCGGCAGCAAGTTGAGTCTTCTCAGCCTTCAGAGCATTATAGGCCGATCCCATTTCACAAGTCTTCTGTCAAAGAGACACAAAGGGAGGATCAGCCAGATTCAACAAGGAAAAAGTCTCGACAGATATGACAAAACAATCAAAACTCAAGATTCTTCAGACCCCTGCCGATGCAAGCAATCGACAGCGGTCTTGGGGACTACACCCAGTGGGTTCACTGAGAGTGACCCCACTGGTATGAAGCTCGAACAGGTCGGTCCCATTGAGCTCCATAGCAAACCAACAACACTATGAGATTACTATTACTCGACCCGAGTAACACTACTCTTGGGGACTACACCCAGTGGGTGCACTCGGCGTGTCCCCACTGGTACCATTCGGGCAGATCAGCTCTGATCTGCAGAGATTATGGAAAATACATATAAAGACAACTACCGGTGCAAGCACTCGGAAGAAGTCTCGGGGACTACACCCACTGGGTTCACTCGGAGTGAACCCACTGGAAAATCAACCTACTGTATCCGAGTATCTCGCTGAAACCCCTAGTGGGCGCCAAGAGGAATGTAAATACTTACTAGCGCACTTACTCGGATATCATCCTGAAGCTCCAAGCTCTTCTTGTACAGGGACGCAATGGAGTCATATGGTCCCTTGGCTTCGCCCACCATCAGCTCCACTTGTACCATGGCGTCCTTGGCGGCTCCTACTTGATCTTCCGGGAGGCATCGGGCATCATATTGAACAGTCGACGGACCCGGCGTGGCAGAAGGCGCCCTAGGTATCCCGAGCTCCGCTCCAGTCGGTTCCGTCGTGAAGGCCACCGTCTCAGCCGGCGGCACGCTCATGGCGGGGTTGGCAGCAGGTTGGATAACCCCAGAGACAGGTGCCAAAGCTGGTTCCGACCTCCTTTGGTCGTCGTCGTCCAGATGGATCACCTCCGAAGGAAGCCCGACTGAACAAAATAAAAATACAGAAAAAGATCAAGATCAAAGACAACACTCGCGAAACGGTAATACAGCTCTCGGAGTCGTGACAACGTACCTTGCTGGGACGTGGCGGTGTTATCAGTGTCCATGGGATCATCACCCTGACGCGGCAGAGAGGTGGCGGAGGTAGCACCTGTGTTGAGTGATATCCATTCGACGGGTAAACATGAATTCCCAAAAAGAAGAGTCCAATCGGATACTGAAGGAAGATGGGAGAGCAAAGATACTTACACTGAGGCGACCGGAACAGCGATCCCCATCCGAGGCAAAGCTTTCCGAGGTTTAGACCCGCTGGGTTTAGCCCCCTTGGACGACTGATCCACGGGCTCGGCAGAAGCACCCCTGGTTCTCTTCACACTCCGAGCACTCGGGGCCACGGGAGGAGCCGGTGGAACAGCGGGGTCATGACGGTGCTTGGTTCGGTGTTCTGGTGGTGAGGGTGACGAGCTCTGCTCTTCACTCTCCTCCTCCTCCTCTTCTGTTTCCTCCTCCGTCTCCCTACTGTCAGAGACGTACTCGGCACTACCCGCGCTACCCTCCATGTTGCCTTCTTCTTCCTCGACCGGATTCCCATTTGAGACTGCAGAATGCCAGTTCGTCCACTCCTGCACAAAACACAGTCGGCAACGTTAGTCAGCGAGACAAGAAAAGCAATAAAACTGAGAAGGTTAAAAGCACTCGACAACATGTACTCACCTCATACGGAGGAGGATTTTCGGCGCGGAAGGCCTTCACCCGCCGAGCTCCCATGGGGTTATCACATGTGTCCGTGATGCTGCAGACCCACGCACTCACGGTCTCCTCGCTCACGTCTTCAGGATGGGACCAAGTGGTATCCGAAGGCCCCGTGTAATGCCACATTGCGTGGTCTCGGGCCTGGAGCGGCTGGATGCGTCGACCTAGAAAAGTCTCCAACAGGTCCATGCCGAAGACTCCCTTCCGGACGACGGCTATCAGCGCGTCGACCAAAGGCTGGATCTGAGTTCTTTCTCCCTTAGAGAGCGCTAACTTCCTGGGAGGGCCCGGACGGTCTAAATTGAAGGGTGGTAACCCACTCGAAGCATTCGGGCAGGCAATGTCCGGGCAATAGAACCAGGACGATTGCCAGTTCCTAACCGACTCGGATAGCTGAAGGGAGGGATAACTACTTTTCGTTTTCTTCTGTAATCCTAAACCCCCGCAGAGCTGGAGAATGTGTGTCTTATCATCAGACTGGCTAAGCTTCTTAACAGTTTGAGATCTAGCGGAGAAAACATATTTGTAGAGCCCCCAGTGGGGAGGACATCCTATGAAACACTCGCAGAGGGTGATGAATGCAGAAAGATGAGCTATCGCATTCAGCAGAAAGTGATGGAGCTGCGCCCCGAAGTAATTCATGATACCTCAGAAGAAAGGATGGGGAGGCAGGGAGAAACCTCTGGCCACTTGGCTGAGCAGCAGAACGTGCTCCCCCTCCTTCGGCGCCGGCTCCATCTCGCCTTCCGGCAGCCTCCAAGACTTGTTGACGACCATGTCGTGCTCCACCAGCTCCAGCACGTCGTTCTCCCTCACCGTGGAGGGGAGGAAGTCCCCTTGGATCCAGCCCGCCGGCAACGCCCGCTGCCGCTGCTGAGTGGAGGCCGCCCCCTTCTTCTTCTTCTTCGCCTCAAGCTTGCTGGTCTGCCCCTTCGTCATGGCGAGGGCGACGGATCCGCATAGGAGGAGGGGAAGGAGGTGGCTTGAGGTGTGCAGGGAGTTGCGGGGGGGCGAGATCAATGGGAGGAGGACGAGCAGCGCAACAGGAAGGTCCGCCGGGAAGGCTTTAATAGGCCTCCGACTGAGTCACCTACAGGTGGGCCCAAGATCTTATCCTCCCAACCGGCTGCTGCAAGATTAGTGGAGAAGATCACGGCGCGGTAATCGAGGAGGAGAAATCTACTCGATGGTGATGTCGTCATCCCCGCTGAGCGCGCGGCAACCGAAATTTGAGGATCCTGGAAAATCCGGCGCTGTCAGTATGATCGGTCAGTTCGAAAGATTCCACGGAAGCACTCGGTCCCTCATGGTTCGTTTCGCTTGCATATTCACTCGGATCACTAGCCGCGAAGATAAAATGGATCGAGGCAGACAACGCTAAGATCACCTCAATACCAGTCGGCTCCAAACTCCGGACATCACTTCATCGTTCCAACCTCGATCCATTCGGGGACTAATGATGGGGTTATAGACCCACGGTAGGGTCATAGGTCTGCCTTATAGGTCCTACCCAAGGACTACCCTTCATAGAGGACAAGGCCCTTAGACAGTTCCGACTGAACTAAGGACGCCCACATCATCCAATCGGCGACGATCCACTCGGAGCATATCTAACGTACCGACTGGAATCCACTCTGTACGTCGTAACTTCCCAGAAGGGCAACGGTCATACGTTTTCATACACCATAACTAGCATTTAAGGCTTACGTTACCAGTAACGCCAGCCTTTACTCGCCACTACTCCACCCCTGTCCACCGGGCCATTATGAAGGGCAGCGCACTCTATATAAGCCGCCCTTCACCACTGGTACAGGGGTTGGCACTTGTTGTAATCCCTTAACACACTTGACACAAAGCTCCCAAGAGCACTGAGACGTAGGGCTTTTACCTCCACCGTAGAGGGGCCTGAACTCATACATCCTCGCCGCAGCTGAGGCTCTGCCCATATACTTTAGTACCGCGTACTTCTACTGTCAGACTTATACCCACGACAGGTGACGATTGGGTTCTCGGGGTTCATCGGGAGGGGCCACCCACGTGGGAGGGCCACATAGGCGAAGAGGTGGCGCACCAGACCCTGGTGGGCTTGGCGGCCAGCCCCATTGCGCATATGCGCCTGAATTCAGGAGGTGGAGAGGAACCGACTAGGACAAGGAGTCCTCCTAGCGCCTCTACCAAACCGAATTGGAGGAGTCATCCTCCTCCTCTTGTGCGCCGCCGGCCAACCCTAGGGTTTTTACCTAGGGTTCCACCCCTTGCCTCCCTCCTATATATAGTGGAGAGGAGAGAGGCAGACGACCCCAAGCCACGGCACAGCTCTCTCTCCCTCCACTAGTTTGTTCCACCTCTAGTTAGATTCGGTAGTGCACGACTAGGCCCTGCCGGATCAGCTCCACCAACACCACCGCCACGCCGTCGTGATGTCAGAGAATTCATCTACTCTCCAATCCATCTTGCCGTTTCAAGAAAGAGGAGATCGTCATCGAGTTGTACGTGTGCTGAACGCGGAGGTGTTGTCCGTTCGACGCCATATCGTGATTGGATCGCGGGACGGCTTGCGATTTGGATCGCGAAGACGTTTGACTACATCAACCACGTTTCTTAACGCTTCCCACTTAGCGATCTACAAGAGTATGTGGATCCAATCTCTCCTCTCGTAGACGGTCATCACCATGGATAGATCTTGTATGTTCGTAGGAAATTTTTTGTTTCCCATGCAGTGTTCCCCAACGCTTTTTTGACGGACTGCATTTACTTAGTTGCTGCCAAAGTATGCGCTTCTTTCGAGTTTCTCTGGGTTGCTCAGTGTGGGTTTATTCCGCCTCCAGCTGCTGAGACTGCCAGGTACTTCCCATGGTGCAGTATTTTGTATCAATGCTGAAACCTCTGTGAGGTTTTGGATGCGGCGACGGGTGCTGCGGCAACAAAAGTCCTTCCCTGGCGCTTAGGAATTCTTCTTGTTACTTCTCTGGTTTGCGTCGGTTTTTCCCTTGAAGAGGAAAGGGTGATGCAGCACAGGAGCAGTAAGTATCTCCCTCAGTTTGAGAACCAAGGTATCGATTGAGAAGGAGGGCCTCGTCAAGTCCAAAGTACATGCGCAAACACAAACAAGCTTGCACCCAACGCTTCAAAGGGGTTGTCAATCCCTTCAAGATTGTTTGCAAAGTGAGATCTGAAGGCGGAAAGTGCAGCGAAGTAAAAAGTGTAAGTCTGAAAATATGGTGTGGAGTAGACCCTGGGGGCCATAGTTTTCACAATAGGATTCTCTCAAAATAGCAAGTATTACGGTGGATGAACAAACTACTGTCGAGCAATTGATAGAACCGCGCAAGGTCATGACGATATCTAAGGCAATGATCATACATATAGGCATCACGTCCGAGACAAGTAGACCGATACTTTCTGCATCTACTACTATTACTCCACACATCGACCGCTATCCAGCATGCATCTAGTGTATTGAGTTCATGACGAACAGAGTAATGCCTTAAGCAAGATGACATGATGTAGAGGGATAATCTCAAACCAATGATGAAAACCCCATCTTTTTACCATTGATGGCAACAACACGATGTGTGCCACGCTACCCCTTATGTCACTAGGTGAGGTCACCGCACGGTATGAACCCAAAACCAAGCACTTCTCCCATTGCAAGAATCATAGATCTAGTTGGCCAGACAAAACCCACAACTCGAAGAGAATTACAAGGATATGAAATCATGCATAAGAGAGATCAGAAGAAACTCAAATAAGATTTATAGATAATCTGATCATAAATCCACAATTCATCGGATCTCGACAAACACACTTCAAAAGAAGATTACATCGGATAGATCTCCATGAAGATCATGGAGAACTTTGTATTGAAGATCCAAGAGAGATAAGAAGCCATCTAGTTACTAGCTATGGACCCGTAGGTCTATGGTGAACTACTCACGCATCATCGAAGAGGTCATGGTGTTGATGAAGAAGCCCTCCGTGTCCGAATCTCCCCTCCGGCAGGGCACCAGGACGTGCCCTAGATGGGATCTTGTGGAGATAGAAGCTTGCGACGGCGGAAAAGTACTTTCGATGATCTCCTGATTGTTTTGGGATTTTTAGGGAATATATAGGCGCAACCCCTAGGTCAGGGGACGCTCAGGGGGCCCACAAGCCTGGATGGCGCGGCCTCCCCCCTGGTCGCGGGGTGGGGCCTTGTGGGGCCCCTGGGGCTCCCGTGCCTTGGCTCCCAAGCTCCCCGATCTTCTTCCGTTCCAGAAAAAATCTTTTCGGGGATTTTCTTCCGTTTGGACTCTATTTCAAAATCTCCTCTGAAAGGGGTCAAAAACATGGAAAAAACAGGAAAATTTAGCATGAAAAGCCCTTGGCACTGAGTTAATAAGTTAGTCCCGAAAAATAAATAAAAGGCATGCAAAACATCCAAAGTTTGACAAGATAATAGCATGAAACCATCAAAAATTATAGATACGTTGGAGACGTATCAAGCATCCCCAAGCTTAACTCCTGCTCGTCCTTGAGTAGGGAAGTGATAAAGAATGAATTTTTGATGTGGAATGCTACCTAGCATAGTGTTGGGGAACGTCGCATGGGAAACAAAAAAAATTCCTACGCGCACGAAGACCTATCATGGTGATGTCCATCTACGAGAGGGGATGAGTGATCTACGTACCCTTGTAGCCCGTACAGCAGAAGCGTTAGAGAACGCGGTTGATGTAGTGGAACGTCCTCACGTCCCTCGATCCGCCCCGCGAACAATCCCGCGATCAGTCCCACGATCTAGTACCGAACGGACCGCACCTCCGCGTTCAGCACACGTACAGCTCGACGATGATCTCGGCCTTCTTGATCCAGCAAGAGAGACGGAGAGGTAGAAGAGTTCTCCGGCAGCGTGACGGTGCTCCGGAGGTTGGTGATGACCTTGTCTCAGCAGGGCTCCGCCCGAGCTCCGCAAAAACGTGATCTACAGGAAAAACCGTGGAGGTATGTGGTCGGGCTGCCGTGGAAAAGTCGTCTCAAATCAGCCCTAAAACCTCCGTATATATAGGTGGGAGGGAGGGGGCCTTGCCTTGGGGTCCAAGGACCCTCAAGGGGGTCGGCCGAGCCAAGGGGGAGGACTCTCCCCCCCCCCCAAACCGAGTTGGACTAGGTTTGGTGGGAGGGAGTCCCCCTTCCTTCCCACCTCCTCCCTTTTTTTTTCTTTCTCTCTTGATTTTCATCTCCTTGGCGCATAGGGCACTTGTGGGCTGTCCCACCAGACCACTAAGGGCTGGTGTGTCTCCCCCAAGGCCTATGGGCTTCCCCGGGGTGGGTTGCCCCCCCCCCCCCCCCCCCCGGTGAACTCCCGGAACCCATTCGTCATTCCCGGTACATTCCCGGTAACTCCGAAAACCTTCCGGTAATCAAATGAGGTCATCCTATATATCAATCTTCGTTTCCGGACCATTCCGGAAACCCTCGTGACGTCCGAGATCTCATCCGGGACTCCGAACAACAGTCGGTAACCAACCATATAACTCAAATACGCATAAAACAACGTCGAACCTTAAGTGTGCAGACCCTGCGGGTTCGAGAACTATGTAGACATGACCCGAGAGACTCCTCGGTCAATATCCAATAGCGGGACCTGGATGCCCATACTGGATCCTACATATTCTACGAAGATCTTATCGTTTGAACCTCAGTGCCAAGGATTCGTATAATCCCGTATGTCATTCCCTTTGTCCTTCGGTATGTTACTTGCCCGAGATTCGATCGTCAGTATCTGCATACCTATTTCAATCTCGTTTACCGGCAAGTCTCTTTACTCGTTCCGTAATACAAGATCCCGCAACTTACACTAAGTTACATTGCTTGCAAGGCTTGTGTGTGATGTTGTATTACCGAGTGGGCCCCGAGATACCTCTCCGTCACACGGAGTGACAAATCCCAGTCTTGATCCATACTAACTCAACTAACACCTTCGGAGATACCTGTAGAGCATCTTTATAGTCACCCAGTTACGTTGCGACGTTTGATACACACAAAGCATTCCTCCGGTGTCAGTGAGTTATATGATCTCATGGTCATAGGAATAAATACTTGACACGCAGAAAACAGTAGCAACAAAATGACACGATCAACATGCTACGTCTATTAGTTTGGGTCTAGTCCATCACGTGATTCTCCCAATGACGTGATCCAGTTATCAAGCAACAACACCTTGTTCATAATCAGAAGACACTGACTATCATTGATCAACTGGCTATCCAACTAGAGGCATGCTAGGGACGGTGTTTTGTCTATGTATCCACACATGTAAATGAGTCTTCATTCAATACAATTATAGCATAGATAATAAACTATTATCTTGATACAGGAATTATAATAATAACTATATTTATTATTGCCTCTAGGGCATAATTCCAACAGTCTCCCACATGCACTAGAGTCAATAATCTAGCCCTCACATCACCATGTGAATTACATTGTAATAAATCTAACACCCATACAGTTCTGGTGTCGATCATGTTTTGGCCGTGGAAGAGGTTTAGTCAGCGGGTCTGCTACATTCAGATCCGTGTGCACCTTGCATATATTTACGTCCTCTTCCTCGACGTAGTCGCGGATGAGGTTGAAGCGTCGTTTGATGTGTCTGGTCTTCTTGTGAAAACGTGGTTCCTTTGCTAAGGCAATGGCACCCGTGTTGTCACAGAACAAGGTTATTGGATCCAGTGCACTTGGCACCACTCCAAGATCCGTCATGAACTGCTTCATCCAGGCACCCTCCTTAGCCGCCTCCGAGGCAGCCATGTACTCCGCTTCACATGTAGAATCTGCTACGACGCTTTGCTTGGAACTGCACCAGCTTACTGCACCCCCATTAAGAATAAATACGTATCCGGTTTGCGACTTATAGTCGTCCGGATCTGTGTCAAAGCTTGCATCGATGTAACCTTTTACGGCGAGCTCTTCGTCACCTCCATACACGAGAAACATCTTCTTAGTCCTTTTCAGGTACTTCAGGATATTCTTGACCGCTATCCAGTGATCCACTCCTGGATTACTCTGGAACCTACCTGCCATACTTATGGCCAGGCTAACATCCGGTCTAGTGCACAGCATCGCATACATGATAGAACCTATGGCTGAAGCATAGGGGACGGAGCGCATATGCTCTCTATCTTCATCAGTTGTTGGGCACTGAGTCTTACTCAATCTCGTACCTTGTAAAACTGGCAAGAACCCTTTCTTGGACTGTTCCATTTTGAACCTCTTCAAAACTTTATCAAGGTATGTGCTTTGTGAAAGTCCTATCAGGCGTTTTGATCTATCCCTATAGATCTTAATGCCTAAAATGTAAGCAGCTTCTCCTAGGTCCTTCATAGAGAAACTTTTATTCAAGTAACCTTTTATGCTCTCCAAAAGCTCTACATTGTTTCCAATCAGTAATATGTCATCCACATATAATATTAGAAACGCCACAGAGCTCCCACTCACTTTCTTGTAAATACAAGATTCTCCAACCACTTGTATAAACCCAAATGCTTTGATCACCTCATCAAAGCGTTTGTTCCAACTCCGAGATGCTTGCACCAGTCCATAAATGGATCGCTGGAGCTTGCACACCTTGTCAGCATTTTTAGGATCGACAAAACCTTCGGGTTGCATCATATACAACTCTTCCTTAAGGAAACCGTTAAGGAACGCCGTTTTGACATCCATCTGCCAGATTTCATAATCGGAAAATGCAGCTATTGCTAACATGATTCTAACGGACTTAAGCATCGCTACGGGTGAGAAAGTCTCATCGTAGTCAACTCCTGGAACTTGTGAAAAACCCTTTGCCACAAGTCGAGCTTTATAAACGGTCACATTACCGTCAGCGTCCGTCTTCTTCTTAAAGATCCATTTGTTCTGAATAGCCTTGCGGCCCTCAGGTAGTATCTCCAAAGTCCACACTTTGTTCTCATACATGGATCCTATCTCGGATTTCATGGTTTCCAGCCATTTGTTGGAATCTGGGCCCACCATTGCTTCTTCATAATTTGCAGGTTCATTGTTGTCTAACAACATGATTGATAAGACGGGATTACCGTACCACTCTGGAGCAGCGCGTGATCTCGTCGACCTGCGTGGTTCAACAGAAACTTGAACTGGAGTTTCATGATCATCATCATTAACTTCCTCCTCAACCGGCGTCGCAACGACAGAGGTTTCCCCTTGCCCTGCGCCACCATCCAGAGGGATGAGAGGTTCAACAACCTCGTCAAGTTCTATCTTCCTCCCACTCTATTCTCTCGAGAGAAACTCCTTCTCGAGAAAAGCTCCGTTTTTAGCAACAAACACTTTGCCCTCGGATTTGAGATAGAAGGTGTACCCAACTGTCTCTTTTGGGTAACCTATGAAGACGCACTTTTCCGCTTTGGGTTCCAGCTTTTCAGGCTGAAGCTTTTTGACATAAGCATCACATCCCCAAACTTTAAGAAACGACAACTTTGGCCTTTTGCCATACCACAGTTCGTATGGTGTCGTCTCAACGGATTTTGATGGTGCCCTATTTAAAGTGAATGCAGCTGTTTCTAATGCATAACCCCAAAATGATAACGGCAAATCAGTAAGAGACATCATAGATCGCACCATCTCTAACAAGGTACGATTACGACGTTCGGACACACCATTACGCTGTGGTGTTCCAGGCGGTGTTAACTGCGAAACAATTCCACATTGTCTTAAGTGAGCACCAAACTCGAAACTCAGATATTCACCCCCACGATCAGACCGTAGGAACTTGATCTTCTTGTTACAATGATTTTCCACTTCACTCTGAAATTGCTTGAACTTTTCAAATGTTTCAGACTTGTGTTTCATCAAGTAGACATAACCATATCTACTTAAATCATCAGTGAAGGTGAGAAAATAACGATATCCGCCGCGTGCCTCTACGCTCATTGGACCACACACATCGGTATGTATGATTTCCAACAAGTCATTTGCACGCTCCATTGTTCCGGAGAACGGAGTCTTAGTCATCTTGCCCATGAGGCATGGTTCGCACGTGTCAAGTGAATCAAAGTCAAGTGACTCCAAAAGTCCATCAGCATGGAGTTTCTTCATGCGCTTTACACCAATATGACCCAAGCGGCAGTGCCACAAAAATATGGCGCTATCATTGTTAACTCTAACTCTTTTGGTCTCAATGTTATGTATATGCGTATCGCTATCAAGATTCAATATGAACAATCCTCTCACATTCGGTGCATGACCATAAAAGATGTTACTCATAGAAATAGAACAACCATTATTCTCAGACTTAAAAGAGTAACCGTCTCGCAATAAACAAGATCCAGATATAATGTTCATGCTCAACGCAGGCACTAAATAACAATGATTTAAGTTCATCACTAATCCCGATGGTAGCTGAAGTGACACTGTGCCGACGGTGATTGCATCAACCTTGGAACCATTTCCCACGCGCATCGTCACTTCGTCTTTCGCCAGCCTTCGTCTATTCCGCAGTTCCTGCTTCGAGTTGCAAATGTGAGCAACAGAACCGGTATCGAATACCCAGGCACTACTACGAGAGCCGGTTAAGTACACATCAATAACATGTATATCAAATATACCTGATTTTTCTTTGCCCGCCTTCTTCTCTGCCAGATACTTGGGGCAATTGCGCTTCCAGTGACCCATACCCTTGCAATAGAAGCACTCTGTTTTAGGCTTAGGTCCAGCCTTGGGTTTCTTCGGCGGATTGGCAACAGGCTTGCCGCTCTTCTTCGAATTGCCCTTCTTGCCTTTGCCGTTTCTCTTGAAACTAGTGGTCTTGCTCACCATCAACACTTGATGCTCTTTACGGAGTTCAGACTCTGCGACTTTCAGCATCGCAAACAACTCGTCGGGAGACTTGTTCATCCCTTGCATGTTGTAGTTCAACACAAAGCCTTTATAGCTTGGCGGCAGTGATTGAAGGATTATGTCAGTGATAGCTTCTTGCGGGAGTTCAATCCCCAGCTCAGCTAGACGGTTTGAGTACCCAGACATTTTGAGCACATGTTCACTGACAGACGAGTTTTCCTCCATCTTGCAAGCATAGAATTTATCGGAGGTCTCATACCTCTCGATCCGGGCGTTCTTCTGAAAAATAAACTCCAACTCCTGGAACATCTCAAATGCTCCATGACGCTCAAAGCGAAGTTGAAGTCCCGGTTCTAAGCCATACAAGACTGCACATTGAACTATTGAGTAGTCCTCCTTACGTGCTAACCAAGCGTTCTTAACATCCTGATCAGCCGTAGCGGGTGGTTCATCTCCTAGCGCAGCATTAAGGACATAATCCTTCTTCCCAGCTTGTAAGATTAGCTTAAGATTACGAGCCCAGTCTACAAAGTTGCTTCCATCATCTTTCAACTTAGCTTTCTCTAGGAACGTATTAAAATTCAGGATGACTGTCGCATGAGCCATGATCTACAACACAAATATATTCAAAGTGGACTTAGACTATGTTCAAGATAATTAGAGTTCAACTTAATCAAATTATATGCTAAACTCCCACTCAAAAAGTACATCTCTCTAGTCATTTGAGTGGTTAATGATCCACTTACACTATCCCAAGTCTGATCATCACGTGAGTTGAGTATAGTTTCAGTGGTAAGCATCCCTATGCTAATCATATCAACTATATGATTCATGATCGACCTTTCGGTCTCATGTGTTCCGAGGCCATGTCTGCACATGCTAGGCTCGTCAAGCTTAACCCGAGTGTTCCGCGTGCGCAACTGTTTTGCACCCGTTGTATGTGAACGTTGAGTCTATCACACCCGATCATCACGTGGTGTCTCGAAACGACGAACTGTAGCAACGGTGCACAGTCGGGGAGAACACAATTTCGTCTTGAAATTTTAGTGAGAGATCACCTCATAATGCTACCGTCGTTCTAAGAAAAATAAGGTGCATAAAAGGATTAACATCACATGCAATTCATAAGTGACATGATATGGCCATCATCACGTGCTTCTTGATCTCCATCACCAAAGCACCGGCACGATCTTCTTGTCACCGGCGCCACACCATGATCATCCATCAACGTGTTGCCATCGGGGTTGTCGTGCTACTTATGCTATTACTACTAAAGCTACATCCTAGCAAAATAGTAAACGCATCTGCAAGCACAAACGTTAGTATAAAGACAACCCTATGGCTCCTGCTGGTTGCCGTACCATCGACGTGCAAGTCGATATTTCTATTACAACATGATCATCTCATACATCCAATATATCAAATCACATCGTTGTCCATATCACATCACAATCATACCCTGCAAAAACAAGTTAGACGTCCTCTAATTTTGTTGTTGCATGTTTTACGTGGTGACCAAGGGTATCTAGTAGGATCGCATCTTACTTACGCAAACACCACAACGGAGATATATGAGTTGCTATTTAACCTCATCCAAGGACCTCCTCGGTCAAATCCAATTCAACTAAAGTTGGAGAAACCGTCACTTGCCAGTCATCTTTGAGCAAAGGGGGTTACTCGTAACGATGAAACCAGTCTCTCGTAAGCGTACGAGTAATGTCGGTCCAAGCCGCTTCAATCCAACAATACCGCGGAATCAAGAAAAGACTAAGGAGGGCAGCAAAACGCACATCACCGCCCACAAAAACTTTTGTGTTCTACTCGAGAAGACATCTACTCATGAACCTAGCTCATGATGCCACTGTTGGGGAACGTCACATGGGAAACAAAAATTTTCCTACGCGCACGAAGACCTATCATGGTGATGTCCATCTACGAGAGGGAATGAGTGATCTACGTACCCTTGTAGACCGTACAGCAAAAGCGTTAGAGAACGCGGTTGATGTAGTGGAACGTCCTCACGTCCCTCGATCCGCCCCGCGAACAATCCCGCGATCAGTCCCACGATCTAGTACCGAACGGACGGCACCTCCGCGTTCAGCACACGTACAGCTCGACGATGATCTCGGCCTTCTTGATCCAGCAAGAGAGACGGAGAGGTAGAAGAGTTCTCCGGCAGCGTGACGGCGCTCCGGAGGTTGGTGATGACCTTGTCTCAGCAGGGCTCCGCCCGAGCTCCACAGAAACGTGATCTAGAGGAAAAACCGTGGAGGTATGTGATCGGGCTGCCGTGGAAAAGTCGTCTCAAATCAGCCCTAAAACCTCCGTATATATAGGTGGGAGGGAGGGGGCCTTGCCTTGGGGTCCAAGGACCCTCAAGGGGGTCGGCCGAGCCAAGGGGGGGACTCTCCCCCCCCAAACCGAGTTGGACTAGGTTTGGTGGGAGGGAGTCCCCCTTCCTTCCCACCTCCTCCCCTTTTTTTTCTTTCTCTCTTGATTTTCTTCTCCTTGGCGCATAGGGCACTTGTGGGCTGTCCCACCAGCCCACTAAGGGCTGGTGTGTCTCCCCCAAGGCCTATGGGCTTCCCCGGGGTGGGTTGCCCCCCCCCCCCCGGTGAACTCCCGGAACCCATTCGTCATTCCCGGTACATTCCCGGTAACTCCGAAAACCTTCCGGTAATCAAATGAGGTCATCCTATATATCAATCTTCGTTTCCGGACCATTACGGAAACCCTCGTGACGTCCGAGATCTCATCCGGGACTCCGAACAACATTCGGTAACCAACCATATAACTCAAATACGCATAAAACAACGTCGAACCTTAAGTGTGCAGACCCTGCGGGTTCGAGAACTATGTAGACATGACCCGAGAGACTCCTCGGTCAATATCCAATAGCGGGACCTGGATGCCCATACTGGATCCTACATATTCTACGAAGATCTTATCGTTTGAACCTCAGTGCCAAGGATTCGTATAATCCCGTATGTCATTCCCTTTGTCCTTCGGTATGTTACTTGCCCGAGATTCGATCGTCAGTATCCGCATACCTATTTCAATCTCGTTTACCGGCAAGTCTCTTTACTCGTTCCGTAATACAAGATCCCGCAACTTACACTAAGTTACATTGCTTGCAAGGCTTGTGTGTGATGTTGTATTACCGAGTGGGCCCCGAGATACCTCTCCGTTACACGGAGTGACAAATCCCAGTCTTGATCCATACTAACTCAAGTAACACCTTCGGAGATACCTGTAGAGCATCTTTATAGTCACCCAGTTACGTTGCGACGTTTGATACACACAAAGCATTCCTCCGGTGTCAGTGAGTTATATGATCTCATGGTCATAGGAATAAATACTTGACACGCAGAAAACAGTAGCAACAAAATGACACGATCAACATGCTACGTCTATTAGTTTGGGTCTAGTCCATCACGTGATTCTCCCAATGACGTGATCCAGTTATCAAGCAACAACACCTTGTTCATAATCAGAAGACACTGACTATCATTGATCAACTGGCTAGCCAACTAGAGGCATGCTAGGGACGGTGTTTTGTCTATGTATCCACACATGTAAATGAGTCTTCATTCAATACAATTATAGCATAGATAATAAACTATTATCTTGATACAGGAACTATAATAATAACTATATTTATTATTGCCTCTAGGGCATAATTCCAACACATAGTTGTCCTTTGCAACTTTTTTCACGTGACATGAATGTTCAGATCCGTACGATTCAAAGCAATAGTTTGCTATTGACATGAAAACAGTAATACTTCAAGCAAACTAGCAAAGTAATCATGAACTTTCAAAATAACAAGGCCAAAGAAAGTTATCCCTACAAAATCATATAGTCTGGCTATGCTCCGTCATCCTCACACAACTAATGTAAATCATGCACAACCTCGGAATTGGCCAAGTAATTGTTTTCGCACTCTTACTTTCTCAAACTTTTTATAACTATCACGCAATACATGAGCGCTAGCCATGGATATAGCACTATAGGTGGAATAGAGTGTGGTGGTGATTGTGAGACAAAAAGGAGGAGATGGTCACACTGACTCGGCGTATCAATAGGCTATGGAGATGCCCATTAATAGATATCAATGTGAATGAGTAGGGATTGCCATACAAGAGATGCACTAGAGCTATAAGTATGTGAAAGCTCAAAAGGAAAACTAGTGGGTGTGCATCCGACTTGCTTGCTCACGAAGACCTAGGGCAATTTTGAGGAAGCCCATCATTGGAATATACAAGCCAAGTTATAAAATGAAGATTCCCACTAGCATATGGTAGTGACAAAGCAAGAAGCTCTCAATCATGAAGAACATGGTGCTAACATGAAGCACAAGTGTGGAAAAAGATAGTAGCATTGTCCCTTCTCTCTTTTTCTCTCTTTTCTTTTTTTCATTTGGGCTCTTAGGCCTCTTTTTTTCTTTTCTCTTTTCTCCCTGTTTTTGTTTTTGGGCTCTTTGCCCTCTTTTTTTATTATTTCCTCACATGGGACAATGCTCTAATAATGATGATCATCACACTTTTGTTTACTCACAGCTCAAAGATCACAATGATGATGACTCCATAGGAAATGCCTCCGGCAGTGTACCGGGATGTGCAATGATCTAGCATGGCGTATGACGTTGAAACATCTCGCTAGCTATCTTACGATCATGCAATGGCAATATGAGAGTGACGGCACAAGTCATGAGACGAAACGGTGGTAGTTGCATGGCAATATATCTCGGAATGGCTATGAAAATGCCATAGTAGGTAGATATGGTGGCTGTTTTGAGGAAGGAATTTGGTGGGTTTGTGCACCGGCGAGAATTGCGCGGCACTAGAGAGGCTAGCAATGGTGGAAGGTGAAAGTGCATCTATACCATGGACTCACATTAGTCATGAAGAACTCACATACTTGTTGTGAAAGTTTTTATTAGTAATCAAAACAAAGTACTAAACGCATACTCCGAGGGGAAGGGTTGGTAGGTGTAAACCATCACGCGATCCCGACCTCAACACAAAGGATGACAATCAATAGATCAATTATGCTCTGACTTCCTAACATAGCGGTTCACCATACGTGCATGCTACGGGAATCACTAACTCCAACACAAGTATTTCTAGATTCACAACACCCTACTAACATAACTCTTAATATTACCGAATTCATGTCTCAAAACTAATTGAGAGGAATCGAAACTTCTCTTTCTACTCAATGCACATGAAGATGGAGGTTTTTGCATCCTCTTTGGGTACCTAGCACATTTGGGACTACTTTCATAGCATAAGCCAACTACCAAATCACGCACCGCCGTGCTCTAAAGATATAAGTGAAGCACAAGAGCAAAAGTATCTAGCTCAAAAGATACAAGTGAAGCACTAAAGCAAAAGTATCTAGCTCAAAAGATATAAGTGAAGCACTATGAGCATTCTAGCAAGATCACGATGAGTGCATGTCTCGCTCTCTCTCAAAAAGGTGTGCAGCAAGGATGATTGTGACACAACAAAAAGAAAAGACTCCTATGATACAAGACGCTCCAAACAAAACACATATCATGTGGTGAATAAAAATATAGCTCCAAGTAATGTTACCGATGGATTGAAGACAAAAGAGGGGATGCCTTCCCAGGGCATCCCCAAGCTTAGGCTTTTTGGTGTCTTTGAATTTGGCTTGGGGTGCCTTGGGCATCCCCAAGCTTGAGCTCTTTCCACTCCTTATCTCTTTGTCCATGAGAACATCACCCAAAACTTGAAAACTTCACAACACAAAACTTAAACAGAAACTTGTGATAACATTAGTACAAGAAAACAAACTACCACTTCTTTTGGTACTGTAGCAAACTTGAATTCCATCTATATTGATGATGGGCTACTGTATTCTCACTTTTCCATGGCTAGTACCCCCCGATACTAACCATAGTTTCATCAAAACAAGCAACCCACTCAACAAAAACAGAATCTGTCAAAAACAGACCAGTCTGTAGCAATTTGTATACTTCGTATACTTCTAGTACCTCAAAAAATCTGAAAAATTACGATGCCTGTGCAAAAACATATCAATCAGAAGCAAAAAAGAATCAACTCAAAAGCTCTTTCTGAATAAAAATGAAAAATCATCTCATGAGCGAAAAGTTTCTGTCTTTTTCCAGCAGGATCAAACAACCATTACCAAGACTAGTCATAAAGGCTTTGCTTGGCTCAAACACAAAAAACACAATCACAACAGAATTGTGAAGGTGTGGACGCAACAAAACAGAAAGAAAAAGATAAATTCATTGGGTTGCCTCCCAACAAACGCTATTGTTTAACGCCCTTAGCTAGGCATAGAAGCGATAGAATCACGTATCGTCGTATTTGGTGCTCAAACTATAAGTGGCCCTCATCATGGATTCATAAGGCAATCTTATTTTCTTTCTAGGAAAGTGTTCCATGCCCTTCCTTAAAGGAAATTGAAATCTAATATTCCCTTCCTTCATATCGATGATAGCACCAATAGTCCTTAGGAAAGGTCTACCAAGAATAATAGGGCATGTAGGATTGCAATCAATGTCAAGCACAATGAAATCCACGGGTACATAGTTCCTATTTGAAATAATAAGAACATCATAGATCCTTCCGGAAAAAAATCATATGAGACCAGGTTTCACAACCCAGCACCTGAGACCCTCCCCGATGGATGACATGTGGTATTCACAATCTCAAAACAACTACTCCCACTTTGCCCAGTAACCCATTCCCGATCCCGATTCTAATCACGTATATGTATCCTAACCCGTTGTATAAGAATGAGATAGGTATGTTTCAAAAAAAAAAGAATGAGATAGGTAAGTAACTCCCACCCCCACAACCTAGTGTCCATGTGCTGCTGCAAGAAGAACAGATGGTGGCCACGCGCGACATAGCCGTGGGGCGTCCTCGACGACGGCCGCACTGCTACACTCGCTCACGCCGGTGCCGGCAAACTCTATGAGACCCGACATGATCTAGTCTAGCCTTTACTTAAGTACTCCCTTCGTTCCTAAATATAAGACCTTTTAAAGATTCTACTATGAACTACATACAGATGTATATAGTCATACTTTAAAGTGTAGGTTCACTCATTTTACTACGTATGTAGTCCATAATGAAATCTCTAAAAGGTCTTATATTTAGGAACGGAGGGAGTATGAGAGTGTGTAACGTGTACACAAACTTTTTGATCCAATAAGCTGCACCACTTGTCTTACAAGCCTGTTCAAGCGTAGGAAGTCATATGCAATCTGTCCACAAGTCTGTTGATCTGATAAGCTGCACCACTTGTCTTACAAGCCCGTCCAAGTTAAGCATTACACAAGGTAGCTAGTGGCGTCAAATTTTCACACTGCAAGGTAGCTGTTGTCGACTAGGAGTCGTCTGTATTTCAGTATATAACCGCCGTCAAGGAGAAGTCCACGCCCAGCCACCGGCATGAGCGTCTTGGCTTGTGACCACGACGAACGTAAAGTCCGACCAACCAGCAACACCGGTGATGATGTCTTCCAGTTTGGCCACTGACAAGAAGTCACCGCAGGGTCATCACGTGCAGAAGATTATTCCACGCAGCAAAGGATGACAAGTCATCAATGCGTCATTTCGATCGGCCACCGGCGACGAGGTTGGTTTGGCCGTGATGGACGTACGAGGGCAAAATCAAACAAACCTTAAATCGTTGTGTACGTACATGTTTAATCGTACATAGGGATTGCAATGCGGAATAACTGTCGGGTTTGGGAAATTAATGGGCAGAGGGGGAGTAGCAGCTTTGAGATTGTTAATGCCACGTGTCATCCATCAGCAAGGGTCTCACGTGCTGGACTGTGAGACCTGGTCTCATAGAATTTTTCTCCAATCCTTCCCATGGGTTTCTTGATAGTAGAATCAGCAAGATGCAAATTAAGAGAACACTCCTCAATCTCATTAAAACCCAGAACATCACATAAATACTTTGGAATCGCAGAAACACTAGCACCCAAATCACACAAAGCATTGCACTCATAGTTTTTGATTTTGATTTTGATGGTAGGTTCCCACTCATCATGAAGCTTTCTAGGGATAGAGACTTCCAATTGAAGTTTCTCTTCAAGAGATTTTATCATAGCTTCGACGATATGATCGGTAAAGGCTTTGTTTTGGCTATAAGCGTGTGGAGAGTTCAACATGGATTGCATCAAAGAAATGCATTCAATCAAGGAGCAAGTATCATAATTGAATTCCTTGAAATCCACAGTAGTAATTTCATTACTACTCAAAGTTTTAACGTCTTCTACTCCACTTTTAATGCTTTTAGCATCAAGATAGATGGACTCCGAATCATTGGGGCACTTTTCAACCAAAGTGGATTCATATTCAGCCCCATAATCATTAGGTTTGACACAAGAAAACAAAGATTCAATGGGAGTCACACCAAGCACTTTAAGATCTTCGTGATTCTCATCACGAGAACACGCCTTTTTAAGCCATTCATGTCTAGCACGAATTTGGGCGGTTCTTTCTTGGCTCTCAATCATGGAAACACGCATAGCTTTCAAAGTTTCATCCATGTTGATTTTGGGAGGAGCACATCTAACTTTCAAAGCATCAACATCACAAGAAATTATATCCACGCTCTTAGCCAAATAGTCAATTTTGAGTAGTTTTTCCTCTATGGACGCATTGAAAATCTTTTGAGAGTTGATGAACTCTTTGATATTACTCCCTAGATCAGAGGGTAATCTATTGTAATTTCCATGAGTATTGTTGTAGGAGTTGCCAAAGTTATTATAGTTGTTACTAGGAAAAGTCCTAGGAATATAGTTTCCTCTAAAGGCATTGTTGTTGCCAAAGTTATTCCTACCAACAAAATTAACGTCCAAGCTAGCGTTGCTACTCTCAATCAAAGAAGACAAAGGCATATCATTAGGATCCAAAGGAGCACTTCTACTAGTGAAAGGACGTGGATGTCGCCTAGAGGGGTGAATAGGCGCTTTAAAATAATTAAGGTTTAGGCTTGAACAAATGCGGAATAAAACTAACGTTTAATATGTCAAGCACAAAACCTACAAACAACTAGGCTCACCTATGTGCACCAACAACTTATGCTAAGCAAGATAAACAACTAAGTGATAGCAAGATATATTACAATAAACAATATGTCTATCACAAAGTAAAGTGCATAAGTAAAGGGTTCGGGTAAGAGATAACCGAGGCACGGGGAAACGATGATGTATCCCGAAGTTCACACCCTTGCGGATGCTAATCTCCGTTAGAGCGGTGTGGAGGCACAATGCTCCCCAAGATGCCACTAGGGCCACCGTAATCTCCTCACGCCCTCGCACAATGCAAGATGTCGTGATTCCACTAAGGGACCCTTGAGGGCGGTCACCGAACCCGTACAAATGGCAAACCTTGGGGGCGGTCACCGAACCCGTACACGTGGCAACCCTTGGGGGCGGTTACCGAACCCGTACAAATTGCTCGGGGCAATCTCCACAACCTAATTGGAGACCCCGACGCTTGCCCGGAGCTTCACACCACAATGATTGAGCTCCAAGACACCACCAAGCTTCTAGGACGCCAAAGCATCCGCGAAGAACAATATCTAGGGTACTAAGTACCAAAGGTAATAAGCTTCTCAAACTTCACTTCCACGTATCACCGTGGAGAACTCAAACCGATGCAACTAATGCAATGGCAAGAACACACGAAGTGGTCAAGTCCCTCACACTCAAATCCCTCCACAACAACGAAAGCTATGGAGAAATATGAGAGGAAGAACAAGGAGCTCACAAAGAACTCCAAGATCAAGATCCAAGGGGTTCCCCTCACATAGAGGAGAAAGTGATTGGTGGAGATGTGGATCTAGATCTCCTCTCTCTCTCTTCTCCCTCAAGAACAAGCAAGAATCATTGGAGGGATTGAGAGTAAGCAAGCTCTAAGAATGTCAACAATGGAGGTAGAACAAGAGCTCAACAAAATGGGTAAAGCCAAGGGGGAAGAAGACCCCCTTTATATAGTGGGGAAGGAATCAGACCGTTACCCCCACTCTCTGCCCGAGCTCCAGCGGTACTACCGCTGGCACTCCAGCGGTACTACCGCTGACCAGGGGCGGTACTACCGCCATCTAGCGGTACTACCGCTGGTACTCCAGCGGTACTACCGCTGGCCCCAGCGGTACTACCGCTGGGCCCCTGGTAGTGCAAAGGTACTACCACCGCCAAGAAAGTCTTCGCAAAAAGGTTCGTCCACGAACAACCGCTAGGCAGGCGGTACTAAGCTCCTGGAGCGGTACTACCACTGACCAGGGGCGGTACTACCGCCAGCCAGCGGTACTACCGCTAGGGCCAGCGGTACTACCGCCAACTCTAGCGGTACTACCGCTAGGTCCAGCGGTACTACCGCTAGGTACTGAAACAGCCATAACTTTCGCATACGAGCTCCAAATCGAGCAAACCCAAGCTTGTTGGATTCAGGAAATCTTAAGACCATGCAGATATGAAAATGCCAATGATATAGAGATGTGAGATCTCTATGAATGAAGAACTGGCAAAAACTCCAACATCGAAAACATCATAGTAGATGCATATGGACTCCGTTTTCGATGAACTCGAGCTTGTCACGAAGATGACCATAAGCTCTAAAACTCACAAAGAGAAACACCAAACAAGAACCAAGAAGTATGATGCAAGGATGCAAATGGTTTAAGCTCTCAACGAACGATACGATCAAGCTACTCAATTGAGAGCCCCCCTTGATAGTACATCAATTTATCCTAACCAGAAAACCTATCAAGGGCAAACCTATACCTTGCACCTCGTCCTCTTGATCTAGATGATGATGATCTTTGCTTCCTCAAGATGGACCACCTTTCTTGATTGCGTTGGCTTGATGAAGACTAATTGATTGCTCCCCCATACTCACTATGGGTGAGCCACTCTTCAGCATATCTTCACAAGTCCATTGCCACCACAATGGACGGCAAGCTTCAAGCATGATATCTTCGTGCTGATCCACTTGAACTTGCACATCGCAATCTTGATGACGATCACAACTTGACGTCATACTTCATGGGTTGTATGAGATCTTCCCTTTGACGCAAGCCCATGGAAACACACCTAACCCCCACATAGAACTCTCACGAAGACCATGGGTTAGTACACAAACACGTAATGGACAATGCTTACCATACCAAGGGATCACTCTTGATCCCTCTCGGTACATCTTGTATGCTTTGTGTGTTGATCATCTGATTTACTCTTTGTCTGAGATCTTGATCAACCATGTGTCTCTATGACCATTCTTTGGATAATACCTTGAATACCACCTTGGTCAACATATAAACTCCTTGAACCCAACAGATGGACTTCAAGAAGTGCCTATGGACAAATCCTATAATTATAACTTAAGGCAACCATTAGTCCATAGGAATTGTCATCAATTACCAAAACCACATATGGAGATATATGCTCTAACATTCTCCCCCATTTTGGTAATTGATGACAACTACTTCAAGAGAGTTTATATAAGGAAATAAGCATAACTAAGCATGACCAACCGCACACATACAAAGCAATAATGCATGCATGCAAGATGTAAATGCTTACACAATAAAAGCAAAAACCTCTAAACATATCCAAAGTAAACTCTCTAAACTTCTCCCCCATTGGCATCGATTGCCAAAATGGACGAAAAGTTTAGAAAGCCAATATATTTGGTGGTCCTCCAAAAAGTGTGTACTTCTCAGCAAATGAGTGCCAAGAAATACACAAATACAATGATAAGTAGTTGGAGGAAAACAAACTATATTGAGAACCCAAAGATTGCAAATAAAAGAACCGTATGCCACAAGGACATACCACAATAGAGGAAAGCAATCAAAAGATACCGGATGGAACAAACAATCATATGGTCCTTCGAACCACATGAATAAAAGATATTATGATAAAAGAAACGGAGTGTTTTATCAAAACTAGAGAAGCTCCCCATGATTTGTGCACTAATAGGAGATTTTTGTATATGATACAAGTGCACAAAATAGGATCGTTGCTCCCCCTAAATTAATAAAAAAAACACAACGGGTGCAAGAAGAAAGATGAGACAATAAGCAAATCTCTTGCACAAAACAAGTGGTTGAGCAACATGTAAAAGAAGCAACTTAAGATTAGGCTCAACCAAAATAATGTGTGTGAGTCATGGCAAGGCACTTGAGAAGACTAAGATAAGGATGAACATTACTCATCAACATAGTCTTGATGAAATGACACACAAAGTGCAAGACATATCATTCCCACACACACCTACTAGAAAATGGGTTCACAAGCTTACTAATAAACAAAATAAGAACCAACGCTTGTGACAACCCATAGTGTGTACTCTTTGTCTGAGATCTTGATCAACCATGTGTCTCTATGACCATTCTTTAGATAATGCCTTGAATACCACCTTGGTCAACATATAAACTCCTTAAACCCAACAGATGGACTTCAAGAAGTGCCTATGGACAAATCCTATAATTATAACTTAAGGCAACCATTAGTCCATAGGAATTGTCATCAATTACCAAAACCACATATGGAGATATATGCTCTAACATTCTCCCCCATTTTGGTAATTGATGACAACTACTTCATTCATGGTGACTTCAGCAAGCAAGCAAGCACACAAGCAAACAAATAGCAGGCGAGAAAAAGGGCGAACGAAAAAGGCAAACGAAAAAGGCAAATTGGTGAAGTGGGGGAGAGGAAAACGATAGGCAACTAGCAAACAAAGTAAATGCAAGAGACGAGTTTGCGACACCTACTTGGATGAGTTCTTGACTTGATTTTCCTCCCCGGCAACGGTGCCAGAAATTCTTCTGTTGTGGCAACAAAAGTCCTTCCCTGGCGCTTAGGAATTCTTCTTGTTACTTCTCTGGTTTGCGTCGGTTTTTCCCTTGAAGAGGAAAGGGTGATGCAGCACAGGAGAAGTAAGTATTTCCCTCAGTTTGAGAACCAAGGTATCGATCCAAAAGGAGGGCCTCGTCAAGTCCAAAGTACCTACGCAAACAGAAACAAGCTTGCACCCAACGCTTCAAAGGGGTTGTCAATCCCTTCAAGATTGTTTGCAAAGTGAGATCTGAAGGTGGAAAGTGCAGCGAAGTAAAAAGTGTAAGGCTGAAAATATGGTGTGGAGTAGACCCTGGGGGCCATAGTTTTCACTAGAGGCTTCTCTCAAAATAGCAAGTATTACGGTGGGTGAACAAATTACTGTCGAGCAATTGATAGAACCGTGCAAAGTCATGACGATATCTAAGGTAATGATCATACATATAGGCACCACGTCCGAGACAAGTAGACCGATACTTTCTGCATCTACTACTATTACTCCACACATCGACCGCTATCCAGCATGCATCTAGTGTATTGAGTTCATGACGAACAGAGTAACGCCTTAAGCAAGATGACATGATGTAGAGGGATAATCTCAAACCAATGATGAAAACCCCATCTTTTTACCCTTGATGGCAACAAAACGATGCGTGCCTCGCTACCCCTTCTGTCACTGGGTGAGGTCACCGCACGGTATGAACCCAAAACCAAGCACTTCTCCCATTGCAAGAATCATAGATCTAGTTGGCCAGACAAAACCCACAACTCGAAGAGAATTACAAGGATATGAAATCATGCATAAGAGAGATTAGAATAAACTCAAATAAGATTCATAGATAATCTGATCATAAATCCACAATTCATCGGATCTCGACAAACACATCGCAAAAGAAGATTACATCGGATAGATCTCCATGAAGATCATGGAGAACTTTGTATTGAAGATCCAAGAGAGAGAAGAAGCCATCTAGTTACTAGCTATGGACCCGTAGGTCCATGGTGAACTACTCACGCATCATCGGAGAGGTCATGGTGTTTATGAAGAAGCCCTCCATGTCCGAATCTCCCCTCTGGCAGGGCACCAGGACGTGCCCCAGATGGGATCTTGCGGAGACAGAAGCTTGCGGCGGCTGAAAGGTACTTTCGATGTTCTCTTGATTTTTTAGGATTTTTAGGGAATATATAGGCGCAACCCCTAGGTCAGGGGACGCTCAGGGGGGACACAAGCTTGGATGGCGCGGCCTCCCCCCTGGCCAAGGGGTGGGGCTTGTGGGGCCCCTGGTGCTCCCCTGCCTTGGCTCCCAAGCTCCCCGATCTTCTTCCATTCCAGAAAAAATCTTTTCGGGGATTTTCTTCCGTTTGGACTCTGTTTCAAAATCTCCTCTGAAAGGGGTCAAAACATGGAAAAAACAGGAACTGGTACTTGGCACTGAGTTAATAAGTTAGTCCCAAAAAATAAATAAAAGGCATGCAAAACATCCAAAGTTTGACAACATAATAGCATGAAACCATCAAAAATTATAGATACGTTGGAGACGTATCAACGAGCGAGGGCATTCAAGATTCTCTCTTCATGGCAGTTATGCCATAGTATGTTTATAATGTCCTCGGAGTTGTAATCTGGTATTCGGTTTATATTTAGAAGGAATCTAGCACAAAAGTGTTGGACTAGCTTTCCTGGCGCCTGCCGGACATGGTGGAGGTCTCGTATACTAGGTCCTTCTGAGATACTCAGATGATTCCTAGAATGGGAGGTGAGTGGGACAAAATTCGGTGTTTTCACAACGCGCATTCCTCTTATATTACTGATCGTATCCGGTACCGTTGGAGAATTCGGAACATCCGGTCTGGGACCCATATGGCTGACCGGGCATGACAACTCGTAGTCCGAATTGAGTTTGGGGCATAACTCGTTCGCCACAGAATCTGGGTTACCCGATATTGGGACACAAATTGTCCTAAGTTCCGGTGGTTGGGAGGGTGATCCCCTCGCTGGTTCCTCAATAGTGGCGATCGGGTGAGTAACAGGTGGGACATAAATTTTCATGTCATCGGGTCTGATCCCGATCTGGTCGTAGACCGATGGTTGGTCAAGGGATACTCCCATTGCTTGTATTCTGCCATGCAGCTCTTCCAATTCCCCAATATCCATGGCGTCTATAAGTCCGCAGCCTACGAGATCAACCAGGGGCGTTGCCACCTTCGGAGTATTCAGAGCTCTGCCACCGCTGGTGATTTTCATGGCGCGTCAGGTTCGGGATCCGATAACAGAACTTCAACATGAGTCGTATCAAGGACGAAATTCTCCTCCTCTGATGTTCAAGCATCACTAGGGAGGTACATCATGAAAATAAGGTCTCCCCAGGGATCGGCGACGAAGTCCAAGTTGCTGAACCAAATTTCTTGATTAGGGGAAAGACTTCCAACCTGGTCTAAGTGATCGGCGAGATTGGCATGCAACACAATGCTGTCGAACGTGAAAATCTATCCACGGACAAATATATCCCCGGTGCGGATTTCGTTGCCAGTGATCAGGCGAGCCATTGATCCTTCTCGTGATCCTGCAGCGGAGCTCTCAATGAAATCACCAATGTCGATGTCAAAACCGGTCGATCTCGAGTAAGGGTTCCGAACTATGGATCTAAGGTCAATGGGTAACAAGGGACGATGGAGATGGTGTTTTACCCAGGTTCAGGCCCTCTTGATGGAGGTAAAACCCTATGTCTTGCTCTTGTTGTTATTAATGGGGTAGTACAGAATATAGAGTTGATCTACTCCGAGATTGATGTTGTGGTCTAAACCCTAATCGTAATGAGCTTCATGTATCCTATGAGCTATGGCCTCTGGATTATATAGATGCCAGGGGTGTCGAGGTTTACACGAGGTCAGTTACAACAAAGAAGGGATATGTCGATTACCACATCTTCTTGGATTACACGCCAAGTCTTTAGAATAGTCCATCTTGAATCCAACACTCTTGCCGATGGTCGAATAGCCGAGAGAGTCTGGTCCATGAGAGTAGGTGGACAGTTCAAGGACCCCCTAATCCTGGACTCCCTCACTCCAGTGTAACTTTATCCTGTTTTTGATTTCCTCAATGTGCTTTGGACCTCGTTAACACTCAACTAGCTCATTACCTTTGGAATGGCTTTGAGGGCAATAGAAACTCCACCAACCAATTGGAACCTGGTTTGATTAAAATGAAATTTGAAGGCTTAGGACTCCCTAATTGTAGAGATATTAATATTTTTCTTCTAGATAATTGGATTAATAAATATAACAAGAGTGATGGTAAAATTTGGAAAACTTTGGTTGACCAAAAATATCTTAGGAATGCCCCCAACAGTTTTGTATGCGAAGGTGATGGAATCATGATTTTTTTCTTAAACAACAGTTCATAGTGTGGCCTCTCTAAGGAAGATGATACCCTTGTTTGGTTGCATGATTCAAAAGGGGAATTTACTACCACTTATCTATATAGCATCATCAACTTTAGAGGAGTGCGGTCTGTTTTTATTCCTGTTGTTTGGTACATTAATGTTCCTCCTAGAGTTCATGTCTTTTTGTGACTCTTTTAATAATAAAAGCATGACAAAGACAATCTCTTAAAATAAGAATTGATAAGAATCCTGCTTGCTTATTTTGTTTTGATCCTGAGAGTTTGTATCATCTCTTCTTTGTGTGTGTGGTTGCTATGGAGGCCTAGATGATTATGTCTAATGTCATATATCTGATTTTGTGCTCTTTCAACATTTAACGGGTTTGGTGGCTCATACTAATCACTCTGGAAAAAAATGAAAAATACTCTTCAAGTAGCAGGTGGGGGAAAGTGGAAGCATACTCCCTAATGCTTGCAACCCTTAGCAAAGCATCACACCCTTTGTCACTTGGGTGAAATGTGGTGGATGTTGCATGTGTTGGAATTATGCCCTAGAGGCAATAATAAATATAGTTATTATTATAATTCCTGTATCAAGATAATCGTTTATTATCCATGCTATAATTGTATTGAATGAAGACTAATTTACATGTGTGGATACATAGACAAAACACTGTCCCTAGCAAGCCTCTAGTTGGCTAGCCAGTTGATCAAAGATAGTCAGTGTCTTCTGATTATGAACAAGGTGTTGTTGCTTGATAACTGGATCACGTCATTAGGAGAATCACGTGATGGACTAGACCCAAACTAATAGACATAGCATGTTGATCGTGTCATTTTGTTGCTACTGTTTTCTGCGTGTCAAGTATTTGTTCCTATGACCATGAGATCATATAACTCACTAACACCGGAGGAATACTTTGTGTGTATCAAACGTCGCAACGTAACTGGGTGACTATAAAGATGCTCTACAGGTATCTCCGAAGGTGTTCGTTGAGTTAGTATGGATCGAGACTGGGATTTGTCACTCCGTGTGACGGAGAGGTATCTCGGGGCCCACTCGGTAATACAACATCACACACAAGCCTTGCAAGCAATGTGACTTAGTGTTAGTTGCCGGATCTTGTATTACGGAACGAGTAAAGAGACTTGCCGGTAAACGATATTGAAATAGGTATGCGGATACTGATGATCGAATCTTGGGCAAGTAACATACCGAAGGACAAAGGGAATGACATACGGGATTATATGAATCCTTGGCACTGAGGTTCAAACGATAAGATCTTCGTGGAATATGTAGGATCCAATATGGGCATCCAGGTCCCGCTATTTGATATTGACCGAGGAGTCTCTCGGGTCATGTCTACATAGTTCTCGAACCCGCAGGGTCTGCACACTTAAGGTTTGACGTTGTTTTATGCGTATTTGAGTTATATGGTTGGTTACCGAATGTTGTTCGGAGTCCCGGATGAGATCACGGACGTTGCGAGGGTTTCCGAAATGGTCCGGAAACGAAGATTGATATATAGGATGACCTCATTTGATTACCGGAAGGTTTTCGGAGTTACCGGGAATGTACCGGGAATGACGAATGGGTTCCGGGAGTTCACCGGGGGGGGCAACCCACCCCGGGGAAGCCCATAGGCCTTGGGGGTGGCACACCAGCCCTTAGTGGGCTGGTGGGACAGCCCAAGAAGGCCCTATGCGCCATAGGAAGAAAATCAAAGAGAAAAGAAAAAAAAAAGCAGGAGGTGGGAAAGGGAAGAAGGACTCCACCTTCCAAACCAAGTTGGACTCGGTTTGGAAGGGGAGACCTTCCCCCTTGGCTCGGGCGAAACCCTTATGGCTCCTTGGACCCCAAGGCAAGGCTCCCCCTCTTCCCCCTATATATACAGAGGTTTTAGGGCTGATTTGGGACGACTTTTCCACGGCAGCCCGACCACATACCTCCACGGTTTTTCCTCTAGATCGCGTTTCTGCGGAGCTCGGCCCGAGCCCTGTTGAGACAAGATCATCACCAACCTCCGGAGAGCCGTCACGCTGCCGGAGAACTCTTCTACCTCTCCGTCTCTCTTGTTGGATCAAGAAGGCCGAGATCATCGTCGATTTGTACGTGTGCTGAACGCGGAGGTGTCGTCCGTTCGGCACTAGATCGTGGGACTGATCGCGGGACGGTTCGCGGGGCTGATCGAGGGACGTGAGGACGTTCCACTACATCAACCGCGTTCACTAACGCTTCTGCTGTACAGTCTACAAGGGTACGGAGATCACACATCCCCTCTCGTAGATGGACATCACCATGATAGGTCTTCGTGCGCGTAGGAAAATTTTTGTTTCCCATGCGACGTTCCCCAACAGTGGCATCATGAGCTAGGTTTATGCGTAGATGTCTTCTCGAGTAGAACACAAAAGTTTTTTGTGGGCGGTGATGTGCGTTTTGCTGCCCTGCTTAGTCTTTTCTTGATTCCGCGGTATTGTTGGATTGAAGCGGCTTGGACCGACATTACTCGTACGCTTACGACAGACTGGTTTCATCGCTACGAGTAACCCCGTTGCTCAAAGATGACTGGCAAGTGTCAGTTTCTGCAACTTTAGTTGAATCGGATTTGACCGAGGAGGTCCTTGGATGAGGTTAAATAGCAACTCATATATCTCCGTTGTGGTGTTTGCGTAAGTAAGATGCGATCCTACTAGATACCCATGGTCACCACGTAAAACATGCAACAACAAAATTAGAGGACGTCTAACTTGTTTTTGCAGGGTATGCTTGTGATGTGATATGGCCAACGATGTGATGTGATATATTGGATGTATGAGATGATCATGTTGTAATAGATAATATCGACTTGCACGTCGATGGTACGGCAACCGGCAGGAGCCATAGGGTTGTCTTTATACTAACGTTTGTGCTTGCAGATGCGTTTACTATTTTGCTAGGATGTAGCTTTAGTAGTAATAGCATGAGTAGCACGACAACCCCGATGGCGACACGTTGACGGAGATCATGGTGTGGCGCCGGTGACAAGAAGATCGTGCCGGTGCTTTGGTGATGGAGATCAAGGAGCACGTGATGATGGCCATATCATGTCACTTATGAATTGCATGTGATGTTAATCCTTTTATGCACCTTATTTTGCTTAGAACGACGGTAGCATTATGAGGTGATCTCTCACTAAAATTTCAAGACGAAATTGTGTTCTCCCCGACTGTGCACCGTTGCTACAGTTCGTCGTTTCGAGACACCACGTGATGACCGGGTGTGATAGACTCAATGTTCACATACAACGGGTGCAAAACAGTTGCGCACGCGGAACACTCGGATTAAGCTTGACGAGCTTAGCATGTGCAGACATGGCCTCGGAACACATGAGACCGAAAGGTCGATCATGAATCATATAGATGATATGATTAGCATGGGGATGCTTACCACTGAAACTATACTCAACTCACGTGATGATCGGACTTGAGCTAGTGTAAGTGGATCATGAACCACTCAAATGACTAGAGAGATGTACTTTTTGAGTGGGAGTTTAGCGAATAATTTGATTAAGTTAAACTCTAATTATCTTGAACATAGGCTAAGTCCACTTTGAATATATTTGTGTTGTATATCATGGCTCACGCTACAGTCACCCTGAATTTTAATACGTTCCTAGAGAAAGCTAAGTTGAAAGATGATGGAAGCAACTTTGTAGACTGGGCTCGTAATCTTAAGCTAATCTTACAAGCTGGGAAGAAGGATTATGTCCTTAATGCTGCGCTAGGAGATGAACCACCCGCTACGGCTGATCAGGATGTTAAGAACGCTTGGTTAGCACGTAAGGAGGACTACTCAGTAGTTCAATGTGCAGTCTTGTATGGCTTAGAACCGGGACTTCAACGTCGCTTTGAGTGTCATGGAGCATTTGAGATGTTCCAGGAGTTGAAGTTTATCTTTCAGAAGAACGCCCGGATCGAGAGGTATGAGACCTCCGATAAATTCTATGCTTGCAAGATGGAGGAGAACTCGTCTGTCACTGAACATGTGCTCAAAATATCTGGGTACTCAAACCGTCTAGCTGAGCTGGGGATTGAACTCCCGCAAGAGGCTATCACTGACAGAATCCTTCAATCACTGCCGCCAAGCTATAAAGGCTTTGTGTTGAACTACAACATGCAAGGGATGAACAAGTCACCCGGCGAGTTGTTTGCGATGCTGAAAGTCGCAGAGTCTGATCTCCGTAAAGAACATCAAGTGTTGATGGTGAATAAGACCACTGGTTTCAAGAGAAACGGCAAAGGCAAGAAGGGTAAATCAAAGAAGAGCGGCAAGCATGTTGCCAATCCAATCAAGAAACCCTAAGCTGGACCTAAGCGTGAAACAGAGTGTTACTATTGCAAGGGTATGGGTCACTGGAAGCGCAATTGCCCCAAGTATCTGGCTGATAAGAAGGCGGCCAAAGAAAAATCAGGTATATTCGATATACATGTTATTGATGTGTACTTAAACGGCTCTCATAGTAGTGCCTGGGTATTCGATACCGGTTCTGTTGCTCATATTTGCAACTCGAAACAGGAACTGCGGAATAACGAAGGCTGGCGAAAGATGAAGTGACGATGCGCGTAGGAAATGGTTCCAATGTTGATGCAATCGCCGTCAGCACAGTTTCACTTCAGTTACCATCAGAATTAGTTATGAACTTGAATCATTGTTATTTAGTGCCTGCGTTGAGCATGAACATTATATCTGGGTCTTGTTTATTGCGAGACGGTTACTCTTTTAAGTCAGAGAATAATGGTTGTTCTATTTCTATGAGTAACATCTTTTATGGTCATGCACCCAATGTGAGAGGATTGTTCATATTGAATCTTGATAGCGCTACACACATACATAACATTGAGACCAAAAGAGTTAGAGTTAACAATGATAGCGCCATATTTCTGTGGCACTGCCGCTTACGTCATATTGGTGTAAAGCGCATGAAGAAACTCCATGCCGATGGACTTTTGGAGTCACTTGACTTTGATTCACTTGACACGTGTGAACCATGCCTCATGGGCAAGATGACTAAAACTCCGTTCTCCGGAACAATGGAGCATGCAAGTGACTTGTTGGAAATCATACATACCGATATGTGTGGTCCGATGAGCATAGAGGCACGTGGCGGATATCGTTATTTTCTCACCTTCACTGACGATTTGAGTAGATATGGTTATGTCTACTTAATGAAGCACAAGTGTGAAACATTTGAAAAGTTCAAGCAATTTCAGAGTGAAGTTGAAAATCATCGTAACAAGAAGTTCAAGTTCCTACGGTCTGATCATGGGGGTGAATATCTGAGTTTCGAGTTTGGTGCTCACTTAAGACAATGTGGAATTGTTTCACAGTTGACACCGCGTGGAACACCACAGCATAATGGTGTGTTCGAATGTCGTAATCGTACTTTATTAGAGATGGTGCGATCTATGATGTCTCTTACCGATTTGCCGTTATCGTTTTGGGGTTATGCATTAGAAACAGCTGCATTCACTTTAAATAGGGCACCATCAAAATCCGTTGAGACGACACCATACGAACTGTGGTATGGCAAAAGGCCAAAGTTGTCGTTTCTTAAAGTTTGGGGATGTGATGCTTATGTCAAAAAGCTTCAGCCTGAAAATCTGGAACCCAAAGCGGAAAAGTGCATCTTCATAGGTTACCCAAAAGAGACAGTTGGGTACACCTTCTATCTCAAATCCGAGGGCAAAGTGTTTGTTGCTAAAAACGGAGCTTTTCTCGAGAAGGAGTTTCTCTCGAGAGAATTGAGTGGGAGGAAGATAGAACTTGATGAGATTGTCGAACCTCTCATCCCTCTGGATGGTGGCGCAGGGCAAGGGGAAACCTCTGTCGTTGCGACGCCGGTTGAGGAGGAAGTTAATGATGATGATCATGAAACTCCGGTTCAAGTTTCTGTCGAACCACGCAGGTCGACGAGACCACGTGCTGCTTCAGAGTGGTACGGTAATCCCGTCTTATCAATCATGTTGTTGGACAACAATGAACCTGCAAATTATGAAGAAGCAATGGTGGGCCCAGATTCCAACAAATGGCTAGAAGCCATGAAGTCCGAGATAGGATCCATGTATGAGAACAAAGTGTGGACTTTGGAAGTACTGCCTGAGGGCCGCAAGGCTATTCAGAACAAATGGATCTTTAAGAGGAAGATGGACGCTGATGGCAATGTGACCGTTTATAAAGCTCGACTTGTGGCAAAGGG
Organism: Hordeum vulgare subsp. vulgare; assembly: GCF_904849725.1. NCBI lineage: Eukaryota > Viridiplantae > Streptophyta > Magnoliopsida > Poales > Poaceae > Hordeum > Hordeum vulgare. The sequence goes on along the minus strand of NC_058524.1, from coordinate 572,998,703 downwards.
TTTTTCACAAGTTCAAGGAGTTGACTACAATGAGACATTCTCACCCGTAGCGATGCTTAAGTCCGTCAGAATCATGTTAGCAATAGCTGCATTTTTCGATTATGAAATCTGGCAGATGGATGTCAAAACAGCGTTCCTTAACGGTTTCCTTAAGGAAGAATTGTATATGATGCAACCCGAAGGTTTTGTCGATCCTAAGAATGCTAACAAGGTGTGCAAGCTCCAGCGATCCATTTATGGACTGGTGCAAGCATCTCGGAGTTGGAACAAACGCTTTGATGAGGTGATCAAAGCATTTGGGTTTATACAAGTGGTTGGAGAATCTTGTATTTACAAGAAAGTGAGTGGGAGCTCTGTGACGTTTCTAATATTATATGTGGATGACATATTGCTGATTGGAAACAACGTAGAGTTTTTGGAGAGCATAAAGGATTACTTGAATAAAAGTTTCTCTATGAAGGACCTAGGAGAAGCTGCTTACATTCTAGGCATTAAGATCTACAGGGATAGATCAAAACGCCTGATAGGACTTTCACAAAGCACATACCTTGATAAAGTTTTGAAGAGGTTCAAAATGGAACAGTCCAAGAAAGGGTTCTTGCCAGTTTACAAGGTACGAGATTGAGTAAGACTCAGTGCCCAGCAACTGATGAGGATAGAGAGCATATGAGCACCGTCCCCTATGCTTCAGCCATAGGTTCTATCATGTATGCAATGCTGTGCACTAGACCGGACTTAGCCTGGCCATAAGTATGGCAGGTAGGTTCCAGAGTAATCCAGGAGTGGATCACTGGACGGCGGTCAAGAATATCCTGAAGTACCTGAAAAGGACTAAGGAGATGTTTCTCGTGTATGGAGGTGATGAAGAGCTCGCCGTAAAAGGTTACGTCGATGCAAGCTTTGACACAGATCCGAACGACTCTAAGTCGCAAACCGGATACGTATTTATTCTTAATGGGGGTGCGGTAAGCTGGTGCAGTTCCAAGCAAAGCGTCGTAGCGGATTCTACATATGAAGCGGAGTACATGGCTGCCTCGGAGGCGGCTAAGGAGGGTGTCTGGATGAAGCAGTTCATGACGGATCTTGGAGTGGTGCCAAACGCACTGAATCCAATAACCTTGTTCTGTGACAACACGGGTGCCATTGCCTTAGCAAAGGAACCACGGTTTCACAAGAAGTCCAGACACATCAAACGACGCTTCAACCTCATCCGCGACTACGTCTAAGGGGGGACGTAAATATATGCAAAGTGCACACGGATCTGAATGTAGCAGACCCGCTGACTAAACCTCTTCCACGGGCAAAGCATGATGAACACCAGAACTGTATGGGTGTTAGATTTATTACAATGTAATTCGCATGATGATGTGAGGACTAGATTATTGACTCTAGTGAAAGTGGGATACTGTTGGAATTATGCCCTAGAGGCAATAATAAATATAGTTATTATTATAATTCCTATATCAAGATAATCGTTTATTATCCATGCTATAATTGTATTGAATGAAGACTCATTTACATGTGTGGATACATAGACAAAACACTGTCCCTAGCAAGTCTCTAGTTGGCTAGCCAGTTGATCAAAGATAGTCAGTGTCTTCTGATTATGAACAAGGTGTTGTTCCTTGATAACTAGATCACGTCATTAGGAGAATCACGTGATGGACTAGACCCAAACTAATATACGTAGCATGTTGATCGTGTCATTTTGTTGCTACTGTTTTCTGCGTGTCAAGTATTTGTTCCTATGACCATGAGATCATATAACTCACTAACACCGGAGGAATACTTTGTGTGTATCAAACGTCGCAACGTAACTGGGTGACTATAAAGATGCTCTACAGGTATCTCCGAAGGTGTTCGTTGAGTTAGTATGGATCGAGACTGGGATTTGTCACTCCGTGTGACGGAGAGGTATCTCGGGGCCCACTCGGTAATACAACATCACACACAAGCCTTGCAAGCAATGTGACTTAGTGTAAGTTGCGGGATCTTGTATTACGGAACGAGTAAAGAGACTTGCCCGTAAACGAGATTGAAATAGGTATGCGGATACTGACGATCGAATCTCGGGAAAGTAACATACCGAAGGACAAAGGGAATGACATACGGGATTATATGAATCCTTGGCACTGAGGTTCAAACGATAAGATCTTCATAGAATATGTAGGATCCAATATGGGCATCCAGGTCCCGCTATTGGATATTCACCGAGGAGTCTCTCGGGTCATGTCTACATAGTTCTCAAACCCGCAGGGTCTGCACACTTAAGGTTCGACGTTGTTTTATGTGTATTTGAGTTATATGGTTGGTTAACGAATGTTGTTCGGAGTCCCGGATGAGATCACGGACGTCACGAGGGTTTCCGGAATGGTCCAGAAACGAAGATTGATATATAGGATGACCTCATTTGATTACCGGAAGGTTTTCGGAGTTACCGGGAATGTACCGGGAATGATGAATGGGTTCCGGGAGTTCACCGGGGGGAAGCCCATAGGCCTTGGGGGTGGCACACCAGCCCTTAGTGGGCTGGTGGGACAGCCCAAGAAGGCCCTATGCGCCATAGGAAGAAAATCAAAGAGAAAAGAAAAAAAAAAGGAGGAGGTGGGAAAGGGAAGAAGGTCTCCACCTTCCAAACCAAGTTGGATTCGGTTTGGAAGGGGAGACCTTCCCCCTTGGCTCGGCCGAAACCCTTAGGGGTCCTTGGACCCCAAGGCAAGGCTGCCCCTCTTCCCCCTATATATACGGAGGTTTTAGGGCTGATTTGAGACGACTTTTCCACGGCAGCCCGACCACATACCTCCACGGTTTTTCCTCTAGATCGCGTTTCTGCGGAGCTCGGGCGGAGCCCTGCTGAGATAAGATCATCACCAACCTCCGGAGCGCCGTCACGCTGCCGGAGAACTTTTCTACCTCTCCGTCTCTCTTGCTGGATCAAGAAGGCCGAGATCATCGTCGAGCTGTACGTGTGCTGAACGCGGAGGTGCCGTCCGTTCGGCACTAGATCGTGGGACTGATCGCGGGACGGTTCGCGGGGCGGATCGAGGGACGTGAGGACGTTCCACTACATCAACCGCGTTCACGAACGCTTCTACTGTACGGTCTACAAGGGTCCGTAGATCACACATCCCCTCTCGTAGATGGACATCACCATGATAGGTCTTCGTGCGCGTAGGAAATTTTTTGTTTCCCATGCGACGTTCCCCAACAGCATGGCAGGTGCATTTGATCAATCTTGGTTAACAAAACTTTCTTGCTCACGTGCTCTTGGTAGTATGGCAGTTGCAACATCACACCAAGGATCGCTCCATTGCTTACTATTGGCATGTCTTGGTGGTAGTTGAAGGCCACTATCGTCAGCCCTATGACGCCTCTAGAACTGACATCCTCGCCAAATCATTCACTGCTGAAGAGGTCATAGATAGAGCTCACACATTTTGCTTGCATTACCATAGCAACAATTTATTTGTAATTTGTGGCCCTCCACCCGAATTACCGTTTTCATCCTTGATTATTTCTAGCACACTAAACCTTGGAGATGTTTATCCCCCTAGTAGCTCTCTAGTCTTGGTTTTGCTTTATTTTGTGACCTTGTCTTTTTATAGGGACTATCCTATCATTTGGTTTCTTTCGATAATGGAACCAGGAGGCCATATCATTTACCTGATGCTCTAAAAATTATCTCTTCGTCCAAGTGTGAGATGACTTACAAGTTACCCATGTGGGACTTTTTATAGTCTTATGACCATGTACTAATGAAAACCAATACTATCAATGAGGAGGAAAAAGTAAAGGCAAACATATATAATATAGAAAATAATAGAATGCCCCAAAAGCAGTGTTATCCTAGCCTTCTTTGGTCCATGATGGATTGGCATGTGTGGCCATCACCTCACTTGTTCTCACTATTTAGGTTGGCATTTACTTTGTGTTGTTATTTATCATTTTAGGTCTCCATGTTTTTCATCTTCAGTGTTCTGGCTTGCGTGATGCCGTGAATATAAAGGTCTCCTCACCCCACCACAATTAAGAGGTGATATAGAGGGCTCCCAACTCTCATTGAGATCACCACCAATTTTCCCTCAACTGGAAAGTCCTTTTTCATAATATTGCACCTTCACAACATCTAACTCCAGCGGGGTCGTCGCAATATTACCGCGCCCTTCCACCATCTAGCTTGCCCCATAATATCGTTCCAAACTAGGCCTGAGTATGTGAACATACAGATAAGAAAACTCCAAACTGGGCCTAAAGGTGATAACCAGTTTGCTTGTTTCCTTAGGTGGCTTTCTAAAGTTCTCCAGTTAAGAGACAGTACATGATTGTATGGCTTTTATACGGCACGGGTGTTTGGCTAACATTATAAACCATCATCTTATCTCGGTGATGTGGTTGGAGTTCAAGGGCTCCCCTTCTCCCTCATCGAAGACGTTGGCCTCCTAACGGCCGTGGTCGTCACACATGGAGAACATTCAAACAAATATGGGGTCAATGGGTAAGGGGTTAGGGTGAGTATCAGCATCGCACTGACGAGACGTGGAGGTTGGCTAAAGGAGTGACAGTAACTGTCACTTTGTCTTACGCGAGCGAGGTTTTGGGATGTGAACGAGTATGTGTGTATGAGAGGTCAATTCAGGAGCATTAATGCAAGAGGCGAGGTAAGGCATGTGATGTGTCAAAAGCAAGAAAAGCACCTCCGGAACCAACCATTGGTTAGGCTCTAGCTTATAAGCACACCGCCGAACGCTAGTCTGGCTTGGGTTTGTGTGGTGATTGCCTTTGACGGGAACAAGGGAAGAGTAAGAAGTAGGTGAGGCCATGTTCGCCGGTTGTATGTCCCGAAGCAAACCCTTGGAATTGCGAGGAAGCGGGTGTTAGCTAAATCCGTAAAACATGATTCCAACCCCTTTGTAGTTTCCCAAACCCTACGTCCACTTGAAGTCATATAAGTTGTATTTTTCACATCTTTCTATGCAAGTTCAATAAGTATCTAAACTTGGGAAAGTCCCCTTTTGAGCTCGAGCTCAAATGCACCCAGATGAACAGTAAAATCGAAAAGAAAAAAAACATTCCAAAAAAATCCAAAAAGCATTTGTGATGAACTTTGACAAAAGTTTTGAGTGCTTGCAAAGTTTCATTATTAGATAACATTCAAATAAGACATGACAAAAAAAACAGTATTTCAAAATGCTTTCGAAAGTTGCATTTTGAGAGCATCATTTTTGTTTTTTTGTCACGCCTTACTCGAATGTGATCTAATGCTAAAACTTTGCAAGAACTTAGAACTTTTGTCAATGTTCATCACAAAAAAAAATCAGAAATTTTTGAAATGTTTTTGAATTTTCTTTTACTGTTCATGCGGGTGCACTTGAGCTCGGGCTCAAATACTCCACTTCCGTCTTACTCATTCAACTCCAATATTTTGTAGTTTTATTCTTGTATTTTCTCTTTGTATTTTTATGTTTTCACCGTTTTATGTTTTTTTTCCTTCGTTATACTTATTTCCAATGTGCTTTTTATTTTTTATTTCTTCGTTATACTTTGGTTTTACTTTTATTTGTATTTTTTGGTATTTCTTTTGCTTGTTTTGCTTCATTTTAAGTGTTAATCAGTGCAAGTGAAACAGTTTTTTGGTACACTCTAGCAATTTTACAAATACTTGATCTATATTTTTGTAATTGTATGTTTTGAATACCTGGTAATATTTTGCAAATAAATGCTGTACATTTTCTCAATTAAATTACACATTTTCTGAAATACATTAGAACTTTTACATTGTTTGTTTTTTCTAAAAAAACGCAGACATTTTTTAGACACAGATGAATATATTTAAAATGCCATGTTATTTTCTTAGTAATGGAAATTTAAATATTACCTACAGGAAAAAATACATTATATAAACATTTTAATAAATTTCACAAAGTTTTTTTAATAGCTGGGATTTTTTCTTAAATGCCACATAAGCTTTTTTAATGGTACACACATTTTGTTATAGTGCAGAAATTGTTTTGAACATCGCATACACATGTTTTTTGTAAATGTCACAAACCCATTTTTCAACTCGTAAACATTTTCTAAAATTTAACTTCAAATTTCTAATGTATAATTTATTCATGACTAAATAATTTTTTAATTGTATAAAAAATTATTTTTTGTCATGTAGATTTTCTAAAAATGCGGAACATTTTTTAGATGTCACTGTTTGCATACAGAATATTAACATTTTCTTACACACGTTTAACATTTTTAAACTGCATGATTAATATTTGTCCATATTTTATGCATTTTTTGTTTTTTGTAAAATTTATATAGTTAGATTATCTCGGAAAATAAACAATATAATAAAATGTTAAGGAAAAAAAAGAAAAGACATGAGCGAAGTTAGTGTGATGCGGCCATGTGGTTATTGTGCCGATACAACAAGGGCTCCTGTAGTCAACATTATGCTAGGAATCACAGTGGGCGGCACATACCACACGCCACTCGGCCTATCCCATTTCACTTCGGGTTCAATTCCTTGGGTGCGGTAGCCCATGCCTATATCTGAAGTGTAGGATCAGAATGAGGTACCAAAGCAGCAAGGGTGCGCCTAGTGAAATCACTAATTAACCATAAAGTGACTCCGACCTTCTCTGGTGCTCACAGTTCGCGGGCTGCATACACGTCACTTGTCGAAATCTGATTTTTTTTCCTTAGATTCGTTTTTTAAAAATCATTTATCTCTCAAATTGTGAATCCACATCATGAACCTTTTCCCCGATGAATTTCTCACGTGGAGATCATTAAAACTAGCTCCATGTTATTAAGTTTAGCCATCCTTTTTGTTTTGCACAAAAAAACTAAGATTAGGAAAAAAATCGACGACAAAAAGAAAAAGAATACAGGAAAACCCACAAAAATGTACGATGAAACCAGTCTCTCGTAAGCCTACGAGTAATGTCGGTCTAAGCCGCTTCAATCCAACAATACCGCGGAATCAAGAAAAGACTAAGGAGGGCAGCAAAACGCACATCACCGCCCACAAAAACTTTTGTGTTCTACTCGAGAAGACATCTACGCATGAACCTAGCTCATGATGCCACTGTTGGGGAACGTCGCATGGGAAACAAAAAATTTCCTACGCGCACGAAGACCTATCATGGTGATGTCCATCTACGAGAGGGGATGAGTGATCTACGTACCCTTGTAGATCGTACAGCAGAAGCGTTAGTGAACGCGGTTGATGTAGTGGAACGTCCTCATGTCCCTCGATCCGCCCCGCGAACAATCCCGCGATCAGTCCCACGATCTAGTACCGAACGGACAGCACCTCCGCGTTCAGCACACGTACATCTCGACGATGATCTCAGCCTTCTTGATCCAGCAAGAGAGACGGAGAGGTAGAAGAGTTCTCCGGCAGCGTGACGGCGCTCCGAAGGTTGGTGATGACCTTGTCTCAGCAGGGCTCCGCCCGAGCTCTGCAGTAACGCGATCTAGAGGAAAAACCGTGGAGGTATGTGGTCGGGCTGCCGTGGAAAAGTCGTCTCAAATCAGCCCTAAAACCTCCGTATATATAGGTGGGAGGGAGGGGAGGAGGCAGCCTCAAAACCTAAAGGTTTGGCCGAAATTGGAGGTGGAGGAGTCCTACTCCAATCCTACTTGGAGTAGGATTCCACCTTCCCACTTGGAAACTCTTTCCACCTTGTGTTTTTTCCTTCTCAAACCTTATGGGCCTTAGTGGGAACTTATTTCAGCCCACTAGGGGCTGGTTTATCTCTTCCCATAGCCCATGAGTCCCCTTGGGGCGTGACACCCCTCCCGATGGTCCCCGGCACCCCTCCCGGCACTCCCGGTACACTACCGATGAGCCCGAAACTTTTCCGGTAATGCACGAAAACCTTCCGGTAACCAAATGAGGTCATCCTATATATCAATCTTCGTTTCCGGACCATTCCGGAAACCCTCGTGACGTCCGTGATCTCATCCGGGACTCTGAACAACATTCGGTAACCAACCATATAACTCAAATACGCATAAAACAATGTCGAACCTTAAGTGTGCAGACCCTGCGGGTTCGAGAACTATGTAGGCATGACCCGAGAGACTCCTCGGTCAATATCCAATAGCGGGACCTGGATGCCCATATTGGATCCTACATATTCTACGAAGATCTTATCGTTTGAACCTCAGTGCCAAGGATTCATATAATCCCGTATGTCATTCCCTTTGTCCTTCGGTATGTTACTTGACCGAGATTCGATCGTTAGTATCCGCATACCTATTTCAATCTCGTTTACCGGCAAGTCTCTTTACTCGTTTCGTAATACAAGATCCCGCAACTTACATTAAGTTACATTGCTTGCAAGGCTTGTGTGTGATGTTGTATTACCGAGTGGGCCCCGAGATACCTCTCCGTCACACGGAGTGACAAATCCCAGTCTCGATCTATACTTACTCAACGAACACCTTCGGAGATACCTGTAGAGCATCTTTATAGTCACCCAGTTACGTTGCGACGTTTGATACACACAAAGCATTCCTCCGGTGTCCGTGAGTTATATGATCTCATGGTCATATGAACAAATACTTGACACGCAGAAAACAGTAGCAACAAAATGACACGATCAACATGCTACGTCTATTAGTTTGGGTCTAGTCCATCACATGATTCTCCTAATGATGTGATCCCGGTATCAAGTGACAACACTTGCCTATGGCCAGGAAACCTTGACCATCTTTGATCAACGAGCTAGTCAACTAGAGGCTTACTAGGGACAGTGTTTTGTCTATGTATCCACACAAGTATTGTGATTCCAATCAATACAATTATAGCATGGATAATAAACGATTATCATGAACTAAGAAATATAATAATAACTAATTTATTATTGCCTCTAGGGCATATTTCCAATAGTCTCCCACTTGCACTAGAGTCAATAATCTAGTTCACATCACCATGTGATTTCAACGAATTCAACACCCATATAGTTCCGGGGTCTGGTCACGTCTTGCTCGTGAGAGAGGTTTTAGTCAATGGTTCTGAAACTTTAAGATTCGTGCGTTCTTTACAAATCTTTATGTCATCTTATAGATGCTGCTACTACGTGATATTCGGAAATGCTCCAAATATCTACGCTACTATACGAATCCGTTTCACTACTCATACTTATCCGGATTAGTGTCAAAGCTTGTATTGACGTAACCCTTTACGACAAACTCTTTAACCACCTCCATAATCGAGAAAAATTCCTTAGTCCATTAGTTACTAAGGATAAATTTCGACCGCTGCTAGTGATTCAATCATGGATCACTCTCTGTACCTCTCAACATACTTTGAGTCAAGGCACACTTCAGGTGCGGTACACGGCATGGCATACTTTAGATTCTACGGCTAAGGCATAGAAGACGACCTTCGTCTATTCTCTTTATTCTGCCGTGGTCGGGTTTTGAGTCTTACTCAAATTCACACCTCACAACGCAACCAAGAACTCCTTCTTTGCTGGTCTATTTTGAACTCTTTCAAAAACTTGTCAAGGCATGCATCTTGTTGAAACTTCTATTAAGCGCTTTCGATCTATCTCCATAGATCTTTGATGCTCAACGTTCAAGTAGCGTAATCCAGGTACTCCTTTGAAAACTTCTTTCAAACAACCTTGTATGCTTTACAGAAATTCTACATTACTTCTGATCCACAATATGTCAACCACATATACCTATCAGAAATTCTATGGTGCTCCCACTCACTTCTTTGGAAATACAAGTTTCTCCTAAACCTTGTACAAACCCAAAATCTTTGATCATCTCATCAAAGTGTATACTCCTACTCCGAGATGCTTGCACCAGTCGATTGAAGGATCACTGGAGCTTGCATACTTGCTATTATCTTTAGGATCGACAAAACCTTCTGGTTGTATCACATACAATGTTTGCTCAAGGAAACCGTTGAGAAAACAATGTTTTGACATCCTACGTGCAATATTTCATAAATAATGCATCAACAACTAACATAATTCTAACAGACTTTTAGCATCGCTACGAGTGAGAAAGTCTCATCATAGTCAATTGTTTGATCTTATCGAAAACATCTTTGCGACAAGTCGAGCTTTTCTTAATAGTGACTTATCACCATCATCGTCTGTCTTCTTTTAAAGATCCATTTTTACTCAATAGTCCTATGACCATCAAGTAGTTCTACCAAAGTCTACACTTTGTTTTCACACATGGATCCTCTCTCGGATTTCATGGCTTCCAGCCATTTGTCGGAATCTGGGCCCACCATCGCTTTCTCCATAACTCGTAGGTTCACTGTTGCTCAACAACATGACCTCCAAGACAGGGTTACCGTACTACTCTGCAGCAGTACGCGACCTTGTCGACCTACGATGTTTGTAGTAACTTGATTCGAAGCTCAATGATCATCATCATCAGCTCCCACTTCAATTGGTGTAGGCGCCACATGAACAACTTCCTGCGCCTTTCTACACACTGGTTGAAGTGATGGTTCAATAACCTCATCAAGTTCTACTACCCTCCCACTCAATTCTTTCGAGAGAAACCTTTCCTAGAGAAAGGATCCGTTTCTAGAAACAAACACTTTGCTTTCGGATCTGAGATAGGAGATGTACCCAACTGTTTTGGATATCCTATGAAGATGCATTTATCCGCTTTGGGTTCGAGCTTATGAGACTGAAACTTTTTCACATAAGTGTCGAAACCCCAAACTTTCAAGAAACGACAGTTTAGATTTCTCTAAACCTCAGTCTATACTGTGTCATCTCAACGGAAATACGCGGTGCCCTATTTAAAGTGAGTGCGGTTGTCTCTAATGCATAACCCATAAATGATAGTGGTAATTCGATAAGAGACATCATACTATGCACCATACCAAATAGTGCGTGGCTATGACGTTCAGACACATCATCACACTATGATGTTCCAGGTGGCATGAACTGCGAAACAATTTCCACATTGTCTTAACTGTGTACCAAAACTCGTAACTCAGATATTCATTTCCATGATCATATCGCAGAGAGTTTATCCTCTTGTTACGACGAACTTCACTCTGAAACGGAATTGAACTTTTCAACATTTTAGACTTGTGATTCATTAAGTAAATACTCCTGTATCTACTCAAATCGTCAGTGAAGTAAGAACATAATGATATCCACTGCGTGCCTCAGCACCCATTGGACTGCATACATCAAAATGTATCACTTCCAACAAGTTACTATCTTATTTCATCTCAATGAAAACAAGGCCTTGCTCATGTCGTATGATTCGCATGTCACTAGTGATTCGAAATCAGGTGAGTACAAAGATCCATCAGCATGGAACCTCTTCATGCAATTTATACTAACATGACTCAAGCGGCAGTGCCACAAGTAAGTGGTACTATCATCATCAACTCGTATCTTTTGGCACCAATATCATGAACATGTGTAACACTACGATCGAGATTCAATAAACCATTGAAGGTGATTATTCAAGAAAATAGAGTAACCATTATTCTCTTTAAATGAATAATCGTATTGCAATAAACACGATCCAATCATGTTCATGCTTAACGCAAGAACCAAATAACAATTATTTAGGTTTAACACCAATCCCGATGGTAGAGGGAGCGTGCGACGTTTGATCATATCAATCGTGGAAACACTTCCAACATGTATCGTCACCTCGCCTTTAGCTAGTCTCCGTTTATGCCGTAGCTTTCATTTCGCGTCACTAATCACTTAGCAACCGAACCGGTATCCAATACCCTCGTGCTACTAGGAGTACTAGTAAAGTACACATCAACATCATGTATATCAAATACACTTCTTTCGACTTTTGCCAGCCTTCTTATCTACCAAGTATCTTGAGTTGCTCCGCCTCAGTGATTGTTCCCCTCATTACAGAAGCACTTAGTCTCGGGTTTGGGTTTAATCTTGGGTCTCTTCATTAGTGCAGCAACTGTTTTGCCGTTTCACGAAGTATCCCTTCTAGCCCTTGCCTTTCTTGAAACTTAGTGGTTTTACAAACCATCAACTATTGATGCTCCTTCTTGATTTCTACTTTCGTAGTGTCAAACATCACGAATCGCTCAAGGATCATTGTATGTATCCTTGATATGTTATAGTTCATCACGAAGCTCTCACAGGTTGGTGGCAGTGACTTTGGAGAACTATCACTATCTCATGTGGAAGATTAACTTCCACTTGATTCAAGCGATTGTCGTACTCAGACAATCTGAGCACATACTCAACGATTGAGCCTTTTCTCCTGTGCTTTGTGGACAAAGAATCTTGTCGGAGGTCTCGTACCTCTTAACAAGGGCACAAGCATGAAATCACAATTTCATCTCTTTAGAACATCACTTATGTTCCGTGACGTTTTACAACATTTTCGGCGCCTTGCTTCTAAGCCGTTAAGTATTTTTGTACTGAACTATCGTGTAGTCATCAGAAACGTGTATGTCGGATGTTCACAGCATCCATAGACGACGCTCGAGGTGCAGCACACCGAGTGGTGCATTAAGGACATAAGCCTTCTGTGCAGCAACGAGGACAATCCTCGGTTTTACAGACTCAGTCTGCAAAGTTTGCTACTATCAACTTTCAACTAAATTTTCTCTAGGAACATATAAAACAGTAGAGCTATAGCGCAAGCTACATCATAATTCGCAAAGACCATTAGACTATGTTCATGACAATTAGTTCAATTAATCATATTACTTAAGAACTCCCACTCAAAAAGTACATCTCTCTAGTCATTTGAGTGGTACATGATCCAAATCCACTATCTCAAGTCCGATCATCACGTGAGTCGAGAATAGTTTCAGTGGTAAGCATCTCTATGCTAATCATATCAACTATACGATTCATGCTCGACCTTTCGGTCTCATGTGTTCCGAGGCCATGTCTGCACATGCTAGGCTCGTCAAGCATAACCCGAGTGTTCCGCGTGCGCAACTGTTTTGCACCCGTTGTATGTGAACGTTGAGTCTATCACACCCGATCATCACGTGGTGTCTCGAAACGACGAACTGTAGCAACGGTGCACAGTCGGGGAGAACACAATTTCGTCTTGAAATTTTAGTGAGAGATCACCTCATAATGCTACCGTCGTTCTAAGCAAAATAAGGTGCATAAAAGGATTAACATCACAGGCAATTTATAAGTGACATGATATGGCCATCATCACGTGCTTCTTGATCTCCATCACCAAAGCACCGGCACGATCTTCTTGTCACCGGCGTCACACCATGATCTCCATCATCATGATCTCCATCAACGTGTCGCCATCGGGGTTGTCGTGCTACTCATGCTATTACTACTACAGCTACGTCCTAGCAAAATAGTAAACGCATCTGCAAGCACAAACGTTAGTTATAAAGACAACCCTATGGCTCCTGCCGGTTGCCGTACCATCGACGTGCAAGTCGATATTATCTATTACAACATGATCATCTCATACATCCAATATATCACATCACATCGTTGGCCATATCACATCACAAGCATACCCTGCAAAAACAAGTTAGACGTCCTCTAATTTTGTTGTTGCATGTTTTACGTGGTGACCATGGGTATCTAGTAGGATCGCATCTTACTTACGCAAACAACACAACGGAGATATATGAGTTGCTATTTAACCTCATCCAAGGACCTCCTCGGTCAAATCCGATTCAACTAAAGTTGGAGAAACCGACACTTGCCAGTCATCTTTGAGCAACGGGGTTACTCGTAGCGATGAAACCAGTCTCTCGTAACCGTACGAGTAATGTCGGTCCAAGCCGCTTCAATCCAAAAATACCGCGGAATCAAGAAAAGACTAAGGAGGGCAGCAAAACGCACATCACCGCCCACAAAAACTTTTGTGTTCTACTCGAGAAGACATCTACGCATGAACCTAGCTCATGATGCCACTGTTGGGGAACGTCGCATGGGAAACAAAAAATTTCCTCCGCGCACGAAGACCTATCATGGTGATGTCCATCTACGAGAGGGGATGAGTGATCTACGCACCCTTGTAGATCGTACAGCAGAAGCGTTAGTGAACGCGGTTGATGTAGTGGAACGTCCTCACGTCCCTCGATCCGCCCCGCGAACAATCCCGCGATCAGTCCCACGATCTAGTACCGAACGGACGGCACCTCCGCGTTCAGCACACGTACAGCTCGACGATGATCTCGGCCTTCTTGATCCAGCAAGAGAGACGGAGAGGTAGAAGAGTTCTCCAGCAGCGTGACGGCGCTCCGGAGGTTGGTGATGACCTTGTCTCAGCAGGGCTCCGCCCGAGCTCTGCAGTAACGCGATCTAGAGGAAAAACCGTGGAGGTATGTGGTCGGGCTGCCGTGGAAAAGTCGTCTCAAATCAGCCCTAAAACCTCCGTATATATAGGTGGGAGGGAGGGGAGGAGGCAGCCTCAAAACCTAAAGGTTTGGCCGAAATTGGAGGTGGAGGAGTCCTACTCCTATCCTACTTGGAGTAGGATTCCACCTTCCCACTTGGAAACTCTTTCCACCTTGTGTTTTTTCCTTCTCAAACCTTATGGGCCTTAGTGGGAACTTACTCCAGCACACTAGGGGCTGGTTTATCTCTTCCCATAGCCCATGAGACCCCTTGGGGCGTGACACCCCTCCCGATGGTCCCCGGCACCCCTCCCGGCACTCCCGGTACACTACCGATGAGCCCGAAACTTTTCCGGTAATGCACGAAAACCTTCCGGTAACCAAATGAGGTCATCCTATATATCAATCTTCGTTTCCAGACCATTCCGGAAACCCTCGTGACGTCCGTGATCTCATCCGGGACTCCGAACAACATTCGGTAACCAACCATATAACTCAAATACGCATAAAACAACGTCGAACCTTAAGTGTGCAGACCCTGCGGGTTCGAGAACTATGTAGGCATGACCCGAGAGACTCCTCGGTCAATATCCAATAGCGGGACCTGGATGCCCATATTGGATCCTACATATTCTACGAAGATCTTATCGTTTGAACCTCAGTGCCAAGGATTCATATAATCCCGTATGTCATTCCCTTTGTCCTTCGGTATGTTACTTGACCGAGATTCGATCGTTAGTATCCGCATACCTATTTCAATCTCGTTTACCGGCAAGTCTCTTTACTCGTTCCGTAATACAAGATCCCGCAACTTACATTAAGTTACATTGCTTGCAAGGCTTGTGTGTGATGTTGTATTACCGAGTGGGCCCCGAGATACCTCTCCGTCACACGGAGTGACAAATCCCAGTCTCGATCTATACTTACTCAACGAACACCTTCGGAGATACCTGTAGAGCATCTTTATAGTCACCTAGTTACGTTGCGACGTTTGATACACACAAAGCATTCCTTCGGTGTCCGTGAGTTATATGATCTCATGGTCATATGAACAAATACTTGACACGCAGAAAACAGTAGCAACAAAATGACACGATCAACATGCTACGTCTATTAGTTTGGGTCTAGTCCATCACATGATTCTCCTAATGATGTGATCCCGGTATCAAGTGACAACACTTGCCTATGGCCAGGAAACCTTGACCATCTTTGATCAACGAGCTAGTTAACTAGAGGCTTACTAGGGACAGTGTTTTGTCTATGTATCCACACAAGTATTGTGTTTCCAATCAATACAATTATAGCATGGATAATAAACGATTATCATGAACTAAGAAATATAATAATAACTAATTTATTATTGCTTCTAGGGCATATTTCCAACAATATATCTATATATTCCAAATTAATTTGCTGGGTTTTTTACAAGGTTCATCGTGAATTGAAATTATTCATGTAATGTAAAATTTAGTTTCGTGTGACTTGTAAAGAATATAAATATCCTTCAAAAAATCATAACATTTGGAGATATTTCATGTAGTATTTAAAAAGCATTTAAAACTTTTGTACCACTAAAAAATATTCAACGTGTATCTAGAAAATGTTCACCATTTTTTAACAAAGATTGTCATTGAAAGGTTAAAAATTGTCATCATGTATCATAAAATTGGCGATGCAGTGTAAGTTTTCTGAACTGTAAGTCCAAAAAATATACAAATCATTTGAAATATTCCTCTTGACACTTGAATAACATTCAGCATGTATTTATAAATTGTTCACTGTATTAAGAAAATGTTCATCTGGAGTTTAAAAAATCATTGCGTACTAGAAATGTTCAGCGTGAATTTATCAATTGTTAATCTTGCATTAATACTGATCTTCACATATTTTAAAAATATTAAACATGAACTAAAATATTTCATTGTATCACAAGACAATATTCACTGTGTATTTTTTTTAAGATTGATTTTTATTTGAAAAAAAAATCAACGTTTGTTCAACCAATATTTTCCATGTATTAGAAAAGGATCACCGTGAATATATAGTATGATCAATGTCCATTCGACAAATGTTTAACATGTATTCATCAAAATGGTCAACGTGATGTTCAGCATATATGTGAAAAGTGTTATCTATGTAAAATATTCAGTGTGGATTTTTGAGAAAAGTCATCATTATTTTAAATATGAATGAAAGGAAAAAAAAACAATGAAAATTGCAAGAAAAATGAACAGAAAAAATGAAGCAGAACAAAAGCGGTATGGAAATAACGCAGAAAACATAAACAAGAGTTGTGCAAAAGTTTCTAAACTAGTCCGTAGAGTCCATAGAAGATTCTCAAAATCAAATAAAGTGCTTGCGAATTTAACCATTCTTAGTGGATATCGCCTACGTTCCTAATGTGCAAGTGAAAAATTATTTTCCAGATTTTATAGGACAAAATTAGAGCACACTTGTAGTTAAAATTTGAAATACTTGATGTAAATTCCCATAAAATCAATAAATCAATGAAATATAGAAAAAACACTGTGAAATTCATAAATATTTGGCGGATGTAGTCCCATGTGGTCCGCTTTAGGTGAAAATTAAAATAGCACAATATGAAATATTATTTGTGGCACTTGCTTCATAAAAAAAAGTCATCTTGGGTACTAGAAAAAAAAGAAGAAGTAATTTTAATTTGTGATTATTTTCCACACAGGCTAGTGCACATAACAGGCTCCCATGCAAAACGATTTCAAATTTTCATATTTTTTGCATTTTTCTATATTTTCTTTTAGAATGTTGTCAAAATTGGATAGCTGACTAATCAAATAAAGTGCTTGAGAATCTGTTGTGAATATTGTCTATATTGCTAATGTGGGAGCTAAAAATTATTTTATAGATTTATCGGACCAAACTAGAGCACACTTATAGTTTAAATTTTAATTACTTGATATAAATCTCTAGAAATTCAATAAATCAATGAAATATAGCAAAAACACTTTGAAATTCATGAAAATTTGGCCGATGGAACCCCATGTGGTCTATTTTAGGGGAAAACTGAAAGGACACAATTTACAATCTTATTTGTGCCACATCATAAAAAGTCATCCTAGGCAGGAAATTCATACAAATCATGATTCATTACAAGTGCACGCAAACAACTCAAAATAACTTCATTTATAGCATACAACATTAATACAAGCCATAATCATTTGAATAACACGACAACTTCTACGTGACCCTATTCCCAAATTCGAATCGAATCTTCCTCGTCAACCTACGAGTGGGACATGAAAGTGACGCCCTCGAAGCTAAGGTCATCTGACAAGGCACATCGCCCGACAATGCTGCTATGTGGCAGCGGGTTAGGGTCGTTGAAGTGTCGGATCTGACCGGTGCGGTCCTAGGGGAGCATTTGCAACCATAATGGGATGTTTAACTCGAAGTCCACATACGCCCTCTCCTCCCGCGTCAGACATGCCCGAAACGTGCGGGCGAACCGCTCAAAGGCGATCGAGACGACGGCGGGGACAAGCATCACCAGAAGACCCCCTAACTCGCAATCCATCCGACCTCCAAAAGCGAGTCCAACGGTGTTGGGATGTCGCTATTGGCAAGAATATCGGCTTCAGAGAGAGTGATGTTATGTGCTCATGCCATGGATGTGAAAGGGGGTGGGAAAAGAGGGCTAGGGTTTGTGTAGTGTCGGTGGCGGATAGGGTTCTGGATGCAAGTGGCGAAATGGATTGGGGGTTGCATACCTCGCACGGATGACATGGTTAAGCCACCATTAATGGGGGCCGACGAAGCGACTCTCCATATGCAAAAACACGAGCAGTCGCTATGTGAAAATAATAGGCGACGCTAATTCAGTTTTGCATGCGGGGTGAGTCCCATGCATTGGTTGCACATTGTAGGGATCAGCCGGCGACACGAAATCAATAACGCATGTGATGATATGGTGGGTCCCACGTGTCTGTGTGCATGAAAGAGTCAGCTATGCAAATGCATGTGGCCATAGAAGTTGATACCATATGTCTGCTGAGCAAAGTAACGGTCAACAGTTATGACCCGATGGGAAGGCAGGGTTTGGCCTTTTGTGAGGTGGGGAAAAGGAAGCGATGTTAGATGGACATGACAAAAGTGAGGAAATTTAAAGAAAGAAGTGCATGAAAATAGAAATCTTAATTAATATTACTATGCAAAGCGCATTAAACCTTAAAAAAAACCTATTAATAGGTATTCTTAGTCCGTCATTGCTATTTTATAAAAAAAATCATGATGTTTCTGACATTAAACCTGTAGTACATATTAAATGTTTTTTAGAATACTCATATCTTCTAAACCGTAACTCCAAATTTAACATGTTATATATGAAATTTGATCAGAAAAATTTGTAGAATCTGCATATGATGTTATTTTACCTGTTATTTTTTTAAAAGACTATCTAGGATACAATCTTAATAAATAATGCATTATTCATCTTTCTTTCATACCGGTATTGATCCGGATTGAGGATGAACATCTCAACAAAATCAGGATTGGAGATGAAATTGAAGGTCACTTGTCTGTTTCTTTGTACGTGTTAAATATACAAGCAAATTGTGTTGAAATAGAAGACATGTGGAATCTTGAACTGCACATTTGTAGGATAAGACCATCTTTGTTTGTGTCGTAACTAGAAATTCTCAGATTATAGATTATTTTTTATAAATTAAGAGCATGTGGTATTCTTTTCTCCCGTTGCAACGCACGGGCCCTTTTGCTAGTCATTATGAAAGTACTATCTTCCTCCGGCCTTATTAGCCCTCTCGCTTCTTTTTGTCAAACTTTGATAGTAAATATAACTAATATAAAATACAAGTATATGTATTATAAATAATAACAAAACTTCTTTCAAGTGATGTAAAATTTATATGTATAACTTATATTTTGCTAGTTAAATCAATGGCCAAAGTTTGACCCCAAAAATAAAATGAGCCTTATAAACTTGGAAGGAGAAAGTAGCCCTTCAAGAAAACAAAAAAATTATTTCATAAAATCCTTCAATAATAAATCAATGTGAACGAATATCCATATCTGAGCTGAGGCTCATTTGCACCGGGTGAAGAGAACATTCACAAAAAAAAAACAAAAGTAAATAAAAATATGAATTTTTTTCATGAAAGATAATTTGATGCATGAGGTGCGTTCTAAATTTTAGATCATTTGAACATAAGAGTAGATTTCAACTAAAAAGACAAATTGGGTCAACAATACATGAAAAGTAAACTTTCTTATAGACCCTAAATTTATCCTTTTTGCCGAGAGGTGCATAGATGACCAAATGATTTGAAATTTGGAGCGCATCTTAAGCACCAATTATCTTCTTTCTTTTTGTGAATTTTTTATTTATCACGGGTGGAGCTGAGTGTGTGCACCTCATCCGTCTACGTTTTTCTTCTTTTCGTACTTTAGGCCATTTTCAGTGCTTCATGGTGTACATTTGATAAGAGTGCCACATAAACAAAAAATGTAATGAGTAATTAAGTAAGAGAGAGCGCGTTATGATGACCGAGAAAAAATAATGCTAAACACGTGGATGTATGCAAAGTGACTGGCAATCAATGCATTAATGTGCTTAGGTGTTAAAATATTCAGTAAAAAAGGCTTAGCTAGAAAAGCTAAGCAAATGCATTGAGGAGAGGAGTTACTAAGGCTGGTCATAGTGGGGGTATCATAGCTAGTAACATAGTCTTGGGACTAGCAAACATGATGATGTGGCAAGTAATTAAAGAAGAGAGAGAAGATTAGAGTAACCTAGGTAGATACCGTAACATATTAAATGCTATGCTACTATGTGTCATGCATGTCAATAAATAAAATCACCTATGATACTAGTTTATGTTATTATGCACTATGAAGATAGTATCATACAATAGTAACATATGCATGATACTATTATATGTTACTTTAGCAGCCTAAGCTTTCTAGTAATACATTTAACACCTCGCCTTAGTACATCGATACATTGAAAGAGGCCTTAGATATCGCTCAACGGACACACGCTGAAATGCACAGTTGGAATTTGATCATAGAATCTTCTTTTACGCCAAAAGAAAACAAAAAAATAAGATCCTAAAAGATGAATGTGTCTACATTCCTTTTTTTATGCCTTAGATATCACTCAACAGCTCATGCTGAAGAGCACGGCTGGAATTTGAGCAATGTGTTGTTTTGACTCATTTATTTCAAGAAAAAAGGAAATCGAAATAGGATTGTTAGAACAACTTCAACGGAGCGATCATTTCATCCGTCGTCGTTTCTTTGGGTCCACACAGACTGAAAAGCCGGCCCAACACACCGACCGAAACGAACGCGCGCCGTTTTTCGTGCGTGTGCGGATCTATTCCTTGTCCAATTTTGAGCCTTATTTGGGTCGACACGGACACAAAACGAACGCGGACGACGCGCCCGTACTCCTTCCCCTGGTCCGCCAGTCGATGGCACATTGATCGTTCCTCGCCCCTACCGACACCTAGCCCTCGCATTGCCCCCACCCCGTCGTCGACGTCGCCCAGTTTTGATGTCGGACGCATTGCCGCCGCCTACCCACGCCGCAGGCCGCATCGCCTCCGGGCCGCCACAGCTTCCCCGACCCCAATCTGACGTCGCCGGTCAGCTTCGTCGTCCACGCCCGCAAGCTGTTCGACAGTTTGCCTCAAGGTACAAATGAACAGCGCCGACAAGTTCTTTTTTCATAATGATCTGTTCGACCCGACGATGAGGAGATGTTGCTTGTTGTGTTGGTACATGACCACCTTAATAGGCAGCGGCCGTTGTTCTGGGGCTCGATTCTGGGGCATGTAACGGCATTGAATCGCAACAGAGAGAGCAGTCATTTCCTTCTATGAAAGGACTACTTTGACACAACCAATCCGTTGTTCAAATATCAGAAATTCTGGCAGCGTTTTTGAATGGCTAGGCATGTTTCCAACCGGATTCGAGGGTGGGTGGTCGAATACGATGACTACTTCAAGTGCAAAGAGGATGCCGTTGGAAAGATTGGCTTCTCATCTTATCAGAAATGCACTGCGGATATCTGAATGCTTGCTTATGGAGCACCCGATGATCTTATCGATGAGTACGTCCATATGAGTGAGTCTACGTGCCTAGAGTCGTTGTACAAGTTCTGCAAGGTTATGGTTGCAGTGTTTGGCCCTAAGTACATGACAGAGCCGACTGCTGCAGACACAACCCACTTGTTGGCGACCAATGCAAGTCGGGGCTTCTCAGGGATGCTTGGCAGCATAGACTGCATGCACTAGGAGTAAAAGAACTGCCCTTCTGCTTGGCAAGGTCAGTACAAGGGCCATGTCAAGGCTTGCATTGTTATACTTGAGGCCATGGCCTCTCAAGATCTCTGGATCCCGCACTCTTTCTTTGGCATGGCCGGATCGCACGATGATATCAACGTGCTTTAATGTTCGCCGGTGTTTGCAAGGCTTGCCGAAGGCAACAATCCGTCGGTCAATGTTACCATCAATGGTCACAAATACAACAAAGGATTCTATCTACTTGACGGAATCTATCCACAATGGACCATTATTGTGAAGACAATCTTCAACCTTGTCGAACGTGCCTTTGGTGTTCTGCAATCTCGATGGGCATAGTTCGGTATCCTGCTAGAACTTGGAGCACCAAGAAGTTGTGGGAAGTGATGATTGCTTGTGTGATCATGCATAATATAATCGTAGAGGACGAGCGTCTGGAGCGTCTCCACAATCAAGGGTTTGAGTTTCAGGGTGACAATGTGGTGCCTCAGCATGGCGGAGGAGCGACATCATTTGCACAGTTCACTCAATTTCATCATAAAATACATGATTGGAAAACTCATATTCAGTTGCAAGATGATTTGGTTGAGCATATGTGGGATCATGTTGACAACCAATAGATGTATCTTCTTAAGACAACTTTTCTATTTCATTTGCTTTTAAAAAATGTGCAAAATGTTTGTATTTGTTAAAAACCGATGGCTAGCCGATCACGCAGATAAATATGGATCGACACGTTAGACGCACTGCCGAATCAAATTCTAAAGAGGGCGGACACACTACGGATGGACGACCCCAAAAAAATGATGTCTGTTTGGATCGGCCGGTCGGACTTGTTTCAGGGAGCATTCCATTGTGAGACAGCTCGGTGACCATACCACGCTTCAGTCCGGCCAGCTCCGAATCATTGAACGAAAATGATAGACAGATAGATAGATAGATAGATAGATAGATAGATGACACTGAACGATCCGTGTCGTAATAGCAAGCTTCTTAGGGGGTGTTTGTTTTTAGGGACTTTTTGCTGTAGGGACTAAAAAAGTATCTTTTAGTCCCATGTGAAACAAACAGGAGGAACTTTTAGGGACTAAAATGGGGTATTTAAGACTAAAGGAAGAATTCTTATGGGAGGGTCTTTTGAGACTTTTTTGAAACTTTTTCTAACAATATTCCTACTTTTAGCATGTCATTTAATAATTTTTAGTACATTATTTAAGATAACATAATTTTTTTACATGTCATTTAATGATTTTTAATATCTGTTTAGTCCATGAAAACAATCGGATAGGACTAGAAACATTTTAGTTGAGACAAAAAAAAAGTCATAAAACTTCTAAAACAAACAGGGCGTTATCTGAACACTGCAAGGTTATGTAACGCACGCCTCTCTCGCGTCATATACACTCATATGCTCAATAGCGGGATCAATCAACTCAAGAATCTGGCCAATCAGTCAAATAGTGTACCACTCCGATACAGATATGGTCTTCGAAGGAACAGTGGAGCTCATGATTTCGGGCTATAGCTACCTCAGTCAACACGCCCGGTTCTGAACGTCGTCGTCGGTGGTCCTCCTCCTCGAGTCACCGTCATTCATCGGCTCATTCATCACCGTCATTCATCAAGTCTCAAACATCACATCGCCAGATCGGTCGATGCAAGGCAAACATGCATCTCCAAACGGCTGGTCGTCGGGAGGAGCGACGCGATTGAATGACATGATGTGATGACTCCGTCGGTGAATGAATGCCCTATGATATGAATGAGTACCGGAATCAGATGCAGATGACCTATTTTGTTCCGAGACTTCACCCGAATGAAGGGTGCGAAAGTGCCTTGCCTTCGTAACAAGCTATCGATATGGGTTAACCACGTACTCACGTCTAACCTTAGTCATGTCATAATACATTAGGTATGTGTTTGGTTCATTGTCATATTTGTGGTTTGTCACACTTTTCTAGTTATATGGTTCACACGTCATACACTTTATTTTTTGTCAAATCTTGTCATACTTGAGGTGTCCATTTTGTTAGCCACATTTTTTATGACAGCCACATTTTATCTAATGTTAGTTATGACAAAGTTAGTCATTAACCAAACAGGTCCGTAATCCAAAACAGCGGCAACTAGCAAGCCAAGTTGCAGACTGATATTGCTTATTTTTTTAAAGAAAGAAAATCGAGGGTACATGGAAACACATTGCACAGGCTTCCAGCGGCGATTGATTGCTGGTCACGAGAACCATGTCGGCAGTAGGACAGGTCCTAGTACAGGTGCACAACACGTCTGTGGCAGCGAGCCCAGGGTTCCCTGTCTACTGATGAAAAGAAAAAGAAAAACAAAGTATCCGTGCTTCGTGCAGACCATACAAAAAGCAGGACACGCGCAGTAGTAGCAGGCAGCCTCTGCGTACTCCGGATGATGCCGTATCGATCAGCCATCATCAAGGCGTTGTCACGAGGAGAGCAACTGTGCCGGAATCATGACAAAGTTCGCGCAGGAACTTCCTTTTTCTAGGTACTCCCTCCATAAACTAATATAAACACGTTTAGATCATTATTTTAGTTATCTATAAATATTATTATATTAGTTTACAGAGGAAATATAAAGGAAAAAAAATCTACAGTGGAATGATGACCAAACTCCTTGTCATCCATCACGAGACGGGATCATGGCAACGTCGCTGATGGCGTGCAAGATCGCCGCTTTGTGTGTGTGGCCACGGTCGCCAAGTCGAGCCAAAAACGTTGGGAGGTGCCTCACATCATCTATGCTAATCCGGTTCCTAAAAAATCCGTGGATATACTCGAACGCGTCCAAAAGTTCTCACCGGCCATAACAGCTCCAACGGTCGATTCAAATCGTTCGTTCGGGTCCATTTGAATCAAGACAAACAAAACCATCATTCCAACGCGTCAATCTAAATCTAATATGTGTTTGCGGAACGTTCGCGCCTACGCATTAGGTCTAAATTTGAACCATGCATGCTTCCTCGATGTCCGTAGCATGCCCACTTGTCACGCTGCCAACCGTCCCACACGGTCTTATTTATTACTGCCATCTACTGCGGGCCCATCCGTCAGCGCGTGAAAGCTATGGAAGGTGTCTTTTTATAATCCCGTGAAAGCTACGGAAGGGGGGCCGGAGGGGCTCATCCACTTTCACTCGTGTCCACATCTAGCGCTTGCTCCCTCGCCGGCGACACAAACCCTAACGAGCAAGCGTCGTGGGCATCTTTAGCAGCAAGGGCAAGATGGCCGCCGACACAAGCTCCTCCCACACACCCCCTCTATTGCCGGCGGCAACCCGCCCCATGCGGGAGAGGCTGCACATTCCGGTCCACCAAGCATGGTGGATCTGGCAATATCGGCAACCCCGCTCGTACCTGGAGATGACGTTGTTCTATAACTGGCACTTGGATCCGCATCGGATCCCTAAGCCAGCGTGCCACGGTCCCGCCGCTGAGGGAGTCCGGGACTAAGGGGTCCTCGGGCCGGTTACTCATTTCCACGAGCCGAACTCCTCGGTTGTTCTGTCATCATTAAAGTGATACTAAATATAGGATGGACTCTTCTGAAGACTTGGCGTGTAATCCAAGGCCACGTAATAATCGGCATATTTCTTCCCTGGTGTAACCAACGTTGTGTAACCCTAACGCCCGAGGTTAATATATAAACCAAGGGGCCATAGTTCATAAGATAGATTAAGCTCATTATTGTTAGGGTTTAAACCACAACATCCGATCTCGAAGTAGATCAACTGTGTACTCTCTGCAATCCCATCAATATAACAAGAGCATGACGTAGGGTTTTACCTCCATTAAGAGGGCCTGAACGTGGGTAAGCATTGCCTCCCTTGTCTCCTGTTACCCATCAATCCAAGATCCACAATACGGACCCCCTACTCAAGATTTGCCGCTTTTGACACCGACATTGGTGCTTTCACTGAGAGCTTCACCGAAGGACCGTTAGAAGGATCAATGGCTTGCTTGATCATCATCAAAGACATTAACACGGGGGATATCTTCATCCCCGGCAACTTTCTGCTTTCGGCAGTACTGTCCCGCGCGTCAAGGTGACTCATCACCAGATCAACGCGTCTATCCCAGGCCAGGGATTCAAGTTCGATGACTTAGATTACGTCACCGACACCCAAGGTGATCTGATCCTTGCCTGTATCTTGGCTTTGGCTGAAGAACCCGGAAACTCCGAAGCCTTAACTTCGGATCCTTTCCCCCACCTTGAGTCTGGGATAATGCTGTTGGAAATATGCCCTAGAGGCAATGATAGAATAGTTATTATTACATTTCCTGTTTCAAGATAATCGTTTATTATCCATGCTATAATTGTATTGAATGAAAGCATAGATACATATGTGGATATATAGACAAAACAATGTCCCTAGCAAGCCTCTAGTTGGCTAGCCAGTTGGTCAAGGACGGTTAAGGTTTTCTGACCATACGCAAGTGTTGTCACTTGATAACTGGATCACATCATTAGGAGAATCATGTCATGGACTTGACCCAAACTATGAACGTAGCATGTGATCGTGTCCTTTTGTTGCTATTGTTTTCTGCGTATCAAGTGTTCATTCCTATGACCATGAGGTCATGTAACTCACTGACACCAGAGGAATACCTTGTGTGTATCAAACATCACAACATAACTGGGTGACTATAAAGGTGCTCTACAGGTATCTCCGAAGGTGTCCATTGAGTTAGCATGGATCAAGACTGGGATTTGTCACTCCGTGTGACGGAGAGGTATCTCGGGGCCCACTCAGTAATACAACATCACATACAAGCCTTGCAAGCAATGTGACTCAAGTGTGAATCACGGGATCTTGTATTACGGAACGAGTAAAGAGACTTGCCGGTAACGAGATTGAAATAGGTATAGGGATACCGACGATCAAATCTCACGCAAGTAACATACCGAAGGACAAAGGGAATGTTATACGGGATTATATGAATCCTTGGCATAGAGGTTCAACCGATAAGATCTTCGTAGAATATGTAGGATCCAATATGGACATCCAGGTCCCGCTATTGGATATTGACCGAGGAGTGTCTCGGGTCATGTCTACATAGTTCTCGAACCCGCAGGGTCTGCACACTTAAGGTTCAATGATGTTTTAGTATAGTTGAGTTATATGTGTTAGTGACCAAAGGTTGTTCGGAGTCCCGGATGAGATCACGATCGTCACGAGGGTTTCCGTAATGGTCCGGAAACGAAGATTGATATATAGGATGGTTTTATTTGGTCAATGGAAAGTTTTCGGGCATTACCGGCAGTGTACCGGGAGTGACGAATGGGTTCCGAGTATTCACCGGGAGGGGCCCACCCACCCGGGAGTGAGCCCAGTGACCCTAGGGTGGCGCACCAGCCCTTAGTGGGCTGGTGAGTCCAGCCCAACAGGGCCATGGCGCCACAAGTGGAAAAAACCAAAAGAAAAGATAAAACAATCAAGGAAAGAGGGAGGTGGGAAGGAAGGAGTGGACTCCTTCCCCCAAACCGAATTGGGGTGGGAGTCCACCTCCTCTCAATCGGCCGGCGCCCTTGGGGCTCCCTTGTGCCCCAAGGCTAGCCCCTCCCCTCCTCTTATATATATTGGTGGTTTTAGGGCTTTTGAGACACAACTTTTCCCACGTGCAACTCAAACCTATACCACGTAGTTCTTCCTCTAGATCGGATTTCTGCGGAGCTCGGGCGTAGCCGTGCAGGAGTAGATCATCACCACCATCGGCGCGCCGTCACGCTGCCGGAGAACTCATCTAATTCTCCGTCTCTCTTGCTGGATCAAGAAGGCCGAGATCGTCATTGAGTTGTACGTGTGCTGAACGCGGAGGTGTCGTCCGTTCGGCGCTAGATCGGAACGGATCGTGGGACGATGGTGATTTGAATCAGGAAGCTGTACCACTACATCAACTGCGTTTCTTAATGCTTCCCGCTTAGCGATCTACAAGGGTATGTGGATCTAATCTCCTCTCGTAGATGGACATCACCATGATAGGTCTTCGTGTGCGTAGGATTTTTTTTGTTTCCCATGCAACGTTCCCCAACAAATGCCTACCTTGGCTTCGGCCTCGAGCCTGGATCTGACCTTTGTGTTCGAAGGCCCAAGGGTAACCTTGCCCCCCCTCCCCCCCCTGTGCGGACGCATCGAAGGTCAACTCCGCTAGAATTTCCAAGATTAGTCCGCCAACCGCCAGCTGCCAAACGGGACACCGATCCAAACCCAAACCACGGATAGTTCGGACGGCTCGACCTCGCACGTTGATCTTTTCGGCTCTGAGCCAAGGTGCACGGAACTTTATTCCCCACCCACCACCCACTTCATAGCCACTATCTAAGATTTAATCAATCTGTTAGACTTCTCCTCAAAGGAAGCTAAAGATATTGACACAGTTGTCAATGCACCCGTTCGTCCCACAACTGGACGGTGGACCGCCTCTTCCACGTATGACGTGTACATGGTGGACACCCCCAGAGAAGATGGCGTCACAGGGAAGAGCGATGTTGATACAATGGTAAAAAACAGTGGCGACGAACCTGTCATGCACCATCGCCAATGCAAAAAAGCCTAAAACTCGTAAGGGCAAGGAATGTAATGCCGGAACCAGAGATAACCCCACCCCTGGTGATGCGGAAAATCCCATTGAATACGCGGACCCCAAAGACAACCCCGATAATCTGTCGGAGCACATGGATCAGTACATGTCAGATGATCTCGAAGACTCCGAAGGTAGAAACTACTTCCCTCCGGTTGAAGAGGAGGGGAGCTTGGGAGACAAGGATTTCATCGTCCCCAAAGACCCGCTGGATGAAGAAGTATTCAACCGGCAGCTCATAGCCACTACTCGGAGCCTCAAGTTAAAACAGAGGAAAATTAAAGCCGAACAGGACTCCATCAATGAAAGATGGACGAAAGTCCTAGCCGCCTAAGAAGGGTACAATCATGAATGACGAGGACAAAACAAAAACTACCCACGTCACCGGTTATTGCGAGAGTTTGAAGACGAGACCTTGGAGCCCGCACCACCCAGATTCGCACAATACGACCAATTGGACCGCCCCCCTTGAGGACGTGGCAGGACAACTGGAGAGCCCGGAGACCGCCTCGAACACCGGCGCAGAAGATGAGAACCTACTCGGCCCAGAGACCCATTTGACTCGCGAGACAATATTAATGCTAGAGCGGGATAATCAAGATCCATTTTCGGATCCAGAGGTTACACTCCTACTAGACGGGACGAGTACCAATCTCGTCTTGATCCGAACGAGGAGTACGGGAAGAGCAACGGGGCAGAATTTCATCCGACCTCGAGCATGATACATCTCGGATAAGGGGCGGAGCTCACCCAATGTGCTTCCCCGAAGGTTTTAAACCCGTAAATATAGAGAAATATGACGTGACAATGTAGCTAGCCGTATGGATTGAGGATTTCCTCCTCCACATTCACATGGCTCTTGGGGACGACCACCACGCCATCAAGTATCTACCATTAAAGCTCAAAGCGCCAGCAAGGCATTGGTTGAACAACCTCCACGAAAACTCCATTGGGAGCTGGGAAGAGCTCGTAGATGCTTTGTGAGACAACTTTCAAGACACTTCTATCCGACTGCCTGGGTCCGATTACTTGAGCCACATCATTCAACAAGCCGATGAATCATCTCGGCAATTCTGGAATCGGTTCCTCACTAAGAAGAATCAAACTATTGATTATTCGGACGTCGAGGTGTTAGCCTCTTTCCGAAACAATATAAGAGATGAATGGCTAGCCCGGACGCTCGGATAGCAGAGGCCAAGGATAATGACAGCCCTTATGAAAGGACGTGGATGTCGCCTAGAGGGTGGGGGTGAATAGGCGCTTTAAAATAGTTACGGTTTAGGCTTGAACAAATGAGGAATAAAACTAACGGTTAATTTGTGAAGCACAAAACCTAAAACAACTAGGCTCACCTATGTGCACGAACAACTTATGCTAAGCAAGATTAAACAACTAAGTGATAGCAAGATATATGACAAGAAACAATATGTCTATCACAAAGTAAAGTTCATAAGTAAAGGGTTTGGGTAAGAGATAACCGAGGCATGCAGAGACGACGATGTATCCCGAAGTTCACACCCTTGCGGATGCTAATCTCCGTTTGGAGGGGTGTGGAGGTACAATGCTCCACAAGATGCCACTAAGGCCACCGTAATCTCCTCACGCCCTCACACAATGCAAGATGCCGTGATTTCACTAAGGGACCCTTGAGGG
The DNA here is from genome assembly GCF_904849725.1 of Hordeum vulgare subsp. vulgare. NCBI lineage: Eukaryota > Viridiplantae > Streptophyta > Magnoliopsida > Poales > Poaceae > Hordeum > Hordeum vulgare. The sequence goes on along the minus strand of NC_058524.1, from coordinate 572,968,831 downwards.
CGGTCACCGAACCCGTACAAACAAGGTAGGGGAAATCTCCACAACTTAATTGGAGGCTCCCAACAACACCACGAAGCTTCACCACAATGGCATATGGCTTCGAGGTGATCACAAATGCTCGGGGCAATCTCCACAACTTAATTGGAGACCCCGACGCTTGCCCGGAGCTTTACACCATAATGATTGAGCTCCAAGGCACCACCAAGCTTCTAGGGTACCAAGTATCCAAGGGTAATAAGCTTCTCAACTTCTCACTTCCACGTATCACCGTGGAGAACTCAAACCGATGCACCAAATGAAGTGGCAAGGGCACACGGAGTGCCCAAGTCCTTCTCTCCCAAATCCCACCAAAGAAACTAATGCTATGGAGGAAAATGAGAAGAAGAACGAAGAAGAACACGAACAACTCCAAGATCTAGACCCAAGGGTTCCCCTCACTTATAGGAGAAAGTGATTGGTGGAAATATGGGTCCAGATTTCCTCTCTATTTTCCCTCAAGAACTAGCAAGAATCATTGGAGGGATTGAGAGTTAGCAAGCTCAAAGAAGGTCAACAATGGGGGGCAAACTCGAGCTTAACGGATAAGGTTCAATGGGGAAGAAGACCCCCTTTTATTGGTGGGGAAAAATCCAACCGTTATGCTTCACAACCCGCATAGAGCGGTACTACCGCTCATGGGAGCGGTACTACCGCTCGGTAGGTTCACCAGCCATGCTGAGGCAAAAAGGATATAAAGTCCGACGGAGCGGTACTACCGCTCGTTAGGTTCACCACCCATGTTGAGGCAAAAAGGATGCGCAAATAAAGTCCGACGGAGCGGTACTACCGCTCGGCACAAAAACTAACTTAACTTTCGCATACGGACTCCGAATTCAACGAAACCAAGTTTGTTAGAAAGCTAAAGACATGGAATAACACAATATTGATAGAAATATAAATAAGAAGCAAGTGAGGAAAGGTCCATAAGAAAATCGTGAGAACCCTTCCTCGAATAAGACTAGTAAAAACTCCCAACATCGAAAACATCATAGAAGATGCATATGGACTCCGTTTTCGATGAACTCGATCTTGTCATGAAGATGACCATAAGCTTTCAAACTAACAAATAGAAACACCAAACAAGAACCAAGAAGTATGATGCAAGGATGCAAATGGTTTGAGCTCTCATCGAATGATACGATCAAGCTACTCACTTGAGAGCCCCCCTTGACAGTACGTCAATCTATCCTAAAATAGAAAACCTATCAAGGGAAAACCTATACCTTGCACCTAGTCCTCTTGAGCTAGATGATGATGATCTTGGCTTCCTCAAGATGGACCACCTTTCTTGATTGCCTTGGTTTGACGAAGACTAGTTGATTGCTCCCCCATACTTACTATAGGTGAGCCACTCTTCAACACATCTTCACAAGTCCATTGCCACCACAATGGACGTCAAGCTTCAAGAATGATATCCTCGTGATGCTCCACTTGAACTTGCACACCGCAATCTTGATGAATATCACCACTTTATGTCATCCTTCATAGGTTGAATGAGATCTTCCTCTTGACGCAAACCCATGGAAACACACCTAACCCCACATAGAACTATCACAAGGACCATGGGTTAGCACAAAAAAGTGTTATGGACAATGCTTATCATACCATGGGATCACTTGATCCCTCTCGGTACATCTTGTACACTTTGTGTGTTGATCGTCTTGATTTACTCTTTGCTTAGTCTTGATCAACCTTGTGTATTTATGACCAATCTTTGGATAATACCTTGAATACCACCTTGGTCATCATATAAACTCCTTGACACCAACAGATAGACTTCAACAAGTGCCTATGGACAAATCCTTCAAATATAACTTAAGCCAACCATTAGTCGATAGGGATTGTCATCAATTACCGAAACCACATATGGAGAAATATGCTCTAACAATATCGCCCATTTTGGTAATTGATGACAATCAGTACAAGAGAGTTTATATAAGGAAATAAGCATAACCAAGCGCACACATACAAAGCTATAATGCATGCGTACAAGATGTAAATGCTTAAGCAATGAAAGCAAAACCCTCTATGCATCACCAAACTAAACTCTCTAAACTTCTCCCTCATTGACATCGATTGCCAAAATGGACAAAAAGTTTAGAAATCCAATATTGTAGGTGGTCCTCCAAAAAGTGTGTACTTCTCAACAATAGTGCAAAGGAATACACAAATACAATGATAAACGTTGGAGGAAAATGAACTATATCGAGGACCCAAAGATTGCAAGAAGGATCGTATGTCACAAAGACATACAAACGAGAGAAGCACACAATCAAAAGATACCAATAAGAACAAGCAATCATATGGTCCTTCAAACCACATGAATAAAAGATATTATGATAAGGACAATAGTGTGTTTTATCAAAACTAGAGAAGCTCCCCATGATTTGTGCACTAATAAGATTTGTTTTGTATTTGATACAAGTGCACAAAATAGGATCGTTGCTCCCCTAAAATTAATAAAAACACATAACGAGTGCAAGAATATAGATGAGACAATAAGCATATCACTTGCACAAAACATGTGGTTGAGCATCATGTAAAAGAGGCAACTTAAGGATATGCTCAACCAAATTGATGTGGGTGAGTCATAGCAAAGCACTTGAGAAGACTAAGATAAGGATGAGCATTACTCATCAACATAGACTTGAGAAACGAGAAACAAAGTGCACGACATATCATTCCCACACACACATACTAGAAAATGGCTTCACAAGCTTACTAATAAACAAAATAAGAACCAATGCTTGTGACAACCCATGGTGGAGATAGGTAATAATAACCTTGTCAAGAGGAGGGATACCAATCGTAATGGAAAAACCCTCATCAAGACAAACATGATGAAAAATAATCTTGACCACCAAAGAGTGCATCAAGATGCAAGAATATAAGATACGCACTCAAGACAAATCCTTTCACAAAGCTACCAAAAACTGAAAAAGGAAATGCAACCGTGGACATGGAGGAAAAGAGGATATCAATTAGAGGTGTAACTTCTTTCATGTGTAAAAGATTCTAGGTAGAAGACAATCATGATGATATATATCCACAAAGAAGGATGTATACACGAAATGGTTACAAGAAGGAACAAACAAGATATCCAAAAGGAAGTCATAAATATATCAATAAGATCTTTGCTTGGAAGCATAGCACATGGCCTAATATTTTCTTATTGTACAATATGAACTTCCAACATACGAACATAAAAAATATCCCAACTAGCAATAAGACATCATCGTTCGAATGATTTGAGAAAGGAAACAAGTACCACAAGAACGAATCAAGAGATTCATGCCATGATGCAACCTGGAGAGACACACAGAACCACGAGAGGCGGGTATAACCCCTCGCGGTCCCGACGGCGCGCTAGTACCGCACATCGTCACGGTAGTACTGCCTGGCCAGCGGTTGTAAAATTTGACAACCGCTCGCTCGGCTGTAGTACCGTTGGTCCAGCTGCAGAAGAAAAATACTGTCGTGTTGGATGCGGTAGTACGGTGTTGGTGCTGCTAGTGCACGAGTCAGCAGTAACACCTCTCCAGCGGTAGTACCGTGGCTATCCACGGTAGTACCGCTTAGCTAAGAAAAGGTAGGTTCGGGCCTTTGCTAGAAATGTATGCATGAAGTAGATATTTGTTACCGATACAACATTGGATTGATGTAGTAGATAGTTGTCAGTTGATCATCCCGCTTGGCTCCAATAAGCACATGTGAAAACACCTTCCTTGTAGGTGAGCTGAGCATCCAATGCATCTCCAATTGTTCCTAGAACAAAAAAACAAAAAAAATGGTGCCCAAACTCATTGGGACCAAAGAGTTAGAAAACCAACAATACATAGGACAAACTCCACATAATATGTGCATATAGATATGAAATTGAATTTCATGCACATTTTAGTCAATTTATGGCAAGGTGGAGTTTCCCTTATATATCGGGTCAAAGGAAGAAAGCATGCAAAAGAAAAAAATATATAAAGTAAATATGCATGCTCAAGGCTTTCAAGAATCACATCAACACATAGTTGATAAGACACCAAAAGGCAATGTATCAAGTGAAAATAAAATACCAAACGAAAAATGATCACTTGAAGGATATCAATTAAAAGATACATCAAGGAATGATATACATTGATACAATCCAAATAAAAGGCAACAAGATACCAATTGAAATGAAAGCAAACACGAGGTATCTAGTTCCGAAAAGAGAGCAAGGTTCCAAAAAAACCAAACCCTCGACAAATTTTAAGGATGGCACAAAGCATCATGAAGAGCAAGACTTGCATCCCACCAACACGCACTTGATGGGGACCAAAAGATGTTATGATAAACGCATAAAGAGAGTGTCCTAAAGAAAATAGTATAGCCCCCCCAAGATATGTGCATTATATAGAATTTGCATTTGAATACAAAATGCACAAGATGGAATCATCACTTTCACTATATTGATAAGAACACTAGACATGTTCAAATAGATCCACAAAACGCAAGGAAGACAAACAATACACAAAATCCAATGTAAAGATGATTAGCAATTTCTACCACAAGAAGGGAATACCAATTGTAAAAGGACAAGAAGTATTTGGAAATAATTCCTATTGGTAGAATGAAAATATATCCAACATCATCTTTACTCCAAAAACACAAGCAAATGACACTTGTAGAGCTAACATGCCACCTAGGAACAAGATAATTTACAATATCAACACTAAGTGGCAATATCTCAATTATACACATTTTCTAGGCTTGTAATACCCACATAGCATATTACTCCCGCATAATGTGATAACCCAACGTTATTAACAAGTGGCAAATGAAAACCAACAAGAGATAATTAATGGACCATTTAGAATTTGAATTTCTCATGAGTAAGACATGCCACATAGAGACTAGATAATTTTGAAATATCAAAACTAAGTGGTATTCCTCATGTATACACATTTATAGGATTGTGAGGTGAGCAAAGCACATCACTCCCCCACAATGGGATAATCCATTAATCTCATACAAGAGCCAACACAGATACAAAGAGGATGCAAAAAGGCTCAACACAAGACTCACATGTACATGATGTGGAAACCAACACACACATACTTGATTACTCGAGATAAGCAAGTTGTAAGCACAACATATACAAACACATGCAAGGTACAAAACCACAACATGCAAAGGGGAAAGTAACTAACAATGTAAACAATTTAAGTACAAGTTACCGCAAGGAGGCACATTGGATATAAGATAGAAACTCGATAATCCAAATGACTTGGCTTGAGATAATATGAATGATGAAGACCCCTTAATTCTTCATTATGTATGCAGGTCTCCAATGTCCTCTAATATCACCTATTGATCAAGTTTGAGATTGCTGGTCCCCAACCATGTTGTGTCCTAAGAGGTTAGTCACAATAGGCTTGGTTACCCAAATGGTTATTTTCTTGACACCAGTTTGAGTACCAACAAACTTGGCAAACACATTGCCAATCTTCTCCTTCCCAAGAGAATAGATATCCTCAATAATGATTTGGTTGGATAAATTACCTCTTGTGCAAGAAGAAGCGAAGTGACCCTTCTCACGACATAAGTAGCAACATCTACCCTTTAATTTCTTCCCAATTGATTTCTCAAGTTGAGGAGTGTTGGATTGAGTCTTCTTGGGAAGAGGCCTTTCTTCAACTTGTAGTTGAGTAGATACCAATTGAACTTGTGGTCGCTTCCCTTGTTGCTTGTGACTTTGGGGCTTCTTCTTTAGTGGGCAAGATCTAACATGGTGCCCTTAAATTTTGCACTTGAAGCAAATAATCTTGGCCGAATTCTTGAATTGTTCTTGTCCCTTCTTCTTGAATCTTTGGGACTTCTTCTTCTTGTTAGAGTTGAATCCAAGTCCATTTTTGTCATTCGGGGATTTTTGCTCACCCAAGACATTGTTGAGTGTGGACATCCCTTCATGACTCTTTTCCAAGTCGTTCTTCAAAGAAGTGACTTGGGCCTTGAGCTCTTTGATTTCCTCAACATGGTTAGTATCAACACAAGTACTAGAGGAAGTATAAGCTTCATTGTTAGAGCAACAAGGCAAGGAAAGTAATTCATCACAAGAGGTAGCAACATTATGAGTGGATGAATTGTGAGGACTGGCACATGGCAATATAGCATTTTGAATAGAAGTAGTGCCATTGTCCACATGAGGCTCACTGATGTTACCTTGATAGTAATAGCCCCGTGAGCGAATTTTAGCACATTATGGGATACTAGAAGGTCATCATGAGAGCTTGCGAGCATTACATGACTTTGTTCCAATTTCCCATAATTGCTAGATAGCAACTCAAGTTGAGCCCTTAGCTCAACATTATCCTTTAAAATGGATGCTTCACAAGAAATAGAGTTAGTACCACAAGCATCATTATTAACAATAAGAGGAGAAGGCAACTTGGCAAGCTCTTTAGCATATGACGCTTCAAGTTGAGGATGAGACTCTGTGAGTTCGATGAGCGAACTCTTAATAGCCCTTGAGCCATTTTCGAGGTGCTCATAGTCCTCAAGGAGTTTAGCATGTGCAAATAGCTTATCATTCTTAGTTCTAAAATATTTAGCCACCTCGAGAGCTCTATCATGAGATTCCTTTAATCTAGATAATTCTAGAGCAAAGGTTTCCTCAAGAGATTCATTGGTGTTTGTTCATTTTTAAGAGATTGAGATAGCTCCACGATCTCATTAGCGTAATCACGCTCATGACCTTCCATTCTCTCAGTGGTGGCCTCATGCTCCTCGAGATGAGCTTCCAACTCCTCAATATATTTCTTGCCCTTAGTGCCAATATACATGATTTCCATGAAGTTGGAACAAGCAAGTTTATTCTTATAAAGAGATTTAAAAATCATTTCACCCTTAATTTTTAAGGATGCAATATCATCACTCTCTTCATCTTTATTCTCATCAACATAATCATCAAGAGATATACTGTGATTCAAAGTAGGAGATACCTTTGAAGCCTTAGCCATAAGGCAAAAGTGAGAAACAATAGATGATGATGTGGGATCCCTTGAAGCATGATTTAAGGCCACATCTTGTTCCATGGAGTGATGATTTCCTGTACATTGTTAGCACAACAACTCGAGAAAATAGATACATTTTTATCTTGGCAACAAGATATAGAAAGCATATCATCATGAGATTTAGTCAAGCAGTTTTTACATGATATGCACGGACTATCAACACAAGCATGTAAAACATTTAGAGTGCTGATGACCCACAAGTATAGGGGATCTATCATAGTCCTTTCGATAAGTAAGAGTGTCGAACCCAACGAGGAGCAGAAGGACCTGACAAGTGGTTTTCAGCAAGGTAATCTCTGCAAGCACTGAAATTATAAGTAACAAGTAGTTGTGTGACAAGATGATACGCAACAAGTAGCAAGTAACAAAAGTAACAACGGTGCATCAAAGTGTGCAAATCCCTTTTGTAGCAAGGGACAAGCCTGGACAAAGTCTTATAGGAGGTAAAGCGCTCTCGAGGACACACGGGAATTTCTGTCAAGCTAGTTTTCATCATGTTCACATGATTCGCGTTCGCTACTTTGATAGTTTGATATGTGGGTGGACCGGCGTTTGGGTACTGCCCTTACTTGGACAAGCATCCCACTTATGTTTAACCCTCTCGCAAGCATCCCCAACTACGAAATAATAATTAAGACAAAGTCTAACCATAGCATTAAACTAGTGGATCCAAATCAGCCCCTTACGAAGGAACGCATAAACTAGGGTTTAAGCTTCTGTCACTCTAGCAACCCATCATCTACTTACTACCTACCAATGCCTTCCTCTAGGACCAAATAATGGTGAAGTGTTATGTAGTCGACTTTCACATAACACCACTAGAGGAAAAACAACATACAACACATCAAAATATCGAACGAATACCAAATTCACATGACTACTTATAGCAAGACTTATCCCATGTCCTCAGGAACAAAAGTAACTACTCACAAAGCATAATCATATTCATGACCACAGAGGTAATGAATAGCATCAAGGATCTGAACATATAATCTTCCACCAAGTAATCCAACTAGCATCAACTACAAAGAGTAATTAACACTACTAGCAACCTTACAAGTACCAATCGGAGTCGCGAGACGGAGATTGGTTACAAGAGATGAACTAGGGTTTGGAGATGAGATCGTGATGATGAAGATGTTGATGGTGATGAGTCCCCTCCGATGAGAGAGTGTTGGTGACGACGATGGCGACGATTTCCCCCTCTGGGAGGGAAGTTTCCCTGGCAGGACGACCCTGCCGGAGCTCTAGATTGGTTCTGCTCAAGTTCCGCCTCGTGGCGGCGGCGATTCCTCCCGAAAGCCTCCTCTTGATTTTTTCTGGAACGAAACCCTCCTTATAGCAAAAGATGGGGGGCACAGGGCCAGCAGGGAGCCCACAAGCCCCCTAGGCGTGGCTAGGGGGTAGGCCGTGCCTAGCAGGCTTGTGGCCTCCTGCTCGCTCCCCTCTGGTAGTTCTCCGGCCCAATATTTTTTATAAATTCCAAAATAAATCCTCGTTGATTTTCATGGCTTTTGTAGTTGTGCAGAATAGATATCTCAAACTTGCTCCTTTTTCAGGCCAGAATTCCAACTGCCGGTATTCTCCCTCTTCATGTAAACCTTGCAAAATAAGAGAGAAAAGGCATAAGTATTGTACCGTGGAGTGTAATAACAGCCCATAAAGCGATAAATATCAACATGAAAGCATGATGCAAAATGGACATATGAGATCAAAGTAAGAGCTTGTAAAGCAAATCCACATACTCAATCATCCTTTTGTCTTCTACAATTGCTACAACTCACGTGGTACTCATGAGATCAAAGTTTCAGTCGGACACAGAGAAAGATAGGGGCTTATAGTTTTGCCTCCCAACCATTTACCTCAAGGGTAATGTCAACAATAATAATTCATGAATACTTACCTCCAAGTTGACATATGAATATAGATCTTTCCCTAGCATATGACGTTAGCCAAGAAAAAGGCGAAATAAGGAATTGGTGTAGATCACCATGACTCTTTCAAGGGCAAAAAGTAAAGGTACAAGATAGGCCCTTCGTAGAGGGAAGCAGAGGTTGTCATGCACTTTTGAGGTTTGTATGTACGACCTCTTAGTGTGAAAGAGCGTCACTTTATATTGCCTCCTATGATAAAGAACTTTATTATGCAGTCCATCGCTTTTATGTCTTCCTCATCACAGGTTCGTACAAAGCTTATTTTCCACACACTAATAGATCATACATATTAAGGGAGAAATTTTTATTGCTTGCACCGATGACAACTTACTTGAGGGATCTTATTCAATCCATAGGTAGGTATGGTGGACTCTCACGGCAAAACTGGGTTGAAGGTTTATGGATGCACAACTAGTATCTCTACTTAGTGCGGAAGTTTTGGCTAATATGAGGTGGAAGCAATCGTCACATGCTAAAGGGATCTCTAATCATATAATCATTGTTCGGAACCAAGCAAACATAATTCATTATGTTGTCTTCCTTGTCCAACATCTACTTCTAAGCATGTAATAGTTTAGTGAGTGTCCACAATCATAGATGGTGTCAAAGATGATATATTTATATGTGAACCTCTCCTTCTTTATCACTTCCTATAAATTGCAACAATGACCAAGGTCTACGTTTGTCTACCCTCAACAAGTTTGAATCAACATTATTTTTATATGTGAAGCCATCACTTCCCATAAGATCATTACATGATCTCTGATGATTTTGTTCTTTTATCATTCTCTTGATCATGGCATGAGGCAAGGCCCTTAACTAAGACACTCTTTATTATATGGCTCACGAGCTCAAATACATCGGTGGTGACACAAAGCAAAACTCAAGCCTAAAACACTAAGAAATTTATTCTACTAGAGAAAGATAAAACCAAAAAGGATCGAACTAAGAAAAGGTAAAGGCAAAAGATGTGATGGTGATACGATACCGGGACAACTCCCCCAAGCTTGGCACGAGCCAAGGGGATTGCCCATACCCATGCTTAGTTGTCTTCCTTTGGAGGTGATGGTGGTGGAGTTGTTTTGTCCTTTGATTCCAAGAGGGCCATCAATCTTTGATTTATACGTTGGAGCTCTCTGATATGTTTCTCCAGCAAAACAACTTCATGAGTGAGATAAGTATTACGAACATGAGTTATTTCACATAACCTCAAGAGCTCGATCAAGGATGGAGGCAAAAGGTGGAGGTAAGGTTGAAGAAAATCCTCTTCCTCAGCTTCTTCCTTGTTGAGCACCGATTGCCCTTCCTCCAACGCCGGATTCTTCTCCTTACGTTTGCCCTTAGTTTCTTTAGGTAACCTTTCCTTATCCTCCATGACCTCCATTCTTTTCAGATCAGCATTTACTTCTTCATAAACTTGAGGGAGATCGTTCTCCCCCACAGATTCCTGAGACGACATCTTGCTCTAAATCTGCGGCAGAAAACAGGCTCGAAACAAAAATAGAGGAAATTTGCATGATACGAGGGTCAGACCTTACGGGAGAATATATAATGATTTTTTTTCGACCAGAAGGAGTACTCCGCAAGAAAACGGAGTCCGGTAGGCACACGAGGTGGTCACAAGCCCCCCAGGCGCAGCCAGGGGGGTGGCCCGCACTGATACGTCTCCAACGTATCTATAATTTTTGATAGTTCCATGCTATTATCTTGTCAAACTTTGGATGTTTTTTATGCCTTTTATATCTTTTTTGAGACTAACTTATTAACTCAGTGCCAAGTGCTAGTTCATGTTTTTTTTTTCCGTGTTTTTGACCCTTTTCAGAGGAGGATTTTAAACGGTGTCCAAACGGAATAAAACTTCCGAAAAGATTTTTTCCAGAACAGAAGATACGCGCTAGACTTGAGAACCAAGGCAGGGGCCAGCAGGGGACCCCACAAGCCCCCTAGGCACGGCCAGGGGGCCCATGCCTAGTAGGCTTGTGGGCCCCCTGTGGCACGTCTACCCTACCTCTTCCGAGTATAAATTCAGAAAAATTCCAAAACTGCGTGAGAGATCCACAAAAATACTTTTCCGCCGCCGTAAGCTTCTGTCTTCGCAAGATCCCATCTGGGCACGTTCTGGTGCCCTGCCGGAGGGGGATTCAGATACAAAGGGATTCTTCATCAACACCATGACCTCTCCGATGATGCGTGAGTAGTTAGCCATAGACCTTCAGGTCCATAGCTAGTAGCTAGATGTCTTCTTCTCTCTCTTGGATCTTCAATACAAAGTTCTCCATGATCTTCATGGAGATCTGTCCGATGTAATCTTCTTTTGCGGTGTGTTTGTCGAGATCCGATGAATTGTGGATTTATGATCAGATTATCTATGAATCTTATTTGAGTTTCTTCTGATCTCTTATATGCATGATTTCATATCCTTGTAATTCTCTTCGAGTTGTGGGTTTTGTTTTGGCCAACTTGATCTATGATTCTTGCAATCGGAGAAGTGCTTGGTTTTCGGTTCATACCGTGCGGTGACTCATGCGTCTCCAACGTATCTATAATTTTTGATGGTTTCATGCTATTATCTTGTCAAACTTTGGATGTTTTGCATGCCTTTTATATATTTTTTGGGACTAACTTATTAACTCAGTGCCAAGTGCCAGTTCCTGTTTTTTCCATGTTTTTGACACCTTTCGGAGGAGATTTTAAAACGGAGTCCAAACGGAAGAAAATCCCCGAAAAGATTTTTTCTAGAACGGAAGAAGATAAGCAAGCTTGAGAGCCAAGGCAGGGGAGCCTCAGGGGCCCCACAAGCCCCCACCCCGTGGCCAGGGGGGTAGGCCGTGGCCCACAGGCTTGTGGGCCCCCTGAGCGCCCCCTGACCTAGGGGTTGCGCCTATAAGTTCCCTAAAAATCCCAAAAAAATCAGGAGATCATCGAAAGTACTTTTCCGCCGCCGCAAGCTTCTGTCTCCGCAAGATCCCAGCTAGGGCACGTTCTAGTGCCCTGCTGGAGGGGGATTCGGATACGGAGGGCTTCTTCATCAACACCATGACCTCTCCGAT